>NC_141158.1:49909500-50613000 GCF_053477565.2 Lygodium microphyllum | reverse complement strand
ATGAGGAAAAAGTTCACCAACCTGACATCACCCCACTGGAAAAGCCATTGCCACGCTGGGTGAAGCAGCTCTATGACCACAATAATCCTATGCCTGCATCTGTTGAGGAGAAGGTAGATAGACCAAGGAGGTCTCAAAGAATAGAGGAGCAAAGGAGGGCTTCTGCTCACATAGTCAATATGGCCTTGATGGTTGAGATTATGAGAAAAGTAAAGGAGCCAACTGACTTAGAAGAAGCACTTGCAGATCCACCATGGAAGGCTGCTATGCAGGCGGAGAATGACAGCATAATGAAGAATGACACTTGGAAGCTAGTGGATCGACCAACAAAGTGGAAGGTTATTGGCACCAAGTGGATCTGGAAGGTAAAGCACAAGGCTGATGATACCTTAGAAAAGTACAAAGCTAGACTGGTTGCCCAAGGATTTTCACAAGTTGAAGGGTTTTATTTTCAAGAGTCATTTGTCCAACTGCCAGAATGACCACTATTCACACGGTACTTGCAGTGGCTGCCCACAAGAAGTGGCTAGTATACCAAATGGATGTTAAGTCAGCGTTCTTAAATGGTGACCTTAAGGAGGAGGTGTATGTGGCTGAGCCACCAGGGTTTGAGGCCCCCCATTCTGAGAACAAAGTGTGTAAGGTGAAGAAGGCATTGTATGGGCTGAAACAAGCCCCTAGAGCATGGTACCAGCGGGGATAGATAAGTTCTTTTTAAACCTAAACTTCAAAAGATGTGCCTCAGATGCTAACTTGTATGTTTACAGGGATGGTAAAAAGTCTGTAGTGATTGTCCTATGTGTGGACGACCTTCTTATTACAGGTGACTATGAAGATATGATAAACCAAACTCTAAAGGCTTTGAGTTCTGAGTTTGAAATGACAGACTTGGGCTTGCTGCACTATTATTTGGGGATTGAAGTCTGGCAAGATCTAGGAAAGATCTTCATCTCTCAGAAGAAGTATGCATGGGAGATCTTGAAGGCATTTGGCATGACCGAGTGCAAGGAGATAGCTACACCTATGGAGGTGAATGCAAAGTTATTTGTCGAGGATACATCAGCACTAGCAGACATTGGGAAGTATAGGAGGTTGGTCGACAGTCTGATCTACTTGTGTAACACTAGACCAGATATCAGTTTTGTTGTTGGTGTTTTGAGCAGGTTCTCAAACAAACCTCATGAGAGTCATTGGAAGGCTGCGATGCGGGTGCTCAGATACTTGAAGGAAACTCTTGACTATGGTATTACATACAGTTTTGGAACTTCTCTTGTGGGGAATTGTGACTCAGATTGGGCAGGAGTAAGTGATTCCAGGAAGTCAATTTCTGGTTATTGTTTCTCTTTGGGTTCAGGAATTTTCTCTTGGATTTGTAAGAAGCAGCCAACAGTGGCATTGTCTTCTACCGAAGCAGAGTACAAGGCAGCTTGTTTTGCTGCATGTGAAGTAGTATGGTTGAGAAGGATTCTATGGCATATGGGAGTGCAGGATGAAGAATCAACTGTGCTGAGATGTGACAATCAGAGTTGCATCACCATTGCCAAAAATCCAGTGTTTCATGCACTCACCAAACATATAGAGATCCAGTATCACTATGTGCGTGATTTGATGGAGGATGGGATAGTGGAACTGGTCTACTGTCCAACAGAGGAGAATGGAGCAGATATCTTCACCAAAGCACTTACGAAGAATCTGCTTCAAGTTCATCTTCAGAGACTTGGCATTGGGCCGAGGAGATAGTTCACCTATGGGTGGACATTGAGGGGGGGTATTAGATATGATCAATGCCCCACCCTCATTAGGTGCCACCAATGATCCATGGTGCCCAAAGTTGTAAGGCCCCCATTATGAGGAGAAGCCAAATGTGAGCCCGGACATTGGTTGAGTCCTGACTTGTATATCACATGAGGTCTATGTGATCGGATGGTCGTTGTGGGTCTAATCTTTGGGTTAGATGGAGTGGTTAAGCTGGTAGCAACTTAATGCGCATTGCATCTAGTTGCGGGGTAAGGGAGTTAAAAGGGGCCCCTATTTTAGGGTTCGGGGGCTGTGGAAGCAGCCCCTGGCTGGGGGGTCGCTGGCCCCCGGCCTGATGGTAAAGGAAATATTCCTTGGAATATTCCTTGTCCGACTAGTGGAGGCTTATATGGTAGGTCGGTCAGGCCGACCTAACGGCCTTTGCAGGCTATAAAAGCTAAACCCCTTCACAGCCATCCATCATTCATCTTTCACCCAGTTAGAGTTGTTGTTCCAACTAGCCTTAAGCTCTTCACCTATCTTTTGTTTAGATCGCCATCTAAGCTTCACACAGTGGAAGCGCACGGATGGACAGACCCATCTTTGTATCAATTGTTTGGAGCTAAAGAATTTACTGATTCTCCTCTTATCTGTTGTATACTCTCTATCTCTTTCTCAGATTCTGTTCGCTGCGTCGTGTAATATTTTACAATTGGTACTTTCGACTTGTCCATTTGCTTGCGGATTATAGGGGGTCGTCTTGTTATGCTTGATTTTTCAAGCTTTAGTTAGAATTTTAATTACTTTATTTAAAAAATGAGTTCCATGGTCCGATACTATTTTCTTTGGCAGACCAAAACGGCAGATAATTTGCTCAAGTAGGAAAATGGCAGTCTCTTTTACATTGTCCTGCCTCATTGCTCGTGCTTCTGACCATTTTGAAAAATAATCAGTTGCTACTATAATGTACCTCTTTTGAGTAGTAGACGACGGGGTGATAGGACCCACAAAGTCAATACCATGATAGGTGTAAGTGGGAGTTTCCTATTCTTTGGAATATCATATCTTTGACATGTATTACATCTCTTAACATAGTCAAATGAATCCTGGAAGATAGATGGCCACCAATATCCAACTCTTAAAGCTTTTTGTGCCGTTAACCACCCAGCGAAATGCCCTCCACAAGCGGAGTCATGGCACTCTTCCAAAATAAATGGAACCTTGTCAGGCATTACACATCGGCGATCAATATCATCAACACCTTGTCGATATAATGTTCCTGTGATCAAGGCAGATTTAAATGCATACTGTTTAATTTACCTCTTCTCCGATTTTGATAAACCAGCTCCAGTCTCTCCCATAGATAGATAGTGCGTTACAGCAGCATGCCAGGAGGGAATAGATGTCGTATGAATCTTGAACAAAGTCTCCATGTCACTTCCTTCAGCCAATACCTCTTTTGGCTCTCCAAAATCCACAAGACACTCTACAATGCCCTGAAGCTTCGGCAGATTGCTCTTAATCTTAGAATCAAATTCATGCAAACTGATTAACCACTTTGCTAAACGGTCAGGCGACTGTAATTTATTCAACAACAATCGAAGCCCTTCCACCTTTGTATAAAAAACCACCCTCTCATAAAGAATGCAGTGCCTGAACTTTTTGGTCACAAATACCATCGCAAGGCACAACTTCTCTATATAGGTGTAGTTAATTTCTGATATGCCCAGCTATCGGATGGTACCACTTTTCCTCCCAAATTTGGGCCAAACAACAGCTGATACTATACATGGTTGCTGCTGAAAATATATAGAACATTGCGCCCCTTTTTTGGTGCTTTTAAAACAAGTGCTTTGGCAAGCTCCTGCTTCACATCATCAAAAGACACTTTGCAAGCATCACTCCATGTAAACCGACAATTAGAGGATAATAGGTTTTGAAAGGTGAGAAGGATCGAAGCTTGCACACGAGCTATGGTGGGAGAGCAAGAGCAAGAAAGAGAGAGACAATAAATGGGAACTCCAACAGTCACAATGTGTGACTGGGCCTTCCTTTATTTACTAGTTACTAAAAAATGAATGTAAAGAATAAAGTGACGTGACGGGCGCCCGCCACCTGCAGTGTGCAGTGGTGGGTACTGTCAGTGTAGTAATACACGGGGCGGCACGGCGGTGACCCCTGTATCCTGGCTGCCATAGCAAATACACATATCTATTGTGCCCTTCAAGTACCTCATGATACCCTTCACGGCATCCCAATGTTTCCTACCAGGTGTAGCCATATAGCATGCCACAACACCAACTGCAAAGGCAATATCTGGACGAGTGGCTATCATGGCATACATCAAACTGCCCACGGCTGAAGCATAAGGGATCTGGGCCATCTCGGCCCTCTGCTTATCTGTCTGCGGACAATCGGCCTATGATACCTTCACATAAGAAGGCAATGGACAGCTAATAGGCTTTACATCCTGCATGCGGAAGCACTCAAGGACTTTATGAATATACTCCCTCTGTGACAAGTAGAGGAGTCCCTGATGCCTGTCGCGTCTAATGCGCATACCAAGTATGTGAGAGGCCTGTCCCAAATCCTTCATCTCAAAGCTGTTCTTCAGCTGAGATTTAAGAGCATCTAGCTCATCATGAGCTTTCCCTGCTATCAGCATATCATCCACATAGAGTACCAAAATAAGCAATGAACCATCACGAGCTTTCTTCGTGTAAAGACACGGATCCATAGCACTCCTGTTGTAGCCCTATGACTGCATAAAGGCATCAAACTTATGATACCATTCCCTAGGTGCCTGCTTCAAGCCATAAAGACTTTTCTTCAACTTGCATACTAGGTGCTCCCTGCCAGGTTTGCAAAGCCCTTAGGCTGCTCCATATAGATCTCATCATGCAAGTCTCCATGTAAGAAAGCCGTCTTGACATCCATCTGATATAGATCTAAGTCAAGCTGAGCAACCAAAGCCAAGACCAAGCGCAGGGTGGTCATCTTAACCACAGGAGAAAAGACCTCATCAAAGTCTACACCATGCTCCTTCTTAAAACCCTTTGCTACCAATCTAGCCTTGTATGCCAGCTTGGGGTGTCCAGGGGTACTTTTCAGCTTGTACACCCACTTGCATGGCAAATCCTTCTTGCCCTTAGGTAAGGCAACCAAATCCCAAGTCTCATTCTTATGCAAGGAGTCGATCTCAGACTGCATAGCCCTCTCCCAGGACTGACTGTCACCCCTGCCCTCATCATAAGTGAAAGGCTCTCCTACATCTGTAACCAAAATATAATGCATAGAGGGCTGAAATCTATCAGGTGGACGTCTGTCTCTAGTAGACCGTCTCACTGCAGGCTCTGCTGCCTGCCCAGCTGCCTGTCCAACACCCTGACCATGAGCATTTGCTGCAGCTGTAGGCTGTCCAACTGGCTGTGCAGGAGCTTAGGCTCCTCCTGAAAGATCACTCTACGGATCTCAACCACTTTCTCAGGCTGCCTGTGCATCTTGTCTTCATGGAAGACTACATCATGGCTACATATTATTTTCCGTGCCTGCGGATCCCATAGGCGATAGCCCATCTCTCCTGAATCACCATAACTATGAAAGATGCATTTAATGCTCTTTGGATCCAACTTACTCCTCTTGTCCTTGGGCACATGGTAGAATGCCTCACATCCAAAGACACGGAGATGCGCATAAGAGGGTGGCTTACCAGCCCAAACTTCCTCTGCAACCTGGAAATCCAATCCACTAGAAGGCGATCAGTTTATGACATGCACTGCCGTACTAACTGCCTCAGCCCAAAAGCTCTGTGGTAGGCCTGCATGGCTAAGCATAGAGCGGACACGCTCCTGAATAGTCCTGTTCATGCGCTCAGCCAAACCATTCTGGGCGGGGGTGTAAGGGGCGGTCAACTGACGCTTAATACCCCTATCATCACAAAACTCCTCAAAAGCATGTGAGACATATTCTCCCCCATTGTCAGTCCTAAGGCATTTCAGCCTATACCCAGTCTGGTTCTCAACAAGAGCAAGCCAACACTGAAAGACTGCCAAGACATCAGACTTTTGCTTTATGGGATAAGCCCACACTTTCCTAGAAAAATCATCAATGAAGGTAACAAAGTACTTCGCGCCACCCATAGACATACATGGCATGGGCCCACAAACATCTGAATGCACCAAAGCCAAGGGCTCACTCATGCATGGCCTACCCGATTTCTTATGCGTAGACCTATTCTTCTTACCATAAAGACAATGATCACACGAGTCAAAACGTGCATAGTCCAAAGGCGGAAGATACTGCAAACCAGATAACATTTTCATTCCCTTCAAAGACATATGCCCCAAACGGACATGCCAAAGTGATACATGTGGGATAGAGCCCACTGCCAAAACATGGTCTACAGAAGACCCAGATACAACAAGAGGATAGAGGCTGCCAGCCTTGGCACCTCTAGCAAGCACAAGTCTGCCTTTGGTAATCTTCCAGGCAGAATCCTTAAAAAGACATGAAACCCTGCATCATCCAACTGTCCTGCAGACATAAGACTGTGCGTAAGCATAGGTACATGACGTACATCCCTGAGCAAAAAGGAACTGCCAGTGGAAAACTGCAACTGAATATCTCCACAGCCCACAATATCAAGAGACATGTCATCTCCAAGTCTGACTGATCCAAATACAGTACGGTAAGAGTGAAACCACTCACGGTAAGGCATCACATGGAAGGACGTACCTGAATCCAATAATCAGCACTGTGCATACATACTAGGTGTCTCAGTCAAGTGTGAAGCATCAGAAGAACTAGCTGCAAGTATGAACTCATCACTACCATCGGAATCCTCGGTCTGCATGACATTAATTTCTTCAATCTTGACGCTGGACTTCGCAGGTACTATGCTGCGATCAGAGGACTTCTCCCGCACTTTCTCTTTGCCCTTATCCTTGCGCTTCTCATTGCGTAACTCATGACACTGTGGTCTGATATGGCCCTTTTTCCCACAATGATGACAAGTGACATTAGCATTGCGCCCACACGACTTACTACGCGACTTTCCACGAGATTTAGACCGACCCTTCTGCGAGTCACGGCCACGGTTATTACCACGATCATTCCTGTCATTCCTGCCTCTAACCGTCAAAGCATGTGAAACACGAGAGGCATCCAAGTTTTTGCGATTAACCTCTTCCTGCAGAAGAGCATTCTCAATATCATTCAGTTTCAGAGTAGCACTAGAGGCACATAGGGCAGTGCGGAATACATCCCATGACTCATTTAGAGTCCCAAGCAAGAAAAGAGGAGTTTCTTCCTCTCCAAAGGTGATATCCTGCGAAGTCAGGTTCTTCAGTATAGTATGGAACTGGCTCAAGTGAGCAGACATAGTCACATTATCCTTCATGCGCAGATCCATAAGCTGCTTCAACTAGTACATCTGACTCGCCGGACTTTTCTTATCATAAAGATTCTTGATCTTATTCCATAGATCCCATGCACTCTGTGCTTTCTCAAATACATTATAATGTACCTATTTACTGAGAGACATCAAGTTCAAGCCAGTCGTCATTGTCCATAGTTTCAGGCTACTCCCCACTCAACCGAAGTGGCTTAATCTGAGATTTCTACACCAAGACTTCCCAAATTTGACTCCTCCAATAAGAGTACTTGGTACCATCCAACTTTGTGATGTTAAATATGGCATTATCAGTCGAAGAGGACACCATAATGCAGGCTGGAAATGCACAGACAATGTAAAACTGCTAGCTGTTTTACTGCAGAAAATGCCCAAAATCCACGCAAATGAGCTCCAAATGGCGAGAAAAGTGTGCCAAAAGATGCTGCCCACTTAGTACTAGGTGCGGTACACCAAATCAGGATATTTCAGCATAAAAAATACTGCTCAGTCCACCAATAAATGCTTGCTGTAATAAATTTCAGAATTGCAATAATGAGAGCAAACTGTCCCAAAACTGGATCTAATGTCAACTAAACAATGCTAGGTCCAAAGCCCGCATAAAGAGGACAAAGCAAAGCCAAATGACAGTGAAAATACATGAGCATAACACCGGGAGATGTCAAATAGCATCTGCCAGTAAGAGGCACACCCCAGACAATCTAGGCAAAATATAGAACCAACTGCCAAAACCTAACACAAATAGGTATTTGCTCAAAAGAAAGCGGATCCAAAATTGAGACTCAGCTCATAAGCATCCTGTGAACCAAGACGTATACTCAATGCAACATCCAATTTTCGGAGTATAATACCAAAGTCTCAATACATCTATAACTGCTCAATGATATAGACTGCTCCAATAGCATGGAATCCCTGCTCAAGGTCAAGTAAGCATCCAAGATGCTCCCACTGGCACAAAAGGCGTACAATCGAGTTAAGGGCTCAAGCAACCCAAGACAAAGTACCAGTGACAAGTGACCAAGTCAATGCATCATACGCTTCCCAAGAGCATGACATACATGAAGCAACTGATGTAGCAACACTAAGCAAGACATAATCCCAATGGCAAGATCTCTGTCAAGTCAATATATCCAGTAGCAAGCCAAAGTCAATATCCCTGTGAGTCGGAAGTGCTCAAAACATCCAAATCAGAGCTCCAAAATATCTGTCAAGCATGGACGAACTAAGAGGCATCAACCACGGACCAAAGCATGTAATGGATAGAGCTTATCCGTCAAGTACAGACAATAGACATAAGCGGCCCAAATGCCAGTCAAGTCGACCAAACTGTCAATGACAAACCAATAACAACGGAGCAAATGCAATGCTCAAAAGCATTCCGGAATCACAATCATGAGTTCGAAGTTGATCCCCAAAGTGTAATACATCATGACATAACCCATAGCATACATCTGGTATCGATAGAGAAGCAATACATGTGACAAATGAGCTTCAGCCCGCTCATGTACAGCAGCTCTAAATAGTCCAAAACTGTCAATTTCCAGCCCAAAAACAATGCCAAATCATGGGCAAATCGAATGCATACATTCCCAAGACATTAGGCATCATGTAGACCGCATACGGGCATCAAACAATGTAACCGGAGTAGAGTATAAGCATCAAATGCCAATGCCAAGTGTGGCTGCCCTATTTCCAGCACTGTATAATAGTAAATAATAGTCCCAAATCAGCCGATATTTCAGGCCAAAATCATGGCATAATCATGTGCATACATTCCCAAGGCACTAGGCATCATGTAGACCGCATACGGGCATCAAATAGCACAACCGGAATGGAGTATAAGAAACAAATGCTAATGCCAATGGTGCTTCCCTATTTTCAGCCTGTTATGACAGTTTAAGAAAGTCCCAAATGTGAAGAAATCAGCCTTGAATGATCAAGAACAATGCCCAAAGCTTGAATGACATCAAACATGAAGTCTATAGCCCTCTTGATCAAGGTAGAGAGCAAGAAGCAATGGCCAAGTGTGGAGCTGAAGTAGACGAGTGCTAACAGCCTGGAAAAAAATGGTGCAATCTACCTTGTTGGTGCTGAACTTGCTGTTGCTCCACATGGGCTGAAAAGGGGGTAATGGGGGGCTCAAGAAGGGCCTATCAAAGGCCTATGACAAGCCTCTTTGAGCCTTGATAGGTGTAAGGCACAATATGAGGAGAATAAGCTTCAAGGGTTTGAAGCCATGGCTGCCCTTGCTATTTGCAACCTGTAGACTGAAATAAAACCCTGAAAGAATGATCAAATACCTCAGTATCAATGCCTTGAAGGTGCCTCAATAGGCCAGGAAGGTGCTCGAGAAGCCGGGGAGTGACAGGAGCTCGGGGAGATCGGATATGGCTGCCGGGATGGAGATCCAATGGGTGAAGGGAGTCAATGCGAAGGTAGAGAAGCATCGAGTCGAGCTTGAGCAAGAGGAAGCCAAGCTCTGATACCAGTTGAAAGGTGAGAAGGATCGAAGCTTGCACACGAGCTATGGCGGGAGAGCAAGAGCAAGAAAGAGAGAGACAAGAAATGGGAACTCCAACAGTCACAATGTGTGACCGGGCCTTCCTTTATTTACTAGTCACTAAAAAATGAATGTAAAGAATAAAGTGACGTGATGGGCGCCCGCCACCTGCAGTGTGCAGTGGCGGGTACTGTCAGTGTAGTAATACACAGGGCGGCACGGCGGAGGCGCCTTTATCCCAACAGGTTTGTCAACAATAACGTTCTTTCTGCCAAGGCATTGATAAACCTCAGATAATACCCTACGGATGACAAAAAGCTATGCACTTCCTTTGGAGTACGTGGCGGACTCATGGCGACTATGACCTTGATCTTTTCAGGATCAGTTGCAATCCTTACGGAACTAACCACATGGCCTAACAAGAGCCCATAAGGGACTCCAAATATGCACTTTTGTGGGTTAAGAGCTATGCAAAATTGTCTACAATGCTCAAAACACTTCCACAAAATGATCAACTGCCTATCCCTTATGGTGGCTGCCCCCAGATCATCAATGAATACTTTCAGTTCCTCTAGGGAGATGTCACCAAAGGTCTTGTCGGCTATTCTTTGCCCATGAACTAGGTGCATTACACAACCCAAATGCCATCACATTGTACGCAAAGGTACTGAATACTGTAATGAACGTCGTTTTTAGCTTGTCTTGCTCAGCAATCGCCATTTGGTTATACCCTGCAAAGCAGTCCATGAACGAATATATTTTCCTACCCGCTAGTTGATCCAAAATTTGGTCAATAAATGGCAATAGGTAGTAATCTTTAATAGTCTACTTATTTAGCTCTCTAAAATCCACACAAAGTCAAATTTGATTATTATTCTTCTTCCTGATCACAACTGGTGAGCACCATTCAGTATGCTGAACAGGGAAGATCAAACCTGCTTTCCGCAACTTCTATAGTTCGTCGTACAACTCGTCCCTTAATTCAAAGGGCATACCTCTTACTTTCTGACATACAGGGCATGTACATTCCTTTATAGGAATAGTATGCACAGCTAGACTGGGAGGAATACCACGTAGCTCCAAGAAAAGATATCGCGAAACTCTCGAATTAAGGACATAGTCCTCTCTTTCTTCTGAACTCAGCATGGACCCTAATTTAATTGACTGTGAATCATTTAGCGTCTCTTATTCGATCATGAGGCTCTATCGGCTCATTCAAGGTTATCTGATAAATATCCTCTGTAGTAGTGGACCCTTCCTTAGATCCATCACTCGATGACATCTCACTACCAGATGGATCATCTACTATTTCTAGTTCAGTGGAGGATAGTGGAGCTCTCTCACTTTGAGGAGACTCAGGGTAAGCATCCACTATTACACGATGGGCACCTCGACCTAGAATCACTCGACCAGCAGGTATATCGACTTGATAGTCTATCCGTAGAATCCATGGCCTGCCTAGCAAAACTCGATAGCTAGGATGTCCTGCAAACCTTATCACCCTAAAGTCCAGATAGCATTCCACGCTTGCAATTGTAACGTGGACCTTAGTAATGCAACATTTTGGTTGTCTTAGACTATCATCAACCATCCTAAGAAGAGTGGAGCCATCTTTTTGGATCTCTAGACCTAACCTCTCCATCAAGTCTGAACTTATGATATTGACGGAGGATCCAATGTCCACGATAGCGTGCTCCACTAATATTCCATCCACACATGCTGGAACCCTAGGGCAATGCTTTTCAGCATGATCAAACCAATCTTCCCCCACTCTAGCTATGCCCAAAGGTTCTACTATATACCCTATACGCAAGATTTTCTTGAATTTCTTGCATACTCCTGGAGAAAGTTTAATCAATTGTAGAAGATTCATGGGTTTGACTTCTCAAAGGGAACTTGCTAGATCAAAGTCGTGGTAATTAGCCAAAGTTCTCTTCTCATGCCAAACCATTCTCTCCTTTAGTCTTTTCATCGGATTTGGTGCCTCTTTTTTAGCCTTTACCTTCTTTCTTGGCAATCCTTTATCCTCTTCGGGATCAACTTTACTACCAACAGGTCTTAACGGTCCACCTTCCATATCAGGATTCAGGACTCGCTTTTCCCTAGCATCTTGCTTAGGGCTTCCCTCGACAGGTTTTATACTTCCTTTGTCACCCTCTTTAATCTTTTGACCTCTTGTTACGGCTTTTAGATTAGAAGTTTCAGCATTATTGACACATATAGCCTCAATAAGGCTGACTCCACTGCCATGAGGTAACTCATCTACAACAGACTTTCCTCTTTGCAGTATTTGCCTTGGTCCATCGTCTTGCTGAAGATTATTCCCTTGTGCGCGATGGTTAACTGGACCTGGTTGTTTACTCCCTTGTTGGAGAGAACTGATCTTACTCCAACAGGTAGCAACTAAGTGGCCAGACTTCCCACAAATATCACATTTGACATTCGGGAAATTCCTAGGGAAATGTTGGCCCCCACACCACTTACAGCTGAATCTTGAGGGGCCACCCTCTTCAGGGTGTTGGCTCCCTATCCAATTCTATTGCTTCTTAAGAAAATTGACATCCATAGCTATTTGTTGATACTGTTCAGAGATCATATTAGTATAGTGCTTCGTCATGTCCTTAACTTCACCAAGGACATTAGAAGCACTCGACTCATAGCTGCGATTGTCAGTCTATCGCCCCATGGGCCTAAGCACTTGATTAGGAATTAGCTGCTAACCAACTGTAACCAACTGGGACAACATTAGGATTCATTGTTTGATTTCCACCACTATTTAGTGAGGCCGTCTGACTCACCATAGGCATAGTCATGCTAGGAGGAACTGGTAACATAGGCAGATTTGACATAATACTCCCTCTGCCACTCGTATTTAACATGGGGTCCCCTTGACTCCCATTGGTCAAGGCCAAATCATTACCATTCCAATTTATCCTTGCTGCATAAGCCGCTTGCAAGCGTGACTCTACTCCCTTTGCTCTTGGGTAATAGTAGTGTCAATATTGGCCAAAGCAACACTACTCAGCTGCACCTAGATATTAAAATCCAATCCATGTAGGAAATATTACAACTGTGCAACTGTTGGAATGGGAATATAAGCATTAAGTTTGCGAAGAACTTGCTTTAGTTTCTTGGCGTATGCCTAGACATTCTCATTTGGCTCTTGGTGTGTTACATTTAGAACACACAACCAATATTGCCCACCCTTCTCAGGGGCAAACTCCCTACGGAAAGCCGTAAAGAATTGGGCACTGCTAGTTATGGTTTCAGATTCTAGACCGTGATATCACGCTGCTGCTCTTCCTTTTAATGTCATATTGAAGAACATCATTAGGTGTCCTTCGTCTTGGATTCGATAGTTGAACATGAGCATTTGAAACTCCTTAATGTGGAGTTCTCCATATTCTTCTGCTAACCCATGGAAAATGGGCAACGGTGCTCCTAATGCCAGTAAATCCAGTGTACCTACTAGAATTATGATAGGTTGTGCCATGGCTACAACCAGATTGACAACAGGCGTTTGTGTAGGCAACACTACATCCCCACTTGTTGTGGATTGATTAACTGGAAATAGGGAAGTAGCAAGACTTCCACTTGCACTCAAAGAGCTACTCGTAACACTTGGGTTACTAGAACCATTGCCACTTATGCGTAACGGGCTGCTCCTTTGAGGAGAATAGTGTCTTACAATCTCCAACCACCGTCTAGCCCTCTCAGCATGTTCTGCTTTTTGTATTTCGGCTTGACGGTCCTTATCAAAGGACATAAACCAACTATTTGGTCCCTAAAAACCCTAGATTCGAGAACCACCACTTGTTGGCAGCTCCTGGAAGACGCACCACTGATGGGACCTAAAATGGGCCGACACTGGCTATGGCACTAGCCGGACCTCATGCATACGACAGACAACCCCACCACACGGCCTCGCGGGCTAGGAACATCTAAAACTCACTTTGCACTAAATGCTTATGATGATTTTGCATTTGTATCCAATAGTTAGTCCAATGTTCATCTTTCCTTATCCTCAGAGGGAGATCCCATAACATATAGGCATAATGCCTCGTAATACACACATAGGGAAACACCTCTCGGCTAATTGCCGCGGCTCCACTGCGACTCTCCTACACCTTAGGGATTAGCTCCAAGATGCATCGCTAACACATATAACATTCACACAAACTCCACTCTTTCATAATTCAGCATTCCAGGAGATTTTGATTTGTCTCACAAAACTTTCCCCAACGGAAGCACCCATCTAACCCTACAGCTTAGATTTCGTGTCCTCTCAGCGTTGATCAAAGTTTATCAAATAAGTGCAATGCATTCCTAGAGATACCACGTGGCATGCTTGATGCAAAGTGTATGATGATTGTGCACAACCATTTTATGATTTAAAAAAAACCATGTGAGGTGCGAAAAACAGCCCTTTCATGAATTTTAACTAAGCGTTACGTACTGCACTGCTTTAGGGACTAGCATTGGAACTTCCGTGCTAGTAGTCGCCTATATTTAATTATGAAACGATCCCTAAATTCTATGCACAAAGAGAAAAATCAGAATTTGAATCTTTTCAACAATTAGATCGTCACACAGACTTCATTCCCCCCTCACCGTTTAGGTGTTGCTGCGGTGCATAGGTGTAAATGGTTGTTTTGTATCATTTTTGTATGTAAAAAGCGATAAACACGAAATATAACACAAAGGAAAAGGCCAAAATGAGGCTTAACCTCATGCTTTAACCTTGCCAAACATTCACGCACATAAATCTTATTTTTCCATATTTTTTTAGTGCATATTTTTCCATATTTTATTTATTTTTTGCTATTTTCTCTATTTATTATTCATAGAAAATAGGTATTTTCTGATTTATTTGTACTGGATTATCATTTGATTGAAACTTAACATTTTCTATGATTTTATCCCATTTCCATCCCTTTCCTCCAACTCAAAATCGGAAAAAACTACTAATTTCCATTAAAAATGACATTTTGCGGGTTTTAAAGAATTAATAATAGCTCTAAATCATTACGGGTTCTATATTTCTATAGTTACAGCCCTCAACCATGATGTAAACAAGGTTCAAACAAAATTTCATTGCATATGAACACCATTTGGACCATGAAACAACAAAAACAATCAAATTTCTTTGTAAAATTGAAGCATACCGTGTCTTGCGTGTTGCAGGTTTTTTAATAATTATTATGAGTAGCCCACACACCGACCAACAACCATTCTTCAGTGCTAAACCTCTTTACTCAACCTCCACTTCATCTTGAAGCAATCCGATCGGGCAAGCATTCTTCATCCCCTCTTCTTCTTGATTTCTTGCACATGAATGCCTCTATGCAGGAGAGAGAGGGAGGAGAGAGAAAGACTAGTTTTTGTTCTCCACAACCAAGCAGCCAATTGACAGGTGGAAACCGACGATGGAGAGCAAAGATAGGAAGAAGATCAGCCATGAGATCAATTGGGGGGTTGTTCATAGGCCTAGAATCCATCTCTTCATTAAATCGTGATGATGACGCCATGTTTGCTGACACGCAAAAAAAACGCAACCGCCCCCCACGTTTTTCCAAAAATTGGGCTCCCAAGGGGATCCCCAAAGGGTCACACCCTTTGGGCTCTCCTAAAGTCCATTTCCACCGTTGCCAATTCGGCCTTGGCCTCCCGGGCACTCCCTCTTCCACATCCGGTGTTTGATTCTTGATCTGAAAATTCCTAGGCATCCGTCTTGAAGTCCTCCACTGCTGGGCATCTCCCAAGGTCTTGTCTTGCATGCCAAAAAATTATGAAAATTCTCCAACCGCCATCTAGTGGCTCTTTTAAGTATTTCTGGGGCATTGCCGCTTAAAATCGTACTGATTGCCACTGTCGCCTTTGATGAAGTCTATTTTTCCCCGGATATTCATAATTTTTGGCTATTTTTAAGCACTTCTCGGCATAAAAAATCATCTGTCACCTGGCATGATACAATGGATTTGTTGCCAAGAGTACACTAGTGAGATGGTTGCATAACAAGGTCATTGGAGCATCCACCTGTATGTCCAAATTGGCCATAATCTTGAGCAGCCATGCAATCTCACATGCAACACTCCTATACTCTACCTCAGTGCTAGACAATGAAACCATTGGGCGCTTTTTGCTACTCCAACTGATCATTCCACTTCCAAATACAAAGGCATAACCACTTGTAGATCTATGATCATACCCAATTCGCATCTATGTAACCAATGAGTTTCATGACCTTATCCTTCTCAAAGAATAGCTGTTGAGTGTTGAAATGACTTGTTTTTTGGCTGATTTTTGTTGTTTTTGAGAGCTGAATGGTTGATTTTAAGGGATGATTGGTTGATTAGGAAGTGGTTTGAGAGTGTTTTGGATGATATTGAGAGTGTTTTGGAAGATCATGATGTTTGTTGATGGTTCTGTGATGTTCTGATAGGTTCTGATTGGTTCTGTATACCTTCTGTTTTGTTCTGTTTTGGTCTGTTTTTGTTCTGATTGTCTTCTGTAAAGAGGGATGGAGTATTGATTGATGAAGAATGAGATATTGTGAAAGCTTGGTGAATGTTTTGTGAGAGTTTGGAATGGTTTGAGAATGAATTATGTAGTTTTGATGACCTTCTGTAACCTTCTGTAGGTCTTCTGTAGAGCTTCTGCTTCTGTTCTGCTTCTGTTCTGTTTCTGTACTGTAACTGTTCTGGTACTGTTCTGTAAGTGTTCTGTGGAATGTATGTGTGATTTTGGGAAAGTTTTCTAGCCTTGGAAAGAGGTGAATACAAGTGCAAAAGAGCTGAAAGAAGTGGAAGAAGTAGCTGCTGAAGACTCAAGTGAAGACTAGAGTGAAGTGACAGTAGTGAGCTATGAAGAGACACTGTAGTGGCTCTGGTGACCTTTCATATCAGACATACCTCTTGGGAGGGGTATCCACGACCTAAGAGTGATTATTGAGAGTAATTTTTGAGAGATTGTAGTGAGGATATGATGTATTATTGATGGAGAGACAGAAAGAGAGTCAGAGATAGCCAATTCTACTGAAACAGAGTGATTGTATATGAGAGATTGAGAGAGAAGACTATGAAGATATTGAAGATGAATACTATGTGATGTATTTCCATTCAAAGATGGTGTACTTCTTTGTTTTCTTTGTGATATTGATGGATTTTATGAAGATGTTGAAGAATATGGTTGATTCTATTAAAAACCGTGGGAGATTTACATGATGCTGCATGAAGATTTGTTGTGCCTGGTGTTCTTTTCTTCATTGTGATCATATGAAACATGACAAACAAGCTTGTTGATGTTACAAGATAGATTTTCTTGCAAGAGAATTCCCTTGTTCTTTGGTGTTCCTCTCGGGGCTCCATGTTTTTGGTGCGCAGCCGGGGAAGCTTGCCATCAACAAGCACCAAAAGAGGCTGAAAATGAAGGAATTGGCATTGCCAAGAAGAGAAGAATTCAATGGATGTCTGTAAAATTCCTTCTTCCACTGAAGAGTTGGAATTTCTCATAATAAAAGCCACTTTTCACAAGAAGTTCATCCCACAATGGCGGAAACATATCACCATCATGATGCATGCTCTATGTGGTGGACAGTTTCCTCTTCCTGTTGAAGCAGCAGAAACTTGCATCTTGGTGGCAAACTGTTTGGGAACAAACTGAAGAGCAGAAACAGAGAGAATGAACATCCATGGAAGATTTGGCATTCATTGAGAAGTTTCCAGACAACATCAAGTGGGAAATTGTGAAGAAGCTACAGGAGTCTTGGTCTGTAGAGGTTTACAAAGACAAGAAGGAAAAGAGTTGGAATTTGTTCGTGGATGCTCAACAGCAAGATACATGGGATGCTTGGTGTACTGATAATCTTCTGTTTGTTCAATTAGCAACCCACTGGAAGTTGGTAGACAGAGTGTTTTTCACAACATACACTATTGAAACCATCAGAAGCTGGCATTACTATGATGATGGCACCACCACAATGCTCAGACGTATGCATTATGACACCTTCAGAACCGAATACCTTCCTCTGTGCAGTGGCATGAAAGCAGAATTCAGGGACGTTGAAAAGAAAGAAGTAGAAGAAATGTTGGCAAGAGAGTCCTCCAGAGACTGAAGCCTTCTGTTAACCCTCTGTGGAGCACTAACAACATAGTGGAGCCAACCCCCTGATGAATGACGCAATAAAAAGGCAAGCGTTAGAACGAGTCCAGAGGTACGTGAGAAGAGAGAAAGCAAGAATCAGAGCCGAGAGCGAGCTCGCAGCAGAAGCCGCCTTTGACGCCCTTGCGGAACTCTTTACAGAAGTCCCAATGGCACATCAAGCCCTTCCTCCTCCTGCTGGAGGTCCACTTCCAAGCCAGATCCGTCCTGGAAATATTGATGACAGACCAGCGAATGTAGTCCCATTGCCAGTTTTTAAGGGAGAGTACAATGAAGACCCCGATCTTCATGTAGCAGAGTTTATGGTAGCGTGTGTGGCTAACAATGCCAGAACCCCTGAGCATTGGTTAGCAATATTCCCCGCCACTTTCAAGGGCGCGGCGTTTCAGTGGTATGAGAGACAAGCAGCAGGAACTTTTGGCACATGGGACGACCTGAAGTTGGCCTTCCTCACTAAATTCAGGCGTGAAGGTTTTGAAGAGCGGATGAGAGAGGAATTTATGAACCTAAGTCAGTCCTCTGGAGAAAGAGTGGAAGCCTATGTCTCACGAATGGAATCCATCCTGAAGAGATGGACTAACCATAATCTAGATGATGGCATTCAGAAGGGAGTGTTTCTCAGAGGATTACAACCAGAAGTCCGTAAGTTTGTGGAGCTACAAAGACCAGCCACCCTGCAAGCTGCAACAGAAGGTGCAAGACTGTACGATGAAGTGGAAGCTAGATTAGCAATGAATACAGGAAGAGGAGTCTTACCTCCTCTGGTGCCAGGAATGATGTACCCACCAAATGCAGTCCCAGGGACTGTTCCTTATCCATACCAACAGATGCCCCCGGTATCACAGTACAGTGCACCAAATCCACAGTGGCCACAATCCATGCCTCAAATGATGGCTCAACCACAACAACAATGGTCCCAACCAATCTCCTCAATGCAAAATCAACAGCAACAGTGGAACCCTACCAACTGGAGTCAACAGCCAACAGTTCAAACAGGAGCTCTGAATCAGAACCAGAACAGAGACCCCTCTGTACCAACCCAACCAGTTTATGCAGTGATTACAGAGACTCCTCAAAACCCTCCTGCCAGTACGTCAGGAGGAGAAAGCTTGAAGGATTATTTATCCAACTCAGTTGCAAACATAAAAAAGGAGTTGATGGATGTGATTACAGAGCAACTACAGACGTTGAAAGTGAACACAGCGAGCATATCCAACGTTGCAGGAGCAGGAAGAGATGTGATGCGGTCAAATACTTGGTGTGGTAAGTGTCATCAAGCAGGCCATTTAGCCACTGAATGTACACGGAAACCAACCATTCCTGGGGCCTTCTGTTCCTACTGTTTGCGGAAGAACCATACAGAGGACATTTGCTCTCTGAAGGAGATGCATGATAGGAGAAGAAAGGAAGAAGACGCAAGATTTAACTTGCTGGAATCCAAAATGACAACACAAGATATTGGACCCAAGCCTAGAGAGTTTGGTCCTAATTTCGGACCCAGAAGATTTCCTTCTCAAAGTTACAGAGGAAGACAGTCTGGCGGTGGTCAGAGATCAGAAGTCGAGTGTTACAGATGCGGAGAAAAGGGACACATCTCACCAAATTGTCCAAATCCTCGAAGGTCAGTGGATTACAAGCCCTTATGCAGTCGATGCAAAGGAGAAGGCCACACTGCAAAAGACTGTCCAAGCCCAGCCCCAGTGAAAAACAGTGCTACTGATAGTCCAGCCAAGGCCCAAGAGCCTACCTCCAATTTGGTGGAATTGGAAGTTGCTGCCATCACGCGTGCAAAGCAGAAGGAACCACCTATCCAGAAAGAAAATAACCCTCCTGCCAGAACAGTGAAGTTCAGTCTTCCACCAGCAGAACAGAACAGAACAGAGCCTAACAGTGCCGTACAGAGCCCTACAGAGCCACAGAGAGTTACAGGGACAGTTACAGAGACAGGACCAGAGGTCCAGGATACAGAAGAGGAGGAAGTGCCAGAAGTGGCAGAAGAAGTTTCTGTAATGCCTCTGTTGGAGGAAAGAGGAAAAATGAAAATGGGTGTTGCCCCATTCCCTAACCGATTAGAAAAGCCAGTGGATCCTATTAAGGAATACGATCTAGTTAGAGATCTAGATACCTTTAAACCAAACCTCACATTCCGACAATTATTGATGTTGTCCCCCAGTTGCCGGAAAAGATTCAAAAGTATACTGACAAAAAGACGTGGCTTAAGGATTGCTCCCTCAACAGCGACAAAGTCCAACAAGGCTACAGAGCCTGTAAAAGAAGTGGATGTGGCTAATGCTTTCCTAGATCCGGGTACCCCAGAGACTGGCGTGTGGATAGAAGGCTGCTTCATTGCAAATGCACTGATTGATGGTGGTTCATCAGTAAACATTATGACGGATGTGACGATGAAGGATTTAGGCTTACAAGGTGTGCAACCAACCCAATGGCTCATCAGACTGGCGGATCAGAGCAGAATCAAGCCTTTGGGCATTCTCCCATATGTGAAGACTACAGTGGCTGGAAAAGATTATTGGCTAACCTATCTGGTGGTGAAGCCAAACTCTTATGGTACATCCTATCCTCTGTTACTGGGCAGACCATGGCTTTTTGAAGCCCGAGCAAGGACGGATTGGTTTAAAGGAACCTTGACCTTGGGCAGAGGACCCAACAAAGTGGTGCTGAAACTGTATGGTTCTCAAAAAGGACATGGATCCACCTCCTTGGAATTATCTTCTGATTCCCCTAATGAGGCTACAGATGGAACATCAGCAGACGAAGATGCTGTCAAACAAATCCTTCCTAAGAAAACAGTGGCACATTCCTTAACAATGGATACTGTAAGCCGACTTCCAAAAGATGCAACGCCATTATCAATGGGTGAATACTTCCTGCCTGAACCGGGAATGACTTCTGAAATCACCTCTGACAGTGAGATAGAGGCATGGATGTACTGCTCTCCCTGTTACATGGCCACAGCAGAGCCAGAGACAGAGGCAGGAGAGGAACCAGGGAATCTGTTCTTCTGTTACAGAGCTCCAACAGAAGCAGAAGCATCAACAGAGACAGAAGCAGAAGCAGAAGCAGAAGCAGAAGCAGAAGCAGAAGCAGAAGCAGAGACAGAGACAGAAGAGGATGGTTATGATATGGACGAAGAAGATTATGAAAGTGAGCCAGAAGAGTCTATCCCACCTGAAGAGGATACATTGGAGGAAGAAGTTCCAGAAGCATCAGAAGCCGATGAGCTCATGCTATGGGACAGAATTGCAATGGTACCATTTGGTCTGGTAAATGGATCTTCTCATATGCAAAACCTTTATAAGACGTGGATTAAGAAGAACAAGCCGTCTTTCAGTAGTGGCTCCTGCCGTCCTAACCTATCTTTGCCAAAGAAAGATGATGATGATGCACCGTGCCAACAAGCACCAATCCCACCAACCCAACAGGCATCAGAGGGTCCCTGTTATGTGACGTTCCTGGATGTATCATCAGAAGATGAGTCTTTAAGCCAAGACGTAATTAATCTTGAAACCAAACCCGAAACGGCGCTTATCCCATTCCAACGTCTTAAGGAGCAACCTAAGTCTCCACCAAACGAAGAAGTTGGTTCTAGTGGGACATCAGAAGAGGATACCACTCCCTTGAAGGAGTCGGATCTGTATCCAGAAGCAGTCCGCGGGACCTTCATCCGTGAAGTAGAAGGTGAAAGGCAGTTAACCTTTGTGGATGCAGAAGGCACTGAACGCCACTTAAAGGTGGGTAGCAGTCTCCCAGAAGAGGAGTTGTCAACTTTGTACAATTTGTTGAAAGAAAATTTGGACGTGTTTGCATGGTCTTACAAAGACCTAAAGGGGATTGATCCCACAATATGCCAACATCATATTGACTTGGAGCCTGATGCCAAGCCAGTACGGCAACGACAGAGGCGAATGAACCCGAATTATTCCACATTGGTGAAAGCGGAGCTGCTGAAGCTTCTAGAAGCCGAGTTCATTTATCCAGTGGCAAACAGTGAATGGGTTTCACCCATCGTGGTTGTACCCAAGAAGAATGGAAAATTGCGAATATGTGTGGATTTCCGAAAGCTTAATTCCAAGACGAAGAAGGATCACTTTCCTATCCCTTTCACAGACCAACTGTTGGACACAGTGGCAGGACATGAACTTTATTCTCTCCTGGATGGATTCAGCGGATACAATCAAGTCCAAATCGCAGAAGAAGACCAATCCAAAACAACCTTCACCACAGAATGGGGGACCTACGCTTACCGAGTGATGCCATTTGGGCTCTGCAATGCCCCTGCTACTTTCCAACGAGTCATGATGGCTGCATTTCAAAATCATCTGCACGACTTTATTGAGGTATATTTGGATGACTTCTGTGTCTATAGTTTGATCAGTGAACACTGGGGACATTTGGAACAATGCTTTGATCGATGCCGGGAGTATGGGATTTCCCTCAACCCCGACAAATGCATCTTTGGGGTCTCTTCTGGAGTTCTGTTGGGCCACATTGTCTCAGCACAAGGGATATCAACAGACCCTGCAAAGATCGAAAAGATCTCAGCTCTGCAAGCACCCACCAACCTCAAACAGTTGAGGGGATTCCTAGGCCATGTGGGTTACTACAGAAGGTTCATAGCTCACTTTGCAACAAAGGCAACCTCCTTGCATAAGCTCCTGGGGAAAGATGCAGAGTTTACTTGGACGGAAGAATGTGACAAAGCCTTCCACACTCTGAAGCAGTGTCTGATAGAGGCACCCATCCTGCAACCTCCTGATTGGACGAAAGAGTTCCATGTACACACTGATGCATCAATTGAAGGCTTAGGTGCTGTCCTCTGCCAAAAGGGCTCCTCGAAGTTGGATCAACCGATCTATTATGCAAGCCGAAAAGTCACTGATAGGGAACGGAACTATACAGTGACAGAGCTGGAGTGCTTGGCAATGGTGTTTGCCCTGGAGAAGTTTCGCCATTACCTCCTATCTACCCACTTTAAATTTTATGTGGATCATGAGGCCCTGTCCTTCTTGATGAACAAAGCAGATGTGAAAGGACGAATGATGAGATGGCTCCTTCTATTCCAGGAGTTCGACTTTGAGGTGGTTACTAAGCCTGGTCGTTCCCATGTTCTGGCTGATCATCTGTCGCGTATCCCACAAACTGCAAACGAGGAGCAGGATGATCCAGACCTCCCTGATGCTTCCCTATTCTTGGTGGAAACTGTAACTCCTGGGTATGCGGACATTGCCAATCTGCTGGCAACCCAACAGTACCCTCCTGGTATCTCTATTCGGGAAAGGAAGAAGCTTATGCTAGAATCATCCCCCTACACCCTGCTAGGCGGTGCACTGTACAAGAAAGGCAAAGATGAAGTGCTCAGAAGATGTGTTGCAGGAGACGAGATTGGGATTGTTCTGAAGGCTTGCCACGACGAGCCATGTGGAGGTCACTTTGCAGGAGAAGCTACAGCCAGGAAGGCTCTGCTAGCAGGATATTGGTGGCCTACCATCCACAAGGATGCCCATGATTATTGTAATAGATGTGATGCTTGTCAAAGAATGGGGAAACCCACCAAGACAAGTGCCATGCCGCTGCAACCTATCCTTCCGTTAAAGCCGTTTGAGAAGTGGGGCATCGACTTCGTAGGTCCGATCGATCCTCCTACCAGAAGGAAGCAGAATAGATACATCCTCGTATGTACAGATTATGTCACAAAGTGGTGTGAAGCTAAAGCCCTCAAGCGGGACGATGGTAACAGCGTGGCCCTGTTCATGTACGAGAATATCATCACCCGTTTTGGCAGTCCCTTAGAGCTGGTAAGTGACAGAGGCACTCATTTCCTTAACAAAGTCATGGAAGAGTTGACAGAGTTGTATAAGATCCGCCATCGCAAGTCCACTCCTTATTACCCCAGAGCCAACGGCCAAGTCGAAGTTACCAATCGCATCCTTTGCTCGATTCTGACAAGAACAATTGCCGCACATCGTCGTGATTGGGATGATCGACTTACAGAGGCCCTCTGGGCGTACAGAACCTCCCATAAAGCAGCAACGGGACAGACACCTTTCCAGTTGGTGTATGGTACAGAAGCAGTTTTTCCTGTTGAACTGGAACTACCCTCTTTGAGAGTGGCTATCAAAGAGCGTTTGGGGGATGATGATTCACTGCAACGCCGTCTCCTGCACTTGGAATGTTTGGACGAAATTCGTCGGATGGCTCTACAGTGCATGGAAGCCACGCAAGCTCGACGTAAGGCTTACCATGATAGCTTCATCAAGCATAAAGAGTTCAAAGAAGGTGATTTGGTCCTAGCCTATGATTCACGATTTGGCAAGTTTCCTGGCAAGCTCCAACAGCGGTGGATGGGCCCCTATAAGGTACTTGCCGTCAACCCTAATGGTTCTGTCCAAGTGCAGACCGTTGATGCCTCTGATGATCCCTTTCTGATCAATGGATATCGCCTGAAGAAGTACTTCCCTCCTTGGGGATCTTGACAATTACGGACACTTGATCTTTTCCCTCGTTGGCGCGGCACGGTACTTCTTATGATGCTACTTCTGATAGCCGTTCTTCAATCACTCCTGCTGAAGTGGATGCAACCCTCTGTTCCCTCAAAACCTCCTTTCAGCCTTGATCTCTTATCTTCTATTTTCCACCAGCGGCAGTACAGAGGTTGGTTCTGACACATGGTCTTTATACCATTCCCTTGCTCACTTTGAAAAAAAAAAAGAAGAAAAGAGAAGAAAAAAAACAAAACATATCGGTTATGGGAGAAAAGGACTTAGGTCCCTGTCATGCCGACCTATTCTTCGAGAAAAGGTGGAAACACCCTCGGGAATAGGGGAAAATAAGAAAAAGAAAAAAAAAACAAAGAAGAAAAAGAAAAAAAACAAAAACAACAAAACAAATCTGTTATGAGAGAAAAGGAACCAATTCCCTGTCATAGCAGGCCTCGTTCCAAGAAAAGGTGATAAACACCCTTGGGCGGGAAGCTGGCTGTGGAAAAGGTGGTAACACCCAGCAGTCCAGAAAGCGGATTCATTGATTGATATTCCCAGGATCCAATTCCGAAGCTGCCTCCCTTGGTACGCTGTGTCTTGGGTCTTTCTGCAAAGTGACTACCTGTCCTCTAGCAGACGACATGTTCCTATCCAACACAATGTTCGAATTTGATGGCTACCTCCCTGGGTACGCCTCCTCAACAACTGATGACGCGATCTTCATCGACAACCCCTTGAGTGATGTGAGCTTTCATCCTAACCGGATGGGGAAGTGAGTAAGGCTGCCCTCCTGTATCTATCAACAGAGAGTGAGACAGAGGGTGGGGCGAGAGACCAGTCTTTTCCCTTCAAATCAAATGAGAGGTGAGAAATATGAATGAAGTGTTGCACGCACGGGATGGGCCTCTCAATGCACAAAGCACAATTTGTTTCTGTGCACTGCACCATCAGGCTCCCTGGCCTTCCTTCTCGCACCGTATGCCGGCACAGGGCGGGATGCACAGTTGCACCATCAAATGCGCACAAGGCATACACTTTTGCATGAGTGATTGTGAGGATTACATCAATGGGTTTCAGGAAAAGGCTGCCCTCCTGTATCTATCCACAGAGAGTGAGACAGAGGGTGGGTTGAGTGTGACTGGAGTTCCTTCAATCATTTACCGAGAGATGAGATTGAGGAACGTTACGACACTTGGAGTCAGGTATGTTTCTGTTTCCCTATGCACCCACGGGATGGGTCTTTACCGTCAATACAAGACACATCACCCTGTTCTGTACACGGCACCATAAGGCTCCCTTGCCTTTCTCCTTGCACCTATGCCAGACGGGTTGGACGCACTAATGCACCATCAACTGTGCACCCTGGCATACTCCTTCTGCACCATTTCCCCCCTTGTTGATTCCTCAACCGGGTATGAGATATGGGTTTTAATCATTCTTTCTCGTGTGATATTAGTCATGGGGCGAGTGACTGTTCTTTCATTTCGTTTGAGTGACTGTGAGTTGAGTGCAATATCCCTCCTCGACGACGGATTTCTTGCGATTCCTTCCATCAGCTACCTCCCTGGGTGCTGCTGCGTGGTCCCTGCCATGACGAACGTGTGCCGAGAAGATGCCTTGGTCCCTCCAGCGCCGACAACCACACTGGACGTGCCGTTGACACTCAACCTTGATTCTTGACGAAACGGGCCAAGTTTTTCTAACCCTACAACTTCTGTTTCTTAGTGATGGTCATGTTTTAAGTGTGGGAAAGTTAGTGGATGGTCTGTGGCATGGTCCTGGGTCCCTAATGCTCGGTTAACCCTATCCGTTAAGGTCTTAAGTGTGGGGACGCGTCCCTGCGCGTCTACATTGCCTACTCATCTACATATGCCTTACCCTGTTCATGCATGTATACCATGACTTGCTTTTACCCTCCTGGGGTCCCTTCCCACCCGCCCGGTTATGTTTCACCCACCCTTGGGACTGTTCCCTTGCAGTATTCCTTCATTCCCTGATTTTGAGGTTTTTCCATGTGAATGCACCCTACGTTCACTTAACTCCAAATCCAACCTTATAGCCCTGTTCCTCCCATTGACTTGACCATTTTTCCTTTTTACCTACCCCTGTTCCGGTGCACGGTTTTTGCGTTATTAATTTTTGAAGCATTTTACACGATTTAGACGGTTTTCCATGTGAACGGGCTTTTCTTGCTTCGAAACCATGATCTGACGTCATAGCCCTGACCAACGCTTTTCCCCTGACATTTTTCCTTTTTATTCTGTCTCATTCCGATACATGGTTTGTCCGTTATTAATTTTCCGGCTTTTCGCAACTTTTTCGTGCGTATTTTTGACATTTTTCCATGTGAACCTGCCCTATTTGCATCGGAATTCCAATTTGATTTGACAGCCGTGTCCCCCATGCCTTCCCCTACCTTTTTCCTTTTTTCTCCACCCTTTTTCGACGTTCGGATTTTTACTTATTAATTTTTAAATGACTTTTTGGGAGTCTTTTTGGAGTTGTTCACATGTGAACCCCTCCTATTTCCGCCGGACCTGCGGTTTAATGTGATAACCCGGTGCCACTCCTTTCTTCGGACATTTTTCCTTCTTACTCCATGTCATTCCGGTGAACGGTTTGTCCGATATTAATTTCCGATCCCATTTTCGGGTTTGTTTTTTGGGTTTTTCCCATGTGAACGCGTCTTACCTTAGTCGGAATTATGTTTTGACGGAATAGGATTGTTGGGCACACCTTTCTGCACAGTTTTCCTTTTCTCCGCACTTCATTCCGATGTACGGATCTTTCGATATTAATTTTTAAATTACGTTTTTTGTTTGTTTTTTGTGTTTTTTGCACGTGAACGTCCTTTACCCCTCCCGGAACCCCCGTTCTGTATTTTCCCTGTTTCCCTCCTGTCGTCCTGCCCACTTTTCGTTTTTACGGTATTTTGTTTTGACATCCGGAATGGGAGTTATTAATTTTTCTTTATTTTTACGTGTATTCGCGCGCCCCTTTTGCGCGTGAACGCGCCCGTTTTCGATTTAACGCGTCTCCACGCGCCCCGGTCGTGTCCGCGTACCCCGTACCGTCATCCCAGCGTCGTTTCAATCCCGTCACGGCAAATTTTTTTTTTACCCCGCCCCGCGCACGTGCGCGGGACGGGGATACGTCCGCCATTGCCCCTGCCCATCCATCTTACCCCCCGCCCATTGCCCTTACCTCCTTTTTAAAAAAACCAAAAAAAAAAAAAAAAGATGAAAAAAAAATAAATAGGAAAATTTTTCACCAACGGCCACCTTTCCCCCCCGCCTCTCAACCGCCTTCTCCTCTCTCCTCTCTCTTTTTCTTGCTTCTCTCTCTCTCTCTCTCTCTCTCCCTCTCTGTGCGTTCCTCTCCCTCCTCCATCATCTCCCTTCTCTCCTCTCTCTCCCTTCTTCCTTCTCTCTTCTCCCTCTCCCTTCTTCTTCCATCTCCACCTCCTCTCTCTTTTTCTCCTTCTCCTCCCACTCTTCTTCTCTTCCTCTCCTCCTTCTCCTCTCTGCGCCTTTTCTCCTCCCTCCCCCCAACCTCCTTCCTCCCTACTTCCCTCCTCCTCCTCCCTCCTTCTTCCCTCCTCCCTCGACCTCCTCCTACTCCTCCTTCTCCTCTTCTTTCTCCTTCTCCTCCCCCCACGCCTTCTCTTCCCCCCACTCCTTCTTCCTCCACCGTCTCCTCCCTCCTCCTTGCGCCTTCCAGCCCCCCCAGCGCCGCCGCTGTCTGTCCCCTACCCCCAGCGCCCCGCCGCCTTCAGCCCTTCTTTCCCCTCCTCCAGCCCGCCCGCCCGCCTGCTTCTCCTACCCCCCTCCGTCCTGCTCCTCCCCCAGCCCGCTTCTTCCCTCTCCCTCCTCCGCCACCGCGCCCTCTGGTACTCCGTCGCCGAGCCGCCGTCGCCGTCCGACCACCCGCAGTCGCCCGCCGCCGTCGCCTGTCGGAGTGCCGTCGCCGCCCGGGTCGCCCGCGTTCGCCGCCACCTCGCCGCCACGTCGCCGCCGCAGCGCCGCCCGTCGTCGACTCCCCCTTCTCCTTCACCTCCACCTCCAACCTCCACCTCCACTTAGGTTAGCCACTAACTAACCTAAGTTAACACCTAACTAAACTAACTTAGTTAAAACCTAATTAAACTAACTTAGTCACACCTTAACTTAACTAACTTAGTTAGACTTAATTAACTAACTTAGTTAGTCAGAACTAACCTAGGTAGTTTTTCCTGACCAACATGACTAACCTAACTTAAGTGACTTAAGTGATTAATGTGACTTGTGCTTAAGTGACTTATGTGATTAATGTGACCAATGTGACTTACTTAATCACAGCCTTCATTTTTTCATAAAAAAATTTCAAAAAAATTTCTAAAAATTCCTTCTGTCTTTTGTTAATTTTTGGACCATTGTCTGCTAGGAATTGCCTTTCCTATAATTTTAGAAAAATCCATCTTTCCTAAATTACCCATAAATTGCCAAAAAAAATAGGAAAAATCATTTAAAAATGGTAAAAATTTGTCAAAAATTCTAAAAACATTCTCAAAAATTTCCCTCACCTCCCTTGCTCATTTTCCATTTATTCAAACATAAAAAAATTACAACTAAAAATCAAATCAACTAAATAAAAATAAAAAAACCAACATAAATCAAATTAACACATCTGCTAAGGTGTTATTTGTTGTTTCATCAGTGCTTTTTGCTTTTCCTTTCCTGGGACTCTTTCGTGCGCATTCCTGCATTTCATACACACCCTGCCAGGTATTTATTTTCTGTTATTTATTTATTTATTTTCCCCCTTAATCACAATTCATTGTTAAAATAAACCTTTTAATTCCCCCACCATGGCACGCGCATTCGCGCTAAACACACATTTTAATTAAAATAAACCAGCCGATCACTTAGCACGCGCTACGTGCGCTACAGAGGCCCTCTAAAATTTTTAATTAAAAAGAACCAGCCGTCACATGAGCACGCGCTGGCAAACAAGCGCTCCACATCACCTTAATTATAATCAATGAATTGCATTTAGAGACCCAGTCGGGAATCGAAGTCCGGGAATCGTGTAACTGCACCGGCTTAACCTAATAATTGGTAATTAAATAACTAATAAGGAACCGCCGTTTTCTTATTAAGGTTTATCACCTAATAAAACTTCACCCATTTTTAATAATTGATTAAAATCAACCCTTCATTAAATTAAATCCCCCCTCACTGCACTTAATTCCCTTTTTAATGAAACGTTTCGTGGGATGGGTATACGCAGTTCTTAGTGATGTTTTCCATGGTCCAGTCTTGGTTCTATCATAGATGTCGTATTGATATGTGTCGGATATGGTATGGTTTTGGTTTCATGTCTTTGTTACGGTTACGGGTCCGGTATGTAGTTTTTTTCTTTTATTGCCTGATACGGGGTTCAGGGTGTTTGTTTGATGCATCGCATGAAGCTTTCGGTCGCATTTGTCTCGAGGTCATGTCAAATTTTTTCTAGGATGTGGTTTGCCTGGGGTTAGTAGGTCGCGTTACGTTTTATTGGTAATCCTCTTATCCTTGGTTTTTTTGTCTGTTGCTTTGCAGGCATTCTCCTTGATTGTCTGTGTTTGTGGTGTGTGTGTAACCATCTGAATGGCGCCTTCTCATGCTCCTCCCCCTATCCAGTACGTCCCACTAGTTAGTAGGGATTACTCGTCCCTACTTACTTTTGAGCCCCTCACGAAGGCAGGACTTGCTGCTTTTGTGGCCACTCATTTTCCATTACTTCCAGAGGATCCGTCCGTCTGTGATGAGTTCCTGGCCTCTTACAGCAAGAAGACAGGAGTAGTCCAAGGCATGTCTATGACATTGACGTCTCGAGGCTTAGGGAAGGCTTTGTCCTTACCCTCTAAAGGGGAACCTTTCGTGACCACTCGACAGCTCTTCTCTAATGAAGAGATTCTCAAACTGTTGCAGAAGCAGACAAGGGAGGTCCTTGATGTTAAGAAAGTGATAAACTCTTCAGGAGTTTCGTTTTCTATGATTACTGATCCCGTCAGGAAGACGATGTGCCAGTTCCTTCAGGACAGGTTCATGCCTGCCAAAACGCCATCCCACTATTTGTCCAAAGAGCTTTTCACAGCTTCCAGGATGGTGCTAAAAGGAGTTGCCATTGATTGGAGCACATACCTCCTTACTAAGATGGATCAGCATTTTGTTAAAGTCACGAGGGGTAATGTTACCAATGTTACCTATGGATCCTATTTGTCTGCCTTCTTGACCTATTCAGGTTTACAGAAGACTGTGCCTCCACCTCCTCCTTCAGATCCAGTACCTCCTCCTCCACCTTCCGAAGAGTCAGCACCTATTGACATTGAGGATGATGATTCTCCGCCTCCCCTGGTCATACAGCGCAAACGCTTGAAGAGGGTAGCGGACAAAGCCCCTGCTGTACTTCCCTCAGTGCCTATCCCTGCTACTTCTGGTAGTGAACTCCCTGGGTTTCTCACTTGCAATAACCTATTCAGGGCACATAGAGAAGGATCCTTGGATATATCAGTTCCTTCCTTAAACAGTCTCGTTTCAGGAGATGCCGTTCCTTTCCTCTGCAAGGATATTCAAAGCTCTATTGAGTTGTCAGTGACAGCCTGTGTTCAACAGCTGTACGCATCTTTCTATGAGGAGCTCATGCAGTCCAAAGACCAGTTGCATAAGGCAACATCTGAATTAGCTTCTACTAAGGATACCCTTGCAGATCTATTTAAGCAAATGGAACAGCAAACCCAACTGGTTGCCACTCAAAGTGATGAGATTTCTTCATTGAAGACCCAGTTATTCGAGGCTCAGTCACAGGTTACTAGCCTTTCAGCAGAGAAGGAGCGGATGTCCAATGAAGCGAAAGAATTCCACGTTCTCTTAGATGACAAGCTTTCAGCTTTACAAATGGCTAATGACACAGTGGCCAACCAAGCCTCCCAAATCTAGCAGTTGCACGATCAGCTTGCAAAGTCCCGCTCTGTTCCTCCAAGCCCTCCTGTTTCATTAATTCCTTCTCTTTCACAGTAGGACTTGGCTGCCCTACAGAGACAGGCTACTTTGTGCCCTCTCTTCCAAGACAAAGTGGAAAGATTGCAGTCCAGAATGGACTTATTATGGTCTACCTTTGAACAGTTTCAGGACTGTGTCTTACCAGACCATTCTTTCTTTGTCCACTACCATTTACAGAAGCTGGTCTTCTATATGAAGCTTTCCACGATGGATCTACCTTTTCCAGAGGATGGCTGGAGTGGGGCTTGGTCTGCTGAGTTGTTGACAGAGGTAGTCAGAATGCTCTTTGAAGATTCTGTCACGCCAGACACCATGCTAATGTCATACATGTATCTCCGAGGAGATTTGTTAATTCCAGATGAGGTAGATATGGCATGGTATGTGGGGGATGTGGTCTTACAGGCTGTTCTCTATGTCAATCATTTGGAGTTGCGCATAGCTGATATGTTCCAGAATTATTCCTCCAAAGTGGCTGATTGTCAGGATAATTCGTGGCATCCCATGATTGAGTCAGTGGTCCTAAATCAAAGACAAAACACAGCTCCTACCTTTGTACAGAGTACTAACCAACTGAGGATGGATCTCTTAACTTATCTTTCCAAACATAATCCATTTGATGCTACTTTCTTTGATGCCTATCAGAGACGATCTCTTCTGGGACCTTCTGTTCCTACTCTCCTTTATTACCAACAATTGGCTCACCGCTATGCTATATATTTCTCCCTTTGTCAAACTCATTCCACAGTAATTTTACCACTTCTTTTCCAACCTTCATCTTCCCCTCAAATTCCTATTTTCACTTACTGTTCCTTTATTGAGGATAGGGTATTTTCCCCTTCTCCACCCTGTCCTTCACCCCTCATTAATGTACCCTCCACCTTTCCTATTTATCAGTTAACACCGTTCCTTAGTGATTCCTTACAAATTTCTGCCACTCCTTCTTTAACCTTTTCTTCCTTTTATGATTTTTCCTATCCTTCCCTACATCCACTTTCCCTTATTCCATTACCCTCTCCTAGTACTTCCATATCTCAACCACCTCAGTTGGTTAGTGACTGTGCCGGTTTTGATAATCAGATTTCCAGAAGAAGGGGATGGAGTTCGGATGATTGCCTTACAGGACCGCAGATTAATTGGCCAGTAATTCCAGGGGAATGGACAGCTTCAAGTCAAGCTTATCAAAACTATGTTCATTTTGCCCAACAATATTCACAGTCTGCAGATCCCTCAGTGAGATTAACTGCTCACTTTGCTTGGTACCTGGCGTATATGCATAGGCACTCCCATACTGATTCAAAGCCTATCCCAAAGTTGTGCATGAATGTCAATGTTAGCATTGATTCTCAACAGTTGGAGATATTGTATTTTCATGCCCTTTGTTTGCCTAGCAGATACCTGGTCCTGTTGGAAAGGATGTGTTGTCTCCAATTTTTCCAAAATCCTCCTAAAAACTTTGTAGATGAATCCTTATCTATGGATCGATTCAGACAACATCAATCTTTTAAGAGGGATCATCTTCATTGATGCCTTTCCAATGTATGGTGCAAGCTTTTTAATGCCAAACTCTTCTTTTTGAGGAAGTCATTCAGATGGTTGTGTTGTGTATTAGTGTTTGTGTTGTGAGTTTATTTATGTCAAACGAACGTGGTGGTTTCCTATTGGATCTTGTGTACGAGCTATGTTTTGGAGATTTGTAGAGATGGGGTCGTGGTTGGAGAGTTGAAGCTGATGCAGACGAAGAAGAAGCAAACTCTTATATCCTTTATAAATTTGTGATGATTTTTAGTTTGCTAAGAGGTGTTAATGTATAAAAGAGTTTTCCTTTCTTTGTATTTTTATATATCAGAAACAGGTTATAAGTTGGGGTCGTGGTGGATGGATTCTTTGTATGAAAATATTGAAGATCAAAGTTGAGCTTTGAAATGAACTTGTATTCCCTTTTTCCTAGGTCGCGAGGACGCTTCCTTATTAAGTGTGGGGATATGTTGAGTGTTGAAATGACTTGTTTTTTGGCTGATTTTTGTTGTTTTTGAGAGCTGAATGGTTGATTTTAAGGGATGATTGGTTGATTAGGAAGTGGTTTGAGAGTTTTTTGGATGATATTGAGAGTGTTTTGGAAGATCATGATGTTTGTTGATGGTTCTGTGATGTTCTGATAGGTTCTGATTGGTTCTGTATACCTTCTGTTTTGTTCTGTTTTGGTCTGTTTTTGTTCTGATTGTCTTCTGTAAAGAGGGATGGAGTATTGATTGATGAAGAATGAGATATTGTGAAAGCTTGGTGAATGTTTTGTGAGAGTTTGGAATGGTTTGAGAATGAATTATGTAGTTTTGATGACCTTCTGTAACCTTCTGTAGGTCTTCTGTAGAGCTTCTGCTTCTGTTCTGCTTCTGTTCTGTTTCTGTACTGTAACTGTTCTGGTACTGTTCTGTAGACTGTTCTGTAAGTGTTCTGTGGAATGTATGTGTGATTTTGGGAAAGTTTTCTAGCCTTGGAAAGAGGTGAATACAAGTGCAAAAGAGCTGAAAGAAGTGGAAGAAGTAGCTGCTGAAGACTCAAGTGAAGACTAGAGTGAAGTGACAGTAGTGAGCTATGAAGAGACACTGTAGTGGCTCTGGTGACCTTTCATATCAGACATACCTCTTGGGAGGGGTATCCACGACCTAAGAGTGATTATTGAGAGTAATTTTTGAGAGATTGTAGTGAGGATATGATGTATTATTGATGGAGAGACAGAAAGAGAGTCAGAGATAGCCAATTCTACTGAAACAGAGTGATTGTATATGAGAGATTGAGAGAGAAGACTATGAAGATATTGAAGATGAATACTATGTGATGTATTTCCATTCAAAGATGGTGTACTTCTTTGTTTTCTTTGTGATATTGATGGATTTTATGAAGATGTTGAAGAATATGGTTGATTCTATTAAAAACCGTGGGAGATTTACATGATGCTGCATGAAGATTTGTTGTGCCTGGTGTTCTTTTCTTCATTGTGATCATATGAAACATGACAAACAAGCTTGTTGATGTTACAAGATAGATTTTCTTGCAAGAGAATTCCCTTGTTCTTTGGTGTTCCTCTCGGGGCTCCAATAGCCCATGATCTACATTGGACTTTACATACCACATAATCCATCTAACAACATCCAAATGTGGCTTTTTAGGCTTCTGCATGAATTGATTTATGAGCCCAACAACATAACTCAAGTCAGGCCTAGTGATGGCTAAGTAGATCAAAATTCCAACCATCTGCTTGTACATAGTCACATCATCAATTTCAGCTCCAATGCTAATGTGTAACTTGACACTCCGATCAAGAGGTGTATCTAGTGGTTTACATTCAGCCATGACATATTTCTTTAGCATTTCCATGGTATAGTGTTTCTGCACTAGCCAAAAACCATTTTCAACCTTGGTCACCTCAATACCCAAGAAATACTTCAGTTCACCTAAGTCTTTCATGTCAAATTCAGATTTCAGCATCTGCATAATATGTTGTATCCCTAAGTCATCATCACATGTGATTATCAAATCATCAACATAGATAACCAGCACTACCTTGTCTTTTTCGTAAACAGACTATAATCAACCTTGCCAATAGTAAATCCCAAACTTTGCAAGTAACTATTGATCCTTGCATGCCCAACTCTTGGAGCCTACTTCAGCCCATACAATGCTTTTTTCAGTTTGCATACATAATGATGAAAATCAAGGTCTATATACCCTTCAGGCTGATCCATATAAACATCCTCTTCTAAGTCACCATCGAGGAAAGCATTTTTCACACCCATCTGCTGCAATTTCTAGCCTTTAGTAGTAGCCAATGTGATCACTATTTGTATGGTTGCCATATTGACAACAAGGCTCAATGTTTCCTCATAGTCTAACCCAAAATGCTGGGCATATCCCTTTGCGACCAGCTTGGCTTTGTACCTCTCTACACTACCATCCGACTTGCATTTAATCTTATAGACCCATTTTCACCCAATGGTCTTCTTTCCTTCTAGCAGTGGCACAAGATCCCAAGTACTATTTTCAACCAAAGCATCTATCTCCTCATCCATAGTTGTGCACCAATCGTTTGTATGATCCCGTCACGCGGGATGTGTACACCAGCGAGATGTGCGGTTCGTGGAGGTTCCGGCTATAGCAGTAGGTGAGGAGCATCCCATACTTGGAGATCCAGGGGAGAGTTGGGCTCCCGAGACAGTTCCTTTGGAGCCCGCGCCTTTTGATTCCGATTCTGTTTCCGATACAGAGTCTATTGTTCCACCGGTCACCCCCGAGGAGTTACCACCGATGGATATTCCAGAGTCTTCAGCTGATGGAGAGAGACGAGGAGAGGTTCGGCCTCCTCCTCATTGGTCCCGTGACACACTCCGTGATTCAGGGATCGAGGGGGTCCTTGAGGAATGGGGACCGTAGGATGGTCCGAGGCGGTCAGGGAGGCACCAGGCACATTCTACAGAGCTTGTTTGCTCTAACTATTGTTTGATGACCCATGTTATACAGGATCGAGAGCCCACCTCCGTGAAGGAGGCTTTACAGTCCGCACCATGGAAGAAAGCTATGGAAGCTGAGTTGGAGGCTATTGAGAGGAATGGCACTTGGTATCTCGTGCCTCACCCCCCCGAATAAGAAGGTGATTGGCATCAAATGGGTCTTCAAGACCAAGTACCTTAGTGATGGTTCTTTGGACAAGCACAAGGCTCGCCTTGTTGCTAAAGGTTTTGCACAGTGCCCAAGGATTGATTATCATGACACTTTTTCCCCCACTACTCGTATGGCAACTATTCGAGTTGTTCTTGCCTTGGCTGGCCATAGGAGATGGCCTGTCTACTAGTTGGATGTGAAGTCGGCCTTCGTCAATGGTGATTTGAAGGAGGAGATCTATGTAGAGCAGCCTCCTGGCTTTGGATCTTCAGATGGGAAAGTCTACAGGTTGAAGAAGGCCTTGTATGGCCTCAAGTAGGCTCCGCATGCATGGAACGAGAAGATTGATTTGTTCCTTCAGTCACAATTGGGATATCGGCATTCCAAGGCGATCCGTAGCTTTATGTACACACTTCCGAGGCTGGTTGTGTGCTTTTTGTGTTGTATGTTGATGATTTGATTGTCACAGGTGATCATGCACAAAAGGTCAAAGAGACGAAGGCAGCTTTACATCAGACGTCCGAGATGACGGATTTGGGTCTACTCCATTTCTTCTTGGGCCATGAGATTTATCAGTCTCAGAGGGGGATTTTCATCTCTCAGCAGAGATATGTACAGGAGCTCTTGGTTTCTTTTGCGATGGAGGATTGTCGGACCATTTCTACTCCTATGGATCCGAACTAGAAGGCAACTTCACATTCAGCTTCTCCCATGGCGGATGCTTCCTGCTATTGTCAGTTGATTGGATCATTGATTTGGCTCCTCAACACTCGTGTTGAGCTTTGTTTTGCTATTGGTCTCTTGGCAAGGTTCATGAGTGAACCTCAGATGGTGCATTGGCAGGCTGCCCAACGGATACTTCGGTATTTAAGGGGGACATCTGACTTAGGGATTCATTATCCAGTAGGCACAAGTGGTTCAGATCTTGTACTTGCAGGTTGGAGCGACTTGGATTGGTGGGCTGGTGATGTGGACCACAAGCGGTCTACAACAGGTTACTGTTTTACCTTGGGTGCCGGTGTTATCTCATGGAGTAGCAAGAAGCAGCCCACGGTAGCCCTTTCATCTACTGAGGTGAAGTATCGGGCCGCGTCTTCCACCACATTGTGGGAGCTTTCGCTCAATCGCCAAGACCCATGGACCGCTTATTGTTTCAAGCGTTCCAAGCGAGCTCTAATGGCTCTCTCTCACCTAGCCGATGTGCCGTCGATCCTACGAGTGTAGTGAGCTTACCTTGATGCCCGATCGAGTACCCTTCTCTCTCTCCCACTCCGGTAGCTCCATGATTCTTGATGCTAGCTCAAGCATCCTCAAGCCTCCTCCATCTCCAAGATCCATCCTCCATAGCCGTGTGCGCAAGTGAAGAGAAAAGAAGAGAAGAGAAGAAGAGAAGAGGAGATGGTGAAGAGCTTCGCCCTCTTGATCCCTCACTCTCACACACACTCACTCCCTCACACTCTCACACTCCCTCTCTCAAGAGCACACACAAGCAAGAAGGAAAGAAGAAGAGAGGAAGAAGAATACTCTTTTTGCCACACACCAAAGAATGAGATTCTCATTCTCTTTTCAACTTTATATACAAAGCCCTAAATCCTTTTTGGGCGGTCATCCCTCTTTTACATGGCCGGCCGTAGCCTAGGCCCTTTTTCCTGCTTCCCACCATTCTAATTTATCCTATTCCCAACTAGTGCGTACACTTTGCATAGGAGCGAGCTTGGCGCTCTTTTACAAAGATTCAGGGGCACTCCCACATTTAAATGGTGCGTCCTTTTTCTCTTTTGTTGTCTCAGGCCAACACCGAGGCTTTCTGAGGGTCGTGCTTGAACATTCAAAATTTTCAGGGACTGGTTACCGGTCAAGGCGCCTTTTTCTGCTTTTATCCTATGCCTTTTTGCTATTTCCGTTTTTTTTTTCATTTTCTGCTCCTCTGTGCTGCGGAAAACACGGTAGCATTACCCCCCTCCTAGCCAAGTGCCAGTCCCATGGCACTGTGGTGGGACGTAGTGGCTAGTTAGGTCGGCTGCTAGGTGGAAAAGGTAGGTGGCGGACACTGCTTCCAATGTGGTTGGGTGAATGATAAGTGATGGGGTTTAAGGACGATGACCAGGAAAGATTCCGGCGTGCTTTAGGCTCCATGAAGATACTCGGCATCTTTCACTCTGTTGTGGCGCCCATTGTGTAGCTGGTCGTCTTTTGAGTATCCGAAATGCTTGAAGCAATAAGCAATCCCTTAGGAGGATGGTATTGGAGGGATTTATTCTGGCGAAACCCCCCGAACGATGTTTGCCTTGAAAACCCATGGCCTTGGTTGAAGATCCTTGTCTTTGAGTAGAAGGTTTTCAGTTTTGAGTTGAAGGTCTTCAGGCTTGTGGAGTCAATAAGCGATCCTTAGATTTTGGGGCGTTGGGTATGGATCATTGGACGATGAGGTTCCAAGATCTATGCCAATGGCAATTCTACCTTGACTTGGTTCAATCAGGGTGGCCATCAGCAGGCAGATGGCTAGATCCCGGTACAAGAAAAGAAGTGTTGATCATTAAAGGATGTCGTGGGCGATCCTCTTCCACGGGTAGCCATGTCTTGAAGTGCGAACATAACCTGCAAGAAAAGTTGTGCACTCCCTAAGGGGGGTGTCTATCTCTCCATGTAGTGTGTGGTGCCCGTGACTGTGGAACTGGGAGATGGGTTAAGCCCTTGGTAACGTCCCACACTTGAGGACCTAGTTCGTGCTTTGTTGGAGGTGTGGTGCAAGTCTTAGAGGGACAGGTTTGAAAGTCCTGCCCTTGATGTGCCCTAAGTGTGAAGTGTGGGGGGGGGGGGGGGGGGGGCTAGGGAGAACCCTAGGTGCGATGATTGTGGTGCTTCTTTCTTCTTCTTTTTGTCATAAAATATAATAGCATAAGGAGGCATATACATGGAGACAAGAGATATAAGGGCATGAGAGGAGTTTACTCCTCGTCATCTGAATGGCGAGTAGGGGATGGCGGAGGGCGGGGGGCCTTGTTAAGGAATCTTCGACTCAACAAGTAGCCCTTGAGGTTGAGGCGGGTTTTGAGGGTGGTGGTAGAAAGGAAGGGGTGGTTGCACTGGGGTGAATTTGCTGTCGCTCATATCTTTGAGCAGTGCAACACAGAAATATGGCAAAAGAGAAGCACACATCATTAAGCGAGTCATGGTGCTGCTGTCTATGGCGTTGGGGTCGAAATAGAGGGGTGGGAGGTGGCGTTCTTGGGGTGCGAGCTCTTGGTGGACTAGGATCCTAATTAGCCTAAGATAATTACAAGTGGTAATGAATGCGGGGTCAGGACAGGAGGTGAACTCGCTAAGAAATCTATCTATAGAGCTATACAAATCGGGGAGGGTGAAGAGAAGGGCATCCCTATGGGAGGTGCTATTGGTGTTATAGATAATGGGGAAGTCAAACCTGCCGTGGATGGATGGATTAAAGTCTACCCCTACCCTTCGAGGATACGGCATAAAAGTAGGGTCATTTCTCTCAGAAGGCAGGGTGTTGCAAAATGCCATCCACGCGTCAAGGTTGACGTCAAAAATGCGTCTCCTCCAGTGGGTTGGCAATTATAGCCTTCCACTGATCTAGGCATCTGGAGGACTTTATCCTGCCAAAATTCGCGATCCTCGGCTCCCCAAGCAATTGGGTGGGCCTCGCGCTCCGCTAACCACTTGGCTTTGAGCCTTGCACCCATAGCGATGACGTCCTCTACAAGTTGAATGGGCAGTACTCTGTTCAAGGTAGTGGGAAACTCAAAGCGCAAGTCATCGCGGTTATATTCCTGCTGTTCCTAGATAATCAATTCGGCATGGAATTCAGCAGGGGGATCTTGAGTGCGCGGTAGGAGAGGGGCAGGTTGTCTTGGAACGGGTCTAGTATTCAGCTTTTTCCTTGCCTTCTCTACCATCTCTTTCCTATGGTTGGCCTGGGCTGCTCTTCTCTCGGTAGATGTATCAGGGGGCTGCACTTCCGCTTGTTGTGGCTGAGGGGGTGGTGGGACGTATTCCTCCTCCTGAGGTCCCAGATCGAACTCCGGTTCACCCCCTTATGCTTGCTCGTCTTCTTGTGCTTTTGCCTCTGTGAAACCGAGGTCATCTATTTCCTGCGTCGTCAGGCCTACCTGTGCAAGATATCTTCTCTGCTTCTCTAGGCTCTGCGGTGGGCCTCCTAGCTGCAATGGCACGTGCAGGCTTGCTATGAGCGCTCTGCGTGCAATGGTTAGTTTCTTTTGCAGCTAATCATTGGCTTCATTTCCTTCCAATCTGGTGGAGTGGAGCAGTGTATTTAGGAAGGTGTGCTGCTGGGCTATCATGGAGAGTTGAGCCGCCTCTGCCTAATTCTCAGCCATCACCCTATCTCCTTCGGCTTTGGCTAGCCGGCGTGCTAAGTCCCGTATTCTCTGCTCATTGTGATTGGCCCATTCTTTTGCTCTTTTTTCCATATCCTCCAGGCTCTCCCCCCGATGGAGGGTCATTGCAATGAGTTGTTGTTGCTGGGCCTCGAGCTCACGGTGCAGGCGGGACTGCTCTTGGCATTCATCGGCAATCTGTGCATTGAGCTGGTCCAGCTTCACATGCATCCTTCGCACCTGGTTCTGCCCTTAACTGGTCCAGCTCTGCAGCCTCTTGTCTGATCTTGTCAAGCTAGCTTTGTGCTTCCAGGTTGACTACAGATAGCTGATCATTCTTGCACTGAAGGTGGGCATTGGTTTCCCTCTCCCCGTTGAGACGCTCCATCAAGATTTTTCTGCTTCCTTCCCAAGCAGTGTCACGTTCCTTCAGAGCTTTAATTCCTCTGCCTCCTTAGTGCTGGCTTCCTCCCTAAGCGCAGCGATTTCCCTTTGATATTCTATTATCTGCTTTGTTCTCTCCAGCTGGAGGGCGGCTTGTGATTCTCATTCTGCTGCCAGCTCCTCCACGGCTGTCCTTCTTTCTTCCCTAGCCCTTTCCAAATTGCGAGAGCAGCTCCTTAACATATTCGTCGTATTGGCCTGCTGGAGGTGGGGGGGTGGGGCATGGTGGTAGTGGTGACAACATCTTCTATTTTCTGCCTTTTCAACTCCGGCCTTGGCTCCAGTTCAGCCGTGGCTGCCCTTTTGACTCCTGATACTGGGGTGGCCACGGCCGCTTCCCTTGCCAGCTCCCGTTCCACCAAGAATTCCAAGAATTGTAGCCAAGTGATCACGTTGCTCTCGTCGACTTTTGGGGTGGAACCTTGGGTGGCGGTGACAAGGGGTGTCGTCATGATAGAAGTGGCTGGCATGGAAGGTATGAAGAGGGGGAGTGTTGGCATCATCAGATCCTTTCCTCTTCCTTCTGTGGGGGGCAGGGGTGCGATTTCCGGCATGCTGGTACTGGGACCAGGTGCCTCCATTCGGTGCGGACCCTCTGCGCCTTCCTCGTCTCTTTTGTGCTGCTCCTCAATGGAGCGACGGGTTGCCAGCTCTATTTCTTCCTCTTCCTTCCTTCTCAGCTCCTCCTCAGTCTTCTTTTTTCTTTCCTCCTCATCCTTGACTGACTCCCTTCGAGCCCTTTCCAGATCTTCCTTCTCTTTCTTCTTCCGCTCCTCTTCTCTTTTTCCATGCAGGGCTTTGGTTCGTTGTTCCGCATGCCTTTGTGGTGTAGCCTGGGATTCTCCCTCTTCGTCTGCGTCCGTCTTCGTTTCATCAGACAACCTCTGCTACTCTTTTGTGTGAGGCGGGGACTGTGACGGTGACCCATCACTTTCTTCATCGCCTCCCTTCTTGTTTTCTCCTGCTTGTCCCTGCCCTAGCGCTTCTTGGATGATTTCCGTAAGGACACCTCCAAACCCTATGGTGGAGGCCTTGGAGGATGATGCCTTGCAGGTCGATCGGGACGACGGGGACTCCCCTCCCACGGCTCTTCCTCCTGTTGCCAGGGCCTTCGCCGAAGCCTCTATTGTTTTCCGCACGAACCCATTAAGGCTCACCTCATCCAGCGATTGCGCCACAATGCTGTCAAGCAGAGGTACATTGATTTGGGTCATTATGCTGTTGTACCTCTAGCTTGAGAATAAGGCGTGCACCATCTTTGCCTGCAGTTGAATTTCTTGGTTGGGGATGTCCGCCAGGCTAATTCCGTCATTGGTGTGGACCTTCACTTTATCCATCCCCAACATGGCGTAGATGTCTCTTTTCGGCTTCCTTTCCACCTTATTCGGTAGCCCTAGTGCCCTTTCCACCAACTCGGGGGTCAGCTCGATCTGCACCTGTCTAGTGGCTTCATTGTCGTGCACCGTGATGGTGCCCCTGTTCCTATTGAAGGTGCGCAAGACATCAGCGCACAGGGTGTAATCCACCCTCTAGCCCACTGCGTCCAGGTACTTCTACAGGTGGCACTGCTCTATGATTTGGCGTACCGCCGGCTCTTCAATGGCTACGTCTTCAAGGTTGAAGATGTGGCGGAACTTTAGCTGGTTGAAAGCTCTTGTTTCCACCGTGAGGCCGTACTTTACTTGTTCCTCCTCTGAGAAGGGAAGCTTGCCCGCTTTGTCCTGGCTTGCCATGGTCGCCACCTACACGTTCAACCATTTCCACTTTTAGTACTTTTGACAACTAATTTGCTGGAAGAATAAAAGCATAGCAGATTTTATTGAACATAGCCTTAACTTTGACTTTCAAACTTTTACCACCACCTTTTATCCTTGCATTTCAAATTTAACAGACGTTTCACACTTGGTTTACTTTTTAGATTCTATTTTGTTTATTTTTTACATTCCACCACATTCCACCTTACTACCCCTTCCCTCTTTGGAAAAGAAGAATCCGTCCCAGGATTGGAGGTTGCGAGGCCAAGGCTTTCATCAAAAAGGTCGTCACTCTATTTGTGTAGGAGCCAAGCATAGAAGTTGGGGTTATATTTCAGTTGAGCGGCGCGGTCCAGATCAAAGGGTTGAATCCCTATGTGTGTGATGTACGTGAGGACATCTGTGAGGAAGTCACCAGAGTCAACTCGACTTGCGATGTGGAGCTCTTCCTCTATTAAGAGGTGCTCAAGATAGGGATGCCCTGTGATATGCTCATCCATGGGTCGACCCCGAAGAGTGGTTAACACTCTATATGAGGTAGGCACGACGTAGGTGGGATCATACTCTGCCGTTTTGATGGCTCGGTGTTGTTCGGCGTTGGTCATTTTGCGACATCCGTCAACCTCCCATTGCAACCTAAGAGCGTACCACTGCCTTAAGAAGGGTGATCCAGTATCAGCAAGGTGGGATAACCTTGCGATCTCTTGGTCGGTGATAGCAAACGTTGTCCATGGATCATATGATGTGATGAGGCGTTGCTTAATGGCTTGCTCTTTGGAGACCTCGCTAGCAAGCAACTTAGCAGCAGCAGAGCGAGAAGCCTGTACAAAGGCGAATTCAAAAGTCTCCAAAGAGCAAGGCATATTGTGCACTTCTGTTGCAAAGGGTTCCACTAATAGACCCAAGTCCAAGCGGTCATAATAGCTGAGGGCTAGCAATACAAAGGTGGCATCGAGCTGTTTGATGCAGTCCACCACATCATCTCCAGTGTCCTCTGCAAGGTCAGCGGCCAACGTTAGAAATGACTTCCGTTCATAGGAGGGCGTAAGGCCGACGGGTGGTTGAGGTTTTCTAGAACTAGAGGTCCTGACAGTACAGAGTTGCGGCTGGGAGTCCCCTTGAGCCGGCAATCGGGCTGTTTGCAAGAGGGGTGGGTTAGGGTCGGTCACAATAGCTGGGCTGCTACAGTCAGCTTTGCTACGGAGAGTCAGGTTGACTTGGTCGGATTATGCCACCTGTGGTAGTGGCAGTTGCTTGGGCCGATAGGTTTGTGTGACTCTCTTGGGCCGAAGCGTAGAGAAGTCGGATAGCTGGGGCTCTGGAGAGCACTGCGGCCTATGGTCTTGAGGTGTTGGGGGACGTGGGCTGATCAGGCTTGAGGGTGGCGTAGGACTAGTGCCTTTGGCCGTAGGGGCCTTAGGGATCCACAGCGAGGCATTTTCCTCATAGTAGCCTTGCGCACGCAGGAGGGTTTTAGGGACCCATATTTGATTAATCACGTGGCATTTCTGGTGATTGTGTCTTGGTTTCCTAGATTTAGAGTTGTAGGTCTTATGCAGACAGGCACGTCTAGTCCTAGGCAGTTCTCGAGGATGTTTAAGCACCCATTGGAAGCGAGGCTATTGGGCCATTACTTTGGTTACTGCGGTCTGCGGTTTATGGGAATTGGGGAGCGGCAGACGTGCATTACCCCCTCCTTAGTCTTGCCTACGGATGTTTCTATCAGTGGCCCTGCAGACGGTGACGGTGTTACGTAGCCCTTGCTGAAGGCGGTGACAATGCGCACGTTGCCAATTGCTTGGTGGATGCGCTGCAACTCATAATCAACATTGCAGTGAGTCTTCTTTTTGAAGGTTCGCCCGAGCAGTGACTCCATGCCTGCGTCCGTAGCACTCGGCAACACGCAAAACAGCATTGGAACAGTCTCAAACTCGATAGAAACGGTGACTCTGCACTTGCCGAGAAGTGCGTAAGATTGAGCCCCGTATGGGCTTAATTTGGCAGTTGTGGGTTGAAGTAGTGGTTTGCCAAGTTGGATCCAATGCTTGTGCGTTAAGACATTGAAATCCGCTCCCTCATCAATCAAGGCATTGAAGGAGCATGTTTGCTTGGCAGTGACCGTGACATGGAGGTAGGCGGGTTCTACAGCTTCCTCCTCATTCTCGTAGATTTCAGTGATTGTGGCTACTCGTATTTTGACCCACGGTTCTAACATTGGTGGCTCATGCAAAGGATGAGTGGGAGGGTAGTACTTCTTCACACGGCTGCCATTGAAAAAGCCTATTCTTTCACCGTCCAGGGTCTCAAGCTCAACATTACCGATTCGGTTGATTGCACGAACCTTGAAGGGTCCAAGACCTCTGAATTTCATCTTTTGTTTATGTCCTTTAACTGAGTAGAGGAGCACTAAGTCACCCTGCTCAAACTTGCACTGCTTGCCATGCTTGTCAAACCAGCTCTTGCGTCGGGCTTTCTCGCAGATAAGTGCGTGGGTGGCTAGAAGACGAGTTTCCGATAGGCGTTCCAGCTTGACCAAGCGTTGCGTCCATGCTTCCTTCCCTTCCCATCGTTCTTGGAGTGCTATTCTTAGGCTAGGGACGAAGAATTCTAATGGTAGAATTGCTTCAGTCCCATAGGTCAACCTAAAGGGGGTTTGGCCCGACGGCCGTTTTATAAGCTGTGCGGTAGGCCCACAAGGCTGCCATCAACTTGTTGTCCCAGTCGCTTCGTGAGGCTGAGACTACTTTAGTCAGGACATTGATGAGAATTTTGTTAGTTGATTCTGCCTGGCCATTAGCCTGAGGGTAGTATGGTGAGGATTTGCGATGGATGATAAGAAAGGTGGATAGGAGATGTGCTATCACTTCGTTGATGAAGTGCGTGCCTTGGTCGCTAACTAGTTCGATGGGGCAACCGAAGCACGAGATCACTTGCTCCCATAAGAACGTGGTAGTTGTCCTAGCGTCGTTTTTTCGTATGGCTCTCACCTTTGCCCATTTTGTGAGGTAATCCGTGGCCACCATGATGTACTTGGCTTGTGAGTATTGCGCGGCGGGGCTGATGGATCCTATGAAGTCAATTCCCCATTTTTCGAAGGGTTGGTGAGCAATAACCGGGGTTAACTCCATTTGATCCTTACGAATCGGGACTTTTGTCCGTTGGCACTCGTCACAATGCTTGATGAATTGCTTAGCATCATGAAAAAGTGTGGGCCACCATAGTTGGGACTGCAGCACCTTCCGTGCTACCGTGTCTATGCTAAAGTGTCCTCCTGCAATGCCGCTGTGCGCCTCTGAGAGCACCTCATGCATCTCATGCTCACATACGCACCTACACAGCAATCTGTCTTGCCCCAGCTTATAGAGTTGGCCTGCAATCAGCTGGTAGGGCTGGATCTTCAGGATCAAGCGCCTAAGTCGTGCCTTTTCTATTGGTCACTCACCCAGTCCGTACTCGAGCACTTGGACTATGTCGTCTACCCAGTATGGCATCAGATCAGCGTTAACTAGATCTCTCTCGTTGGACATGTGGAATAAGTGGGCGTCAGGTAACTCGTCAATGATGCCCTGTCCAGCGGCTTCTCCTGTGGGTATACGGGACATGTGATCAGCCATGTAATGTTGTTTTTCCTTTTGTACCACGACAGAGAAATCAAACTCTAGGAGCAAGAGGAGCCATCGAGCTATACGTCCTGTAGCACAAGGTTTGTTCACTAAATAGAGCAAGGCTTGATGGTCCACGAAGAAGATGAAAGGGGTGGCCAATAGGTAATGCCGGAACTTCTTCACAACGAACACCATGGCTAATCCCTCTCTTTCCATTGTCGAATAATTCATCTCCGTCTCAGTGAGTTGCCTGCTAGCAAAACTCACTGGGTAATCTAGGTTATGCTCACCAGGTTGGCACAACACTGCCCCCATGGCAAACTTAGAAGCATCGATGTGTACGTGGAAGGTAATGGTCCAGTCTGGGGCTCGTAGAATCGGTGCTGTTGTCAGAGCCTTTTTCAATTCTTTGTATGCCCGTTGGCATGCCTCGGTCCACTCGAAGACAATCAGCAGCTTGTACAATGGCCTGGCGATCAGTGCATAGTTCAGCACAAACCGCCGATAGTATCCTGTGTGACCTAAGAAGCATTAAACTCCCTTGTAATTAATTGGGGATGGAAGGTCAACGATAACCCTGACCTTCGAGAAATCAAAGGCAATGCCATTTTTTGACATCATGTGTCCTAAGATGCATCCGTGCTTCACCTAAAATTGACATTTCAAGGGGTTCAGGGAGAGACCATATAAGCGGCACCATTCAAAGACTGCGCGGAGTTTGTCTAGGTGTTCGATCGAGGTCGAATGGACACACAGATCGTCGACAAAGACCTCTAACTCCTTGCGAAGCATGTCTTTGAAGATGGTGCACATGAGGCATTGGAAGGTGGCAGGGGCATTGGTTAACCCGAAGGGCATGACTATGTATGCAAAGACCCCCCACTCAGTGGCAAAGGCGGTCTTGTGCCTGTCTGCAGGATGCACTTGCACCTGGTTGTACCCCTGAGAAGCCATCCAGAAAACTATAGGCTTCCTTGCCTGCCACCCTCTCAAGCATGTGGTGTACGACAAGGGATAGTTGTCTCTCTTTGTAGCAGCGTTCACCTTCTTGTAATTGACGCACACTCGAATTTTGCCGTTCTTCTTCATCACAATGACTATGGGTGATACCCAGTCTACGTGCTCAATTTCGTAAATGAATCCAGCTCTCATCAGCTTGTCAATTTCCTCTTTGACAGCATGAGCGTGTTTTGGATTCATGGGGTACGATCGCTGCTTGACCGGTGTTACATCTGATGTCATGGGTATGTTGTGAGTCACAACACTCGGATCTACCCCCCGTAGCTCTTCTAAGGACCAGGCAAATACGTCTATGTACTCCCGCAAGAGAGCGACAAGACTCAACTCTTCTTCACCAGTCAAGTCATCAGCAATTAACACTGGTCGGGGTATCTCCCCTTCCACGGCTAGGTTTACCTTGTTGACCTTGGCTGGTCCTTCGATTGGTTCGCTCATCTGCCCTTCATGCTTGGCACCTAGCAGAACCACTACCCTATCCCCTTTTTTGAATTTAGTGAAGCATTAAGGGAGGTCCTGCAGCTTTTGCTGCTCTTTTGATCGTGCATCCCTGGGGTGCTTTGCCCTATCCTGCTTTGACCGTCTGCATCTCAGGTGGATGGGTAAGTCCCCCTTGGTGCATCTGGTCATGGGCGGCCTAGGGATCTCTGGGTCGCTATCCAAAGTAACTTTCGATTCAGTGTCAAACCCTCCATCTTCGCTAGAAGAGGTGGTCTCCCCTGGTGGCTGCAATTCGGATGGCGATTCGGTTCTAAGTATTGATGTCGTTCCTGATTGGGCTAGGCATGCTTGCTCAAGGTCTATGGCCCCTATATATTCCAACCACGCACGATCACATTTCATGCGCATGACTCCTTGCTCTAGTCTAAGGGCCTGCCTTTTCTGCGGCTTGGCGTCTGCTTGTATCTGCTCAATTTCTCGTCCTTTAGCGTCATACTCTATGGTATCCAATTCACCCTCGCTCTCATCATCACTGAAGGATTGGCAATCTTCGTATTCATCGCAGGAATCTTTGTCATTCGACTGCCCATCGTCTCCTAGGGCTTGGTATGCCCCGTGTCGTTGGTCTGGAACCAGGGCCCAGTTATACATGAGGTTCAGCTCGTGCACCCTGGTCCATTGCCACTTAGGATCCTCTAAGAGATCCTGGAGCGGTTTGAAGTTGGCAGCCGCTGGTTGCCCGCTAGCTGGTCCGCTAGGTATTCCAGTACCCCCTGGAGTTCCCTTTTGTTGGATCGCACTTGGAAGGTAACAGGCTTAGGCCTTCCATGGAGGCTTGCTGCCATCATGTAGACTGGTGTAGAGAGTGCTTCATTTGTCTTGCCGATTGTTTTGATGGCCTGCTCAAACGCCTCATGGTCTGAGAATGGCAGGTCAATTGTAGCGAGAACGTGCATCCAATCCCGCTCATCCTCTGGGCATGGGATATACTTAGTCAAGGACCCATAGGGCTTCCTGACCTGAGTGTTCCCTTTGAGCATAGAAGAGATGGCGTCTAGGTCGACTGGTGAGGTCTTCCAAGTGTCCATCTCAATTCTTACGGCATCAATTTTATTGCCAAGGAAGATCAAGCCGTTACCCCAATCTTCGATGACTCTAGCGTTGCGCATCCAGGGTCGGCCTAATAGGACATCGAAGTCCACTCCCTTCATGACTATAAAGTTGACAGAGAACTGGACACCTGCGATCTTCACTGGTCAATTCTTCAAGACCCCAAATGGCTTCACTCTCATACCATTTGCTAGCGCGACGTTAAACCTAGCAGCTTCGACAAGCGGGTTTCCCCAAGTCTGCAGCACTGCATGGCTAAGCACACTAACCCCGGCTCCCGTGTCTACGATTCCCTTCCTCGTTGTGTCACCCAGGGCTAGGACCGGCAGGACTGCATGCATCTCAGAGCCCTCCCAAAAGGCGTTGACGTGCAAGGATTTAGGCACGGAGTGCAGCATCAGACTTGGCAATTGTGTTTCTGCATCCTGGTCTTGAGGGTCTACTGTGACCTGCTCTTGTGATCCCTCGACCCATTGCTTAAGGTCTTGCCATAGGGCAGGGTGCTGCTTAAGCAGATCTCCCAGGCTAAGTGTTACAGGGGTGGTCACTAGCGTGGTCAAGAGATGGTTAGATACTCGTTCTTCCTTTAGCCTTGATGACTGTCCGGGTCAATGGCTGCGGCTGATCTGCGGCTCCGTTGCGTCTAGGCTTGGTCCCAGGGGCACTGCTTGTGGCACAGTGGCTTCAGCCGACTTAGGTTGAGGCGGTGACATTGGCGTGCTTGTGCTGGAGAGATCATTGATCTCGTCCTCTATGATGGGTTCAGCATCCTTGAGATGCTGTTGAGCCTCCCCCACCCATTCCTTCACCTTTTCTATGGCCTCTAATTGTTGCTTTGGATGCGGGTATTCCCCTATCTTAGTGCTTCCCTTTTCGGCTGTCTTAGGGGCTGAAGTCTCTGCCTCCGCGTCTGAGACTTTCTTTCCAGCAGGTAAGGTCGTAGCACTCTCGGTCTTTAATGCGACCTTAGCTTCTGATCTCTTCTTTTTCCGCCTGTGGCTTTTCTTTTCTATTGAGGTGGCGTTAAGATTACTAGGTCCTAGCAGAGAGATGCCGGCCTGCTTCGTTTGGGCTCGAGTCATAACTCGCAAGGGAATAGGTCTGGCCTCCCCATCGGGGTTTTGGACACCAAACAGCCCCAATGGGACAGATGGAAAATTAGCTGAGCTAGAGGACGGCTTCCGCTTTGGGCAGTCTATGAAAAGATGGGTGATTCCGCACTCTGTGCACCTTTGGCCAGCCGTGTCCCTATTTTGCTGCTCTCTTTCAGGGCAGCGTGATGAGACATGACCGGGGTGTCTGCAAGTCCAATAAGTGACTCGATCCTGTGGTTGCCCTCCTAGGCCTCTACCCCGTCCTTGTCCTAATGCCATCACCAGCACGGGTCGATAATCCATGAGGACCATGTTGCCCTCGTCGTCATGCAAGACGTAAGGGTGTATGTAGGTCTCTTCATCATTCGGCTCCTCCACATAGTGTACTGGAGCGTTGCTCGGTGGGTGGGTCACATAAGGACTAGGCGGTCTAGGAATGCCTGTAGGATTTATGTCCATTCTAGGGATAGCTGGTTTCATATCGTTAGGCACGGGAAGAGCCAATGGGGCTCCCCTTCCGAAGAATGGCTGCGGCTTGTTAGCTAGATAAGGCTGGACGTAGGGTTGCAAGTATGGAAGTCTTCATGGTAGTCTGGAATGTGCGACATCGTGGCCAAACCTACCGCAGTTAGCGCAAGGTCTTGACCTAGGGTCTTGACACTCAGCTGGCAAGTGGTTTCTGCCACAGTATACGCACTGGATGTGCGGGCGCGTTGGTCATCTCAACATGTCTTGTATCTTGGCTAATTCCATCTTGACCTCAGCCAAGCCTTGGTCTGTCTCGGTGGCCTTCCCCTTGTCTTGGGATGTTGGGTTTGACCGCTCACTAGAGGCTGACGTTCTCTCTAAGCTTCGTGGGTTGGTCTCTTCTAGATTTGAGCTCCTAGAGCTCTGCTCTTTCAGCTGGTCATCGACTCTGATGGCTTCCTCAAAAACTCTAGCTACCACGTCCCGCTGCAAGCTTGAATTGCCTGCCAATGCCTTATATAACTCCTCGTCTCCAATTCCGCTGATGAATACAGTTGAAACCGCTCTGTCAGTCGGTCACTCGCCTAGAGGGATTCTCTTAAAGAGACTCCTCACATGGGTCACATAGTCACGGATGTCCTCCTTCTCTTTCTGCTTGACATTCATCAAGAGTACTAGCAGGTTATCGGAGTATCCGGGCTCGGCGAACCTCTTGACGAAGAGATCCTTGAGATTATTGAAGTTGGCTTGCTCCACGGCATCCAAGCTTGTGTACCACATCCTCGCCTAAGCAAAGCCTGAATGCTTGTGAATGTTGAGTCTGGTCATTGAGGCCGTTGGCTTCACAGACTTGCTCAAACTGCTCAACAAAGCTGTATGGGTCGTCATGCAGTTGGTACTTGTCGAGTTGCTTGGCAACAATCGGTATTTTGGCCTGGCTCTTTGAGCCTTGGTTTGCCCCTAATCCTGCAAGCAGAGACATCGCTAGCGCGGTGGCACTCTACTCTACTGCGGTGTTATCGAGCAGTCATTTCATGAGGAGCTCGCCCAATGTCAGGTCTCCTTCTAGCGCTCTCTCATGGTCTGTTAGGTTCCGGCCAGTCAAGTTCAGCACTCGCTGCACCTCATGCAGCTCCATGCTTTGCCTTTGGCTCCTAGCCTGTTGATCCCTATTATAATCAGCTATGCCCTGCAATGCCTTGCGGGCTAGCCTTCTCTCCTCCTCTAGGTTTGCAATGATTGTGTCTGCTGTCCTGCCGCGGTGCTCGTACCGGGCGTGCGCGTCATAACTGCTCACCATCTGCTGTATAGCATCTGGGAATACACTCAAATTGAGCTCCTTGTTAGACCGATGGTCTGAGCTTTCTTTCGTCATGGTCGAATTCTTGCGCCTCGCTGCATTGTCGACCAGGTTGGATAGTCATGACAGATCCTCTTCGTTAGCACTCCTTGCTTGGTTCTACCCCGTGCTTCACTTGTTTGTCTATGTCTTGGGTCCTCTCCTATTGGTGGGTTCCTTGAGTGAGTTCCTTTGATTATTGAATACAAACCTAAAGTTATGATCACTTGGCGAGTGTATCGTTTCTCGTGCACTTGTGCCCAATCAGGCTTTCAGCTTTTTTAGGTGTGCTTCAAGTGCAGAAATTCAATGTGAGTGCCGCAAGCAATTCCTTGGCGTCTTACTCACTCTCACTCGTTTCTGGCCTGATAGGCTTTGTTGCTCAAGTCCTGGCCGTTCTAGTGGGTTCTAGGATCTGCGTTGCTTCTCACCGTTCACTAGGGGGTAGGTCGCAGGGGAGTGCTCCAGCACTGTCCCTTGGTCTTGACTCCCACATTGGGAACTGCCTACAATGCGTTCGCCATGTCGTCCTGGAGCGAGTTGCGCTTCCAGTCGCTTGTGGGGGTCACTTTTCGATGTTTTTCCCTTTTTTTTCTTTTTGGTGTGTCCACTCTGGGAATCGAACGTCCGATTTACCAGTGGTCCGATTCTAAGAATCGGACCAGGTGGGTCCGAGTTGAGTAGTCCGAGTCTCAGAATCGGACGGGGGTTAGGTGTCCGATTTTAGAAAATCGGACAAGTGGTCTGATCGGACGGGGTTGGTCTGAGTGTCCGATTTTGGGTGGTCCGATTATGGGCTAGTCCGATTCTAGAAATCGGACCGGACAGGGTGGTCCGATTGCTGATGTGTCCTAATTCATCCGATCAGACAGGGTTGGTCCGAGTCGGAGCATCCGAGTTTGAGTGTCCGAGTGTCCGAGTCCAAGTCCGAGCGTCCGAGTCGGATCGGTTGGTCCGATCAGATGGTTGTCCGAGCGTCCGATTCTCAAAATTGGACGTCCGATTCTGGGAATCGGACACTGAGTCGGGTGTCCGATTCCGCCGGCCCGACGAATTTTCGAGCACGGATTTGCCAAAATCTCCAGATATCTATGACTATAGACCATAAAATTCACCAGTAATGATGTTGGAGTGGTGGGGGAGAGATCTATGTACCTGGGGATCGCCGAATGCAACGTCACTCCGTGCCCTGATCGATCGAATGGTCGCCCAAGCTCTCTCTCTCTCTCTCAGTTGGTTGCAAATGAAGATTCCCTTGCCTTCCAGAACTTATAACCCTGGTGGTCATTCCCTGGATGCTACAGATCACCCTCCTAGTGATTCCTACACATTCAAATGCGCATTTCCTCCATTTTTCCCCGATTTTCTCCCTGTTTTACAGCAACAAACCCTCTGCCTCTCAGTTGTGATTTCCTATTGTTACCCTACTCTAAACACAACATTAAATGAAAGCAAAACACTGAACTAATTTCTCCATGTTTTCCAATCATCAAACAACCAGAATATCCCAAAATACTTACTTGTTTTGAAGATCAAAAACACCCAACTTCCTACCTATCTCAAGCTCTGTTTCGGGGATGAATACCCTACTTTGATGCTCGATATGAGGCGCGCAAGTGCTCAAGCTTGAATCCGTTGGTCCCGGCAAGGAACCAAAATGTGGGAGCTTTCGCTCAACCGCCAAGACCCATGGACCGCTTATTGTTTCAAGCATTCCAAGCAAGCTCTAATGGCTATCTCTCACCTAGCCGACGCGCCGTTGATCCTACAAGTGTAGTGAGCTTACCTTGATGCCCGATCGAGTACCCTTCTCTCTCTCGCACTCCGGTAGCTCCACAATTCTTGATGCTAGCTCCAGCATCCTCAAGCCTCCTCCATCTCCAAGCTCCATCCTCCATAGCCGTGCATGCAAGTGAAGAGAAAAGAAGAGAAGAGAAGAAGAGAAGAGGAGATGGTGAAGAGCTTCGCCCTCTTGATCTCTCACTCTCACACACACTCACTCCCTCACACTCTCACACTCCCTCTCTCAAGAGCACACACAAGAAAGAAGGAGAGAAGAAGAGAGAAAGAAGAATACTCTTTTTGCCACACACCAAAGAATGAGCTTCTCATTCTCTTTTCAACTTTATATACAAAGCCCTAAATCCTTTTTGGGCGGTCATCCCTCTTTTACATGGCCGGCCATAGCCTAGGCCCTTTTTCCCGTTTCCCACCATTCTAATTTATCCTATTCCCAACTAGTGCGTACACTTTGCACAGGAGCGAGCCTGGCGCTCTTTTACAAAGATTCGGGGGCACTCCCACATTTTAATGGTGCGCCCTTTTTCTCTTTTGTTGTCTCGGGCCAACACCGAGGCTTTCTGAGGGTCGTGCTTGAACATTCAAATTTTTCAGGGACTGGTTACCGGTCAAGGCACCTTTTTCTGCTTTTATCCTACGCCTTTTTGCTATTTTCGTTTTTTTTTATTTTTTGCTCCTCTGTGCTGTGGAAAACACGGTAACACACATGTGAGGCTGTGTGGCTTCGGAGATTGTTGGAGGAGCTTGGCTGCCCCCAGACTCGTCCTACTTTGCTGCAATGTGACAATGAGAGTTGCATTGCCTTGGCACGGAATCCTATTTTCCATGCCCGGATGAAGCACATAGAAATTCAGTACCACTTCATCAGAGAGAGGCTTCTAGATGAGACCATCTCTATGGTGTACTCCAAGACGGAGGACAATCTTGCAGATTTGTTTACGAAGGCACTTCACCAGGCTCTACTTTGGAGACATGCCAGATCCCTCATGCTTTTGTCCCGCCCAGGCTCTAAGAGGGGGTGTTAGGATTCAGATCCTGTCAGAGGGCAATCGGGCTGTCCAGTCAGACTGCCATGTGGCAGTCCGACCTGTTTCTGGACAGTCGGTTGCATTTAATGCAGCCGACCTGCATTTACTGGGTGCCTATTTTGTGGCTATTTATAGCCGATATTCCAGCAGTCTTCTCCCACTTCTGTTCGCAGATTACAGGGTGGAGGCTCGTGCAGATTACGTCTCTGTTTGCAGATTTCAGGTTGGAGATCGTGCAAACTGTAGTGGACTTCGAGGTGAACAGCAGGTTGCATCGTCAAGGTGGAGACACGCAGTCCCATGCACTGCGCCCGTGTACATATCTGCATATCTTTGTATATAGCACACTTTATACAGCAGATCTTCATCTTCCACTGTCTCTTTCTCTCTCTTCTCTCTACGTTCTCTCTCTCTCAGTCTTGGTCCCACGCTTCTACATCGCTGCACTCTGACAATAACATACCCACAAGTTTCTTTAAACCATGTGATCTGACCTATCATTGGAAAGCACTTAAAAAATGGAATCTATTGAGCTATTGTGCACTCAATTTGGAGTTATAGTGTTCAAGTTATGACAAATCCAAAGATTTGACCACATGTCCCAAACTTATGGAAAATTTCCATATTCCCCAATATGGTGTTCAATGATGGGAGCTATGGCTGCCCCTGCTCTTGCAAACCCTGCTGTACTTGTGAACTTCAATGAAACCTTGAAGAAAGTCAAGAGAAAACCTATGATGCAATTCCCTAAGGGTGCCCAAAGGGGCCCATCAAGAAGATGGGGAGTGACAAGAACTCGAGAGAGTCGGCTATGGTTGTCGAGAAGGAGACCCAATGAGTGTAGGTAATCAATAGGAAGCTAAAGACGCCATGCACCAAGTCGGAATGCTTAAGCAACCATGCTTTGATACCAGTTGAAAGGTGAGAAGGATCGAAGCTTGCACTTGGAGAGCTATGGCAGGAGAGAGAGAGACAAAATGGGAATTCCAACACTCACAATGTGTGATCAGGTCTTCCTTTATTCAAACTGTCACTAAAAGAATAAAGAATAAAGTGATGGTGATGGGTGCCCACCACTTGCAGTGTGCAGTGGCAAGTACTATCAGTGTAGTAATACACGGTGGCTAGGCAAAGGTGCCTTTACCCCCAACAATATGTACTCATAATTTCTTGTAGAACTAGCCAATTGATATGCCATGCCATAGATCAAACTATAAGTTTACTAGAATATTTCAATAGGCTTCAAACTTGGTTTTATGTTTCAAGAATTTGCTAAAGTTTGTCTATGTTTGTAAATACATATCTATCAAACCTCAAATATTGGCAACCTATCAAAAGCATAGTTGGAATTGTTAATGCATTTCATGGTTCTATTGGCAAACATTAGTACAAAGAGACCTGAAATAACTCATTAGTTGCGGAAGATGTTTTCTTTTATGATAAATTTTATAGTGCACCATCAAGCATGATAGGATATGGATCTCCCATGCCTCTTTTACTCCCAACTTTAGATAGCACAAAGTGGTCAATTCCAAACCTGGAATCATGTGAATCTTTTTAGGTTAATAGGCTTCTTTTATGATGAGGAAGTTTGGAAAATATCATCAATGTTCAAATGCAAATCAAAGAAATGCATGGACCTCTTAGGTCAAAGTAGGGATACAAAAGAAATGTGTGGAATTATGCCTAAAGTGCAACAAAAATTGATTGTATGTAAGTATATGATTGCATCACAAAATTTTAATTTAACTTTTCTATTACATGAGATGAGATGATGTGGATGGAAAGGAATTGCTCTAAACTTATGGAATTGATAATCCTATGATGATGTTAGATGTTTGGTTCATAGTAATGCTAAGTGTAAGGCAAATGTCTCCTTATGTCAAGTCTGAAAAGACCTAGCAATAAACATCCCTACTACTTATTGATTCATGTGCAATTGCTATAAGGTAAATCAAATATGCAACTAAAAAATATGTGGCATTGTCTAAGATACACGTTTTTTTGTGTGCTAATAATGCTAACCATGGTGAACCTTATGTGAAGGTGTCCCAAAGAAAAGAGGGAAATACTTTATGTGGGGAAATTATCATAAAACAAGTTTTCCTCTTGCCAAAACCTATCTAATAGGAATATACAATAGTTGTAATAAGGAAAAAATGCAATACAAAAGTCATTTTAATTCTATTATCAATGATGGAATTTGATTGCAAGGCTATGTTTTATATCCAACAAGGCAACTTTTGAGGTGTATACAAATTCGTAGTGTATTTATAGTCTTTGTATTCTTTCTATATTTGAACTATCAAAACTATCACTACTGTCCTCTACATTGTCACTATGCTCCACATCATCCAAACGTATGGTATTTGGATGGGATTCAATTCTTACTTCTCTAGGAGGAGGACGAGGTGGAGGAGGTTTGCTCATTTTGAGGGGATCCAAATTTCCATTCATCATTCTATTGGAAATGCCATTTGGGCTTAGCAATTTGTTGTATCTAAACCTCAATAGGTAAAGGGATATGAAGTCCCTTAGCATTACTGTAACTCTATGCACATCACTTGCAAGAATGTAGAAATCTTGGAATAACTCCACCATAAAGTCTTACGTAGCTTGATGCAAGCAATCTAGCATTGAGGAATGCCATATATACTCTAGATTGCTTCTTTGGCAAATATCTTTGACAATCCTTGTGAAGCGGAGCTTGGGAATGGCAAGCTTGTGGTTGTGCATGATTCTCTTGAGTTCCTTGAGGATGAACCCCTATTGCTTATAGCTTTTCCATCTAGCTTTGGCCTCTAGAGGGTTGGCATGCTCTTCACATAGCTGCTAGTCACTTGTTGTTACGTGCTCTCTCTGGAGGCAGATTCCTAGTGCGTAATGTGAGGGTCCTACCATGATACCATTCTAGTAGTCTACCTAGCCATCTATACAAGAAAGTAAAAATACAATGTTAGGACTCCATAAGGTAAGCTTCTGTGGGTATTATCACATTATGGGAGCTTTATAGGTAAGAAAGACTTACCATGCAAGAGCTCCAAGAATCATTGGGATGAGAAAGCTATGGAGTTCCAACAATATGCAACATGTGAAATGAAAATATTAATTTCAAATTTGACCTATATAAGGTGATTACATGTGTTCATATCACTCAATACTACATCATCAAAAACATGGGATGACACATGTGAAATTTAATAGGGATACATAGATATAATTATGCATGTCCCTACCACATGTCTAATACCTAAGGCTATAAATAGTTGAGTCAGCAAAAATAAATCTGCTTCCATTGTCTCTCTCTCTCTCTCTCTCTCTCTCTCTCTCTCTCTCTCTCTCTCTCTCTCTCTCTCTCTCTCTCTCTCTCTCTCTCTCTCTCTCTCTCTCTCTCTCTCTCTCTCTCTCTCTCTCTCTCGCCCCCATTTTGCCATTTCTCTCCCTTCTCTCTCCCTTATTTTGCAATCTTTTTGTCTCTATCCCCCCAGCTCATGGTGTGCACCCACACACTCCCTCTCTCAAGCAGCCCAAGGTCTTCCTCTCTTAAGATGTGGCCCTTGTTCTAATCATTTTTTTGTCAATTTTCATTGTAGCATAATGGAGGGAGTGAACCACACACTCCCTCTCTCAAGCAGCCCAAGGCATTCCTCTCTTAAGGTGCGGCCCTTGTTCTAGTCATTTTTTTGTCAATTTTCATTGCAACATAATGGAGGGAGTGAACCACACAACACAAGAGGGGAGGCTCGTAATTTTTGCATTCCTCCCTCTTCCTGTTGTGTGAGTCAGGAGTGGTGACCTACACAATATGAGGAGGGGGTTTGGAGATTTTTGCAACCCCCTCTTTGCATTGTGCAAATGCCGAGGGGTGACCTGCACAATGTGAAGGAGATTCTGGAGGTTTTTACAACCCCCTCCCCCTCATGTTGTGCAGGTCCTAAGGGTGATCTACACAATGTGAGAGAGGCCTCGAGTATTTTGCACCCCCTCCCTCGTGTTGTGTAGGTCTCCCCTACGATCCACACAACATCAAGGGTTGGCATTGTGATTTTTGCACCTCCTTTCATGTTGTGTGGGTCCCATGAGAGTGATCCACACAATGTGAAGGGGAACCTTTAGATTTTTGCAACCCTCCCTTCATGTTCTGGGGATTCCAAAGGTGACTCGCATAACACGAGGTGAGGTCTAGATATTTTTGTAGCTCCCTTCTTTGCACTGTGTGGGTCCCAAGGGTTTACCACACAATGCGAGGAGGATCTAGAGATTTTCATAGCCGTCCCTCCCTCCCCCTCCTGCATTGTGTGGGTCTCAAGTAGCACTGCAATTACCTTGACTTGCACAAACCTAGGTGGCATTGTCTCCAGACAAAACATATATACAAGAAAACTAATTTCTCAACAATTCTACATATGCTATGCATTGTACAAATATGGACTCTAGACAAGGGAATATCGCAAATTGCTCAAAAATTTGGATCTCTAAGGTACCTATCAGGTGTCTTTTTCCAATTCTTTTTATTAAGTTCCTTTGATGCACACATGCAATATATACAAGGGCTCTTAGAATTGGCTCCTTTCGAGACATTGTGCATCACTTCAAGGTCTTCAAATCACTTGCTAGATGCCAGTCTACATTGAATCTTTTGAACCCTTTCATGTCTAAGATTCTCACATTCCTTCGTTTGTTAATGATTTGGGGTACACTTTTCTGATGGAAAATCTAATGCAGGGTTTTGAAATTCTCGAATATAACCTAAAATACACACATATTATTACAAACATGTGACACAATCACACCATTATCATAAGTAAACTTCCAATATAAATATATTGCTAACCTCAAAGAACCTTAGAGAGAATGTATTGTTCTCATATTGGATACTAAACCATTTTAGATTTTTCCTTAAAAGTATTGAATCAAGTGTCCTATTCATCAGGGTGATGGTAATTTGTTACAACTTTGTGTCCTTCACAATGGCACTCCTCAAGCTTGAGTACAAATTTTAGAACACCATCGCATTCATATGGAGTCACCCCAAATAATTAAATAAATTATGATTCCAAGACCTCCAAGCTATAAAATATATTATTATATTTATTATAAATCATTTCCTTCCCTTATACATATCCTCGATGTTGTGAAACGAAACTCCTAGGATGTGTAGAACTTCATCATTCACTTATTTTCGCATTGTTTTGATATTAGGTTTGGAAATATTGATCCACATAGCTTGGATTCCTTTATCTTCAATTGAAGGGTTTTGTAAATAGCTATGCAATCCTTGTTGGATATACCTACCTCATCCAACAAGGCCTACATATACTGCATATCACTTGACCTAAATTGGTTTTCTTTGAAGAAGACCTCAATATCTTCTTTTGTTATCTTTTGATACTTTGGGTCCTAGAATCACTTTGATAGTTTCCTTATTGACAGAAGCATTTTAATGTGTGCAAGTGATGCTTGCCTCTATGCTCGAATTATTTTCTTCACTAGGTTGTAGGATATCTCTACATTCAGAATTAAAATATTCAATTGTTATAAAATACTTCACATATACTTTATGAAATAGAGAAATATATAACAAGTGACTTACTTACTTCACTAAGTGTATCCTTTTATTAATACCACCACTTCATAACTTCATATCTTGGATATTTCAAAGTTTCTTACACCATTTGTAAAGTTCTAATACTTTTTTTAAAGCCTTAATTCATCTCTTTGTTTCTCCAAGTCTAAAATAGTCTCAAAATAGTCTAAAATAGTCTCTTGCATCTTTTGTGAACTCCAATAGTACTTCTTTAATTCTTAATTGATCTCTTTTAGGATATCTAAAATAGTCTCCTTATTTTATTGTTCTTTGTACTTATGTTGCTCTAATGCTAGCCTCAAGGATGCATTTTCCTTCTCTAACAATTCTCTTATCAACTTATGTAAATTGCTAATGGCATCCAAATGTTGTGTGTATCCTAAGAGGCCATTATAGCCATCCCCAACTAAGCTCACTAAAGATGTAATATCCATGAGAAAAGGCATAAAATTAATCAAAGGATCTTCTGGATACAATTTCCCACCAATCCATAGATCTATGTTCATGTTTCCTTGTGATCTACATAGTTTTTTGGATGCAGAAGACATTAGATAGGGTTTGTTTGTCCTAGATAGTGGCTCATGATAGTCATATTCAAGCTCAGTGTGAAGGTGATATACCTCTCTCCTCTATCTCTTTCATGATAAACGCAGCATTGCCTTATCTATTTGTGATGTTAATTCCACTAGAACCATCTCCATTTGTGATCTTGATTTGGCCATAGCCATCCTTGTTGATTCCATCCTAACTATCTCTATTTCTAATGTTGATTTCCCTAGCAATTCTTATTGACTCCACACCAACCATCCTTGTTGATTCCATCCTAACCATCTCTATTTCTAATGTTGATTCCCCTACCAATCCCTATTGACTCCATACCAACCATCTCCATTTGTGAAGTTATTCAGTCCTCCTAGCCATCCCTATTTGTGTTTCTTGTAAAGTTACTTTAAAAAAATGAGAGAGTATATATGGAATGTTTCAAAATGTAATTTGACGAGCACAACTCAAGGCTTCACATAGTTTTTTGGCTCACTTTTTTATAAAAAGAACTTGTCCCAATCAATCTAGATACAAGCTATCAAATTCCAAGCATTGAGCACTTAATTCCAAGCTTTGACCTCTAGACTCTTAATTAAGGCTAATTGAAAACTTAAATGCTATATGCTAATTTTATATTTTCAAAGAAATGAGAAAAGGTTTAAAATTCAGATTTTTTATCATTTTTAATGATTTTTTTATTACCTCACTCAATGTTGGGGTGAAATTTCTTATAAGGCCTAAAGTTTGAGTCCAAATCTCCCCTAATGTGTTGCTATATAATGAACCACAACTCTTTGCTACAAATGCTATATCAGATCTAGTGACTATCATGGAATACATCAAGATATCCATTGTGTATGTATATGGATTCTTGTCCATCTTGGCCTTCTCCTCATTTGAATGGGGACAATTCCCCTAACTAATCTTCACAAGAGAAGGTAATGAGTAATCAATAGGCTTACCACCCTATATATGGAACCGCTCAAGGACTTTATGAATGTACTTCTTCCTTGAGACAGGTAGAGTTGTTCTTTAGAGTGATTATGCATAATATGTATATGAAGTATGTGAGAGGCATACCCCATTTCCTTCATCTCAATTAAACTCATCATGAGCACTCTCAACAATCATTTTGTCATCAATATATAGCATCAAAATTATAAGGCTACCATTGTGTATCCGTAAGCCTTCTTCATGGTAAAGACGCGAATGCATATAACTATGGGAGTAGCCCTCTAAATAAATGAAGGCATCAAACTTATGATACCATTCCCTAGGTAAAGTCCATAAAGACTCTTTTTGAACTTGCACATGGGGTGTTCCCTGTCCTTTTTCTCAAAGCCCTCAAGATGCTACATATAGATATCCTTATACAAGTCCCCATGAAGAAAAGTTGATTTCACATCAATCTAGTACAAGTCCATATCTATCTACACAACCCAAACCAATACCAGGTATAGATTAGTCATCAAAGACACAAATCCATATTACTATGGGAGTAACCCTATGAATGAATAAAGGCATCAAACTTATGATACCATTCCCTAGGTACTTGCTTAAGTCCACAAAGACTCTTTCTCAACTTGGAGATTAGGTGTTTCCTATCCTTTTTCTCAAAGTCCTTAGACCACTACATATAGATATCCTCATGTAAATCCCCATGAAGAAAAGTCATTTTGACATCCATCTGGTGCAAATCCAAATCTATCTGCACAACAAAAGTGAATATCAAGTATAGGGTAGTCATCTTGACCATAGGAGAAAATATATCATCAAAGTTAACTCCCTTATCTTGGTTAAAATCCTTAGCAACCAATTTGGCCTTACATATTGGCTTAGAACAACTAGGGATACTCTTCAACTTGTATATCCACTTGCATGGTAATGCTATATGTCTCCCATAGGAAAAGAAACCAAATTCCTTGTATGGTTTTTTTGCAATTATTCATACTTAGACTACATGGCCCTCTCCCAAAAGTGACTATCACCTATGCATATAGCCCCCTCATAAGTAAGGGGCTCACTAGAATCTATCACCATCACATAATGTATATAGAGCTCGAAATGATCAATAGGATGTGAGACTTCAACAAAGCATCTCAAAACTGGATGTGGGGCTTGTATAGCTAGTCCTCTCTGTCCAACATCATGATACTACATAACAAGTGGATCTTGGGCCATGGCATTATCAATAGTTGCAATAGGGTGTCTAACTAGCATTGGCGATACTATAACAAGAGGCCCATCTTAGAAGATTACCATATGTATCTCAATTACTTGATGTGGTCCCATATGTATTTTTTTTCATGGAATAAAACATTATGGCTGTGAATAACCTTTCGAGCCTTCGAATCCCAAAGGTAATAGCCCATCGTACTTGCCTCACCATATCCAAGAAATATGTATTTCATAGCCTAGCTTATTGCATTTTCCTTTGGGAATATAGGAGAAAGACTCACATCCAAAGACATGCAAGTGTGTATATGAGCAAGATTTAGCATACCATACCTTCTCTATAGCTCTACTACCAAGAGTTGTGCATGGGGATCTATTAATCAAATGAATAGTAGTAATAGTTGCCTTAGTCCAAAGTACTATGATAGGCCTAATTGACTAAGCATACTACATATTCGTTCTTGAATAGTCATATTCATGTGCTTTGCAACACCATTCTGGGGTGGAGTGTATGGGGTAGTAAATTGACACTTAATACCCCTCTCATCACAAAAATTCTAAAATACCTCAAATACATATTCATCCCCATTGACAAATCATAGTTGTTTCAGCCTATGCCTATAGAATGTAGCTAGTGCCTATGATTCCCGCTGAATATGTGTTATAGAATCTGAGATACATGCTCGACTTTCTTATATACTTAAAATATATATGGCAAATATTATGTTGGCATAGAGGGAGAATAGATCAGAGAAAAGAAAGATGTAGAGAGAGAGGTAGAGAAATTGGCAACACACTAGGGACTAGAAGATGGGCCAATCCCCCCTCCCTTGTGGAGTTATATTATTAACAAGGAACAAGCTCCTCCGTTACACATAAGCCAGGTCTTACTTGTAAATTTTGGAAACAAGATCACGGTTCCTTGCACAGTATACAATCAGCTAACACTTGCACAACTTGGAAGTTGGTACCTTTTGATTCTTCTTGAGTCTTCTTATCTCCTACAGAATATGTGTAGGGCTCTCCTCTTGGCGCTTGATTTCAGCAGAGCTTCCACAGCACTTGCACCTTCTCTTCTCCTACTCCACTTCAATTTTCATGAAAGAGCACTTCTTCTCCTTAATTAGCAAGGAGTCTGTGATGTCTCAACACATCAAAAACCTTCGTCATATGTAATAAATGGTCTCGTAAAGGTTTTTTGTAAATCAATATTTCATTAAATAAGACTAGGACAAACTGAAAGAGGAAGGGCTACAAAATCTTATTCATCAAACTATGAAAGGTAGCTAGAGCATTAGTAAGCCCAAATGGCACCACTAGGAAATGATATAGCCCATGATCAGTCCTAAAGGAAAACTTGTCACCCTCTCACATACAAATTTAATTATATTTAGACCTCAAATCAATCTTGGTAAAGAATCTAGCCCCCTTTAGCTTGTTGAGCAAATCATCAACTCTAGGTGTTGGATACATGTTCTTCACTGTGATCTTTTTTAGATCCATGTAGTCAATACGCATCTTGAAGTTTCTTCACCAACAAGTTTAGAGATGTATAAGGTGAAGAACTAGGCTAAACAAATCTCATCTGCAAAAGCTCCTTGATTTTCTTGGCTACTTCCTCATACTCCCATTTTGACAATCCATAGGGTGGCTTATTGTGAGTGACTTTGAATGAGGCTCTAAATCAACAAGCTAATCCACTACTTTCTTAATAGAAGGTAATGAAGTAGGTACTTCAAAGAAGTCCTTATACTAGAGCTTTCAAAGTAGGATGCTTTGCTGAATTCTTGGATTGATCTTCTAGCTCTTTAATCCAGTGCAATACAAAGATCTATGAGCGCTTCTTGTACTCCTTTATGAGTTTTTTAATGGTGATAAGCTGAAAATCAGATTTACTTGGGATTCCATGTAAATGGATAAGCTGCCCATCAATGGAAAAATCCATGTAGAATTGTGACAAAATCCATAGCAATCTTCCCTGAAATCATCAGCCAATCACAACTAAGTATAATATCAATGGGTCCCAAAGCAATTAAGTTCCCCTATACTTCATAATTTTTAGCTAGCTGTATGGGAACTTGTGGGCACATTTGAGTGTTGATTTCCTCTTCACAATTAGCTACTTGTACTCTTATGGGTTGCTATAAATAAGTGGAAAAGTAGTGTAACTTGTCCACAATTGACTTATTCATAAAACTGGGTATGCTACCACTATCTATCAAGATAAACACATCATTTCCATGAATGGTACTCTTCATACAAAGTGTATTAGGATTCTTTGAACCTATCCAAACATCCATGAAAATAGAACAAAGGCTAGTGGAAGCAAGATGTAAATTTGTCCCACCATGGTCAAATGGAATTCCATTTGCCACCTCATAAGATTGATCGGGATTAGGATCCTCATGCTCTTCAAATTCAGCTTGTGTACTCACTGTTGGTTCAGTCATCATCCCCTTTCTCAAGTACTATCATGTTATAATTCATAGCCTTAGCATTTTTGAAAGTGTACTTTGATGCATGATCAACTGTATACTTTTTACCACATTTGAAGCATAGACTCTTTTCTTTTCTTTCCTTGAAAAGATCCATTAGTATAAACTTGGCATTATTTGTTGAATTATTTTGGGGTCTATTGTCACCTTGCCTAGGCCCCACTTTATGGCTAATTGCAAACTTCAAAGCCCTTTGCTATCTTCAAGCATTGAAAGTAGGGTATGTACGGACTTTGGGATTGCTAAATGAAGTATTGGAAGGTCCACAATTGCCCCCAAAGTTTCCCTATTTAGTAATAACCCTTTGCGGCCTAAAACAAGCATGCATAAGAATGTCCCTCCTATACTTAGTATACCTCTCAACTAACTCAATAGCATGGAATAGAGTGGTGGGTTTCTAGGCCATAACATCAGCTGACAAAATAGGGTCCAAACTATAGATATACTTATGTAACTTTGCATCATCACTCACACTCTCTACAATGGTAAGATTTAAAAACTGATTTGTATACTCTCTAATAATTGATAGGCTTATATGGTCCAATTGATACCATCTTCTTGCTAACTTTTCTTTCTCAATGGGAGATACAAACACCTGAGCCATCTTAGCTTTCAACTATAAACCTGCTAATTTTTCCTCTTTATATATCTCTACCATGTATGAGCAAAGCCCTCACTGTGAGTCATCTGACCTAGAGAAGATATCAAAGTAGGACTCCAACTTGAAAGTCCACTCCTCTAAATCAACTGATGATGATGAATAACCACTATATTTGGTTAATACAATCCTATCATGGAGTTCTCTCTCAACAAAACCTTGCTATCCATTAGTTACTTGGGGTTGCATGTCCATGTAACTACCATTGGGACTTGAAAGATTAGAGGCACTCCTATGATAGTTGGTTTGAAACTTGCCTAGAGAAATAGGTGGCTAGTTTTTAGTGGTTTGAGGATGAATTCACCTATGAATGCTCAAAATAGGCTCATTAGCTCTAAAAGAAGTCTCCCCAATCTCATAAGTGCTATGTAGTATTCCTTTCTTTCTAATAATACCTAACTGAGGATTATTGTTTAATGGTTGAAAGAACTACTTATCTCTACTCTCTTTGTTTTCCATTTGTGCTGCCACAAGCATAGAAATCTAAGCGTTAAGTTTGTCCAAAGAATCCCTAGTAGAAGTAAACTTCTCTAAATAATCCTTGGTGGATTGAGCCATATGTTTCATGACTTACTTGGTTTGCATGTTTAATTGAACCAATTGTTCAACCATCTGATCTAATTTAGAAACCAAATCCATATGTTTGATGGAATGCCTAGTCCCATGGTTACAAAGATTGGTATTAAGAGTGTCGTAGGCACACCATATTCTTGTGAATATTCATCATTGTGATGTGCCTTAGGTATTACCTCATGTGCTTCTCTAATTTGTTGTTGAACATTAGGCTTGTTCTTTTCCTTATTTCCAATCATTTTTGCTCACTGGTACAGTGCAGTCCTAGTAGACCCCATGTTACAAAAATGAACTACGAACTTTTTGATAGAAATATAAGCCCAAAAATAGCTCTTTAGGATGAACTATAGCACTCAAATTTAGAATCAAAACAAATTATTTTGAGAATGTTCTTTTACTGCTATCCAAAATAGTCTTGCACCTTGTAAAAATGCTATTTTAGTGTATCCACCTCTCCTAAGTCAAAGATAAGGTCTTCTAACCCTATGGTATCCTGTGTATAACATATAGGAGCTAAATACAACCTACAATATCATATAACGGTACCAAAAATTCACTAAATGACTCTGTAACACTTGTAACCAAGTAAAAAGCCTTCCAAAAGTGGTCCCAATTCACTATTTAAGTGTAATATCCTATGTAAGACCTATAATCAATTTAGAATGACCTATAGCACCTATAAATGATTGAAATTTTAGCTAAATGAAGTTCCAAATACCCTATTTCCAATGAATACACCTGGCCTCTACTCTAGGGAGTGCAATGGTCAAAATTCCTCCTGTAACAAACTTGTAATGACATGTATAATCCCTGTGTGGCTAATCAATGGAGTCCCAAATAATTCTATCCATCCAAGATCTTTATGTATTCAATAACTATACTTGGTGATAATTGTGGTGAGGGATATAACGACATGACAAGATTCCTACATGGGCTCCAAATCACCAAGAGGTGAGCAAAGTTTCCCCTAGGTTGGTTGGCTGCACCCCTTCAGGATCTTTAATAGTGGGAAAGGGTCATCTCTCTATCGTCCCACTATCTCCCCCGGTATCAACCTTTTTCCTTGGTGGAAATATCAACATGGCACTAACATTCTAATTAATAAATCAAGGATGAAATGCATAACTGAAAATTCCTTTCAACCTTCAATTAAATGCTTGATTGATCAATGAAAGATTGGAATGAAGAAATAAGTGTCGGATGAGGGTCTTACCAATGCAATTCAATAACTCACTGATTGCTAGTACTTAGCCTTTACAATATTTCAATCTTGGGCAAACAAAATCATATAGCCAAATCAAGGTTATGTATCAAGACATTGTGAATGATACCTATAATGAAATAGGACTGAAATAGAGTACTAATCTCTGGTCTTTTAATCAATTCAAAGAATTAATTGATCAATAATCTCCCATCAACAATAGAAAAGTCTAAAAGCAAGTGGATATTGAGATATTTTAGAGATTAAAGAAGTGAAATACCTTGATCAAGCTTGAAGAAGATGATTGATGCAATCTTCAATCCAATATTTGAAGGAACTTCCATAATCCACCATGAATCCATCACGAAGCTCCAAGATTTTGTAAAATTAGACCATAGATGCGTGAATAAGATTGAATTTGTGAAGAATCAATACCTAAGCTTGCTTAAACACTTGAATATTGAATATTCAAGCTTCTTGAAGAAAATTCGTAAAATATATCTCCAATGTGAGCTTCAAGAGGCTCAATATGCCGAAAACTTTAAAATGTCTTTAATCTTGAAGCCTATCCTACTCCAAAATGATGGTAGAGAAACCTTGAAGATATGGAAGAGCCAAATATTGAAGAAATTGAAGCTTCCAGGTCTGTGGCTATAGCTACCATGTTGTGTATTAGGGTTTTTAGAAAAAAGAATGAAGTTCAAAGGTTAGGAAGTGTGTATCCCTACTGAGAATGACATAGGAAACTTGTCCAACCAGTAGGCAAACAATAGGGAAGAGATTATTGATTGTATTAGCTGGAGAAAATAAGTAGGGAATTTAGCACAAATCATGATGCAAATTTCGGGTGTGATCTAGTTGGCTCATGTGTGTCATACCTCAAGTTTGATTGTTGAAATGGTCAACAAGAGATGAAGATTCATTGCTCCATGCTTCTAAGAGAAGATAATATGATTATTGATCAAGAGAAGAACATCTTTGTTATCCACCATGAGACCTTGAATCAAAAGCTTGAAAGAGAGAGGAAAGAGAAAGCATGTCTGGAAAAGTAATTGAAGTTCTAACCAAGACTAACTTTATTCACCCTATCTTTAACCATTTTACCTCCCAAATATCTAGTTATTGATGCATTACTTGGCATTTTATCCAAGATGCCTCCAAATCTACCTTCAAGTACTCCAACAAACTTTAACTAGCTATCCTTCGATCTCCTTGGTCATTGCACTTGTCCATTTTCTAACTGACACCCTGTCATGAGTAACCAGCAAGTAACAAGACTAAGAAGGAAATCCAAGAAAGGATTGTACCAAATGGATCAAAGGCCAATGCTCTAATACCACTAATCAAGGAGAGGGCTGAGAGGTGAGAGAAAGAAGAGTAGAAGAGAGAAAAATAGGAGAGAGAAAGACTAGAAAAATATAAAAGAAGAGAGAAAAGCCATGAAAGATAAGTACAAGTAGGTGACATGAGAGACATTAAGTGTATTATGATAAAAGATTCCAAAAATTACATGTCTCATATGTTTTATACCTATGTCAGTGTGACAAGGTATTATTAATAATTCTCTCACACTAACACATGCATTCTCAGCTTCTTATATAGTCAAGTGATAACAAATACTACAAATGAGTGAGTATTTTCATTCCTTCAAGGAACATATACCCAAGATGGCGATGCCAAAGAGATACATGAGGAAGATCGATCACAATCAAAACATGATCAATAGATCCAGATACAAGCAAAGGGTATATGCAATTAACCTTGGCACCTTTAGCAAAAACAAGTCTACCACCATTAATCTTCCATGCAGAATCACCAAAAGTGACATGGTACTTGTCATCATCCAACTATCTAGTAGAGAAAAGGCTTTTAGTTTAACACTAGTATATGATGTACATCATGAAGTGCAAATGGAGTACTAGTATCAAACTATAATCTCGCATCATCTATGCCAATAATATCCAATGTAGTGTCATCTCTGAGTCTATCAAGCCTATGATAGTATAGTAAGTATAAAACCTATGATGATGTGGGGTAACATGAAATAAAGCCTCCGCATCAAGAATCCAACATTGAGAATAAGAAAAGGGAGCAGCATTCAATTGGGTAGCATCAAGTGATGAAGTAACAAGTATGTACTCATCTAATCTATACTCCAAGGCATTTATCTATTCTATCTTAACACTAGACTTAAGAACAATACTATGATTGTCAAAAGATTCGGCATTATTCTGTGCCTTTCCTTCGCCTTTTTCATGTCTATCATTGCACATCTTATGGCATTGGAGTCTTATGTGGCCCTATTGTTCACAATAATGACAAGTAAGAGACGACTTAGAACATAGGACTTAATGCATGATTGTCTATGATACTTAAACTTGCCCTTATTGGGTTGTGAGTCTTACCAAGATTATTATTTCCATTACCACATTGTCTACCTCTCACTATGAGTGCATGAGATGTAGGGACTACAACAATATTCTTCTTCTTTACTTCCTCAATTTGCAAAGTACCCTCTACAAACCTTGAGGTAAAAGCCACCTCTAGGAGAAATTGCCCTCATAGAAATCCAAAATCCCAACTTAGGTAGTGTGACAAGAAAGAAAAGAGATTTAGCATTCTCCTCAAACTTAAGACCTTGTGAAGTAAGTTGATTGAAAATGAAATGAAACTCATTTAAATGAGAAGACATAGGTGTCCCTTCCTTCATATGAGTTTCCTAAGCCAATATAGTGGAGTTGCAAGACTCTACTTATCATAGAGATCACAAATCTCTTTCCATAATGTATAAGCACCACCTTAGTCTCAATGACATTGACATATGTCTACTTTGACAATGACACAATGATGGTAGACTTATATAGGTCATCAAGGTCTTCCCATTAACAATAGACAAGCTTCTCACCAAGGAGTACTGTGAGATAATGATACAACTCCAAGAGATAAAATTTCTCTTTGAGCAAGTAAAGCCCTCGTAATTTAACAAATAAGAGAAGAATATAGAATCTAAGGTAAGGTCTATATTGAGTCCATAGGTGACTACTTTGCCACCATAACTACCACTATTATGAATGTAGCTATGATTTTGCAAAACTTAAATTGACAAGGGAAGCATGATTGTGGTTGATACTATGGTGTAGAGATAGAAGAAAATCCAAATGCCTAGTAGCTTGGGATGAGATTAAAGAAGCCGTACACCAAAGGTATTTACCCTCATCTTGTAGGTCCCTAAATATGAATAAATTTTTCAATCTTCAACCACAAGGGCTAACATTGGAAGCATATTACTCACACTTTGTCACCCTCCAAGAAGATGATCCCTCTTGGATAAAGCATTGCATGGATATATTTCCAAAAGAATTAATAGAACTTCCATCCAAGAGGAAAGTAGATCATGAGATCAAACTGACTCCTAGAGTAGGACCCGTTGCTAGGAGACCTTATAAGATGTCAATATTTGAGGCAATTAAGTTGGAGGAACAACTTCAACAATTATTGGATTAGAGGTGCATATGTGTGAATGACTCAACTTCCTAGGGAGTTCTAGTCCTATTTCAAAAGAAAGAAAGATAGAACACTAAGAATGTGTATCGACTATTGAGGGACAAACCAAGTCATGACCAAGAACAAGTATCCAACTCCCCTCTTTGATGAGCTGCTAGACTATCTCCGAGGTTCAAAGATCTTCTCAAAGATTGATCTTTAACTGAGATATTGCCAAATCCAAATCAAGGAAGAGGATATTCTAAAGATAGTCTTAAACACAAGGTATACAAATTTTTTGTCATGCCCTTTAGACTAACAAATGCTCCGGCTACCTTCAATAGACTAGCCCAATATATATTTAGAACTAATTTGGATAAGTTCATTCTATTCTTCTTTGATGACATCTTTATCTATTCCAAAGAGAAAGCAAAACACATGGTATACTTATACATCGTCCTAGAGATACTAATAAGGGCAAACAAGTTGTATCCTGAAAAGACCAAGTGTGCATTCTTTAAACATCAAGTTGAATATTTTGGATTATAGTCTCCAAAGAAGGGATTGTAGTAGACCCAACAAAACTACAAGACTAGCCCCCCCAAACACAGCTAGGAAAGTCAAAGGGTTCCTAGGACATGTTGGATGCTACCAAATATTCATCAAGGACTACACATTAAGAGCTACACCCCTTACTAAACCACTCAAAAAAAATCCCAGATTTAAGTTGCTAGACTTCTATAAAGAATTTTAATTCATAACAAATGCAAGCAAGCTTGCACTCTGATGTATTGTTTCCCAACAAGGACATCCCATTGCCTAATTTTTGTGGAAACTCAATCCTTATGAAAGAAACTACTCAATTCATGACCTACGATTGCTAGCAATCACTCATGCCCTAAAGTTATGGTATCGTGACTTAGAAGGAATCTCACCTTGGTAATAGATGATAATGACCTCAAATGGATCTTAACCCAACTTGACCTTAAAATGAGGTAGTGATGATGGATTAAGGTCCTTTTAAGAGTTCAACTTTAAGATCAAATTTTTCCCGAGGAGAATGTGATCGCACTAACATCTTGAGCCATAAGGCATTCTTCAACACCTTGATCATAAAGAGCCAACCAAGGAGAGAACCTTAGCAAATCTAATCTCTATGTTAAGCAATTCAATCCTTGAAGCTATTACTGAGGCAATCACTAGGGATCCTAGCTATGAGGAGTTAAAGCAATGCAACCTGAGTAAAGATGAAGGTCCTAAATTATAGGCCAAGTTCAAGAACTATCACATTAAGAAAGAATACATATACTTTAATAATAAACTGTGCATTCCCAACAAGGAATGGAGCCTGAAAAAGAAGATAGTCTAGGAAGATCATGACTCCCCCACTAAAGAGACCTAAGATATGCAATGCAACAAGGCAAAGATAGTAAGGGGCCAACTTAAACAGTGATGTGCTCAAATACATGAAGAGTGCTTAAGTTGTTAGAGAGAAAGCCAAAAGAGTTATGTTATTAAGAAAGCTACAACCTCTTGACGTTCTATAAAATGAAATGGGAATTCATCAGCATGGACTTTGTGCTAGGACTTCCAATAGTTCAAGGAGGCTATACCTCTATTCTAGTCATAGTGGACAAGCTCATTAAGGTAGCCTATTTATCCTCAATGAATACCACCTTCAAGGCATTAGATATTGTTAGTATTTTCTTGAAGAAAATATTTTCACTTTATAGCCTACCTAAGAGGATAGTGAGTGATAGAGATACTCTCTTTACCTCTAAATTCTAGAATATCTATTCCAAGCTATCAACACATAGCTATGCTCTACCACAACTTATCATCTACAAACTGATGGACAAACTATAAAAGACCAATCAAGTTATTGAATATATATTGAGATCATATTGTAGCAAGGAACTTATGGGTGGATTGAATATCTAGCCTTTGTGGAGTTTGCCTATAATGCCCTCTACCATTAGAGCATCAGAATGACCCCATTTCAAGCACTTCATGGACAAGATTTATTGTCTCCTTTGAACTTTTTAGACCCCACAATTAAGGTGGAATCATCCAAGATAATGTTAGACAAGATGCAAGAATAGGTAAAGGTAATCCACCATGATATTAAAGCTAATCAAGTTCAATAAAATCCTATGCTAATCTAAAGAAATCAGAATGGGCATTTGAAGTGGGAGCTCATGTGCGATGGCCAAGACCCACAGACTGCTTATTGCTTCAAGAATTCCAAGCAAGCAAATAATGGCTATCTCTCACCTAGCCATGCGTGCTCTCAATCCTACGAGTGTAGCAAGCTTACCTTGATGCCTGGTTGAGTAGCCTCCTCCTTCAAGCACTCCAGTAGCTCCATGATCTGAGATGCAAGCTCAATCCTCTTCCTTCAAACTCCATCCTCCATGGCTGTGCGCGCGAGACAAGAGAAGAGAAGAGAAGAAGAGAGAAGGAGGAGATGGAGAGCTTCTCCACCACGGTCTTTCACCCTCACACACTCACTCTCTCACACTCCCTCTCTCAAACACAACCAAGTAAGGAGAAGAGAAGAAGAGAGCCACTTTAGCCACACACTAAGAATGAGATTCTCTATTCACTTTTTGACTTTTATACATGACATCATCCCTTTGGGCACCCACCCCCTTTTTTACGTGACCAACCATTTTATCCAAGGTCTTGTTTCCTCATGTCTTTTCACTTTTCACAGTTCTTTTGCTTGTGTCATTCTACATTTACAATTTGCATAAGAGGGAGCCTGTCACTCTTTTACAAAATGAATTATATTCCACCCTGCGCTTTCTTTGCTAGAATATTTGATGCCCTCATTATTATGCACTTCTCACCAAAGGCCATCTTCCATTTTTGACTTGGGCTTCCTTGGTCTTCCTTTTTGGTTGCATGGGTTGTAACATTGCCCCCTCCTAGTCGAGTGCTAGTCCCATGGCAGTTGTGGGTAAGGGCTCAAGTGGCTAAAGGTTTACCTTGTGGGTTGGTGATGGGGCTTTTGTGGGGATTGGACATGGGAGAGAAGCATGTCATAATGATTGAGATTATGGAGACCGAGGGTATTTTGAGCGGTTGACAGGGACCTCCAAGATCGATGGTTGGTCACATTCATATTTTCCTAAAAAGGAAAAGAAAAGTGCACTACCTAGGAGGTGTGTCTACCTTACCGTGTGGTGCACTGTGTCTGTGCTAGTGGAATTGGGAGCTGGGCAAGCCTGGGGCATTGTCCCACATTTGAGGACCCATTTTGTGCATAGGGGAGGTGGAGTGGGTGTGGCTTAGGGAGACATGTCTAAGCATGAACTCCCTAGGTGTGTCCTGCCTTTGATGTTCCCTAAGGGTGAAGTGGGAGACAAAAGGGGCTAGGGGGTTAAACATGGAGCCCAGCCAACTAAGACCATTGAATGTGGCTAACTTGAGGACCCCTAGGTATGTCATCCCCTTTATGTTCCCTAAGGGTGAAGTGGGGAACAAAAGGGGCTAGGGGGTTAGACATGGAGCCAACCAAGTGAGGCCATTGAATGTGGCTAAGAGTAAAGTGGGGAACAAAAGGGGCTAGGGGGTTAGACATGGAGCAAGCCAATTGAGGCCACTAAACATGGGTAACTTGAGGACCCCTAGGTTTAGTGATTGTGGCACTCATTAAGTGAGGTGTGTTTTCCCATTTCCCATTTGATCTTCTTTTTCCTTCTTGCTCTTGTCTTTCTTTTTTCTCTTTTATTTCTCTTGATCTTTTCCTTGTTTTTGTGTTCTTTTTTTTAAATGTGTAGGAGGAACTAATCCTTGGATTTCAGATTGTGAGAGGAGGTGGCCAGGAGATTTAAGTGATTTATTAAGGAAGTTCCTACTTTGCATATAGTCTTTTAGGTTCATGCATAGATTCAAAGGAGTTGTTGAAAAAAATGGATGACTACACCTAGTGAATTGGCTATCATTCATGTTCTCTAGTAAGGCCATGCAAAAGGATGGAAGGAGGATGGCTTGCATCATTAACCTAGCCATGGCATAGCTATCTATGCCGACATTTAGATCAAAAAATAGGGGTGGTAGGCATTATTCATGAGAGGTAGGTGGTTTCTTAAGAAAAACCCTAAGTAACCTAAGGTAGTTACAAGTTGTGATAAAGACAGGATGGGGCAAGAGGAGAATTTGCCAAGGAAGTGGGAGATTGAGGGTCCTAAGTCATTTTCAAAGAATACAAGAATTGCCTTCGAGACTCAGTAGCATTTACATTGTATATTTTAGGGAAGTCGTAGCGACCATGGATGTCGGGGTTAAAGTCTACCTCTACCCTTCTTGGATATGGCATGTACACTAGGTTGTTTCTTTCGTAGTATAGGGTGGTGCAAAATGGCATCCATATGTCTATGTTCCCATCCCAGATTCTCCGCCTCCATTTCGGCTATGATTTGTATCCTTTGATAGTCTTGGGCACCTCCATGACCTTGTCTTCCCAGTAGTCATTTGTCTATGTCCCCTAGAGTGTTGGATGTGTTTTTCTTTCTACGCTCCACCACTCCCCAAGCCTTTGGCCCATGCAAGTCACTTCCTCCACCACTTTAGGGGATAACACCCTACTTAGTGTGGATGGGAATTGGAAGGTGAATTCAAAAGGCTTGCTCTTGTTCTGCCATTGCTCCCATACCGTGAGTTCTACGTTCTAGTTGACTGGAAAGCATTCTTCTCTCTGCGGAATGGGGGCTTCTAGGGTTGCTAGGGGTCATGCCCTTAGTCTTCGCTATGCTTGCTCAAGCAACAACCTCTTTCTCCTTTTCCTAGCCTCCTCTTTTCTTTTAGTCATTGCATCCTCAAGTTGCACTTCTTGCTAGGCTTCTGGTCTTGGAGAGGGTGGTTGGGGACTTGTTCCTCATCTTGTTGCCTTAGTTTTAAATTTTTCCCCTCTTCTAGTGTGGCGGTACTTGCCGCTCTTCCTCTCTCATTGACTCTTGTGGTCCTTGTTCCTTAAAGCATAATAGCTCCATCTCTTAGACTGTTAGCCATGTCCTTCGCAAATGCTCTCGTTGCTCTTGTTGGCTCCGGTTGGTTCTTGCTCCTTGTGGTTGGACACACAGTCCATGCCTTATAGCTCTACATGAGCGATCTCCATCTTCCTCTTTAGAGTTTCAACGACCTCCTCTTCTTATGATTGTGTGACGTCCGATTTGGTATTGAGGAAGGCGCATTGGGCTTCCAATCTCATGTTCGTAGCCTTTGCCCTACTTTCAACTAATACTCTGTCACCTTTTGCATGGGCTAGACGGCTTTCTAGATCTTTTACTCTTCCTTCACTCTGGGTCACCCATGCTTTAGCCTTTTGCTTCATTTCCTCTAGGCTCTCACTCTGCCTTTGGGCTAAAGCTATTATCATTGGCTCTTGGTCTCTCCACTTTTGAGTAACTTATTCCTTCTCCTCCTCTAAGTACTCGATTTCTCTTTCCATCCTTCCTTGCTCCTCTATCTCCATTAGTAGTTTGTACCTCATTTCCTCCATTTCTCTTTGATGCTCTTCTCCTACCTGAGCTTTCTCTACTTCTCTTGCTATGAGCTAATCCATGGCTTCTTGAACCCTTCTCATCTATCCCGCTAGGTCTTCATGGTTGCACGATTAGCAGCTTGTACTATCTTTGCAATCCAATTAGCTCTTGCGCTTCTTCTATGAGAATTTCTTGCCACCTCTCTTTGCCTCTTTGGCCTTGAGCTTTGCCTTTAGCTCTCGTATCTCTTTTTGATAACCGGCCATTTGGCGAGTCCTCTCTAGATGAAAGGATACCAATGTTTCTCTTTCTGCTTCCAATTCGGCCACAACCACTACTATTTTCTTTTCTCCCTTATCCCTCTCTAGCTGTGAAAGGAGCTCTTTAACGTACTCATCGTCGCCCACTAATGGCGGCACCACTATAGGAAAGGGCATTGTGGATGCCTCTATTTTTTGCTTCTTTGGGTCTTGACTTGACTCGGCATCTATAGCTATCGATCTCTTTATTCTAGTTGTCGGGGCTCCTCTTGAATTTAGGGCTACCTCTTGTGCCTTATTTATCAGGAATTGCACCCATGCCATGAGATTGTTGTCATCCATTGTGGTTGAGGTGCCTTGGGTGTGGACGTAGGCACAAGAATAGCTGGGATTGGATATAACATGCTCTTGCCTTCTGTAGGGCACTAGTACTTGGTCTTCTTCTCCTTGCAAGCTCATGGTAGCCAACTCCTCCTGCCTGGGGGGATGCTCTACCGACATGCATATTGCTAGACACATGTCTTCATCTTCCTTTCTTCGTAGCTCATCTACCTATTCTCCTACTCTCCTCTTTCTTTTCTCATTGGCTCTCTTACACTCCTCCTGGATTCTTTGTAATTCATCTTCTTCTTTCCTCCATCTCTTTTCTTCAGCCTTCTTTGACTCTTTTTGTGCCTTCTGTAATTCAACCTTCTCTTTTTTTTTCATTCTCTCCCCGGCTTCTTGCTGTTGCTTTTGGGGAGTCTTCTTCATTGGAACTTTAAGCCCTACTTGTCTAGATGGTGTCTCCTATTCTTCTCCCTCGCTTGATGTTCTTTTGCTAGACTGTTCTTGCTCTTGGAGGCGATGTCCTCTTGGGCATCTCTCCTACTTCCTCTTCATGTACCACCTCTTGCATTGCCTCTTGGATGATGGCAATTAGCACTCCATTGAACCCTATGAATGAGGCTTTTGAAGTAGGTTTCTTTCTTTCTATTCTAGCTTTTGATCCTAGGGACTCTCCGCCAGCAGCTAGCCTACTCCCTAAGGCTAGTGCTCTATCAGATTGATCCATCATCTTCCACACATAGCCATTCCAATCAATCTCCTCAAGCAAATGGGCTGCCATGCTCTCCAACAGAGGCATTTCAATCCTGTGCATGAGTGAGTTGTACCTCTAGCTTGAAAATAGTGTGTGGATGACCTTGGCCTGGAGTCTCACTTCAGGGTCGGGGATTGCTGATGCCATCATTTGTTAGGACTTGGTCCTTGTTCATGTTGATCATGACATAGATATCTCTTTTTGGTCTCCTCTCCACCTTGGGTGCTTAACCCTGGTGCCTTCTCCACCAAGGCCTTGCTTAGCTCTACCTACACTTGTTTGGCCTCTTTGCCTCTTCCCACGATCACAGTGCCACATGCTCTATCAGAGTCATAGGTTCTCAAGAACTCTATGCACCAATCATAGTGGGCCTCTTGCCAAAAATTCTCAATGTACTTTGCTAGGTTGCACTATTCTATGATTCTTCTGGCTACTTCCTCCTTGGCCACCACCTTGTCGACATTATATGGATGGTCCTGAATTTCAGCTAATTATAGGCCCAATTCTCAAGGCCGATGCCATATCATCTTCTCTCTTCTTCCATGAACAGAAGTTGATGGGTGTGGTCTTGCTATCCTTCCATTTCTAGCTCATGTCATAGCACAACAAGCTTCCATCAGTTCATTTGCAATATCATTTTCTCCACAAGAAGACAAAGGGATTGCAATACAATTTTCACTTTAAGCAAGCAAGCATTTCCTCCTTATTCTTTTAAGTATAAAATCACTTTTCTCTTCTTTCTGATTTTAGGTTTTAGTTTTGAGGTTCTCTTGTTGTTTCTTTTCCTTTTTGTACTTGCTTTGTTTACTTTTTGGTGTTTTGATTTCCAATTGGTGGGTGTTTTGATTTCCAATTGGTTTCCACCTTATCCTCCAATTGGTGGGTGTTTTGATTTCCAATTGGTTTCCACCTTATCCCCTCCCCTCAGGAATGATGTGAATCCTTTCGAGGATTATAGGTTGAAGGGTTAAGGGCATTCACTACATGCCTAGGGTGCTTTACTTCCGCATGAGCCAAGTGTAGAAGTGCAAGTTATACTCCAAGCTAGCATAGCAGTCCATGTCGAAAGGTTGGATGCCTACTTGAGTAATATAGGTGAGGACATCCATTAGGAAGTCACCAAAGTTGATTCTACTAGCAATGTGTAGCTCTTCGACTCAGTAAGGATGTGATCTAAATAGGGGTGGGTCATGACATGCTCTTCTAGAGGTCTGTTGTTAACTAATTGCCAATACCCTATAGGAGGTGGGAGCTACATACGTTGGGTCATACTCAAAGGTTTTGATTGCTTGTCTATGCTCAACGTTGGCCAATACCCTATAGGAGGTGGGAGCTACATACATTGGGTCATATTCAGAGGTTTTGATTGCGCATCTATGCTCAGTCATAATTTGGCAGCCCTCTTGCTCCCATTGAAGTCGGAGAGCATACCATTTTCATAAGAAAGAGGAGTCGTTGTTAGTTAGGATTTTCAACTCTTCAATTTTCCGGTTTGTGGCAGAGATCATGCTCTTTTTATAAGATGTGGTGAGTCGTTGTTTGTGTGCTTGCTCACGAGAAATTTCATTGGCAATTAACTCTTCATCTACCATGGGGGCCTTAACAAACATGAATTTTGATTCCTCCAAAATGCAAGGTAGTGTACGCACTTATATTGCTAAAGGCTCTTCTAAAAGACCTAAGTCTAATTGCTCATAGCTTTTAGCAAGCATGGTAAATCTAGCATCTAAACATTGAATGCAAGTGACCAAGTCATCCCCCATATTTTCAACTAAGTCAAAGGCCAAGGTAAGGCCGGATCTCCGCTCATAAGAGGGTTTAAGGCTTGCAGGAGGTTGGGTTTTGACTAGGGTTTTGACTGGACTAGACAGCTTAGCAACTGGTGTCTACGACTTCAGTTGATCCTGAGGATGCAATTTAGCCTCTTCTGCAATAGGCGTGGTTTGCGATGCTACTATTGTGATGTTAGATACTTGTGGTGCCCTTAGGGCACAAGGATTGATGGGACAAAAAAATCAAGAAAATATGAGAGGAGGAAGAGGAGAAAAGGGGAAGGATATTCTCAAAGACCAATGGTAACTTGTTTTTCTTGTGGATAGATATGTCATATAAGCACAAATTGTCCATATCCACCAAGAGCAGGAGGGGATATGTATCATTTACCTCAAAATCTTCCCAATAGACACAACAAATATGGTATAGAAATAAAAGGCCATACTTCTTCTCAAACACCAAAACCAAAGGAAGAAGAGAAAGGAAAGACCATGATAAATTGTATCCTTGTTGAAAAAAAGAGTGAGGAAAATAAAACTATAGATGTGATGCTAGTAGCCAAAAGAGGAGAAATGTAGAGAGAGATGAGCCTGAGACTAATAAGGCTAGTGAGGAAAGAGGGAGAAAGATATAAAAATGAGAAAATAACAAAGGATAGAAAAAAAGAAAACCTAGGATACATTATCATGCTTCCAATATTCCATTAGGAGAAGGGGAAAGTGACTATGAACTAAGAAAGGATCTAATGGGAAGAAAAGAAGAAATAACATTTTCTCAAGATGGAGTTGTGTCATAGGATGAGAGGACAATGGAAAAAATTAGTAGATCCAAAAGAGAGAGAAAAAAGAAAAGGAATAGTAAGCATTTTGAGTATAGAGGATTTAACTAATATTTGTCCTATGGTTGATGTCTAGTATAAAAATCAAAATATAGGAGAGGCGTATATTGATGGAAGAGCACAAGTCACTATGATTACACAAGCATGTGTAGAACAATTCAAACTCCGAATAATTACCGGATCTCGATTTTGGATCAAGCTTGCAAATCATGCTAAAGTGAAATGTATAAGAATGATCCAGAATTTGGAAGTCAAGGTGTATGAAGTAGCTATGAAAATAAGTTGTCATGTTATGCCAGCGGGTTTGGGTGCTTTTCCACTTATCCTAGGTAGGCCTTGGCTTGGGAAAGTGGGTGTAATATAGGATTGGGGGAGAGGAATCATAATGATTTATGACCATAGAGGATTAGCAAATAAATTTGATATGGCTTCAAGGAAGAGACTAGTAAATGAGGATGATAGTAAAGAAAAAGAAGAGGAGGAGAGTGATAGTTCTGATGAAGATAAAAGTGAGGATGAGAGTTCAGAAAGTGACTCAGAACCAAAGGTTTCATCAATAATAATAGATAAAATGATTTTAAAAAGAAGAAATCTTTAAACACCAGAGAGAAGTCAAGAACACATGACAGACATTCAATATTTTTGAGAGTATCTTGAAATTTTAAAAAACATAGATTTCATCCTTCATCTATTAAAAAAAAGACTTTTTTTTTTGCTAAAGGATGAAGAATTATCATCTGAAGAAGAACTTTCAAAGGAAGAAACAAAAAGAGTTCAATTTATGAATGTAAAAATAGAAGAAGTTTAGGAGAGCATAATAATCGAAGAAGATGAAGATGGGAAACTAGAGGACTTAGAAAATTTGATGGAATGACCTCAAGTTCCATTAGAAAAAAGAGAGTTATTGGGAAAAATATTGAGTCTTGATCTGATTGAAGGAGAGAAAAAAAATACCAAATAGTTATCAATAAATATCCAAATCTCTTTATAACTTCTTACACAAAAATCAAAGATATGCAAGGGAAAGGGCTAAAAACTGAACTTAAGGAAGATGCAAAGCCAGTTTGTCAAAAATTAAAACCTTTGACTTTAGAAAAAATGTCTATCTTGAAAGAAGAAGTTGTTGAAAGTTGTTGCAAGCATGATTTATTTATCCTATTGAACATTCAGAATAGGTAAGCACAATAGTCATAACACCAAAGCAAACTAGAGGTTGGAGAATTTATGTAAAACTATAAACCTCTAAATGCAGTCACAAAGAGAGACCATTATCCACTTCCTTTCATTTACAAAATTTTGGATTCAGTTGCGGGACATGAAAGGTATAGTGTTTGTGATGGCTATTCAGGCTACTTTCAATTACTAATTGCTCTTGAGGATCAAAATAAAACAACTTTTATAACACTATGGGGATATTCTTGTTATAGAGTTTTACATTTTGGACTCAGTATTGGGCCGTCTACTCGGTATCAAAGGGAGGGTAAACAAAGAACTAGCTCCCTTTCTAGGGAAGTTTGTGAGAGATTTCATTGATGATGTTTGTGTACATAGTAGAAGACTTGAATATTGTAAAAAGGTAGATAAAGTGTTTGAAAGAATGGATAGTTATGGTTGTCAATTAAATCTGAAAAAATGCAAGATAGCTCAACCAAAAGTGAGACTTCTTGGTCATGTGGTTTTGGAAAATGGAATTGAGCCTAATCCTGAAAATGTTAAAGATTTGGTTACTTTAGTATCACTTGCAAATACAAAGGATCTTATGAATTTCATTCATAAGGTAAGATATCTTTCAAGATTCATACCTTTGGCGTCTCAATTTCTCTATCCATTGCAAATAATAGCTAAGAAAGATCCTTTAGAGTGGATAGTAGAAGCTAAGAAAGTATTTCAACAAGTTAAGGAAATTGTAGGCCATGCATCATTAGTCCAGGCAACTGGATTGGAAAATGGATTTTTTTGTGATCCATCAGTAGGAGAATATGCTATTGGAGCATTCCTTATATGCAACAAGGAAAGAATTCTCAATACATGAGACCTATCTATTTTGCAAGTCAAATGATATTGCAAGTAGAAAGAACATATATAGAAATTGAATTGGTAATGATTAGTGTAATATTTGCTTGCAAAAAGTTTAGGAGGTATTTACTACTTAAACCCTTTACAATTGTGACAAGCTATGCACTATTTCCACAGTTAGTAAATAACTCAAATCTTTTGAAGAGACTTATAAAATGGATTGTTGAGCTTAAGGAATTTTAGTATAAATTTAAAGTTGAGGATTCAACTCGAGCCACAATAGCATATCTTTTGACTTATAGGGGCAATTCATTCTTGCTAAAAGGAAAATCTGGAGACAAAGAAAAAAGTTAAACCAGAGATTGAAAACTCATTTTCGATGTACTTTGATGGATCGTGATGCCAGGAGGCATATTTCACGGTGGATTCCGTGCCACGGTGGATTCCGTGAGGTTTTACGGTGGATTCCGTAAACTTTGATGACCGGGGCTCATACACAAAGTGGATTCTTTGTGCGAGAAGTTGATGGGGACGCTTGTCCTTGTCGGGCGTTTCATTAATCTAGTGTGTACATGGGTGATTCCATAGCGGGCGATTCCGCAAAATGCATATTAAATTAATAAACGTTTATGAGTTTAGAGTGCGCACTCGTAATAAATTAAGGTTAGGATTTATTTCTAACCAGTTGATTTATTTATGTAGCTGAAGACCCAATGTAGCTACTTCTAGTTGTGAAGTTAAGTTCAGAGAAAGTTTCACAACTATGGTTGAGTGTGTTTGGCATAGATGCCTCTTAGGTGAATTGGGTCTTGAAAAATAATGTGGCATCACTATCTTTACTCACAGTTAGAGTGCATTGGTAATTGCATGGAATTTAGTGGAAATGTACATACTAAGAAAATTGAGATGCACTATCATTTTGTCAAGGAGAGATTCTCTGTAGGAGAGATCAACTTTTTATTCACTTTTGTCGGTTTAGTTGTATTATTTTACTAACGATTGTGAATGCTTCAGTTGATGTGTAGAGATAGCAGCAGTGGCGGAGGAAAGCATTGGAGGATAGCGAGTATTCGATTTATGGATTATATTTTGATAGGCGCCACACCTATATTTTGTCATGCCTATTTATTGAGGCATCGATTATTTATTATTATTTTGTATGCGCATGGGCGCACGGTTATGTTATTTCTATTTGGACATTGTATTGGGCGTGCCAGACTCTTTGGGCACCGTCCATTAGCTTTATTCTTATTTTTGTGATAAAGCAAACTCAAAAGCTAAAAGCTTGCTGTTTTGTAAATTGGTCTATTATTTGAGCATGAAGATGAAATATACATAAAATATATGCTTTGTGGAGCGCTCACAGAAGGCATGGAGGGAGATTGCACCCAATTGGTCTCTTGCTCTTGTCGTTCATGCTTTTTACCTTGTAATTTGTGCAAAAAGTAGAGTTCCATTGTTCTTGGGGACCTTCCGACATTCACTACGCGAGCATACAGCGTCCGATCTGCGCACCAGTGGTATCAGAGCGAAGCTGAGATCAAGAGCTTCCGATCGCTACCCATCTCGTGGGAAGGCAGAGCTCCTGGAACGATCGGGCTCTACGGTCAATCTCGTCGCGAACCGTTGATACAGGCAGACTTCTGGCGATCAAGAACCCCTGTTTCTATCATTGGATCACGAAGGACCGAGCTACAGAGGCGGAGGACCACTCCCAACTCTCCTTCATCAAATCGTGGATAAACAGAGAAAAGAGTAACTCCCATATCTTTCACTAAGCTTCAAAGCTTAAGGTTATAAGTTAATAAGCTTAGTTAGAAGCTTAAAGAAGCTTCAATCAACAAATCGTCAATCGGTGGCAAGAGGATGTGTCTGGCGGCGTCAAACTCGGCGTCAACATATCGGCGTCCTAAATCCAAAAATTCATAAGCTTTAGTTACTCAAGCTACAAAGCCAACTAATTTCCTAAATCTTCCAAGTACAGCAAGTCACAACTAACTCCAGGTCACACCCAATCAGTCAAGTTCAGCAAGTATCTTCAAGTCAAGTTCTGCAAGTTCTGTAAAGCGACTAAGTTCTGCAAGTCTGCAACTCTGCAAGTCACATAAGTCTGCAACTCTGCAAGTCAGACTAGTCAACTGGAGTCAGAACTGACTTATGCTCAAAACTCCTAGAAGGACTGTTCCTGCGCAGAAACTCCGAACTACAAAGTTGTTCATTGGAAGGTACTCTACCCATACGCGGGTTTGCTGAAGCATTTTTAGCATACAAAGAAGGATAAAACGCAGATTTTCTAAAGATTGAGAAAGCCATACCCAAAAACACATAAGCCTTGTATTCCCGAACTTGAGCTACGCTCATCCCGCTACTAGATTTTGAGTGAGAAAGGTCTTTTGAGTTTTTCAGGATGACAGAACCACATATGGATAATCTAATGGCTGAAGGCGACTTATCGGAACCTACGATGGAGCAAAAGCTGGACTTAATCATGATGCAATTGGAAGAAGAATGAAGGGCTAGGCAAGCATTGCAAGTTCAACTGGCAAATTTACAAAGAGCATCTACCGATAAAGAAGAACCTCAAGCTGAAGATCTTATTCGACGCAACTCTTGAAGCTCAAACCATCCCCAAGGAATCAAAGATAAGTAAAAGAAGTTTCAAATTCCGTACTATCAATGGCATACGAGAAGGAAAAACTATTCTAGCATTCATTAGTCAGTTTGACGACTATTTCCATGAGGAAACCTATGCAGAAAAAGATAAAATCAAGTGTGTCACTAATCATTTAGTAGACAAAGCATCTCTTTGGTGGATTGTAGTACGCAAGAGTATAGATTGTCCTGCTACTTGGGAGGATTTCAAGAAGAAGTTCATGCAAAATTTCCTTCCTCCACAATTTCATGAGAAAGCTATTAAGCAATGGGATCTTCTCCAACAACGGGATCGTGAGCCTATTCCTCAGTATACAGAGCGTTTTTGGAATGCATTACTCCATCTACGCATGCTTGAAGACGTACCTGAAGTGACACACAAGCACAAATATATGTCTGGACTCCTTGGGCATTATTATGCTGAAGTTAACATGTTCAAGCCTGCTACCCTTGAAGACGCCATTTCACTAGCTCATGACACTGAAGATAAGCTACGAGGTAGAGACAGACGTCCACAGCAATTCCAAGCCAATGGTAATTATGGATCTAAGCAATTCAATTCCAACTTTAGAAGATTTAATCCAGGTCGTTTCTCTTCATCATCTTTCCGCAAAAATTGGGCAAAACCACCTGCATTACCATCTAATGTCAATCAAAATTCCAAGCCTATTCCACAGCTAAATCCTAATGTCCCTAGACTTCCCGCCATTGCAAACAATGTAACCAAAGCCAAGCCAATAGTATGTTATAAATGCCACCAGCCTGGACATCTAGCAGCAAATTGTCATTCAAAGAAGCCACCTACCCATATCAACTACCTTGGAGCAATGGACGAAGACGAACATGAAGATATGCCTGATTTCACAGAAGATGAGGATGATACTACTACACCTTCGGATACTTTACCAGGTATGCCTACTCCGCATTCTTTATTGACTATGAAATGTTTGGTGCATGGAAAGGAAAAGATTATTTTGCATGATGAGGGTAGCACTCATGATTTTATTTCAGCAAAATTAGTAAAAGAATTGAAGTTACAGACTGTACCTACGCATTACCGCATCAAAGCTGCATTCTTAGGCACTAGGTATAATGGTACACAGGAAGTGCATGACTTAGAGATTCAAATTGGTCAATACACTGAAAGAAGAAATTTTCTAGGTGTCCCATTACAGTCGAGTAACATTATTTTAGGTATGCCTTGGCGTCACCAGCATAACCCAGATATAGACTATTCCACACACAATGAATATTAACTTTCAAGGAAAAACTATTACATTATATGGTGTGCATGCATCTAATGTTTTTCCACTGCTTTCGCATACTCAAGCTAAACGTGCATTACGCAAGAGTAGTAAATCCTATCTCATTTGGGTGAATGAACTACAAGTAAAAGATAATCATATGCACCCTAGGCATAAAGAATTTCTTGCACATTTTAAGGATTGTTTTGTAGAAGACCTACCACCTGGTTTACCTCCTTCACGTCCAGAAGACCATAAGATAGATTTGATCCCTGGCACACAACCACCTTGCAAAGCACCATATAAGGCATAACCAGATAGAGCAAAAAGAAATTCAGAGTCAAGTTGAGGAATTACTAAATAGAGGATTGATTAGACCTAGTAGTTCTCAATTCGGTGCACCTGTTCTGTTAGTCAAGAAAAAGAATAATACCTATCGTATGTGCATTGACTATCGAGCTTTAAATAAGATCATTGTAAAGAATAGGTATCCCATTCCTAGAGTTGATGACCTTATGGACAAACTACAAGGATCTGCTATATTTAGTAAAATAGAGTCTGGTTATCATCAGGTGAGACTAGATACGTCAGACATATTCAAGATTGCATTTAGGACACAGTTTGGTCATTATGAATTTTTAGTGATGCCATTTGGATTGACTAATGCACCTGCTACGTTTAGTAGAATGATGAACCGTATATTTTTGAAATATCAGTATTGTGTAATTGTCTTCTTTGATAATATTTTGGTGTTTAGTCAAAATGAGAAAGAACATTATGAGCATTTGTCATTGGTTTTCCAGTTATTGAAAGAAAATCAACTCTATGCAAATCCTGAAAAGAGTGAATTCTTTAAAACAGAAATTGAGTATTTAGGTCATATTGTATCATCTGATGGAATTAAAGTTGATCCTAAGAAAATAGATGCAATATTGAATTGGCATGTACCTAAAAACGTGCATGAGTTACGCTCATTCCTTGGTCTTGCTAGTTTCTATAGGAAGTTTGTACGTAAATTTTCATTTCTTGCATTACCATTAACCAAACTTCTGAAGAAAGGTATTGTCTATCATTGGTCCGAAAATCAACAGAAATCCGTTGACTTATTAAAACATGCATTAACCCATGCCCCTGTTCTACAATTGCCTGATTTTAATAGACCATTATTTCTAGTAGTGACTGATGCTAGTGGATCAAGAATAGGAGCTGTACTTATGCAAGACAATCATCCTATAGCCTATTCCAGTTGTAAGCTGAAACCTTCTGAACTGAAATATTCCACATATGACAAAGAACTATTAGCAGTTGTGCAAGCATTAAGATAGTGGAAACACTACTTAATGGGTTCAGAATTTATGATTAAGACCGATTAGCAAAGTATTAGACATTTACTTAGCCAACCCCAAATCTCTGACCGTCATATCAAATGGGCATCCTTTATTCAAAGTTTTCATCCTATCATTCAATACCAACCCAGAAAAGAAAATGTAGTGGCTGATGCATTAAGTAGAAGACCTACTATTCATAATATTTCTGTTATATCTTTTGATTCTTTGATTGCTATGAAAGATACTTATCATCAGGATATTACTTTTCATGCTGATTGGAATAAATTAGTTCAAAATAACTTGATTCATATCGATTCATTGTCATATAATGATGGATTTATGTTTTATGAAAAGAGATTGTGTGTTACAATTCCATTCCGATCTTTTGTTTTGAATGAAATTCATTGTCCCCCATATCAAGGTCATAGAGGTATCATATCTACTTTACGTACATTAATTGAAGATTTTTATTGGCCGCATATGGACACTGATGTATCTAACTTTGTTTCTGAATGTTTGATTTGTCAAAGAGTTAAGAGACATCATGGTAAATAGTATGGATTACTTATCCCTTTGTATATTCCATCTAAACCTTGGGAACAAATTTCTATGGATTTTATTACTGGTTTACCTAATACTAAATCTAACCATGATATGATTTGGACAGTCGTAGATAGATTTAGTAAACAAGCATATTTCATTCCATGTAAGAAAACTTTAACAGCATCACAAGCAGCACAATTGTTTTTGAAAACTGTTTTTACTAACCATGGATTGCCAAAAGTTATTATTTCAGATCGTGATTCTAGATTTTGTAACAACTTTTGGATTACTCTGTTTGCTAACCTAGGCACAAAGATTGATTTCTCATCTGCATTTCATCCTGAAACTAATGGACAAACAGAAGCCACTAACAGCACAATTCTAGATCTTTTACGTGCATATACTATTTCTAAACCTCAGACATGGGACACACATTTGCATTTATTATAGTTTGCATATAACAATACACCACACACATCTACAAAGAAAGCACCGTTTGAAGTCATTTATGGATATAGATTATCTACACGTGTTGTATCTTTGTCAAATAGAATTCAAAGTGCTGATGATATTGCTAGTATGCATAATACTATTTTTGATGAGGTTAAAGACATGATTGCTAAAGCCCAGCAATCATATACCAAACAAGCCAACAAGAAAAGACAAGCAATGAATTTCAAAGTTGATGACTATGTTTGGTTGAGAATAGAAAAACGTAGACTACAAAGTGTAGATAGACACCCAGTTGTGAAATTAGCCCCTAGCATTCTAGGACCATTTAGGATCATTCATAAAATTAATGACAATGCATTCAAGTTAGAATTACCACCACATTGGAAAATTCACAACACATTTCACATTAGTTTATTGAGACCATTTAGAGGCCAATTACCTGTACACCCTGTTTATGAAAACCCACCTTTATTAGAGGAAGAAACTGAAATACTTGAACCAGAAGCTATTATAGACACTGACTTCATGACTACTAGAACTGGCCGAAGATATTCTAGATATCTAGTTAAATTTAAGAACCATCTTGTAGAGGAAGCACAATGGATGCACGCTAGAGACTTAAATGCTTTCCCCACTCTGTTAGCTCCACATTGAGCTAATAGCAATTGAGGTCAATTGCTATCCCACCCCGGGGGTATGATGCCAGGAGGCATATTTCACGGTGGATTCCGTGCCACGGTGGATTCCGTGAGGTTTTACGGTGGATTCCGTAAACTTTGATGACCGGGGCTCATACACAAAGTGGATTCTTTGTGCAAGAAGTTGATGGGGACGCCTGTCCTTGTCGGGCATTTCATTAATTTAGTGTGTACATGGGTGATTCCATAGCGGGTGATTCCGCAAAATGCATATTAAATTAATAAACGTTTATGAGTTTAGAGTGCGCACTCGTAATAAATTAAGGTTAGGATTTGTTTCTAACCAGTTGATTTATTTATGTAGCTGAAGACTGCTAGGTATTCACTTTTGTCGGTTTAATTGTATTATTTTACTAAGATTGTGAATGCTTCAGTTGATGTGTAGAGATAGCAGCAGTGGCGGAGGAAAGCATTGGAGGATAGCGAGTATTCGATTTATGGATTATATTTTGATAGGCGCCACGCCTATATTTTGTCATGCCTATTTATTGAGGCATCGATTATTTATTATTATTTTGTATGCGCATGGGCGCATGGTTATGTTATTTCTATTTGGACATTGTATTGGGCGTGCCTGACTCTTTGGGCATCGCCCATTAGCTTTATTCTTATTTTTGTGATAAAGCAAACTCAAAAGCTAAAAGCTTGCTATTTTGTAAATTGGGCTATTATTTGAGCATGAAGATGAAATATACATAAAATACATGCTTTGTGGAGCACTCACACAAGGCATGGGGGGAGATTGCACCCAATTGGTCTCTTGCTCTTGTCGTTCATGCTTTTTACCTTGTAATTTGTGCAAAAAGTAGAGTTCCATTATTCTTGGGGACCTTCCGGCATTCACTACGCGAGCATACAACATCCGATCTGCGCACCAGATCACATCCAAAAGCACATCAAGCATCATCAGGAGGGATTGTAGTTTATGATCCACTTGTAAAGTTAATAAGAAAAGAAACTATTAAACTTGAGGCAACCAGTAATAATGAAGCTGAATATGCAACATTGCAAGCAGTTATTTTACTTTTGTCAAAGAATGGGAATTCAAAGATTGAGGATTAAAGGAGATGCTCAACTTTTCGTTAAGAAAATACTCAGAGTCTAACAAATCAAGAATCCCAAACTTAAGATAATGTGTAGTAGAATCTAGAGAGACTTAAATGAGTTTGAGACTTGGAGTTTGAAATGCATACCCAAGACGGAGAATCAAGAAGCTCATAATGAAGCCCAAGAAGCAATATGTCAACTATTTGCTATTAAAGCAGATTCTCCATCGTATAGAGCAAGAGAAACCCTCAAATTAGACGAATAATTTCTCTTAAATGGGAGAGTATTGTCCAATGTTCCTAAAGACAATAAATATAGCTTTTGGAGAAGAATTGGAAGGTATAAATTAGTGAATGATATTCTTTATGAAAAGGGAGTGGATTTGATTTTGAGAAGAGTACCTTGGAGGAAGGAGGAAATATACCATATTCTTGAAAATAATCATGATGGAGCATGTGGAGGACATTATTCCTACAAATAACTCATCCAAAAATTCTAATTGAAGGATATATGTGGCCAAGTGTGCATAAAGATGTCAATTGTTTATGTAAATCATGTCATGAATGTCCAAGAATGAGCAATAAAATATTAAAACCAAAAACAAGAAAAAAAATTATTTTGATATTTTTAAAAAATAGGGAATAGATGCAATGGGTCCATTACCACATAATCAAGAGGAAAATTGTACTTTTGACTACATTGGTTTATCTTTCTCGTTGGGCAAAAGCTAAAGTAGTCAAAAACATCAGAGCTATTGATGTGAGTAAATTCATATATGAGGACATATGCTACAAGTTTGGGACACCTTTAGAGCTCTTGTCTGATAGGGGACCAAGCTTCAAAGGAGAGTTGATTGATTATCTTTTTGAAAAAATGTAGATAACAAGGCGGTTTGCTTCACTATATTATCCTTAGTGTAATGGTCTAAATGAGTGATTCAAGAGTGTTATCAAAAATGACAAAAGATCATCCTCAAACATGGGATATTGAGCTTCCAAGTGCTTTATGGGATTATCGTTTAGCCAAGAAAGAGAATATAGGATTTTCTCCATTTAAGATGGTTTATGGAAGATAAGCTTTATTACATATAGAAGTGGAAATATCAGCTTTAAGGATGTTTGAAAATTTGAGTGAGGGTGGGGACAAAAATTATCTGACAAAGAGATAGTTGCGATTACAAGAAGCACAATTTAATAGACGAGACATGTGATTATTATGAAAGAAGCTAAGAAAGAAATCTTCAAAAAATTAATGAAAAATCAAATATAAAAATATAAAAAATGGAGATTTGGTTTTATGATATAACAATAAGTTGGATCATACTTTCCAAAAGAAATTCCAAATGAAATGGGAAGGACCATCTAAGGTCACTGAAACATACAAAAATGGGACTTATGCATAATTTAGAAGATTTAGATGGAAAGGAACATAAACAAAGAATCAATGGATATAGAGTAAAGAAGTATGTCTCAAGATTGACGATAATTCAACTGGAAGGATGGCCAAAACAGAAACATGTAGAATAAAAGAATAAGAAAACCGAATGGATGATAGATGTACCATCACTTTATGAAAGCAAGTGCTACGCATAAATGCTTGAAAACTAGGGGAGGGCTAAATATGTCAAGTGCTTTTGCGTAAACTAAAAACCCCTAAAAAAACATTAGATAGGTAGGACTTTTGTTTGCTTAGCTATTTGTGTGATTGTTTGTTTTATCGTTTTGTAGCTAGATTTTTTGAATTAGTTTTGTCGTTTTATTTGTATTTTTTGAGCCTAAAACCTTGATAGCCTTGGTCAATATTGGTATTTTCTTGGAAAGATTGGAGTAGGACTTTGATCGTAGCTAGTGAACATCTTGAAATAGGTATATTTTCTTGCCGACATGCTTACACATCATAGGGATTTTGGGTTCACGAGAACTTCATGTTGCACTTGTTGAATACAATGAAATCGAGGGTCATCTCTTGATTTTATCAATATTTTCATGCCATGGGTTGGGTTGATGCATGTTTTGCACCATCATTGAGCACTAGCACGACATGATGCCTGATGTAACTATATGCAGTAAATCTTAGATGCATGTGTACTTGAGAGAGCACCTTCATTGTGAATGCACAGTTCCTTGCACACATGAAAGATGGGACATTCATCACCAAAATAGGAACCATGGGTTGAATGCGGAGGTGAATGGGTGAGCTTTGAGGGCCGTGAAGGATGCCTACAATTGTGAGATGGGTTGTTTTCTTAATTAACATTGTGAGAATCATATTTTCTATTGAGTGATTGTGAGACTTTGGGTGGGTGGAGCAAAATACACCAATTTTCTTTGTTGAGAGTTGTGAGGTGAGGTTAAGGATCACAAATTAATTAAGGAATTATGTTTGCATCATACATAATGCATGGGCACATGTAGATAGGCTAGGCACTTTTTTTTTTGGTAGTATTGCTTCTATGATTGCATACCTTGGATCCAATTTTGCATTTCTTCTCCAAGTCATGAGTGATCGAGCACGGAGTTTATCTTCAAAAAATATTTTTGTTAGGACACATTGCATAATATCAAAGCAAGTACATCTAAGATAATATCACTAGTTGAAGACTCAAGGGAGATAGTGGGCTTAAGGCACAGGAGAGAGAGCAATTAGACAGCAAAAAACTTGTGGAGGGACCCTTTTAAGAAGTGAAGTCATATCGGGGATACAAGGGTTTTCTTATTTAGTGGGGATATGCTCCAATAGAAGAGAGGATTGGAGCATTAAAAGGCTAGTAGAAGAAGACTCACAGAGGGAAGTCAAGAAGAGAAGGTACACTGCTGAATGCCAACAATGAGGAGTGTTTTAGGCCTTGTTGAGATATTTGCAATCACACCTAATGTAGCCTCTTTGTATGAGGCAGTTTGGATTGAAGACATGCATGCTGTAGGAATCATATATGCATAGAGAGGGAAAACTATATCCATCCAACAACTATAAAGCATTGTACTTGACTACCACTTTTCATATGGAATGAATACAATGTCATGATGCTTTGTACTTTCAGTCAAGTATCTTGTCTTTGTCAGTCCTACACAAGATTGTGTTTATGAGTCCAAGCTACCATCTTGAAACCTAATTCAATTGTGTAATAGTTGGTCTTCAATCCTTGGTCAATGTCATCATCAATTCATTCTATGCCTACAAGCCGCCATAGCCATGCTCTAGTTCACATGGTATCAGAGCTGAGCTGAGCATGGATTAGCATGTCTCAGGTCTCCTCTCTGCTACTTCAGCTCCTCTTCATCCCTGGAAAACTGAGGATCAGTGGATGACTTCATTTTTCAACTTCATCCTCAGTCAAAGCTTGTGGCAGCCATAGCCAACATGCACATCCCTATGTTTGATCTTCCATAACTTTCTGTAGAGGGCATATCTCTCCAAGCTCTTTTCTAAAGATTTATTCCTTGACTCCTAAGGCTTCTCTATATCACATAGAACCCTGACATTGCCCTAATTCAAGCTAACAATATTGCCTTTTTTCTCAGCTTCTGCCCTGTGTGACTCCATAGCTAGGTTATACCTAGCTCACTTGGAGCTTCCTAATCTCCTCCTACAAGCCTCATCTCAACATGATTTCTTCTAAGAAGTTATTGCCTAGGTCAAGGCACATCATCTTATCACCACAATTGTCAACATTAGTCCATCTCTGCCACGACATTGCTCAAAATTCACCATCGGTGTCAAAAAGCACATGAGGTTGATCGTACCATCACTACGAGCTATACGTGTCAAATCAAGACCCGGGACCATAGGGCTTTTTAAGGCCATGGTCTAAGCTTCCTCCTCACTGATCTATGCATGGAATTATTAACTATATGAGCTAAAATTAGAAAAAACACAGTCAAGTGTGAAACCCTAATTTGGTGGAAGCCATAGCCAAGTTACATCTAGCTCATATTTTGCTTTTTTTTTTCAAGCAAGGTTCTGACCTTCAGATCCATCAATTCACTAAAGCTCCAACAAAGATTTGAGCATTTAATAAGGAATATGAGAAGGCATTTGCAAGCTGGCACGAAGCATAACCATCAAGATAGTGCTTGTTAGCACTAAGCATAGTGTGTTTTCACACTACCTTCTTGTGTCCTTTGATACATTAGGTTTCAACTCTTTTTGCTGGTCAAAAATTCAAGGATTTAAAGTCGAGTTTCAATGCTTCTCATGAAGATTAACATGTATCTTATGACCCATTTACACTACATAGAAGATGTTACTCTACCTACAGGAAGACATGGAGCTACCTATATCCAAATGCCATCAATGTATCCATTTCAAGACCTTGACGACATGAAAGACCTTGAAGACATGAAAGTGCAAATTTTTGAAGACATTTCTGTTGCCTCAAAGATTGTACCTTTGCTTGAGGGGGACCATAAAGAAAAGAACCAGATGACTAATGCAAGCAAATTCCATGAAAATGATGACCATGAAGGAAAGATCAAAGAGAAAAAGAATAAGAAGAAGAAGCAGAAAAATCATGAAGACTCTGAAGTGACAAGCAAAGTGGAAGAGCAAGTACATGATCAAAAAGAGCAAGCTGAACTACTCCGATAAGAAAACCTACAATGAATTGAAGATCTATGTCAAAAGTAATGCTGAAAACTGCAAGGGCCTACCGATCCTTGATCCAAATTTTTACTAACTTTTTTAGCCTTGTAATGTCTAGCCCAAATGTCTTTATCATAAGCTTGTAAACTCCTCATGTAGCCTTGTACTACAGCCTCTGTAAGGCCCCTGCTATAGCTTCTAGATGTCCATCATGTTTGTGGTACCCACACTTAACCTTTTTCTGCAGCCTCTAGTGTTTTGCCATGTTTATGGTGTGCCCACACTTTGCAGGTGCTTCTTTCACTAAAGCCTCTACAAACTTTGTACTTTCTAGTTGTGATTGAGGAGGGGTGTTGAGATATTTGCAATCACGCCTAATGTAACCTCTTTGTACAAGGCATTTTGGACTAAAGACATGCAGGCTTGCAGGAATCCCATATGCACAGAGAGGGAAAACTGTACCCATCCAACAACTATAAATCATTGTACTTGACTACCACTTTTCATATGGAATGAATATAATGTCATGATGCTTTGTACTTCCAATTAAGTGTCTTGTCTTTGTCGGTCCTACACAAGATTGTGTTTATGAGTCCAAGCTGCCATCTTGGATCCTAATTCACTTGTGTAATAGTTGGTCTTTAGTCCTTGGTCAATGTCATCATGAGTTCAGTCTATGCCTATAATCCGCCATAGCCATGATCTAGATCTGCATCTTTGACAGGCCCAAGCTTTATTGGAGGTCATCTTTTATGAAGGAGAAGAAAACATCAGCATGGAAGCCATGGTTCTTGTATTTGAATGGCTACTTGATATGTTGAAGACCAAGGAATGCTGCAAGTTGAGAGAAGGATGGAAGCATGCAACGACGTGGATTAGGCTACCGTAGTGATGCATAATTGGACTAGTAATCTAATTGGACATTGATTGGGCTACTGTAGTGATGCATAATTGGACTAGGAATCTAACAGTTAACTATTGCAAGACCTTCCAAAATGTTTCTTGGGAGGCTAATTAATCATGGAAGACAAAGAGCTTATCACATAGAATGAAAGCACCTCAAACATGTAGATATCTAAAATTCATTGCATACCAAGCATCTGAAGAAGCAAGCTTCTTACAGTTAATCTAACAGGATTAGAAAGAGTTGACAAATTGGCTCGACATGGAAATAGTGCAAGCTCTTCTTACTCTAGAAAAAATAATATTCCAATAGTTGAGTATTCTAAAATCGATGACGTATCATTGTTTGGTGCAACACTTGTAGAGGTTAGGGATAAGAAGAGCCTTGTTGAATTTCTTCGAATCAGAGAAGCAAATCATTTGCTGCTAATACAAGATTGAACATGCAATCATCTCGTAGTCATGTAATATTTTTGGTGAACATTAAAAAGAAAGTTTAAGCCAAATACGATATAGAGCATGTTAGAAGGAAGCTATGATGAGCTTTTAGGAATACGAGCAGTGGAGATTGTGCAAAAAAGTATGATGGTGAGGTGCTAGTATATTCTACAAATTAAAGTGGCTGGAGTCTCGGGTACAAATATGGATTTTAGAAGAAGATCAATTTGGAGTTCGAAAAGTAGCTGCTTGCCATGCGGTGTGTTGAAAAGCTGAGAAGAACCAATGATGTGGTTTAATGCAAAAGCAAGGAAAATAAAAAAGGTAATAAGGCTTTTTTATAAGCCCAAACACTTAAGAAAAGTGTTAAGCCTTTTAAACTCATGTGTATATAGACCCTCAAAGGTTTAGGAGTAATGGGACTTGTGGAGGTGAATGGAATTACCTTTCATGTGTGGAGACAGAAGGGACACTCAAGAATAAAAATGGATTGCAGAAACAAGAATGTGTTTTGGAAAGTATATATTCCGTTCGAGTTTTTGAGTTTTCTGAAAGAGATAATTCTTGTGGATTTTTGTGTAAATAGAGATAAGTGTTTACAACATTTGTATTTATTATTGTTTTTTGCACTCTACGTAAGGAAAAATTATCGATGGTTGACTTGTGTTTCAAACAATTATGCTTGTGAGATTCTGCCTTTAAACAAAGTCAATAATCTTTACTAACGCTCCTTTGCTGTCTTGGGTTGTGAGAGAGCTTTATTCTCGATCATCACGGATATTCCACCATAGAGCATAGTGTGGTCATACTCAGAATCAATATAGGTGGACATCAATATCCTACTCTACGCTCAATATCTGGTGTACAAAGCTTGACATAGTCACAACAATGAGAACATATACCAAATGTACTCAACAATAGAACAATCCCAAATGTGTATTACTATATGAAAACAATACAAGTGTCTCAACAAAGAGACAAAAGTGATGGTGACATAGTACTCGGTGACAATCAATGAGGGATCACAGAACCTTCATGAACTCAAGACAACTGATGAATACAAAGATGATGGCCATACTATTGCCAAATGTTGTGACTGAGGACAATACAAGTGATAGCTCTACTACTAAATAGCACTCAGGATGCCAAGGTCAGAGGGACACGAACCTTCGAATCCTAATTTCCCTTGGATACTTAATCCTTTCATTTCTCTCTAACCTTTGATCTCCAAGGCCCATAGTGCTACGAGGAGCTTGGTATCCCAATCTTTTCTATTCTGATCTACCAACTTGGTTAATATTTTACACAGGACCTTCTTGGTTGATTTTGGTAAGCCATTAACTTGCAGATAATAAGGAGAAGACTTTTTATGTACAATGAGAAAAAATGAGGTGAGCCTTTTGATTACCTTATTTACAAAGTGCATACCAAAGTCATTGACCAATTCAATAGGAGTTCCATACCTGGTGAAGGTATCCCAAAATACACATTTAGCAACTGACTTGGCAGTGTTGCTGGTAGATCCCATGTTTCTACCCACTTCATGCAATAATCAATTTGTAGTCAAGATGTACTTGTTTTTTGTGTAAGTAGCCACTGGAAAGATCAGACCAATAAATTCTAAACCCCATATTTGAAGGGTTCCAAAGGTGGGATTGGTTGGAGTGGCAAGTGGTCTCTAGCACCAAGCTAACCTATCCTTTGGTAGGAATCGCAGCGCTTGACCCACTTGCAAACATAAACATGCATGATCAGCCACCACAAGCCAACTTGCTAGATTTTTTAGACTATTACTTCAACAACAAAGTGGGCACTAAAAATCCCTTGATGAGCTTCCTCCAAGGCTACTCCATTAAAAGTACTACTCTTTATAGCACTCTAGAGAGGGTGCAGTAATACAATTGGCCCATAATGGCCTCAGAACGCTAGCTCCAAAGAGCCACTCATTTTCATTGATCCTTCTTGAGATGGGGCGGAGGCACTCTGATCTCCAAGAAGACCATCATTTCTTCATACCATGACCACGGAGGGTTCGATGGCTTAGGCTGTGCTACATCCATTGCTACTACAAATAATTGTATATTCAAGAATTTATATTCGACATGAGTTGGAGATTCTCTTGAATCAAGGTAGAATAGAAAGTCAACGATGACATGATGTATTCCACAATGATGTATTACTATGTATTCAAACTTTTGTAGCATAATAATCCATTTGATGAGTCACCCTATGACATTTTGTTGCTTGACCAAATAGACCAAAGCTTAATGATCCACATGAAAAACAAAAGCATGCTCAAACAAATAATGTTGAAACTTCTTGATTGAATAGATCATGCCAAGCATTCTCTTTCCATGATTGAATAGTTTCTTTTTGCATTGGACAATCTTGTGCTTGCATAAAACACTAGACAAAACCATCCTTTAGTATATTCTTATATAAGTACACTACCTATAGTCATGTTAAAGGGATCAACAAATACATGAAAGTAAAGGTACAACAAATATATGAAAGGTTTTTGACAAATTTGATGGAATCACGATTGGGGCTCTCGAAAGTAATAGGCTAAGGCAATGAAATGCTAAGTTGGCCTCTTCATTCCAATGATAAACAAGTTTGGCCACATGTGCCAATTTATTCAAGGGGACAACCAAGTGTGCCAAAAGTTACAAGTGGCAACCATGCCACCAAATTTGGCCCAAGAATTTGAGTGGCACAAATGGCGAATCTAGTTCTGTAGCTTGCATGATTGCTACCACCTTGTGGGGTCAAGAGCAATGTTATCTTCAAAAATAATGTGGCTCGATAAAATGCCTCCTCTAACAAACACACACTTTAGAGGATTTAAACTTAAGCTTGCCTCATGGCAGCATATGAGGCAAAGCTAGAGGTGCATCAAATGGAGTATTGCTCTTCCAAATATACTAAAATAATCTAGAAATAATCTCATAAAACTAGTCAGATAAGGCCCAAAGATCTCCTATATGTCTCTCTAAAAAGAGGCCTTGAGGCAAAACCACATCATCATACAGACATACACACCCCAAGCTATGATGAAAGCTATTTTAGAATAATCTTTTGGGGTAAGTCAAACTTAGTTGCAGCCACTAAAACCATCAAGAAAAGAGTACACTCATGGCTAGCCACTTCATCCAAGATAGTATCCAAATAGGGAATGGGGAATAGATCTGGGGATTGTGGCTGGATTGAGCTTTCTATAGGCCACACATATTTGCAGCTTCTTGTTCTTTTTAGGGACTATGACGATCAAGGAAATCCAATCTGCTCAATCTACTAGAGTAATAAACCCAACTCACAATAGTCAATCTAACTCCCACTTAACCTATTTGGTCATGTGAGGGTTCATCCAATAGTATTGTATCTGGACTAGAACAACGTCTAGCTTCAGAGAAATCCAGTGCTGATAGAATCTAGGATCTAGTCCTTTCATCTATGGGTATTCTAAGGCAAAAACATCTTTGAACTCACTCAATTAACTAATGAGTTACTATCGGAAGTCTGGTTCTAGTTGGGCATTGATCTTTACTGGTTTGTTCTTTTCTAGGGGACCAAGAAACACAGTGTCTAATTCATCTTCCTTCATCCTTGTGATCTTTTGCATTTGCACCTCAAACTCATGCTCTTATCTTAGTATTTCCTTTATTCAGCTTCAACAATGTGATCATCATCAACATTTTTTGTCTCACGGTCTGGGTTCTGGGTTCCAGAAGTATCTAAAGTGTTATCCTCCTCCTTCTTCTTTGAGGTTTTGGGCTAAAAACTTTGTGGCTGCATGTATTGTTCATTGGTATGCAATACATTAATGAGACACCAAGGCTATAAATTTGCATTAGCCTTTAGGAATTCCTCTTCCTCATCATCACTTAAGCCTTCTACCATATTGATGATTTTAGCAATAGTCGATCTACATTGCGGTGCCAAGGGAGTAACATTGCTCAAGAGCACAATTACTCTATGTTGATTCTTGCGGATTGTAAGTTTTCCTTTATTCCAATTATGGCTACTTGCCATAGCCAAGGTCTTCCCAAAAATAGGCAGTAATCTTTGTTAGGCAGCTCCATATTCAACACAACCAAAGAAACCAAGAATTGAATTGTAGCAATTTCTAGAAGTACAGAGCATATGATACCAAGAGGTCTTATCCATTCTTACCAAGAATGGGGCTGGTTTCCAATCCATCAATCTTAATTCTTAACAAGTTTCTGATGTGATGATATTGACACGAGATCCACTATTGAGCAAGACATTCTGGATGATCTAGTCCTTACACCAAATAGGGATAATTGGAATAGTCGAATCAAATAGGGGGCCTACTAGTACTAGCTCTTGTTGGATTTTTTGAATTGTTGCATTTAGAGCCTTAGCAGTCATAGCTGCTACTTCATGTTCTAGTAAGACTAGGCACTCTAGTTATTGAATCATCCTCAATAGGTGATTCTTGAAAGCTGGTACAAAATTCAAGAGGTCACCTAGTGAAACAATAATACTCACTAGTCCCCATCCGATTGATACTTTGAATAACTCTGAAATAGCCAAATTTTTTGGTGTATTCCCTTTCGCTACTATGAGCTTAGCATCAGTGTGCTAGCTTCTACTTCCTCTAGGATTAGCATTCACAATTTTACCCTATCTTTGTCTTGGGTGATCTTTTAGATTCTTCTTGTGATCTTTGCCAGGGTTGTCATCTAGTAAATGACTCTTCTACTTGCCAAGATAAACTTTTGGCTACTTCTCTTTGTGAATTTTAAGGTGACCACCTAGATTCTTAACTCCACTAGGTTGCGGATCTTCTCTCACACCTTGCTTGTTTTTCTCCTATTTAGGGGTTGTTGCTTCCTGTGCAAATTTCCACTCTAGTTTTTACTTTGCAAACTCCTTCTCTATGGTGAATTCGGGGTATGAGTGACTCCATCATAGGTATGGATTTATATTCATACATTATTATATTCTCTAAGTTAGTGGCCGTGGATTTTTCCTTGTGTGTGAGCTCCAGTCCAATTTCTAGCTTTAACCTCTAGATTAAAGCTCAAGGCAGGATATTTCATCACCGTTGGCTCTCCTGCCCGGCCATATTGTCACCAAATTAGAGCTCAAGGCCAGATATTCCATCATCCCATCGGCTCTCTTGCTGACCATGATGTCACCTGATGGTGGACTTTCTCTTGCTCTACCCACAAAGTTCATGTGGAATGCAATGCAGCTTTCTTACATGTTTTGCTTGACTAGGTTATCGCATGAACATCCAACTCTATTAATTTCTTGATTTCAATTGTGTTAGCTCCGAGCATTTGTGTCAAGCCTTGTCCTTATCTTTTTTGAGCATCATATGCTTGAGCTTTCAAACATTCTAATCTCCACTGTCCTTGCATAGAAGAAATAATGTTTAGAGAATGGCCAAAAAATTTCCTCGACCTCTTCCTTCTCTAGCACACATACCACAGTTGCAACCAAGTTGCTCATACTCTTGATTTGTGTAAGAGTATGACCAACTTGATTAGCTAGAATGGTGGTCCAAGATAGTGGTCCTTTTCTTGACATGTCTTTAGATAGAAACTGCTCTAATCTAAGGCCTTTCTTGTAGAATGGGTCTATGCTATTAGTTGACAAGTCATGGAAAGCAAATACTTTCCAAATATATTTATTGAAGCCTTGAACATACAATTTGTTCAACATCTCATCTTTTGGTTGGGCATTTGGGTCGATTCTACTGTTGAGAATAGTGAACTTGGCAATATACACCTGTATTGATCGATCTCCTTGCTTAAGGTTGCAGTGCCTTTCAAGCTTCTATACATCCATTTTGTCGGGTTGGAATCTAATACGGAATGTGATGAGTGTATCATTATATGTTGGCCCACCATGCTCCACTGCTAGCCAATCATAGACTTATTCCAAAGATTCAAATACAACAACCTTGTGAGGTTCATTGACTTGGCCAGGGAAGTTGACCATGTATGTGACATCACACAACAAATAAAGGCATTTGGATCCTCATTGGAAGATCCAAAGAACTTTGAAAATGAAATATTGGGTGGGTGGGCCATTGGAATTGGAAGTGGGGATGGAGTTTGGAGTATTGAGAGGACAACAACTAATTTAACAGAAGCCAAGAAATGGCACATTAGGCTTAGTGGAGTTTTGGGAGCAATTGGTGGGGGAATGGCAAATTCGCTATTTACCAATTGGGAGAGTGGAATGCAAATGATGCCTTCGTAACTATGCAGAAAGTTGTTACACTCAGGATATATCATTGCCATGGATAGAAGAAGCCTCACGAGATGGTATCATTTGGTGCTTCTCAGAGCCTAGAGCCAAAATTGCATTGCATTAGGGCCAAAAACGTTTCAAAAATGGCACTTGTAAGAAAATGATTAAGTTACTAATTAGTTGAGGTTTTAAAATAATGAACCCTCCAAATTTGGCCATTCAGACGTGATTAATGAGAGAATTTATTATTCATTTAAGAGGTTAGCCATTAAATGCCTAAGGACGTTAACTCATGTCAAAGGTCACTTTTCGGCCATTATTCTTTCATTTTGAATATTTTACTATCACATTTCCCACCAAAATCACGCTTCTTTTTTCGCCTGCATTTATTTGAATCATCGTTCTCTCCTCTTCACTTTGTTTCTTAGTTCTTAAAGTAGATTTTACTCTGTCGTAAAATTTCTCACCAAAATCACGTCCGGTTCTTACCAGCAGCGTGCATTGGTCTCCCTTCGTCTCCTTTCACAAAATCTTGAGAAGGTGATCAACAATCAAAAGAGTCTCTACACAGAGGATCAATACCACTTACTTGCCGATTGAGCTATAGAGATATGGTCCTCCATGGACCTGAGACGAGATCATCTTGTTAGTTTTCAGCAAACCCAACTAGGTTGGGACATCCAAGCCGCATCTTTACTTCAACCCCTAAGATATCCATTCTGTAAGATTTTGTTTCAACTAAATCCAAGCTTTTTCTTCAATCTCTTCAATTTGATTCATAAGAAAATGGGTAAAAGAGTCCCATGGTGTTGATGCAAATTGGTAGGGATAGATATACTAAGGATAATCCTTAACCTAATAGAATAGAAAGTGAAAATTTTCACTTTGATCTTGACACTTGAAAATAGAATATCTTCATTATACAGTGTTGTAATATCAACTTTTTAGCAAGGACTAATTGATAAGACAAGGATAATATATTATAATTAGAAGAAATGAAGTACTTTAATTTCTGGGAGATAAAAATATTTACCTAGTAATAGATTAAAAATATTTATTATTCAATTTTGTCTCTTAAAATATAAAAAAATTAAACAAGTAATAGATAGAAGTATTAGTGATATTGTGTATCATATCAACTTTAGGACTAAGATGATTTTATGTGTCCAGGATGCTTCGAAGAATATGAAGGATACAACTTCTTACTTAATATTAGCTCTTGGGAGTATTTTTCTCATCATACCCTCAACTATGATTAGCACTATGGGGTTTCAAGTTTCAATATCTTCAATTGTGATTCTTATTAGCACTATCAGATTTCAATACCTAAATGGTGGCTTGATGTCATGGGATGATACTACTCATGATATCATATCCTAGCAAATCTCTTAAGATCTATTCCCTTGATTTGTAAGAAGAAATAGAAAGGACTTGAATCTATTTCTTTCTCTCAGAACTCTGATTCTAAAGCAGATTGATTTTATAATTGAAAGCATCACTACATTATTGATGCTTTATCATTGTATATCTTTTTTCAAATGTAATATATCTCAATTTCACAAAAAAAAGACCATCAAAATAATTAGTCTCCATTTCACAAAAAAAAATTACATAACTTTATTAGACTTTGAAAAAATTTTAGAAATTTTTAAAGCTTTTTTTGAGCTCGTTTGCTATTTTAAAAATATTTTAAAGCAAAAAACGGCCTAAAAGAGACCCAAAAAATCACAAAAAACCACCCAAAAATAGCATGGCCGATACAACGCGAATATGGGTAACCGAGACGCTCGGTTACCCATATTCGCGTCGTATCGGCCATGCTATTTTTGGGTATAGCATGGCCGATACGACGCGAATATGGGTAACCGAGACGCTCGGTTACCCATATTCGCGCCGATACGACGCGAATATGGGTAACCGAGACGCAAATATGGGTAACCGAGCGTCTCGGTTACCCATATTCGCGCCGTATCGGCCATGCTATTTTTGGGTGGTTTTTTTGTGATTTTTTGGGTCTTTTTTAGGCTATTCTTTGCTTAAAAATATTTTTAAAAATAGCAAATGAGCTCAAAAAAATCTTAAAAAATTTCTAAAAATTTTTCAAAACCTAATTAACTCATGGAATTTTTTTTGGATTTTTTTGATAGGTTTAGGATATCACAAAAAATAAGTCATTACAAGGGGGTGTACTTTGCACGCGCATGTTTACTCCTTCACGATACTCAGGGAGGAGGATCGCTACGGAGATTTTGTTGTGCCACTCTTGCACCATATCAAGTCATCCATGATATGCAGCGAAAAGTATAGTACCAAACATTATGCTTTTTGCCACGCTCGCGCCGTATGAACTGCTCCACGATACGGTGCGAATATGACCCTGCGAAAATTTGGCTTTGCTGCTCTCGCGTCATATCAACTTATCCTCACATGGTTGACTTTATGAATTTATGAATTATCCTTACATTGTTGCTGCTCATGCTCATAAGATCACCCTAATGAATAAAGATTTTAATATGATTAGCAGAATAAGGTACCGAGGATGATGTTTGCAAGAGAAAAATCGATGTACTTGGACTTGTTAATTATAAGAGAATGGGTGAGGTGTATGGACAAATGGTTATTAATGTTTCTTGCACTTCTGAGGAAGAGGACTATCTTAGCATATCTCATGAGGACAAGTCCATGCTAGTTGTAAAAAGGATATTTAATTGTTAGATTCTGTAGTTTATTATTGCATAAGGTAAGGCATTTTGACTCTAAAAAATTTTAGTATATAGAATAATTGTGCTATTGATTGCAAATAACACTCCTTTATTTTTGCTATTAGCTTTAGGACATTGATTGCATCTCTTAGCCAATAAATCTCTAAAATTATGTGTATTGTTGATCCACTGTTATCAATGGATTTTTTTTTGAGATTTAGTTCAAATATAACAATGTCTTTCAAAGCTTTTGATTCCATCACAACTATCATAAATTTTTTTATTACATCAGATACACTCACCAGAGAAATTATCCTCATGAACTCTCTAAGTGGTATCCATGGCCAAGGAAGAATGTGGGTTGAATGGAATACTGCTTGCTTTTTGGTTAATTATTTATTTTATTTGATTATCTATTTTAGTTACATGTTTCCATTTGCAGTGCTGGCAGGCTCCTGACTACCTTCTTGGACACCACATATGAGGATATTGTTGATCCTAGAAAACCATATAACTCTCTCTAACAAGAAGTACCATTGCAAAGTCACAAAGTCATACATATACTTATGGAAAAAGAGTGCTTTTCAAATGTCTGCAGGATAATAGATTCAAAGATACTCAAGATAGATGGAGTGAATGTAAGTCTCTTTCATATTGTTGGTTTTTTTAGGGACCCCTTTTTACCAACTTGTTACATTTTTTCTTGCAGTGCTGGCAGGCTCCTCTTCCGAAAAGTTTCTACTTAGCCAGAATACCTTCGTTCTTTGTAAATTTGCTATTTTGAAGCAAGCCACAAGGATATGGAGGGGTACAAACCATGATAAACGTATTCTTCTTGAGATCCTTCCAGCTGTCATGGACTTTTTAATATCCTGAGATATTTTGAATTTGAAACTCTGCACCGTTACCTTGTCAGGAATCTCCCAGTTTAGAGATGAAAGACTTGGCAATGGCAAATCTTCGATATTCCCATACCTATCCGCTTTAGAGGGAACCACATACTGTGCATAATATATAAAAACCTTGCATTCACTAAAAAAAGACACAGTTTGATCGGCATAAATAATGTCTGCCAATACCTTATGAATGGCATGGAAAGTCCCACTTAGGCTTTCCACAGGTTGCCATTCAATACTTGTTGATGGAAAGATATCTACAATGACGAACCGTTTGTTAGAACTTGCATAAATGGAAAAGAATTATATACGTTATTCAAATAATAACTTACAATGTGTTTGTTGGGGAACACATTCGTTTGGAGGCAAGTGCATATCCTTGGCCATGTAAGCATGTTGCACCTTGACAAACCAGCCTTCGGGCATAATTTTGAAGGCAATGATACGCCCCTTCCAATGATGTTTTATATCATCTCGTTTTCTTCTTTTCACCTTATGAGAGCCCTTGCAAGATGGCAGCATGGTAACCCAATCGTTTACAACAAAGGTTTTGGGCTCAAAATTTCCATCTGCTCCCTGGCTATAGACTGTGCAAGAGTGTATTAAACGAGAAGGGCACCTGGAGGAAGCCATGAAAAGAATGAAAGCGTAGAGAAAGAAGCTCAAAGAGGGGTGAATGAACTAAAAAGTAGCGCCAAGAATACAAACGAGTATGTATTGGGCACCAAAAACAATATTGAAAGATCTCCCGACTTTCAAAAAACTCATTATTAATTTCATCACATCTCTGTCACGTATTTTGTCAGATTTGTAAGTAAATAACGTCTTTGGGACTCCAAAACATGTCAAACTTTAGGGGTTTTGGCTAAAAAAGAAGAGAGAATCACGAAATGGACTCCACTATCTCTAAAAAAGAGGAGACAAGAATACCATATTCTTGCACACGTGGCGAACTCTCTTTGGCCCTTTCCTTAATCCCGTGATTAACAAAAGTGCATTTTTTGAAGCGTTTTTGGCCCTAACGGGTGGACCTTGCAAATGTGTGTGCATTCAGCTTAGCATGCGGAGGAACAATATAAGTGGAGTGTAGTCATACTCAGAGCCAATACAAGGTGGACATCGACATCCTACTCTACAGTTAGCATCCAATGTGCAAAGCTTGATGACATAGTCACAACAATGAAAATAGATAACAAATGGAGTGTAATCATACTCAAATATGATATATAGGTGGACACCAACATCCTACTCTATAGTCAGTGTCCAATGTGTAGAGCTTGACATAGCCACAACAATGAAAACAGATACCATATGCACTCAATAATAGAAAAATCCCAAATGTATATTGCTATATGAAAACAATACAACTATGTCCATAGAGATGGAAGTGATGGTGACACAGTACTCGGGGACAATTGGTTAGGGATCACAGGAGCTTCATGAACTCAAGACAACCAATGAATACAAAGACAATGGTTGTACTACTACTAGATGTTATGACGGACGACAATACAAGTGATAGCTCTACTACTAGATAGCACTCAAGATGCCAATTAAAGGATTGTTCTTCAAAGAGATATGCGAAAGATCTTACAGTTGAGTATGGGAGTCCTTGAACCTTCGAATCCTAATTTCCCTTAGATACTTGATCCATTTCACTTCTCTCTTACCCTTGATCTCCTCTCTCCCTTCCTTATATAGTATGTTGCTTGCTGTGACATTCGTTCTGCCCATGTGCTATGCTAGATGTTCTTCACTACTCTTACACCTGTTGGCTCATTAATGCACCATTGGTGACCCTAGCTTTAAAGGTTGCTAACTACCATTGCCTTTAATAGCAAGGAAATGGGTTACCTAGACATTATGTCTAGAACTCATTGCATAGAAATTATAGTTGGATTGTTGACAAAGCTAGACAGAATGAGAATGAGAGGATTTGACATATGGACTATGACATGGAGATGTTGCATGAGAGACATATGGAGATGCCATTCTTGGCAAATCCATGATCTCAATGAGAGAAAAATATATATATAAGAGAGTAATTGACTTGCTTGGGAGCGTAAGGGCAGCCACCATGATGAATTGTTGTCTCTTTACCTTCTTTCTTTGGGCAATTGCCAAAATTTTGGAGCATCTTCCCTTCTTACTTCTCAACCTTCAAAGTGAACCTTTTGAAAAGTTTAATCCTTTGGGTCCCATTCACATGGCCAAGCACACTAAGGATGTGTCACCAACCACGTGGAGATCATAAGTGTGGTTTGAAGGCTAAGCTTGCAACTCCTTTTGGGCTATCTTGAAAATTAATATGGCTTTTTGATGTTTTAATTACTTGTTTCTATGGGTAAAGGACAAGATCATTGCTAAACCTAAATTGCAAAATGTGATGGTGGCTATTGGAAACTCAAGGCCCTCTCACAAAGAGAAGTCCAAAGGCTCATTGCACCACTAAAAGACTTGAAGAAACTAATCCCAAAGTAGTACATTGGTCTTGGAAAATTGAAGATTATGTTTTATGTTATGTCTAGAACCATGGGTCTAGCAAATCCATATAAAGGGTGTTTCTTTTGAGATTTTGTATGGAACTTGTTCGTCATATGAAAGACTTCTTTATAACACAACGAGTCTTCTTGATGGCATAATTGATATACCCCTATCACTGGTGTGTTTAGAGTGAGTAGGGATGTAATTTATATCAGATAATAAATTTCTATGCATCTAATAGTGCTGCACTAGATGACAATGTTCATCATGGTAGTCATGTGCAAACAAAAGGCTAGAAATTGCACACTCTTAATGGACTAGCTATTAAGGGAGTTTTGAGGTCTCAAAAATACCTTGCAAGCAATCTTCGAGTGAGAAAATATTTTAGGAAATAAAATTAGTTTTTATATTTTTAAATATTTTTATATTTTAGTAAATAAATATATAAAATAGTTAATAAGTCATTGTCGTGATATTCTCGTAGTCACATCAAACCTAGAAATCTAGGCCGCCATAAAGGTGACAAAGGTTATCATAATGAAGATCTTACTCATCTTCATTAAAGTGAAAACTAATATTCAATTTGAATTTTTTTCGATGTTTGATTACTTCCCTCTATTCTAACTCTCTTCTTTATTTCCCCTCCTTACTAGTTTCTTCTTTATTTTCCTTTTTATTTCTAATTCACACAATTTTTCAATCCAATCTTCTAATCACATCCTTAGCTATGGATCAATCATCCAATGATCTCTATAGCTCTAGAAAAAGACATATCTATCATCTTCATATCGAGTTGGATAGTGAGTATAAACTAATAAGGAAGAGAACAAAACCCATTACTATTTTACAGAGTCTACAAAACATATACTCAAGTTTGAAGGAAAGAAGAATCTTGATCTTTGGTTAGATGGCAAGCTATATCCCAAAGATTCTAGCAAAAATAGTACTCTGCCTTTCTATAATAGCTCTTGATTAATGAGGTTCATTGGTGATGGTTATTATGGATTTCTAGGGTAATTGCTTCAAGATCAAGAAAAGGGAAGTTGTATTCAATGAGTTTAACAATATTTTCCTTGACTTGCCCACCCTACAATGTTTAATGATCAAATTCTATGACTTGTTACTAGAAGAGGCACAAGGAGTGGCTAGATTTGTGGTTAAACTTGATGAAAGTGAGATTTTGAAATGCACAAAATTAGAGAGGGTCTTATTATCTTGATGAATAGAGCACTTTCATTGAGACATTGCAATCACTCAATGTTATGTAGTATTCAATTTGAACACAACATTTGGTAGCTAGGAGCATTCAAAGTAGATACAAGGGATTTTGATATATTGTATTGGGTTTTTCATCAAACACCAATACCCTGATGTTATTAAGAGACAACAGTCATAATTAGAATAGCTATTTGTTGAAAGATTTGGAAACTATAAGATTGAGTGGCACATAGTTGGTGACTTAAAAACACTCAAATGTATGTACAATGTGTCAAAGGGAGCCAACTCTAAATCTCCTTGCCTATATTGCATATCCCCAACCACAAAGTTGAACTCAAGTAATTGGAATAGAGCTCCCTCTACACACAACAAGGATCCACAGTTTAAGCTAGTATTAGTTATTCCTTTAGTGAATGCCCATATCTATACATTTCATGCACTTTGCAAGATAATTGAAAAGCTTGTTCATCTTTATACAGGGTTTGCATGGAAGCTGAAGGCATTATCAGCTAGATTAGATGCTATAACAAAGATTGAAAAAGTTTTATCTGCGATTGGTTTGCATGGTGGTAATGTTGTTATTGAACCAAATCTTCAAAAGTCTAAGGATGGCATTTGTGTCCCCAAAATCCATCTATTGGTGGAGTGAAGGCTAGAATATTCCTAGGCTTTCATAGGAGACTTGGTAAGATAAACTCTAAGAATTGTGGCTCAACTATTAGATACAATCAGTGGAAGTCCCTACATAATGTAGTTAAGGATCATGCTGATAATGGACAAGCTCGTAATAGAAAAGCCAATGTTTGGGAAACACTAGATAAAGTATTCTTTTATCGTGATAAAACTGAATGGAATGATGATGATCTCAAAGACTTCAAAAACCAATTGAACCTTTTTAAAAAGGCAATGATAGAAGCTTGCGATGATCAACACTTCACTCACTATATGGTAAGAAGTTTGCATATGTATGTCTCTTTCAGTGTCTAACTCATGTAAGGTTTTTAATTAACGTTCTTTATTTATTAACCATGCAATATATTTTACACAACAATACCCCACATTTTATCAAGAAATATGGATCTCTATCTATCTGGTGAACCCAAGGTATGCAAAAATCACAATATCAAGAAAAAACAAAATACTTTAGACACACAAGACTTTGAGGTAGAAGATATAAAGAAAATAGTTTATTAGAGATCTTCCAATGGTTCTATAAACAAATTTGGCATAAATTCAAGCTCAAAGACACAAGTACATCATGTAATACATAATCTTTGGCAAGGACTTTACCAACTATCACCCAAAGAATAAAATAGGGATATTTAAACTCTTGTGCAAAGCAAAGATTTTTAGAATGATTACAAACTAGACAAAGACATGGAAAAATATGGGTTTCAAGAAACCCTTGATATCTTGTAGTCTGACTATGTTGTATAAGAGTCTCTAGTTTCAAGCAACTCACTAGGGCCTCTAAAGGGATCTTTCGTTTCATCCCACTCAATAAGATCTCTACATTTCAAGAACTCTTGTTTCCTATGTTGAGAATACAAATGATGATTGGCCATAGAGGCCAGATGAATGCCCATAGAGACTGAATCAATGCCCTGAAGAGGCTAGGAGATATGACAAAGATGTATGCTCTAGAAGCTCTAGGAAGAGATGTCCAAAATCCCATACGCACAATGAGTACAATGGTACTATCCAAAAGCTATAAAGGCATGTACTTGTTGACACTCATTTCAATGCAATAGAACAATCATTCTATGTCACTCAAGATTGTGTTTATGAGTCCAAGTTAATCTATCTTGGAACCTAATTCACTTGAGTTATAATTCTTTATCTTAATCATGTTTTATGGTTATAACCTCTGTCCATCATAGCTAGCATAGCTCTAGATCCATGTTTCTTAACATGGTATCAGAGCCATGGCTAAGCTAAGCAAGTAGTGTGATTTCTTCTTCTTGGGTAGGATTGCTAAGAGCTCCTCCTAAGCCACTTGGTCCTAACAAGGGTGGAATATTAGATGGGGAAGTCAAGTCTGTGCAAGGAACTGATAATCAGCAGGCTTCTGGTATCACAAAATCTCTATCTAAGAGGGCCATGGATACTACTAGGGATGGAGTAAACCCTTTGGATGGCTCAATTGACAATAAAATCTTTGGTAACTACTAGTATAGTGGAACAATTAGGCCCTCTATCCAATCAATAAGAGCTATTAAGCAAGGCTGAGGGAGCAGAGACTGACCAAAGAGTCCAGTACAAGATTTTTTTGATTTTTGAGATCAAAATTCCCTTTCAGTGAGACCTATGATGCTTGAATTCCTAAGCGATATTTTTTGAAGGATCACACTGAAATGGTGTAGGGGAGGGTGCAGGCAGACTAACAGAGCTAGCGGGGTGATTGGACCTTCATAATTTGATTTGCTGAGGAAATGTCCATATTTCTTATGCTTGTTCTTGTGAAGGTGTGCAGAAGAGGGTTTTACAACATCATCATGTCTATTAAAGGTGTCTGGGTATTCCCAAGGGATATAGGAAGGCACGATGCAAGACGTCATCAAGGATTTCATCCCCGTGGGATACTTTGTGACACTGCCTAACGGTAGAGAAGGATACCTCCCTGCGCAGGATATACAAGTGGCTTGGCCATTTTGGAGCACATCTTCACGAGTGGATACTCAGTCTTCAACAGAGGGGAAAGATGAATTGATCCGCGAAGGCTACATCAATGGAACAAGCTATGGGTGTGTAAGCTTGTTGGGTTTCTTCATGTGCTTCCTCTCCTCATCACAGCCCAAATGCCCAATGCCGCCTGCAGTTCGATATTATTCCTCACTCCATCTTTTTCTTCCTAAAGGCTACTGGTAAGGTTAAAGCCCTAACTTTTAAAGGCCATTCACGCCTACACTTCTCCAAAACCAGTCAGTTCACACCTTCTGCATTTGATAAGAGTTTCCTAGACCACGATCAAATGATCAATACCAATGTAATAATGAGCCATGAGCCCAAGCCAAATAAATCTCACAAATCATGTACCTCAAAATCTATGTCATGTATGACAAAAGAGAGCTTGTCAAGTCAAAACAATCATAAAAGCCTGAAGCAAAAAGACTGAGTTAAGAAGACTAAAAGAGAAGAACCATGCACCAACAAAAAGGATAAGGAGCACAACGAAGAGGAGGAGCATGGAGACAAAGACAACCAAGAAGATCCAGAAAATCGAGAAAAGCAAAGAATGCCAAAGAAGCATACATAAGATAAAGAACTTTCCGCTGCTGACAACAAAGAATTTCCCATAGTGGATCTCCCTTAGTGGATTGTGTTTCCCATAGTGGATGTAAAAACCCTACCAATATGTAAAGTTTCAAGCCTTAACTTTACTAGGCTACCAAAGAGCTAGTCTCCTTGTCCATTTTACATGCAGGGGGGGCAAAAGCCAGCAAGGGTAGAGACTCATCATTTGAGGGGGGTGTTGAGAATACAAATGATGCTTGGCCATAGAGGCCAAATGAATGCCCATAGAGGTTGAATCAATGTCCTAAAGAGGCTAGGAGATATGACAAAGATGTATGCTCTAGAAGCTCTAGGAAGAGATGTCCAAAATCCCATACACACAGTGAGTACAATGGTACTATCCAAAAGCTATAAAGGCATGTACTTGTTGACACTCATTTCAATGCAATAGAACAATCATTCTGTGTCACTCAAGATTGTGTTTATGAGTCCAAGTTAATCTATCTTGGAACTTAATTCACTTGAGTTATAATTATTTATCTTAATCATGTTTTATGTTTATAATCTACGTCCGCCATAGGTGGCATAGCTCTAGATCCGTGTTTCTTAACATCCTACATTAGCCTAGAAGAAGCTTCAAATTCTTGACATCTCCCACATGGGAGAGCAAATAAGAGCCAATAACTCCAAAGTATCTTGCCCTAGATTCACTATATCTAGGCATAAAGCCAAAAACTCTTACAGCTTTTTCCTTGTCCACCAAAATTATCTTATCAGATCCTCTATTGAAAACTTGGGATTTAATCACCTTGGAGATAGCTTTCAAAGCCATCATCAGCAAGCTTGGAGAGCTTGACAACTTACTATGATAAATTGCAACTATTTGATTATTTAAGCTTCCAATATAATAACCAAGGCTTGACTTTTGCCAAAGCTTTAATGGCCTTGAGCACTTGGCTCTTACAAGAAAGTAGTTTGGATCTTCAATTTCTATATGCACAATAAACCACAATAGTGTAAGATATCAATAAATAAATATCCTATAATATTTGTCTGTAATGCATAACAAACTATATGATAAACCTCAATGGATATCTTAAAATTATCTTTTATACATTAGGATTTTAATCTTCTTCAAGAAGACTATCATCATAAAGATCTATTAAACTTTTTGGTTTCTCCTCTAATAGAGACTTCAATTTCTTTTCATACCCTATGTCATCAATACCAAGTCTCTACTGAACTTGTGAGAACTCCTCTTCTATAAATAGCTCCTCCTTTTCATATTCCACAATCTGATTAATACATGATTGCAAGGCTACAGAACTGTCTGGAAAATTCTCTCCCTCAACATCAAGACTTGCTAGCAATTCTTGTTCATAACCTATAAATTTCATATCATTTTGGCCCCACCCTACAAGGATTGCTAAGCAGTAATCTTCTTTGAGGTAAAAAAGTGTTGAATATAATTTAGCAATACATATCTTTTTTTATTAATGAGGTAAGTGAAAAATGTTGGGACACAATCAAGAGGACATTCTTCAATCTCTACACACAACTCTATCTCCTTTTCTTCCACTTTTGTAATATTCTCCACTTTTAATTAAAGCAACATCAAATCCTTGCATTAGTTGGTTCTTAATATCCTCTTGAAACGTTTCCCCCTTCTCTTCAACCTCTTTATCTTTACTTGCAATATCCTCTGTCTTCTTCTCTTGTATCGTATCTAAAGAAAAAATGTCCATATATTGAAGATATAAAAGAAATTCAACATCCTTGTGGACAAGAAGACATTGATGCTAATTTTGATGAAAAGGGCAATCTACTTCCCACTTCTCGAGTTCCTCATCAATAAAGGTAAACCTTGTTTGCAAAGTTATTCTAGTTGCATTGGTAGCTTCCACCACATCATTGTAATGGATAAATCCCTCAATCTCTAGGACGTGCACATGTCTATCATAACACTCTCTATAATGCTTCAATTTGTCTTCAAGATCCTTCAAGAGCTCTTGCAAATCAAAGGGAACATTGAGTACATCTCTGATGTATATGAATCTGGATGAATTTCCAATTGCATGAAGAAATTTAAAAAGCTTCTCATCACACGTATCCTCTAATCCTCTTCCTCCATTCCCTCTAGAGAATTTGTCATTTTAGTCATCCTGGTTACTCACAGAACCAAATTCTAAAACAACAAGACAAGTTTAGGAATACAAAGAACCAATCCACATTTGCTTACATCCAAATAAGCAATTTAGATTTGTATAAGGCCTAATTACCTTCAAAATGACTCAACAAAAAGTGGTAATACATTTTTCAATCTACATCACTTAGAATACGCTCTTAATATGGAGATTTATGAGTTTAGGACTTATGAAATGCGAGCTTAGTATTCAAGCAGCAAACCTAGCATAATATTTAGCATTTCATTAGGCATCCGAGACTTATGAGTTGATGACTTATGAAACACGATTATGGAGGTCAGAGGAGCTTTCTAGAGTCTTATTGTGTTTCATTGGACAAAATTTACCATTTAGAAATGGGAAAATTTAACACAAGTAAAGATAAACTCCTTAAAATAAATTATTCAATCATTTCTGTTGCTCTCAGTGGGATTAAGAATAAATCACAATGCATGTGCATAAGAGAAATGACTAGTAGAAGTATATTACCCTAGAAATGTACTACTTTGTGAGCATGAACTGGTTTCGTCAAGAGTACACGTATGCTTGGCTTACAATGTGCAAGGTGTGTGGTTGTGGGACATAGAAAAGAATGCCTAGAAGGAAAGTTTGTGTGAAAACCAGCCTGACTTGGCTTCACAACGTGTATTTATTTATAAACAGTCACCTTGGAACTCGCTCAAAAGGTACCATGCACTAATTTAAAAAGGCTATATTTAAACTAGAAAAAAAAGGCTTAAAAATCATCCCTTTCACTTGAAAAGCAATGCCATAAAAGTGCCATAATGTTCAAAACAATTAGTGACACATGGCATAAGTTCCAAGGCAACAACGATATACGCGTCACATGTGTAAAGTAAATTGCTTATTATATTTCAAAGAAATGACCTTTTCAATATAATTTTTGGACCATAAAGTAAATTTTCAAACCACAAGCTCCTTTCTTACTCCGATTCACCAACACGAGACAGCTTCATCACAAGTCGAAATTTTCCAACACCCAGCACACAAGGTACGATTTCATCAAGGTCCCATAATGCATAGTATTTTCTATAGTCTTGGGCTAAAAAAGACATTGTTTCTATAGTAATGTAATTTTCTCTATAGTGATGTAATTTTCTTTGAGAGATCTTGGCTAGCTTTATATAATATTTTATTTATGAATTTTCTCCCAAATAAAACCAAAAATTATTTTCAAACCTATGAAATGTGAAGACAATGGCTCTCTCTCATGTGCATGTCTTCATTTCACGTTTCATACATCATATTATGCAAGAATTTTGTCATGCACTTTGAAGAAAATACTAGTGTCATATACTTTGAAGAAAATACTCTATATCGCCTTCTGATGCTTTTTTCCAAGGTTTGTCGTATACATGCTAGCCACTTTCATTGCATATGTAATGTAAAGATGTGTAGAAACTATGGCATACATCAAGCTAACAACCATGGGTGCGTAAGATCCTTGGCTATGTCAACCTTTTGCTTGTTTGAGTTAAGGTTGTCTTAATTTTGAGTTTTTTTTTTGTTTTTCTGGAGATGTTAGATGGCTAGAACTAAGGCTACTGCAAGAAAGCAAAAAGTTGATCCTGGAGGCCTTGCTTCAAAGATCCATCGGTCCTCCAAGCCTTCTAAACTTCTAAGGAAATCAAAGCTAAGGAGAAATTTTTCACAGCATGTTAGATGCTTGAAGAAGATTAAAAGTGCAATGAAGGCTTTGAATAATGTAATTCCAAAACTGCCCTTTCAAAGGCTTGTGAGATAAATTTGTGATAAGCATAGTCTTGATAGTTTTAGATGGACAAGGAAAGCTCTCAATTGCATCTAGGAGGTTACATAAGATTTTTTGCTTAATTTTTTTCAAGATTCCTACATTTTTCCTGCTCATGCACATAGGCTTACACTTATGGACAAAGACATGATAATTCTTAGGAGGTTGAGATACAAATTTTCAAAGGTCCTTGAGCTACAATTCCCCTCATTGATGAGAATACTTTCAATATTTTAAATGTGCCTCCATAGAGAAAAAAGAAAGGTGATCTAGGTCCTAAGGTTGAAGATGTCACCCATGAAAAAGACACAAGACTACATGAAAAAGAGGAAAATGTCACTAAAGAGCAAGCAAATAAATGGAGGGAGTATAGAAGGAAACATGCAAAAGAAAAGAAAGCAGGTGGCTTTTTACCTAGTGATATTAATAGAAGATCTGATATGATATTTTTTTACTCTAATTGTGTTCAGATCCTCAAGAATAAAATGAGAGAAGTAAATGACTCTATTCTTCATCCTGGGATGAGGTATAATATACCCAAATTTGTTTTTACTTACTATATTTTTCTAGCAATAGGCTTTCATGTTTATGCTCACTATCTCCATTTCTTTAATAGGTGTGTAATGCATGAGCTCTCCTTTGATATACAATAAAAAATTGAGGTTCTTGGAGACAAATCCTATAGATCCAAAGAGCTTGCACAAATGCTTTTGTAGAGAGAGAGAGAGAGAGAGAGAGAGAGAGAGAGAGAGAGAGAGAGAGAGAGAGAGAGAGAGAGAGAGAGAGAGAGAGAGAGAGAGATGATGGTGCTAGTAGAGGAGGAGGAGAAGGGAGAGAAGGTGATAGTGGTGGAGATAAACTCATGGTGGTGGAACTAGTGGTGGTGGTGGTGGTGGAAGTGAAAGTGGAGGTGGTTGCAAGTAAAGGTGGAATAAGTGAACCATGTGAAAGGAAAATAGAGCAGTTGCAAAAAAAAAAGTTTTAAAAATAGACATATTTCCTTTCCCCATTGATGAGGTAATCATTGTAACCGGCCTCTGCAAAGCATTTAATAAAAAGATCCTTGAGTAGTATGAATGAGGCTTTCTTGGTGGTATCAAGCCTAATGAACCAGGTTCACCCCTTTTCTCTTAGGTGCTATTCGAATGCTTGTGCCTACTTAACATCACCTATAAGGTTGTTCGCCTCACAAACTTGTTCAAACTGTTCCATGAAGTTGTAAGGGTTGTCCCTAGCATGATACTTGTCTAACTACTTGGCTATTAATGGGGTTTTTACCTGATCTTTATTCCATGATGTGTTCCCCGTTCTAGCTATGAGGTTGAGTGATGCATATGCCTACTTGCAACACATCAGCGTTGTCAAATAGGCATTGCCACATGAAATTTGATAACAAATCTTGTAAGAATCCTATGGCTTTGGTGTTCAACAGCATCCTTTGGATACTATTCACCTCCACGTGCATGATTGCAAGCTATTGTTTTGTATCATTATAGATGTCCAAAAATTGGTTGAGAGTATTTGTCCCTTGACCTTGTAGCTCTAAAAGTTTTTGTCCCATGGCTTTGAGGGTTATAGTTGAGATATCAAAGTTGGCAGCTTGATGAAACCTATCGACAGTAGCTTAGAAGTTGTCTGAGGATCCCCACAAAGTCTTGGCTCTTTCCATTGTACTAGATAGGGTCCCCATGGTCTCTCACTTGACTAGTTGGATGACTTGATCGATCAATTTATGGATAAGGATGCTCACTATATCAAGGGATCAACTAAGACTAGGGTCTTGGCTATTGGTGGTTGGCTATTGGTGGTGGGTGTTGGAAGCTCACATTCACTTTGCAAGTGCATGTACCTATGTTCTGGGTTAAATGCTGAGGTTTTCTATCGTTGGATCAAATTATTGTCCTGTTTCCCTATCTAATTGTGAAGATTCATCATTATGATTCTTGGATATCCCAAAAAGTAAAGATTCATTGATTAAGAATTTAGCTTGTGTTCTAATATGCTATCTACACTATGCACAAACATGCTTTTCTTTTCCAATCAAACTGTGTGTGATGTTCAAAACTTTTATTTGCAACTCTTTACAATGATTTATCCAAAAAATTAAGCATTGGAGTTTCAATGGATCTAGTGGGTCTCTAGTTGGGTTTTCTCATTTGTGTTGTTTGCCCATTCAGTTGTTCAGTTTGATTTTCTTGGTTGAGTGAGGTTATGTGCACATAGGTGGTATAATGTGATGTTGCTTTTTGTGGATTGTGTGCCTAGTATGTGGATGAGAAAGTGCATGGGGGCAAGTGTGTGCATGAATGGGTATACGCAAGGACTATTGTATGGTGTGGGAACGTGCTCTAAGCTAAGTGCATGGGGGTGTCATTGTGTAATGGGATAGTGCACTTGCTTCCTACATTGGTATACTAATGTTCTGGTCTACTGTACATGCATTAGGATGTGATGACCTAGTGGCTAGGTGTACTTGTGCATGAGGATCGTGTATAGGAGGGTGTAAAAATGGTTGTGTGGTACGTTGGTGCATGGGTGCACATGTGCACTATATACTAGTGTATGTGGAGTGCGTGTGTAGGTGTGCATTATGCGTTGAGGTGAATTAGAGTGATTATGTATAATGAACTATGTGCAAATGAATACCCTAGGATTGTTTAAGATGGAGTGTAATTGAACGCATGTGACTAGGTAAAGTGTATTATTGTGTGCATTACATTGTAATGGTGCAAGTGCAGGATGTCCTAAGGGTGGTGTGCATTAGACTAGATGCAAGGTGAGTTAATTGTTGGGCTAATGCAAGGGCTATCACCAGTGCACCGTGCACATGTGCATCATGCACATGTGTCATGCATCGGGCATGTGTATTGTACATTGTGCACTTGTGCACTTGTGCATGCACCAAATGGTGTGTGAGGTTTGATCTAAGGTGCTAATTGGGCTATAGTGTGAGGTATAGTGCATGATGAGTGTACTAGGTGCATTAACCTTATGCAAGTGCAAGTGTTTACCCTAAGGTGGACTAGTACACTAGGTTGGTGCTCACATCCACATATGTGTGAAAAGATAGAGTGCATTATGGTGTCTAGTACACAAGTTATGTCCACTAGAGTCAAATGCTTGTGCATTGTGGCCCAACTACAAGGTTGTTGACATGCATGGTGGTCCTAGAATGACTTGTGAGGATGTACACAAGTTGCACTATAAGGTGTCTACTTCCTTCTTTCTTGCTCCCCTTGATCCCCCCTTGGGAATAGGGTGGGTGTCGAATGAGAGAGAGAGAGAGAGAGAGAGAGATAACAAGGAGGCAATGAGTAGGTGTGCAAGTGTACGTCCCATTTCCATGCATAGAGGTGTGTTTGTGCACGTACATACACTATGGTAGACTAGTGCACAATGGGTGTACAATGCACATGCACTAGTACACTATGCACTATGATAGGCTATTCTAATAGTGGGATGTGTAAACCTAAGGGCAAGCTATGTGCACTATGGTGTGGAAGGTGGTATGCAAGTGCGGTGTGGGTGTCTGCACACAAAGATGCAAGATGATGCGATGCAAGGGTAGTGCATTGTGTGGGATTGGTGGTGCATACTAGTGCAAGGGTATAGTACGTGAAGGTGGCGTGCGTGTGTATCTTGTGCAATATGTACTATGCAGTGTACATTGTGCAATGTGCATTATGTACTATGCACTATGTAGTGTGCATTATACATAGGTGAAGTACATTGGTGTTGGGCATTGTGAGGTACCACCTTCCTTCCTCCTCCTTCCCCTCAATTACCCCATGTGAACAAGATGGACATCAAGAGAAAAATAGAGAAAGAAAAGAGGGAAACATCAAGCGCTCATGTATGAAGTGTGTGCACTAGGGTACTCCCAATGCATGGTGGTATGCACTATGCATGTGAGTGTATACGTGTGTAGTTTGTGGTGTATAGTGTGTATATGCACTATGCACAATGCATTGAGGGGTGATCATAAACAACCAAAATTTTAATGCATCACAAACTTTAATGCCCATTCCTCTCCCATTAAAATATTCTCTCTCCTCCTTGTAAAAAAGGTGGGAGTTAGAGAAACCAAAGTGTCAAGTGTCCCCCCTCCCTCCAAACACACACACATTCTCTCTATTCAATGCAACACTCCCCCTCCCAGTTAACGATGGCAATAGTAAAGACTTAATGAAAGAAGATTGGTAGAAATAAATTGCATTTTTGTGATTATTGCACTATTTGTTGTTGGCTATTTACCCTAATGTCTCCTCCTCCTTCTTGGTGGCTTCCTCCCTCTCTTTTGGTAGCTATGCATCCTTCATGGTGGCTTCCTATCTTGTGGGTGTTTGTTCCTCTAGCTATGGCTCATCCTCTTGTAACTGTATGTTGGAAGGGTTAAGAGGATAGTGATGGCGGAGATGGTTGTGTATAAACATGAGATCGGGATTGGGAGGGAGATGCAGAGGGTTATTGGTGGAAAGAAGAGAAGGTGTGGGATTAGAAGGTGAAGAGAGGATATGGTGGATGTACGGGGAGCGTGATGGCCATGGCACAGGTTTGCCAAAGAAGATTAACACCTTCCAACACAGCCATAAGGATTGAGGTTGGGGTATCTCTACTTTCTTCCTTCTATGTGTGCAACTGTGATGGTGATTGTAGGTAGGACAATACATATATAGTCAAAGGTGAAGATCATGATGGCTAAGATGATAATAACGATGCTTCAATAGATGATGTTGTGTAGGTAAGGAGGTGTTGTCAATAGCAACAGATGGTCTAAAGTGTGAGATGGAGAAACGATTGTGTTGTAGCCAATGAAGATGAAGATGATTGATGATGATCAAGACATGCTGTCACAGCAGCAATAGTAGATGAAAGTGCATGCCAACGTGTTGTCTAGCCAGAAGGCTCCAATAGCAACCCCATTGATGATGATCGTGTAGGCCATAAGATGGAGATGGTAGCAAATGAAGACATGAAGAAGAGGATGATGATACATGTGTAATAGAGGAATGATGATGAAGAGACTAGAAATGATGCTGATGGAGAAGGCGATTCTATAGCTAGGGATATTGCACCAAAGCGATAATGATAATGATGAAGATGATGAATGCTTGTCTTTTTTTTCCCTATCTCACTTGCTTTACTTTCTTTTTTTTTGCTTCAATTTGATTAAAACAATAACATTCATGAAATATTGGCTTAGGAGTTTATCTCATGTAGTAGTAGTTCTTGAGCATGCATGAGCTCTCTCTCTCTCTCTCTCTCTCTCAAGCCTACACTCACGCATGAAAATCTTGGGGCTTTCCCTTGCTTGGAGCATAATGTAGAAGGATAAAAAAAGAAACTTGTAATGCGAACTCTTTTTCTTTCCTCTCTTTCCTTGCAACGAACCTTCCAAATATTCTTTCTTTCTACTTTGTCGAAAGATGGTGGTTGCATCATTCCTGTTCAAGTCTTGATGCACAAACACATTTTGGATTTGAAAGTCGTATTTGCTATATGAGCAATGAAATTCAAGAACTATACTTCAACCTTGTGAATGAAAACTAACTCGTTTTGGAGTTGCACTTGTATACCTCTCCTAATCCATGATGCGAGGTGCACAAAGTGACTTTGTGATTGATATGACAAAGACACGTGTCTTAGAGTTGCACTTGAGTACCCATCCTAATTTGCAATGCGAGGTGCACAAGTGAATTTGTGATCGACAAGTCCTGTGTCCCAGCCAACTTAACCAAAATGTTGTGCTCTAAGAGTTTTGTGTTGAAACCATTGGATACATCCCTATTCCTTCAAGGATTTGACATATATCTATGGAGTGCACAGCTATCTCTCACCGAGTCTACTCATGTACTACACAGATCTATGACTAGATACAATTAGCGAGCTCACTTACCAATATTCATCACCTTGTAGTTGTTGCATTGGCAAGCCACATCCTTGATCCATGCATGCACTCCATTGCTTTCGATCTTGCTTCTATTATTGTCCTGACGAATAAGAGGAGATGCCAACGATGAGCTTGAGGAGATGAAGAGAAGAAGAAAGCTTCATAAACCATGTCATTCACTCCCTCGCACTCTCAACTCACACAGTCTTGCTCGCATTTGCAACTCACCCAAAGGGACGGGATGGAGAATAAGGGGAAAGGATGTAAGGAGCTTCTCATTGCCATGTTTCTCACTCCACACACACATTCTCACACACTCTCTTCTTCACTCTCACTCGAGACAACAGATTAGCAAGAACGCAAGGAGGCAAAGTTTGTGCACACATGAATGGCTTGTTCCATTATTTTTCATCTTTTTTATACATGGATTCTAGGGTTAGGGTTTTGACATCCCCTTTGGGTATCCAACCCCATTTTTCACTACATGATTGCCGGACTTAACCTGATGGCATGCACCTAAACCTTAGTCTTGATCTAGAAATTGACTAATGCACATTTTCACCACATGGTGCTACTTGACTAGATACATTTTCCATGGAAAGGAGCTAGTGCTTGAGCAAAGTTGGGGTGTGTAATTGATCAATCCTTAGAGAATAGGCTAATATCTAACATGGGCCTCTAAGGCATTTAGGAAATCTTGAGAAACTTTGTGTTACAAAAGGAAAGGGGCTGCGAAGGCATTTAGGAAATTTTGAGAAATCCTTAGGGTATGTTTACAACATATATTGTTACAAGTGGTCGCATTAAAAGAGAAACGAAAATGGGCCTAATTTATGCTTATAGTAAGTTGTAGTTTGTATATGATTAACCCTCAAAAATAAGACAAAAGCTCTAACCATAAAAACTCATCTTTTTCATGAGCTCTAGACTCAGATCTCAGCTGGTTTTTATTTGTGTCCTACCACTATCGATCATGTGCGATTAACCCAATTGCGCTCTCTCTCTCTCTCTCTCTCTCTGTCTGTGGATCTGCATCATATCAAATCGGGCCTGTTTGAGGATTCCTGTTCTCTGAGGCTACAAGTTGCAGAATTTGCCCGGATCTGCGATGGTATCTTTTGCGTTTGTGCCACCTGTGCTGATGCTCGCATTTGCCACTGTAAATTGCTCCCCCCGATCCCTCACATTTCAGTGCTGTCTTTTTCTTTTTCCGCAGGTGATATTAGCAGCTTCCATCGTCTCCAGATCAGGGAAAGGTATGCAAATTCTCCTCTTTTGATCATCTCCACAGCTGCATTGATCTTTTCCTGAAGTTTCACATTTCAATGCATCAGCTTCGAAGAAAAGGTTAATATGAATCTAGCGTTTTATTGTCTGCAATGTTGGTAAAGGATCGGAATGACTGCCTCTCAGTTACTGTAGTGATTGAATGATCCAACCACAAAACCATGGATTTTCTGTGAAGCTTGCATAACTGCACTTTTGCATTAGACAGAGATCTACTGACCGCTGAGATCACAGTAGACAACTTTTGCGTACTGTGCACACTCAGATTTAAGCATCGTACAGAAGACCATAAGGAGAGAGAGATGAGTTGGATGGGTTAATCTTTGTGAAACATAGACAATCTGCCATTTAAACATTTTACTTAAATCAGATAAAGGGGTAGGTGTGTATGATTGCACTCTTTGATCGGCATTGGATTTGCATTTGCTTCCACAGCCCTGATTTCTCGGCAGTTTGCCAATATGACGCGGATACGCATTGAAGGGTTGCTGGCAGCTTTTCCCAAATTGATTGATGGTGAGAAACAACATACTTATGTGGAAGCAGAGAATGTACGCTATGTCTACCAACCGATGGAGTTGCTGTATTTGCTATTGGTCACAAACAAGCAAAGCAACATATTAGAAGACCTTGAAACTTTGCGAATGCTTTCGAAGATGGTATCCTTCAGCTCTGACAGTAAGATGATTGAGGAAAAGTTTGGGTGGCATGTTGCAATGTATCTGCTATTTTTTCATCTGATGTGTGTGTGCAGGCTGCACTTATTGAAAACCCTAAATTTCTTACGCTGACTGATTAAACTTTGAGATATGCTTTTTTGTTTCTCAACCATTGTATATACTACTATATCAACTTTGGAAGGCCTTGATTGGACACAGATACCTGAATTTTGCCCTAGCTTGGATGAAGAATCAGTCTGCAGTGCTGCCTTTGAGCTCATATTTGCAATTGATGAGTTAATCTCATTGGGACACAAGGAGAATGTGACACTTGCCCAGGTAAAACAGTACTTAGATATGGAGAGTCATGAGGAGAGGCTTCACAAGCTGGTTGTACAAAGTAAGATAGATGAGGCCAAAGATGTGATGATGCGAAAGGCCAATGCAATTGACAAAAGCAAGGTAAATCATTTTGTCCAATTGTGCTGATTGTCTGTATAACTTCACAGGGCAGATATTTCTAGATTATGAAGTAACCTGTAATTGGATGCAGTGCCCATGAGATACTATTTAAGTATTAATGACCGGCTACATGCTTTGTAAGATGAAAGCATACTACTACCTTTATTCAATGTACACAGGTGGAAAGGCAGAGATCTGACAATCTAAGTTTCCTCACATCCTCAGCGGGGTCTGTTGGAAGAATTGACAATGGTTTCCAGGACAGCAAATCCACAGGCAATAATGGTTTTGGGAGCATACCAAGATACGGATCTGCAGATTCGAGCACACTATCAAAGGCTCTAGGTGGTAGCCACTAACTTTTCCCTTTATCAAGGCTGCTCTGCTCATGGTTTTATTTGATATGTGCATTTTAAATGTTCTTAATGGTTGCAGGAGTCAGAGGCTCTACACCTGTTTCAACTCCATCGAGTAATGCAGGGATGAAATTAGGAAAAGGCCAAATGACAAAGCAGTTTCTGGAGTCTTTGAAGGCAGAGGGGGAAGTTATTGTGGAAGAAGTCAAACCTCTTCCTGGACCCTTGAAAGGTGCAGTTGTTGCAGCTGATCCTGTAACAGTATCCATCGAAGAGAAACTCATTGTCTCTCTCAAAAGAGATGGTGGGCTTGAAAACTTTGAACAGCAGGGAACCATGACTTTGATTGTTTCAAGTGATGAGCATGCCCAGATCCAACTTCAGGTCATTTTTGCCGTTGGAACTCTTGGTTAAGCAAAGCTTGTGAAGAAATGGAGTAGGGAGTCTTAGAAGTTGGTAAACCTTTGCATTATGTAAATATACTATGTAGATATGCATCTACACATATTGCTTAATAGCAAACACCTTTTTGTCTCCATAGTTTTGTCAGACATGCATGAGAAATAGTGATTGTGGAAAACCTATGTTATCATTAGCTGTTTACATATTGGAATATGGTTCCAGAAAATTCACATGGGTGTGTAATGTTGTCTTTCAGGTTGAGACTGGTGTAAATGAGAATGTACAGTTAAAAACACATCCTCGCATTGACAAAGATAGGTTTCTCAAAGAAAAGGTCATTGGGCTCAAGAATGCCAATGCATCTTTTCCCATTGGCACTCCTTTGGATGTGTTAAAGTGGAGATTAGAGAGCAGGGATGAGTCACTGGTGCCTTTAAATGGTGAGACAGAGTCCCCAATATCCTTAAAACTGGTTGTATGTTGCTATGTTATGTTGTGTTTGGTTTAAGTGATGAGATGGTTGCTACTAACTTTCTCTATATCAGTAAACTGCTGGCCATCTGTATCTCGACAAGAGTGTTTGGTCAACATCGAGTATGAAGCATCACGAGCTTTTGAGCTTCAAAATGTGGTTATCAATATACCTTTGCCTGCCCTCAAAGATTGCCCAACAGTTAATCAGATAGATGGAGACTGGCGGTAACTAGCTTCTCTTTTATATCTTTGTATTGGCAGCAAGTTCTTGTCTAATTAGGTATGTTCTTTCATTTGAGCAGTTATGATTCAAGGAGGTCACTGTTAGAATGGTCTATTCTTCTGATAGATAACACAAATCGAAGGTTGGTGATCTGCTATGAATTTCTTCTCCGTTCTCCTTAATTTTTTGATCTGGTTTCTATATTCCAATTTGGATAGTAACATGTAAAAATCACTGCTTATGCAGTGGTTCTATGGAGTTCGTGGTTCCAGCTTGTGATCCATCACATTTTTTCCCTATAGATGTGAAGTTTTCAGCTTCCAAATTCTTTTGCAATGTTAAGGTAACATAATGTATAGTATAACTGTGGTATGTTGGTGGATTGTTCATGGTTCTGATGAATATGTACATGTGGTTTTTTACATGAGTTACAGGTTGCAGGAGTGATTGATGCTAATACCGGAAGTTATGTAAAACATGGCGGAAAATCCCAGCTCGTTGTTGAGAGTTATCAAGTTGTGTAGTGAGGAGTAGGGAGCTATCGATTATTCTCTGGCAAAGTGCTTTCAAAGTTGTGCTTGGAGCAACCTGAGCCTTGCAACTGGGCATTGTGTATTGTATCTTTCCAAAGCTGAGTTCGGGCATGCATACACTCTAGAATGCTTGCTTTGTCCGTGACAAATTGTGATGTGCCATTTCTGAGCTTTTCAGCACTCAGGTTCAGCAAATTGACTTGGTGAACATGGTAACAACACTTCAGCATATATCGATCCCTCTATTCATTCAACATAATGATGTTATGTAATCTGGCTGATAATCACACAGCGGCAAGTGGACTGCTTTTTCTGAGCATATAATATCAGGTCCCATTTTTTTTCAAGTTCATAGCTTTCATTTTCTTGTAGTCCTCTCCAGAAATCATGTTTCATCCTTCTGTTTTCTTTGGTTCCTATCCTTGAACATGTGGATGATGCATTAATGTTATGTTTTCCGTATATGGTGAACAGAAGGGAGATATACTTTCTTATGAAAAGGTAAGATTGTTCTAATGCCATTGTGTGGTATGAGATAAAAGTCTTGGTTTCTATTTGTACTTGGGGAGACATACTGGATCTTGTGTAAGGCAGAATGCCATTTCAAGACTTCATCGTTGTCTAGAGTATATCTGCCCAAGCAAGATCAACCAAATATCATGTGTGGCTAGACACATTTGAGGTTGGGGCATACTCCACAAATCAGGCCCATTGTCCCGTCACCAATCACCATGTGTACCTATTTTGGTCCTCAGTTTTAGCCTGCCAATAAGTCAAGGGTTCTCTTTTTTGTTTGTGGGCCTTTTTCCTTGGCAGCACATTGATGCCCACCACATACTGGCACTATGTGGTATGAATCTTCAGTGGAGCAGCAGTGATACCAGCATCTTTTTTCAGAGGCTTCAGCATGTATGATTTTGGCTTTGTGCACGTTCTTTTGGAAATACAATAGAAAGCTCGAATGTCTAATAGACTCCTATAGTCCAATCCACCCAAAGGAGCTTTGATGGCCTTATGATCTAAGTAGTGCTCTCTTGAAGCTCTGAAGTGGCCTCTTCCATTCGACTTGTCACCTCCATAGTTGCCACAATGAGAAAAAAAGCAAGAGGAAGGGGAATCGAAGCAAGAGCAGAGGTGAAAGCTTCTTCTTATAGTCCCTCACTCGCTCTCTTGCACTCAATCATTCTCCCTTACACTCTCAGTCTCTTTCTCTTGGCTATGGCTGCCTCAAAACTTCCAACATGGTGATAGCAAGAGGAGATAAAGAAGGTAAGAGTGGAGAGCTTGTCCTTGCGCAGTCCCTCACTCTGTCCCCGACACTTTCTCACTCTAGTACGTATGCAAGTGATGATGTGGAGTGGTAGGCATGCAAGCAAGTACACAAGCAAGCATGCATGTGAGTGATGTGGTGGTGTTACTTAGGCAAGTGAGCGAGCAAGCAATCTAGTTCTGGTGCCAAGTAGGCAAGCAGCCTAGTTGTGATCTCAAGCATGCAAGTAAGTACTCCATGTGAAGTTGTGCCCTAAGGGTTTTCTCATAGATAAAAAAAGTGAAGATTATAGTCTCCTCACATGTGTGTGCAGACACGTTGGACCTCCTTTCTTACCTCAGTTGACTACCTCCTTTCTTACCTCAGTTGACTATCTCTTGGCCAAGAGATGGATCTAGAGAGACGATTAAGATTAAAATGAGTTACTTCCTTGTCCTATTATAGGTAGAGAGGAGATGGTTGTGTTTAAGAGAAGAGGAATTACATGAGAAAAAGTATTGATCAAGCTTCCACAACTTTCTTAGTAGCTTTGATTGTGGGCTGTTATTAGTAGATGTGAATTTCATATTGAAATGGTAGATGTCTGAAAATCGGATGATATATTTTTATGCTCATATCTTCATACCAAAATCCTTTTTTCTATCATGTTTTTAACTTCTAATTTCTCATTACCAATCATTATGCCATGGCAACGACATGCATCTCATCCACATGGTCATTCTCAAGCTTTCACACTACCCAAATGTTTGAGCATGAACCACAACTAGATTGAGCACAAAAAATCATCTTAAGGTAAGTCCATAGGTAATATATCATTGTAGTGTATCACTTTATGAGAATCAAATACATGACTTCATTGATGTGTATTATCAATGCGAAACATGAACATCCATAGCTAATACGAATAATTGAATGCTATTGCAATGAAGGTTCAAGAAAGAGTGTAAGGAGGAAAAGATGGAGAGAGAAGCTTTGTATTCCTTTAACAAAGCTCATGAATATTGATTTCATGAAAACACACGAGGGGAGAGGTGAAGCACCTAAGGGCACACATACAAAAGCAATGGAGACTTGACAACACAAAGAGATAGGGTTGAAATCTTTTTTTTTTTCTTTCTTCTTTATTAACTCAAAAGAACTAAGTCCACATATGATAAAAGACTAATATAAAAGTACCACAACATATGTACACACACGGTCACTAAGTGAACTCACTAGGAAAGAAGAGGGGGCACAATGAATGTGCCATAACCAAGGATGGACTACGTGGGTGTAGTCCAATTGTAGAATCACTGGTATATCCTCATGTCAGTTACCTAACACGCGAGTGAATAATATCATGCCATATCACCAAGGCACATAGTGGATGCTAGCTCATGTAGAGCTCGACATCTCAACACTTTTCCTTGAGCTCAGCATGAGCTCGTGAACTCCAAGCATAGTCTTGAAGCATTGAAGCTTTTTAGCTCCCAAGGCCTTCGTTAAAATATAAGCAGCTTGATCCTTTGTGCTGACATAAACCAAGTCAATATCACATGTTAGAGCCCACTCTCGAATGAAACGGTAATGGACCTCTATGTTTTGGTTCGCACATGATACATTGGGTTCTTAGCCAATTCAATGCTACTAAGATAATCATAGTAGATGATAACCCTCCTATCCACTTGTATCCCCAAATCACCAAGTAGCTTGTGTAACCAAGCTACCTTACATGTTGCAATTGCAGCAGTACTAGACAAGGTAATTGATAACTGTTTCTTGCTGTTGGAAGTAACCACCACTCCCAAAGGAAAACATAAAACCACATGTAGATCTCATATTTGAAATACTACTAGCCTAATCTATATCTGTGTAACCATACAAGTCCAATGGTACATCTACACTATAGAATAAGGCATAGTTCAATGTGGACTTGACATAGCGCTTTTGCTAGATACATAATTGCATTGCTGTTTTTTTCCATTTCTAATTTCAGCCTTCTTTTTGAAACAATTTTTAGAGATGTGGCCTTTTTGACCACAATGCTAGCACTCCTTATTATCACCATAATTTTGTTGCCTATTAGAATCTGCAACTTGGCCTCTTTGACTTTCCCTTGGGACTATCCTTCTCTATTTTGTTGTGTATCATAACATTGATCACGAACACCACCTTGGGCTCTACCATGATCTCTACCTTTGCTAGTACAACAACACTTGTTTAAACTTGTTCTTGCTTTGAGAAGAAGAGGAATCCAAGCCAATGTTCTTCTCCTTAAGTATCACCATAGAAATCAAGTCTGTAAAATTAGGGATATTATCCCTTGTATTCATAGATGACATGAAGCTCTTGTATTCATCTCCAAGTCCATCTAAACATGTACACACAATATCATCATCATCAACTGCCACACTGATAGATCTAGTAGCTTCCATGATGCTCTTGATTTTCAAGACATAATCATCAATTGAAAAGTTTCCTCTTTTCACTTGGTTCAGCTTTGACTTGAGGTGCAACTTTCTAGCCTTTGTGTTTACTTCGAATAGCCTTACCAGATTCTTCCATGCAATAGCGGGGGTTTTAGATTCCTTCAAATAGTACATCATGCTATCTGTGACACAGATAGACAGCCAATACATGACTTTACTATGTGTATGCTTCCAATCTTTCTTAGCCTTTACTTGTTCTGCAATTGCATTTCATGTAGGAACTTCTGGTATTATTGCCATGTCTTCTTCAATGTAATTCGAAACACCTTTGTCCTTCAAGAAATTTGTTATTCTGAACTTCCATGTAGGATAATTGTTTTTATCAAGCTTCTCGTTGACAATCTGGTTGAAGTTGTTAGACATTTTGACTAAACTTAAAATCTTGCAAAAAACTGCAATCTGCAAGCAAGCTGATACCAAGTGCAGCACAACTAAACACATAGTCTTTTTCATTGATTGCATAATAATAATTATAATATGAAATCTGCATGTAGATTTCTTTTGTGTCTACAACCCATCAAACACATGAAACCTTATAGATTTGAAATTTGTAACATGTGCATCTGTAAATGCATGACACATTGAAATTGTAGTTTATTCAAAAACTATTGTTGAGACTACTTATAGATCTAGAATGGAGGTGGAAATGACCTTAGATACCAAAATCACTATGGGAAAGCCTTGAAGGGCCTATCTGTAGTATATACAGTGTTCCTCCTGCTCACCAAGTTTCATTGTAATCGGAGACTAGCTCTGCCAGCCTCAGGAGTCTCTTGCAACTATAACATAAGTTAAATGGAGCAAGTGGAAGAGTTTCTTACTTGTTGCTTTGTTGGCTTGCTTATGTGCTGCAATGCCTTTACGTCATCCTTTAATCCAGCTACGTGCAGTAGTGGGACAAACAGACACGAGGGAAGAGAGGTGAAGCACCCAAGAGCACACAAACACAAAAGGAATGGAGACTTGAGAACACACAGAGTTCTTCATTTTTCTTCTTCCACTCAAAAGAATGTCTACAACATGATAAAAGGGTAATATGAAAGTACCACAATGTATGTACACATGGTCACTAAGTGTAAACCTGCTAGGAAAGAAGAGGCGGCATAATGAATGTGCCATAACCAAGGATGGACTATGTGAGTGTAGTCCAACTGTAGAATCATTGGCATATCCTCATGTCAGTCACCCAACACATTAGTGAATAATATCATGCCATATAACCAAGGCACGTAGTGGAGGCCAGCTCATGTAAAGCTCGACATCTCAATATTTCAAGGGGATGCACCATGCTTGTGTGCACACATGCTTGTGGACATGCATATATGCTTTGTGCGTGCATGTGTGTATTGTATTGTATGTGTGTATGATAGTCCAAAGCTCTAGCTAAGAGATGCAAAGAAACCATTGTGCAAGTAATGTGTATAGACTTCTCCAAGTTTACGGCCTCCACTACATTTAGATCACTCTCTTAGAAAGATTCAACATTCAAAATTTCAAACATAATCAAACATTGTTCTAGGTGCCTTGAACATCTATAGATAATGTATGATGGCCATAGGCCAAAGTCCTAGTCCCTTATAAGACCCTAAGTCTTCAATAACTCACTATGAAATATTTGTCTCCTAAAGCTTTGTAAGAAGAGGTAGCAATGGAAGCATAAACAAGTGCTGAAATAAATAACTAAACACAATATAGAAGAGAAATAAAATAATAGAATACTCCTAAGGAAGAGAACTCATGGGAAATGGAATCCATATACCAAACACAAGAATGATGTATACAACGATGAGTCACTAGTTGCGTGGGCACTGGCACTGGCTCCTCTCTCCAACAGAAAGACCACCTAAAGAATGATGATGAGATTGAATGAGAGAAGGAGGAGCCATTGAAAAAATAGACCCAAAATATGCCAAATATGATAGGTGGTCGGCTAGCTATAGATGCCTGATAATCACGAAGATGACCACCATAAAATGACTAAAATATCCAGTAAAGTCAAGTATAGCCTAGACTCACACATGAGCTGACTAGACTACTAACACCCTCTCTTAAATAATGGGTGATCTGATACAATACAATGCTAATTGATAATGACTCATCATAGTACATAGAACCACCAAAGTAGAACCATGGATACCGAAGCAATGGATGATCAAGCCACCTCCAAGGTGCAGTAGAGAGAACCTAATGTCGATGCTGATTGTATCAACTCCTAAAAATAGACAAGAGTCATAATAGATCTTTGTGTCTGTCAATAATATCTTGCAATAGCATACAAGACCATCCTATAAAAAATGCCTTTGAACATATATGACCATAGATTCCCCACCTTTGGCCAAGACTACCAAAGTGTCCTCTCATGTGAGCTCTAACTAGGAGTCAATCTCGGTCTCTATCAAAGAAACAACCCATCATGAACCTGGATGTCAAGTGTAGCTCCAGGAGTTGAACCTGCCAGATCTCAATCAATGCGTTAGGAATGTCCCTCTCTAGAACCTGTGCACCTATATACCTATATAGATGAGGTGTGTTGGCCCCATCTCACCACCCTCTCATACTTTCTCTTTGGTATTGGAGAGTTGTGAGGGATGACTACATCACCTAGACTAGAAAGTAGTAGCGGAAGGGGCGGTCAAGCCCTTCCCGTGGTTTGAAGAAGTGGATCCCTTCCACGCCTTGGACTTCCCTTGGGCCACAAGATTAGAGTTGGAGTCCAAGGAAGAGGATGACTTGTCGGAGGAGTCTGCATCCTGCTTTTTTTGCTTCTCTTTTTCCTTCCATGAGGCAGGTAACTCCTTATAGTCCTTCTGCAAATGTCCCTTCTTACCATAATGATAACACTAGGCCTTTGACCTCTCCTTTTGGCCACCCCTCTCAGAAGCTCTAAAGGCCTCACTTGACCCTCCATAACAAGAAAAAAGCCTCCCTTGTAAACACAAAGATGCCTCATTGGCAAGCAACATCAAGGACATATGTGTAAAGCTCACAGGTGTAGAGGATGTCTATGCCCGCTAAGCATTGGCCACTCCATCAAACTGTGGGGGGAGCTTATAGAGTATTGTTCCCACTAGATGTACCTTTGGAAGGGCAAAATTCATGTGTTGAAGTTGGTCCTATACTTGTGTAACACGGAGCAAAAATGACCGAATGTGGTGTCCTTTAGCTCAAACTTCATCTACTGAAGTTGTCCATAAAGGGTCACATCACACATGGGTGAAGGTGCCTCATACAACATTTGAAGCTTTAACCATATTCTAGTGAGGTCCTAGAAGAGGTAACTGACAATAGAAATTCTTTAGAAATACACTGAAGTAGTGCAAAATATGCACATGCATTGTTTGGATCCCATGTAAGCATAGTTTTCTCATAGTTGTCCTCATCAAAATCTTTGGGAAGAGGAAAAGCACGTTGAGTTCGAGGAATAGCTCCACATACAATGTACCAAATTCACTTCTACGCAAACTAGGCTTTCATCAAAGCACTCCATGTAAGATTCTTAGGTCCATGTAACTTATCATTTGTAGAAGTGCACAAAGGAGCAATTTGGAGAGGATAAGAAGAGAAGATAGTGAATAGAGGGTATATAGAGAGAGAATACAACCAACCAATAACAAAGACTTCACAAAATGAGAGTTCACATGCAACATAACAAAAAAAAAAAGATGAGAAAAATGCAGGCTAGAATGGAATGAAAAATGCAGGCCTGATCATTTAGGGGAAGAAAGAAATGCAATCAATATAAAAAGTATAGCAGGAACCTAGATCATGCAATCTGATACCATATTAGAAGTGGTGCAACAATGGAAGCATAGACATGCTAAAATAAATTGCTGAACTGAAGACAGAAGAGAAAGAAAAGAAAAAAGAACACTGCAAAAGAAGAGAACTTAGAGATTTCTCGAAAAATGGAATCCATATACCAAACACGAGAATGTCATGTACAACAATGAGTCACTGGTTATGTGGGCATTGGCATTGGCTCCTCTCTCTAGCAGCATAGAGGAAGACCACTTGAAGAATGATGAAGATTGAATGAAAGGAAGAGGAGCCATTGAATAAATAGGCCAAAAATATGCCAAATATGGCAATTGGTTGCTAGCAATGAATGCCTAAATAACCACTAAGATGACCACCATAAAATGCCAAAAATACTTAGTAATGTCAAAAGACTCACACATGAGTTGATTAGACTGCTAACAAGATTTTGTCCTTGAAATTTTCCAAATACAAAGTGATGTTCACTAGAAAAAATAAGAAAACATAGCAATAGACCAAGAGATCATGGCTTTGAAAAGTGGTCATTGTGTGGTGTTGCTAGCTTGGGTCCCTTGTGCACCAAGGATGTATAAGGTCCTTGTTGCAACAAGTGGGTAAGACACCATGTTTGGATTCCCACAAAGATAATGCCTAGATAGCCCCAAAGGATTTGCATGTAGATCAAATGCTATAAGTGCATATTGTCATAAGACTCACCTTTAGAATCAAGTTCTAATAGTGTAGACATTGTATCCTCATTAGTTTCTTGGAGCTTTGTAATTGTAGGGGTATTTTTTGGCACTCATTCTAATCAGCCTTGAGCACAATGACTTAAACAAGCTTCTCATGAACCCATTTTGGTGCTCCACTCACAATACAATCCTCTATCTATACTAGAGGCACAAGAGCCATCACTAGAATCCCCTAGGTCACTTATCATCTCGTGCTATGTGATGGTGGGCTATACTCTCCAAAAACCTTGTGTAGTATTCTAAGTAAATGGGGAAATTCTCAAAGGTATCCCTTGGCTCCATAAAGTGCCATTCATTCCACACTTTCATGTGGGTCCTTATTTTCCACAACTCCAGCTCATAGCCCCATGTGAATGCCTTTACAACCTCATAAGCTTGAGCATGATCATAATCTCCATAAGAAACATCTCATCATTAGCTAGGACACAATTTGTATCTCTATTTGGATAAGCATAATCTCCATCTTGCCCACTCTATTGTTCAAGCTCATAGTACATTTACCTCTTAATTGGCATCTCTCTTCTTATAAGTAGAGGTGTGATCCTCACCATAATTAGGAGTATATTTTTTAATCTATCCACAAATTAGTGCGCTACATAACATCTTCTACCTCCTTCATTTCTTATACATGGTTGATTTTCTATTTTGTTCACTTTAGTCTTAAAAAAAGATGATAATAGCACACATTCCAGATGAGCATGTCCATACCCCTGAGTCTTTGGATGGGCATAAAAGTCATGGATGCCCTTCTAAATCTTTGGATAAGCCTCATAATCATTCTCACTATCACCTCTCCTTGTGATGGCATTCTCATCACATAGGTATGATCTCGGATATCCTAATAATGATAATCAAATCCTTGTGTAAACCATGCATTGAGCCATATTGTTAATAATGATAATCAAATATTTGTTGAAATATCAGAGTGAGAGCATGATAGTGTACACAAGAGGGAGAGAGAGAGCTCAAGTACAAGAAGAAGATCTTGCTTAGTGAGTTGCTCACAAGTACAACTAGTACACTCTCCTCGATATTGAGAGCGACCTTTAGGCTATTTATAGCCTCTAGGTGGCTAGGTTAGGGTTTCCCCTTGCCCCCCACTTCATTCACACCTAGCTACCCTTATTCACCCTTGCATACATAGGGTTCACGTGCCTATCTCTCAACACCCCCCCTCAATGCTTTGCAGAGTGGCATTGGACTACAAGACCTGTTAATGCCCCCCCCCAAACAAAGTGGGATGCCTTTATAAATCAGGCTACAAGAGTGGTTATAGGTAGATGATTTGTAGATTTAGAAAAGTCTATCATCAGGTGGGTTGGAGACAAAGTTGACCTCAATTCTTTTGGTACTTCAGGGTTGGTAGGCCATTTATTGGTAATATTCCATGTCTTCTTACATTTGTTGCACTTTATTTTATCATGATATTTTTTTCCAACCGTTTCTGAAAAGATGTCCCTTTTTGTTGTAGAAGGAGCATTTAGTGGATACAGTATGAACCAAGACTTGGTCACAGGTTGTTGAAGTGGATGCTTGACTAGTGCTGCCTTCTTTCTGGTTTATTTTCTCCTCATCTAGACAAGATTGGATGATGCGTGGAAATACCTTCTTTACAACTTTCAAGAGAATTGCAATGGCATCTTCATCATGAATTGGAGCTTGAAATGAGAATAGCTGTGCCATGAGCCCCTTCATGTGAGAAATAAACTTACCTAGGTCTTCTCCTTGTTTATACTCCAGACTAAAAAGTTCGATCTTAAGGAAAATTTTAGAGTCCTTTTTTGTAGCACCATAAAGCTTTTCAAGCTCATCCCATTTCTCCTTGGCAGTGGAGAGTTGGTCAATGTGATGGATTAGTGATTCATTTAGATGAAGCATTATTATGGCTTGGGCTCTTTCATAATCTTCTACATCAAGTGAGTTTGATGGATCAATAACCTTGGTCCCTTTGATGAAGGGCTAGTAGCCTTGTTCCATCATTAAGTCGGGTTTTCGATAACAAGCGTTTGAGTTCAATCAAGTGTTTTGTCCATGCTGCCTTCCCATCCCATCTTTCTTGAAGGGCTACCGTGAGGCTTGGTATAAAGAATTCCAAGAGGAGAATTGCCTCTGTACCATATGTCAATCTAAAGGGGGTTTGTCCTACAGCCGTCTTGTAAGCCGTGTGGTAGGCCCACAAGGCCACCATCAGCTTGTTATCCCAATCACTACGTGAAGCAAAGATGACTTTGGTCAAGATGTTTACTATGATTTTATTTGTGGATTCGGTTTGACCGTTTGCCTAGGGGTAATAAGGCGAATATTTTCAATGGATGATTAGGAAGGAGGACATGAGGTGAGCTATCACTTTGTTGATGAAGTGTGTGCCTTGGTCACTAACTAGTTCAATGGGGCAGCCGAATCGTGAGATCACTTGCTCCCATAGGAACTTAGTAGTAGTCTGAGCGTCATTCTTTCTCGTAGCTCATGCTTCTGCCCATTTTGTTAGATAATCGATAGCCACAATGATGTATTTGGCTTGTGAATATTGTGTCCATGACTAATGGGTCCAATGAAGTTAATCCCCCATTTCTCGAAGGTTTGTCGTGCGATAATTGGGGTTAGATCCATGCGATCCTTACGAATCGGAACTTTAGTCCTTTGGCACTCGTCACAATGCTTCACAAATTGTGCCGCATTTCGAAAGAGGGCGGGCCACCATAGTTGGGGTTGCAACACTTTGTGGGCTAGCACATCTCCGCTGAAATGTCCTCCTGAAATTCTACCGTGTGCCTTTGTCAACACATCATGCATCTTCTGCTCACACACGCATTTGCGTAGCAATCCATCTTGCCCCAGCCTAAAAATTTTGCTAGCTATCAACTGATAGGGTTGGATTTTCAAGATGAGCTGCATGAGTCGGATTTTTTCTATCAGTCACTCCGGTAGTCCGTGTTCAAGTACTTGAACTACGTCATCTGCCCAATATGGCGTCGGGTTAGCTCTAAACAAGTCTTTTTTGTAGGACAATCGGAATAGATTCGCGTCTGGCAATTCATCCACAATTGCCTCATCCAGCCACTTCTCCCATGGGGATACAAGATAGATGGTCAACCATGTAATGTTGCTTCCCTTTATGCACCACCACGAAGAAGTCAAACTCAAAATTAGAAGAAGCCATCTAGCAATGCATCCTGTAGCACATGGTTTGTTAACAAGATACATCAAGGCTTGATGATCAACAAAGAAAGTAAAAGGCGTAGCTAGAAGATAATGTCAAAATTTCTTTACGGAAAACACCATGGCCAAGTCCTCTCTCTTTGTCATTGAGTAATTCATTTCTGTCTCAATGAGTTGTTTGCTAGCAAATCTCACTGGGTAGTCCAGGTTGTGTTCAACAGGTGGGCACAACACAGCTCCTACGGTGAATTTCGAAGTGTCAATGTCCACATGAAATGTGAGTTTCCAATTTGGGGCTCGTAGTATTGGTGATGTGGTTAGAGCCTTTTCAGCTCCTCATATGCGCGTTGGCATTCCTCGGTCCATTCGAATATGATCAACAGCTTGTGTAGAGGTCTAGCAATCAATGCATAGTTCAACACAAACCGTTGATAATACCATGTGTGTCCCAAGAAGCATTGAACACCCTTGAAATCAATTGGGGGTGGAAGGTCAACAATGACCTTGACCTTTGAGAAATCTGTGGAAATGCCATTCTTTGACGCCATGTGTCCTAGGATACATCCATGCTTCACCTAAAGCTGGCACTTTAGGGGGTTCAAGGAGAGACGGTATAGTCAACATCGTTCAAAGATGTGTCTAAGTATTCTCGCCAAGTAGAGTGAATACACAAGTCTTCTACAAATACCTCTAGCTTCTTTCTCAGCATGTCTTTGAATATGGTACACATCAATCATTGGAAGGTGGCTGATGTGTTAGTCAACCCAAAAGGCATGAGTATGTAGGCAAAGATGCCCCATTCCGTGGCAAATGCGGTTTTATGCCTATCATTAGGATGTACTTGCACACGTGATTGTATCCAGAGAAGCCGTCTAGGAAATTGTAGGCCTCTTTTCCAGCCACTCTCTCGAGCATATGCTCAGTGTACTATGAAAGACATGGATCTAGACCATGGCAGATGCTATGGCAAATGGAAGATGAAGACCAAACTCATGATGACATAGACAAGTAGAGACAAACTGTTACACAAGTGAATTAGGTTACAAGATGACAGCTTGGACTCATAAACACAATCTTGTGTAGGAATGACAAAGACAAGATGCTTAACTAAAAGTACAAAGCATCATGACATTGTATTCATTCCATATATAAAAAGTGGTAGTCAAGTACAATGCTTTATAGTTGTTGGAAGGGTAGCAATTTCCCTTTATGCGCATATGGGATTCAGTCTGCTTGCATGTCCTAAGCCCAGAACTACCTCATTCAAAGAGGCTACAATAGGTGTGATTGCAAATATCTAAACACCCCTCCTCAATCACAACCAAAAAGTACAAAGTGTATAGAGGCTTTAGTGAAAGCAACACCTGCAAAGTGTGAACACACCATAAACATGGAAAATCACCAGAGGCTGTTGCAGAAAAGACTAAGTGTGGGTACCACAAACATTATGGACATCTAGAGGTTGTAACAGGGGCCTCACAAAGTTTACAGAGGCTGTACTACATGGCTACATGAGGAGTTTACAAGCTTATGATAAATACATTTTGGGCTAGGCAATACAAGACTAAAAAAAAAGTCAGTAAAAAATTGGGTCAAGGATTGTCAAGCCCTTGCAGTTTTTAGCATTTCTTTTCACATAGATCTTCAATTTATTGTAGGTCTTCTTGTTGGTGTAGTCCGGCTTGCTCTTTTTTGATCCTGCACTTGTTGTTGTTGTTCTTCTTCACTGCCTTGCTTACTATTGTCCTTTTGGTCCTTTTCTTCATGGTCCTCTTTTTCTTGGTCTTCTTTGTTTGCATTAGTCTTCATGTCCCCCTCAAGCAAAGATATCATTATCTTTGAGGCAACAAAAATGACTCCAGACTTTTGCACTTTCATGTCTTCAAGGTCTTCAAATGGATACATTGATGGCATTTGGATATAGGCAGCTCCATGTCTTCCTGTAGGTAGAGTAACATATTCTATGTAGTGTAAATGGGCCATAAGATACATGTTACTCTTCCTGAGAAGAACCCACTTAAAAATCTTCATGTTTGGCATTGGAACTCAACTTCAAATCCTTGACTTTTTTACTAGCAAAAAGAGTTGAAACCTAATGTGTCAAAGGACACAAGAAGGTAGTGTGAAAACACATTATGCTTAGCACTAACAAGCACTATCTTGATGGTTATGCTTCTTGTGTGCCGGCTTGCAAATTCCTTCTAATATTGTTTGAACTCTTCCATTTAGATCTTCAACAACCCCCAAGGAATGTAACTTAGTGATTAAAATTACTGTTGATAACTCCAATGAGAAGAAATAGTAAGAAGAAGTACAAGAGGAGCTTGAGTTTTGATGTTGGTGCTTAAGGTCTTCCAATCTTCACAAAGAAAAACTTCAAAGAATTCCACAAAATTCCCCTCCTTGATGTGTGGATTTGCTAGAAACTTCAGTGCCAGGGTGGTTATGCTTTGGCTTGGTTGGCAAGAGAGAGAAACTGAAGGAAAGATGAAGCTTTGATATTGTGGCTATGGAGTCTCTGCAATTAGGATTTTGAACGACTAGTTTTTTATTCAATGTAGCTCGTATACACAACTATGGTGCAAATGGTTTGGTGGAGAGTAAGCTTACAAGGTAGGCTTCAATTTCCCAAAGACCACAGGGTAGATCTTGGTGTGTGCTGGCTGCTGGCCGCACCGACTGTACGACCATGACGACCACGACATGGCACAGATCTGACAACGATGTTGAATTTTCAAAATGTTGGACATATGGATCAGTAATGTCATACTATAACGTGGTACAAAGAAGCATCTTGAGACGAGAAATAGATCCCTAGAAGAAGGCAAGTTAAGATATGGCTTCTGGAGAGAGATCCAAGCACTCCAAGTGAGTAGGGTCCTGTTTGGCTATGGTGGCTACACAAAGTAGAGTTTGAGAAAAGGACAATGCTGAGTAGTAGATAGGGCGATGCCAGGATCTTATGTGATACAGAGAAGCCTTCAAGGTCAAGGAATAAATCTCTAGAAGAGAGATTGGAGAGATATGCCCTCTATAGAAAGTTATGGAAGCTCAAAGGCAGGGATGCGCAGGTTGGCTATGGATGCCAAGGTGGAGTAAGTGGAGATGTGTTGAGAGATGAGCTCATTAGTTGTGGACTTGAGCTGACCTGAGGTTAAGAGGGATTGAGAGAGCAGATACGGGAGTCATGCCATACTCGACTGTGCTCTGATACCATGTGAAAGACACGGATCTAGAGCATGGAAGATGCTATGGTGGACGGAAGATGAAGACCAAACTCATGATGAGATAGACAAGTAGAGACAAATTATTACACAAGTAAATTAGGTTCCAAGATGGCAGCTTGGACTCATAAACACAAACTTGTGTAGGATCTTGAAAAAGATAAGACACTTAACTGAAAGTACAAAGCATCATGACATTGTATTCATTCCATATATAAAAAGTGGTAGTCAAGTACAATGCTTTATAGTTGTTGGATGGGTAGCATTTTCCCTTTCTGTGCATATGGGATTCAGTCTGCCTGCATGTCCTAAGCCCAGAATTTCCTCATACAATGAGGTTACAATAGGTGTGATTGCAAATATCTCAACATGTACGACAATGGGTAGTTATCTCTCCTTATAACTGCGTTTACCTTCTTGTAATTGACACACACTCTAATCTTTCCATTCTTCTTTAATACAATGACTATGGGGAAAACCTAGTCTGTGTGTTCAATTTCATAGATAAATCTTGCTCTCATTAGCTTGTTGATTTCTTCGTTGACAGCATGGGCGTACTTTGAATTCATGGGATATGGTTGGTGCTTGATTGACGTTTTGTCAGGGGCCATGAGTACGTTGTGCGTCACCGCACCCAGGTCCACCCCCTTGAGATTTTCTAGAAACCAAGCAAATACGCCTATATACTCGTGCAAGAGAGTAACAAGACTTGCTTCATCTTGCTTAGCCAAATCATCAGCTGTAAAGAAAGGTCGTGGGGTCTCCCCTTCCTTGGCTAAATTGATCTCTTTGACCTTGGGGGGTCTCTCAATTGTTTTGCTTGCTTGCCCCTGTCGTTTGGCTCCCAGTAAGATTACCACCCTATCTCCCTTTTTGAACTTCGTGAATTGTTTTGGCAAGTCTTGCAATTTTTGCTACTTTTCAGTTTGTGTTTCTTTAGGTAGCTTCCATCGTTCCTCCCTTAACCGTCGGCGTCTTAGGTGGACGGGTAGGTCCCCCTTGGTGCGACTAGTCTTGGGGGCTCGAGGTATTTCAGGGTCACTATCTGAGATGACTTTCGATTCAAAATCAAACTCTCCATCTTCGATAGAAGAGGAGCTCTCTCCTAGTGGTCGTAGTTCAGAAGGTGAGATTGTTTGCAGCAGTGATGCATTGCTTGGTTTGGTTAGGCCTGCATGCTCGTAGTTGATTGCACCCATGTGCTCGAACCAAGTTCGAGCGCAGTCCTTGTATTTGACTCCTTTCTCTACTCTAAGGGCACTCTACTTGAGTGGTTTGGAGTCTATTTGTATTTGTTTGATCATACAACCCCTAGTGTCGTATTCTATGATTTTGATTTCCCCTTCGCTCTCATCACTGAAGGAACAATAGTCCTCATACTCGTCGTCAAAGCTATCTTTGTCTAGTTGCTCATCACTTTCCAGGTTCTGACGCATCTCTTCTTGTTGGTCGAGTATTAAGGCCCAATGACCTCAAATTTGAATCTTTACCTTAGACCATCACCATTCAGGCTTGTCCAAGAGGTCTTGGAGTGGCTTAAGATTCGTTGCTGGATTGCTAGTCAACTTGTCGATCAAGTACCCTAGGATCTCTAGGAGCTCTCGTTTATTGTTTGGGACTTGGAATGCAGTAGGGTTGGGTCTCCCACATAGGCTCAAAGTCATCATACAAATTGGCGTTGAGGGTGTGTCCTTGAGCTTGCCAGTTTCCTTGATGGCTTGTTCGTACTCCTCAGTTTTTGAGAATGGTAGGTCAATGGTAGCAAGAACATGCATCTAGTCTCGCTCATCTTCAGGGCACGGGATATACTTGGTAAGGGTCCCATAGGATCCCTTATTTTGCCTTCCACCCTTCAGCATGGTGGAGATGGCATCTAGGTCGATTGGCATAGTTTTCCAAGTGTCCATCTCTACTCTTACAGCTTCTGTTCGATTGCCTAAGAAGATAAGACCGTTGCCCTAGTCTTCTATCACTCTTGCATTGCACATCCAGGGGTCGGCCTAGTAGGATGTCGTAGTCCACTCCCTTCATGACTATAAAGTCAACTGAGAATTGGATTCCAACAATCTTCACTAGCCAAATTTTCAACACTCCACAAGGTTTCACCTTCATTCTATTAGCTAGTGAACCTAGCAATCTTGACTGGTGGGTTACCCCAAGTTTGGAGTACTGCATGGCTTAGCACACTTACTCCTGCCCCTGTGTCTACAATTCCCTTTCTTGTGGCATCCTCCAAAGCTAGGACTGGCAAGAATACATGCTTTTCCATGCCTTCCCAGAAAGCATTAACGTGCAAAGATTTAGGCATGGAGTGCAGTGTCAGACTCGGTATTTGAGTTTCTAAGTCATGCTCAGGAAATTCTATGGTAATTGGCTCATTTGGTTCTTTAGCCCACTGCTTTAGCTCTAGCCATAGCATTGGATTCTGCCTAAGTAGACTTAAGCTTAGAGTTACGGGGGTGGTCACTAGTGTATTGAGGAGGTTTCTAGTCACTTGCCTCTCTCCTAAGTCTGCGGTTCTTGGCCAATGGTCTTGACTATTTTGCTAGCTCAAAGCATTTAGCCCTTGTCTAGGTGGCCCGACTTGTGTTGCCATTGCCTTCCCTGATCTTGATTGTGGTAAAGAGATTAGCATGCTCATGCTTGAGAGATTATCAATCTTGTCTTTTAGTACGGGTTCAACATCCCTTAGATGCTCTTGGGCCTCCTTCACCCAGTCTTTTACCTTCTTGATGGCTTCGAGTTGGCGCTTTGGGTTGGGATACTCTCCGACCTTAGCACTTCCTTTTTCAACCATCCGGACTGATGTTTCTTCTTTTGCGTCAATGACTTTCCCTCTAACCGATAATGTCGTGGCACTTTCAATTTTGAGGGTGACCTTAGTGTCTAGTCTTTTCTTCCTTTATCTCTGGCTCTTCTTCCCAACGGAGGTTGCGTCAAGGTTGCTAGGCCCTGGCAACGATATGCCGGCCTACTTCGTTTGCGCGTGGGTCATGACATGTAATGGGATAGGTGTGGCCTCCCCATCGAGTGTCTTAACCCTGAACAACCCCAACGGAACTGATGGCTCATTTGCCAAATTAGAGGATGGTCTCCACCTAGGGCAATCAAGAAAGAGGTGAGTGATTCCACACTTAGCACATCTCAGGTCCGCTTTATCTCTATTTGCTTGCTCCCTCTCGGGGCAGCGCGAAGAAATATGTCTTTGGTGACCGCAAGTCCAACGTATGATTGGCTCTTGGGTTTTCCCTCCTAGGCCTCTGCCCCTCCCTCTCCCTAATGCCATCACCAGCATTGGTCGTAGTCCATAAGGACTGTGTTGCCTTCCTCATCGTATGACACGTATGGGTTTACATAAGGTTGGTTGCTACTAGGCTTGTCCACATAGTGGATTGGAGTATCACTCGGTGAGTGGGTTACGTAGGGTCCCCATGGCCTAGGGATACTTGATGGATTTATTTCCATTCCAGGGATGGGCAACTTAGCATCATTAGGTTTCGGGAGAGCCAATCGGACTCCCCTTCCAAAGAAGTTTGGTGGCCTGTTCGCAAGGTAGGGTTGACCATAAGGCTATGGGTATAGGAGTCTCCAAGGTAGTCTACAACACATGCTATCATGGCCAAATCTACCACAATTAGAGAAAGGTTGTGACCTAGGATCCTGACACTTGGCTGGCAAGTGGTTCCTACCACAATGCACACATTGGCCATGCAGATGCATTGGTCATCTCATCATCTCTTGCAGTTTGGTTATGTCCATCCTAATCTCCTCTAGCTCTTGTCCCGAGTCAGTGCCCTTCCCTTTGTCCTGCGTGCTTGGGCATGCTCTCTCACTTGGCGTTGAGGCCCTCTCGGAACTCTTGGTACTAAAATCTTCTCAATTTGAGCACTTGGAGCTTCTTTCCTTGAGTTAGTCATCCACTCTAAGAGCTTCCTCAAAGACCCTTGCCAGTGCATCTCGCTGCAAGCTCGAGTTGCCAGCCAAGGCTTCGTAGAGCTCTTCACTTTGTATTCCGCTGATGAATACCATGGATACCGCTCTTTCGATTGGTCTCTCGCCCATTGGGATTCTCTTGAAGAGGCTCCTCACTTGGGTCACGTAATCTCAAATATCCTCTTTCTCTCTTTGCTTAAAGTTCATGAGTCACACTAGTAGGTTGTTAGAGTACCCAGGTTTGGAAAATCTCTTGATGAAGAGGTTTTTCAAGCTATTGAAATCGGCACGCTCTACAACATCCAAACTTGTGTATTAAGTTCAACCTTTGTCACCTAAGCACAGTCTGAAAGATTGGGATCTTTGAGCAAGATTGGTGAGGCTGTTGGCCTTGGAGACCTACTCAAACTGTTCCACAAAGTTGTACGGATCATCATTTGCTTGGTATTTGTCCAACTTCTTTGCCACCATAGGGATTTTTGATTTGCTCTTAGAGCCTTGGTTAACTCCTAATCCTACTGGTAGTGATGTTGCTAATGCTACCGCACTTTGCTATGTTGCTATGTTATCTAGTAGTCACTTTGTCAAAAGCTCACTCAGTTGAGGTCTCCCTCCAGCACTCTCTCACTATCCGATAGATTTCTTCCTGCTAGGGCTAGCACTCTCTAGATCTCTAGTATTTTCAAACTCTAGCGCAAGCTCCTAGTTTGCTCGTCCTGGTTGTGCACAACTAGGCCTTGCAAAGCCTTGCGAGCTAGCTTCCTCTCTTCTTCGAGGTCTGCTATGACATCCTCTATAGGTCTACTGCGGTGTTCTAGTAGGGTTTGAACATCGTACTTGTGCATTAATTGTTGGACAGCCTCCAGACAATTGCCTATGTCTAGCTCTTCATTGCTTCTATGGCCTGAGTTGTTCTCTTTTATGTCCAAATATTCTTGATCGATCAAGTTGATAAGGCCGGGTAGATCCACTTCCACGATAGTGCCTGTTCTTGTTGCATCCAGTTGTTTGGCTGTGTTCTTTGCTTGGGCCTACCTTTGGGGATTTGATCACCCATTTATGTCTTTGGGGTCTCCTCCTACTGGTGGGTTCCTTTGAGTTAATGTCTGAGTGTGTTCCTTATTATTGAAGACAATCCTCAATTTGTGTACACTCAGTGCTGGGTGCTTTATTGTGCACGGTGCAAATTCAGGCTCTTTATCTTTTTGGTGCACTCATGTAAAAGAAATCACTATGGGGTGCACAAACAAAACAAAATAGTCTTACAAGTGTGGCTACCCCCTTGGCTTGTCTACGACCTAATATGGCTCTAAGTGCGGTCTCTGGTCGTTTCTAAGGATTGTTTGGAGTCTATGGTGCTCCGTCTATGCTATATCAAGGCTGGGTTACCACATAAAGGTTGATTTCTAGCTCTAAGTAAGGTTGGTCCCTTGGCTAGGGTGCTAGGCCCGCTTCTAGACTATACAATTGCAATTTTCTCCAATTCTTGGCTTCGGTGAGTCAGTTTGGGTCTCTAGAGGTGTTCCGGAATGTGTCCCAATAGGTCCTAACCTAGGGAATGGTCCTATTCCTAGATCCCCCAACTGGTCCAATTCCCAAAATCGAATGGTCTGACTTTGGTGGTCCGACTGTGGGAGTTAGACGGTCCGATCGGTCTAACTTAGAGTTTGGTCCAAGTGTTAATTGGGTGTCCAATTGAGTGGTGGTCCAATTGGACAAATGAGGTGTTTGAATGGGGAAGGTCATCCGATTGGACAATGGGTGGGTGTCCAATCGGACTGTTGGTTTGATATGACCAAAGGGGTTGGCTCGACTGTCAAAGTGTGTTCGACTAGACGGCGGTCTGATGGTCCAACTGCTAGGGTCGGATGGTCCTAGTTTCCTAGTCGAACGGTCCGACTGTCCAATTCTAGGAATTGGATTAGGACATGGTGGTTTGACTACAAACCTGATGGCGCATTGTGATGATTTCTTGCTAATTTCTCCTAGCGCTCGTCACAACCCTTTGTCATACCTTCCAAATCACATCAATGACACATAGAGAAGATCTTACGTACCTGGATTGGTTAAAAACACTAGGATCAAGGCTGTGATCTCCTCTGTGATCAGCATGTCTCTCTCTCTCACACAAGCTCTCTCTTTCACTCTCAATTTGCAGAATCGATCTCCTTCCCCCTATCCTTGGGGTTTTAGGCTCTTGCCTTACTGAGCCCTTACCTCCCAACTCACCCTCCTTAGTCATTGTCCCAGAAGCCTATCCTTTTCCCTATTTTAGCTTGTTATACAATAGCAAAGACCCTACTATGTGCTCACCTTGTTTTGCTCCTATCCTACCTAAATGCAAACAAAAATTATAAGACAATATTCCTACTTCTTTAGTCTACTCATCTACACATCAGAAACCCAAAATACTTACTTGCATCGATGATTGAAATGCCTAAATCTCCTATCTACCTCAAGCTCCGATTCAAGGATGAAACACTTACTCCGATGCTCAATGTGAAGTGCGCAAGCACTCAAGCTTGAATCCATTGGTCTCGACAATGAAACCAAAATGTAGAGGCATGCTCAAGCGCAACCACCAAGACCCACAGACCGCTTATTCTTTCAAGTGTTTCAAGCGAGCACTAATGGCTACCTCTCATATAGCCGAACACACTATCCCTCTCTACAAGTGTAGTGAGCTTACCTTGATGTCCGATTGAGTTGCTTCCTCCCTCAAGCACTTCGACAACTCCACGATTCGTGATGCAAGCTCAAGCATCCTCAAGCCTCTTTCTCCAAGCTCCATCCTCCATAGCCATGCGTGAGATGAGAGAAGAGAAGAGAAGAAGAAGAGAGGAGATAGTAGTAGAGAGCTTCACCTCTAAGATCCCTCACTCTCACACATACTCACTCCCTCACTCACTCACACTTTCTCACTCCCTCACTCACAAGTAAGCAAGAGAAGAGAAGAAGAGAAGAAGAGAAGAAGAAGAAGAATCCACTTTGCCATGCACCAAGGAATGAACTCTCATTCACTTTTGAACCTTATATACAAAACCCTCTTTCCCTTGGGCGGTCATCCCCTTTTTACATGGTTGGCCATAGCCTAGGCCCTTTTTTCTATTGTTCTCCTATCTTCCTGGCTTATTTCCTACCGCCCATCTACCTTTACAATTTGCACGGCGGCACTATTTTACAGAGGTTTGGATGCACCTTCATATTTAAAGGTGCACCTTCTTGCTTTGCGGCTTTCATGGTTGCGTCTTGTACTCTTGATGGTTGTTCCCATGCTTTTAGATTTCTTTCGAGCCCACTCTCTTGTAGGGCATCTTTTCCTTTTTTTTTTGCCTTGTGCTTTTCCTATTGATGCCTCGTTTTTCGCTTCCTTTACTTTGTAGTAAACAACTACTTACAAGGGTACATAATTTATAATCTTAATTGATTGTGGTAGCACGCATTCCTTTCTTGCACATAAGATATTTAAAAGATTACATCTAGAATCCAAGGGGACAAGGAAAATGATAGTAGAATTGGCTAGTGGGAAGGAAATCACCTCAACTGAAACTATAGGGGAACTTCAATTTGAGTTAGAAAGCCATATAACTGAAGCAGAATTTTGAATCCTACCACTAGGATGCTACGATTGCATTTTGGAAATGAATTCGCTCAAGAAGAACAAAGCCCAGATTCTATGTGCCGAAGAGGAAATAATCTTTCAAGACTTGGAAAGAGAAATTGTAAAGGCATATGGGAAAGCTAGAAGAACTAGATTCCAACCAAATTTGAGGATGTATTTCCGGAAGAACTGACTCAACTGGCTTCAAATTGCAAGGTTGATCATGAAATAAAATTGATTCCTGGAGCCGAGCTAATGTCAAAATGACCGTACAAAATGTCTATTGTTGAAGCTATTGAGCTTAAAGAACAATTGAGGCAACTGATAGGGTAAGGATTTATCCACCCAAGTAATTAACCTTGGGAAGCACCTATCCTCTTCTAGAAAAAGAAGGATGGAACACTTAGACTCTGCATTGACTTCAGAGGACTAAACTAGGTTACGGTAAAAAACAAGTACCCCATACCCAGGATAGATGAATTTTTAAATCGCCTATATAGAGCTAAGGTTTTTTCCAAGATTGATCTAAGGTCCAGATACTATCAAATTCAAATCAAGGAACAAGATATCGCAAAGACTACCTTCAGCACTAGGTATAGTCATGAATTTTTGGTCATGCCATTTGGATTAACTAATGCCCTAGCTACATTCAATCATCTAATGCAAGATATTTTTTGACCATATCTAGATGATTTTGTGCTACTATTACGAGTCCAACTATGCCACTCATGACCTTGAGTTACTTGCAGTAATCCATGCCTTAAAACTGTGGAGACACTATCTATTGGGAAGGGAATTCACTTTAGTGATAGTGTTGAGATATCGAGCTCCACTCGTGATATGCAGGGTGACCGTTGTGCATTTATGTCACCGACTTGTCAGTTGCAGATGCGGTTGGTACACCGCCCATGAATAATAGCTAGATGACAGTTATCCTTATCTACTCTAGTTCGTGGCTCAGTTAGTATGCCACCTTAGTTATTTGAGTTTGGTTTTGAGACCCATACATAGGGTTCTTCTATTTCTTTGTATGAGAGTTCTTTTGGCTTACACAACTAAGAAGAGAAAAACTGTTTTCAGCCTCCACCCTTGTGTGTATTCCCCCATTGTGCAAGTAAGAAATCTACAAGTGAGACTCCTTTCCTCTCTCCCACAATCTTGACATGGTATCAGAGCCTTGTTCGTGGTAAGGAGCTCAAGAAAGCAAGCCAAGCTCGCGGTGTTCTGGTAAGAGGAGCAGTGTTGCTTTCATTTTCTGTTTTTGGGAGCAGATCTCTGCAGGTAGCACAGCCGGAAATTGCAAGAGTGCATTGTCTCAGGTTGAGATGCCCTTCGCGGTGAAGCAAGAGGGCAATATATGCTGCGGGACATGGCTTTAGCCCTTGGCGACCCTGTTTTTTTGATTTAAGGCCATTTCGGGGCCTGTTTTGGAGGCGGAAGTTTTCTGCACGCACTCAAGAAAAGGCCCAGTTTTATGTTGTGCGATCACTATTCTACAGGTCAGTGAAAAGTTACTGTAGAAATTGCATCGTATGCTTGTGTGCAGAGACATTGGGAGTTACAGAATCATCCTTGTTGCCTGTTGATGCAAAATCGTCACTAGGAAGTGACTGTGTGGTCAAATACCACTTTTGTTAGTTTTGCAGATTAGCCCTTGTGAGGCTGAAGCTGTGTTCTTTGCAGTGACAGAACTTTTTGCAGTGTTCTGTAATGGCGTCTGATTCTCTCTCACAGATTGTCACTGAAAAGCTTGACAAGAACAACTTCAAAGCATGGAAGTTTAGAATGACGAACTTCCTTATGGGAAAAGGATATTGGAAATTTGTTGCAGGAAATGAAGAAGAACCAGTTCTTCCTGATGTTCCCAATCAACAGCAAATGCAGGCATTTAAAGCATGGCATGAGAGAGCCAGGAAAGTTATGTACTGGCTGTCTATCAGTATTTCAGACTCTATGATTGTGCATATTCAGGATGCAAGTACGCCAAAGGAGGCATGGGATACTTTGTCAAAAATGTATAGCACAAATACTCAAGCCAGGAAAATGCAACTCAAGCAAGAGTTGCATAATGTGCAAAGAGAAAATATGAGCATCAATGACTACCACATGAAGATGAAGAAGATTGCAGATGCACTTGCTTCCATTGGGTCGCCAGTGGAAGATGATGATTTAGTTTCTGTGACCTTGAATGGTCTAGGAAAGGATTATGCACAGTTTCGAACATCCATTTCCGTCCGTGAAAGATTTCCTGATTTTGAGGAGTTGATTGCTCTTCTAATTTCTGAGGAGCAGAGAAATGGTGGTGCATCTTCTTCAGGAGGAACTTCAAAAGAAGCTGTCTTCTACTCAAATGCTGGAAGAGGTAGAGGCAGAGGTAGAAGAGGCCGATCTGGAGGCCGTGGTAGAAATCAGAATATGCAGCAAACTCAAGAAAACCAGTCCTATGGAGGAGGACGTGGTAACTCTAGAGGCAGGGGGAGCCAAAGAGGTCATGGTGGATGGCAAAGAGGCCAAAATGCAAACAGTAATGTTGAATGCTACTACTGTGGTAAAATGGGTCACATGGCTAAAGACTGTTATAAAAAGCAGAATGACATCATGAATGGAAAACTGCAACAAGGGAACTATGCATCTTCTAGTAGACAGGGTGATGACAGAAATGAGCATTTGTTTATGGTGCAGCACATGAACAATTCTATGACAAGTGCAGAAGAAAGCAATGATGTATGGTATGTTGACTCAGGTGCATCAAACCACATGATAGGTCATGCAGAATGGATGGAGGATGCAAGGAAAATGGAAAAACCAGGATTTGTGGAGACTGGTGATGATACTGCACATCCTATTGTGCAGATTGGAAAAATTCCTTTGTCTATGCAGGATGGGAAAAAGAAATACCTGTCAGATGTATTTCATGTCCTGAATATCACCAAGAATCTGGTTTCTGTTGGTCAAATGGTTGAGCAGGGCTTGTAGGTCAGATTTAATCCTCATGGATGCTTTGTTGAGGATATGAAAAATAAAGGTCGCTTGATAGCAAAAGGAAAGAAGAAGGGCAGAATGTTTACGTTGGATGCAGACATGTCTGAATTGAGTGCAGCAATGTTTGCACATGGGACCGGTGTAGTTGCAGATATTGATATCTGGCATAAACGCATTGGTCATGTTAATGTACAACGACTTAAATCAATGCAGGCCCAAAATATTATTGCAAGATTGCCTAAATTCAAGGTTGCAGAAATGCATAAGGTATGTGAAGCCTGTCAGTTTGGAAAACAGGCAAGGAAACCATTTCCTAGACCTGTTCAAGAGAGTAAGAAGCCATTGGAATTAATCCACTCTAATGTGTGGACTACTAAAGCTGCATCTCTTGGAGGCTGTCATTATTTTGTTACTTTTATTGATGACTATAGCACAAAAGTTTGGGTGTATTTTATGAAAAAGAAAAGTGAAGTTTTTGGGCATTTCAAAACTCTTAAAGCTATGGTTGAAAAAGAAATAGGCCTGCAAATAAAATGCCTAAGGTCAGATGGAGGGGGAGAGTACCTCTCAAATGAGTTTGCAAGGTTCCTGCAGGAGCATGGCATAAAGCAGCAATATTCATGCAGTCATACCCCACAACAAAATGGAATTGCAGAAAGGAAAAACAGGCATATTGGAGAGGTATCTCGTGCCATGCTCAATGAAAAAGACTTGCCAGATTTTTACTGGGATGAAGCAATTGCTACAGCAGTCTATATAATGAACACGACTCCCACTGCAGCAATACATGGGATGACTCCAGAGGAGAGGTATACTGGTAGGAAACCAGATATTTCTCATTTGAAAATTTTTTGTTGCATTGCCTATGTACATGTGCCAGATGAGTTGAGATCCAAGTTGGATTCCAAAAGCTGAGAAGTGCATCTTTATTGGTTACTCTTTGCAGCAAAAAGGGTATAGATGCTATAACCCTTCTATTCATAAGTTTACAGTGAGCAGAGATGTTGTTTTTGATGAGATGAGTAGCTGGTATAAACCAGTAAATGTGATTGATGATGAAGATGCACAAAACGGTAATGCTGCATAGAATTCACAGCAGCAATCACAAAATATTAGTGGACCTGGAGCGTCCTCTAGCAGTGGTTCACATTCTTCGCCATGGATAGGCAGATTGAGATTAGGAGAATCTTCTCAAAGCAATGCAGATAGTGGTATGCAGGTATCACGAAAAGGAAAAGAGAAGGTTGATGTGAATGCATGCCACTCTTATGTGGATGGTGAATCCAGTGGCTCAGAACAGAGCATTGATGATGAGTTGGGTATTCCTTCTATTGTTACACCTAGAGTAAGGAAGACCAGGGATGTTTTGAGAGTACCTGGGAGTGAACCTATTTTGCGCAGGTCTACGAGAGCTAGGTATCCTGTGGATAGGCTGAAATATGATGGATTTACAGCCATTCACTATGCATATATGGTCAAAGTGATACAGGAACCAGAACCCACTTCTTTTGAGCAAGCCATGGGAAAAGAAAAATGGGAGAAAGCCATGGATGAAGAAATGGATGCCTTGGAAGCAAATGCTACATGGGAGTTGGTACCTTTGCCTAAAGGTAAGAATGCAATTGGCTGTAAGTGGGTTTACAAGGTGAAACACAATGCAGATGGTTCTGTGAATAGATACAAGGCAAGATTAGTAGTCAAGGGGTATGCACAAACATATGGCATTGACTATGAAGAAACATTCAGTCCGGTTGCAAGGATGGCAACCGTAAGAGCAGTCATTGCTATGACTGCATCAAAGGGATAGTCTTTACATCAGATGGATGTAAAGAATGCCTTCTTGCATGGTGATTTGCAAGAAGAGGTCTATATGGAGCAGCCACCAGGTTATGTGCATGCTGTTCATCCTGAGTTTGTTTGCAGGTTGAAGAAAGCCTTGTATGGCTTGAAGCAAGCACCTAGAGCATGGTCTGACAAGATAGGACAGTATCTTGTCACTATTGGCTTTCAGATTTCCAAGGCAGATTTCTCACTTTATGTGAGAAAAACAGAGAAATGTATTATGCTACTTGTCATTTATGTTGATGATTTAATTATGACAGGTGACAGTGATGAAGATATCCTTCATGTGAAAATGCTATTGAAGCAGAAGTTTGAGATGAAGGATTTGGGAGAGCTGCGTTATTTCTTGGGCATTGAGGTGATTAGATCACCAAGTGGGATACTGCTCTTGCAAAGGCAGTATGGATTGGACATGCTGTCCAAATATGGGATGACAGGCTGTAAGCCTATTTCAATTCCTTTGGAGCAGAATGTGAAGTTTAGCACAGATGCAGGTGAGCTTCTGGAAGACCCTACTATGTACAGACGCATAGTAGGAAGCTTGATTTATATGACTATTACCAGGCCAGATTTGAGCTATGCTGTTGGATTGGTAAGTCAGTTTATGCAGGCTCCAAGGAAACCGCATTTGGATGCGGCTAGACGCATACTCAGGTATGTGAAGTCCACATTGCAGTATGGACTATTTTATGAGACTGGGGTTCAGATATAGTTGCATGGATACACTGATGCCGATTGGGCTGGTAGTATTTCTGATAGACGATCTACCAGTGGGTATGTGTTCTCTTTTGGGAGTGCTGCAGTCACTTGGAGCAGCAAGAAACAGCCTACAGTTGCCTTGTCGAGCACAGAGGCTGAGTACAGGGGTGCAGCAATGGCTGCATGTGAGGTAGCTTAGTTGCATAAGCTACTTTATGATATGCATCAGTCTACAGATGGGCCAGTTGTCATTTATTGTGACAACATGAGTAGTATACACTTGGCAAATAACCCAGTCTATCATGCTAGAACAAAGCACATTGAGGTGCATTATCACTATGTGCAGGAGAGGGTTTTACTAGGTCTTATTGATCTAGTTTATGTCAGCACAGAGGATCAGGTAGCTGACATATTCACGAAGGCATTGGGCACAGAGAAGCTGCGCCAGTTCAGAGACCTGCTTGGTGTGCAGGAATTGGGATTGAGCTCGAGGGGGAGTGTTGAGATATCGAGCTCCACTCGTAATATGCCAGGGTGACCGTTGTGCATTTATGTCACCGACTTGTCAGTTGCAGATGCGGTTGGTACACCGCCCATGAATAATAGCTAGATGACAGCTATCCTTATCTACTCTAGTTCATGGCTCAGTTAGTATGCCACCTTAGTTATTTGAGTTTGGTTTTGAGACCCATACATAGGGTTCTTCTATTTCTTTGTATGAGAGTTCTTTTGGCTTACACAACTAAGAAGAGAAAAACTGTTTTTAGCCTCCACCCTTGTGTGTATTCCCCCATTGTGCAAGCAAGAAATCTACAAGTGAGACTCCTTCCCTCTCTTCCACAATCTTGACAGATAGATCATAAAAGTCTTAAGTGGATCTTCACCCAAGCTGACCTAAACATGAGGCAAAGAATATGGATAGAGATACTGCAAGAGTTTGATTTTAAAATCAAATATCATCCAGGGAAGGACAATGTTATTGTAGATACCTTAAGCTAAAAGGCCTTTCTTAACAGTGTTATAGAAGTTCGAAGCTTAATAACTGTATCCCTACCTGATAACCCTGTACTTGAGATTGTACGCCAAGCTATTTCTCAAGATAAGGAATATGAAGGACTTATGGCTAAGGTACTTCAAGGAGAAATCTCTGACACAGAAAGGTCTAAGATTAAGGATTATTGTGCTAGCAATGGTTGTCTATATTACCACGATCGTGTTTGTATCCAAAAAGACCAGAAGTGAAGGCCAAGATATTATGGGAAGCACATGACAGCCCCATTGCAGGACATTTGGGGTATGCCAAGACACTCAACGCAATTTGTAAGAGCTATCACTGGCTAGAATTGAAAAGGGATGTATTAAAGTATGTAACTCAATGCTTGACTTGTCAAAGAGTCAAGGCAAAAAGGATCAAGATTCCTGGAGAGTTACAACCCTTGGACAATCCACAAATGAAATGGGAGTCAATAAGTATGGACTTTGTTGTTGGATTACCTATTGCTGCTAGTGGATATGATTCCATCATGGTAATGGTTGACAAATTGACAAAAGTTGCACACTTGATCTGAGTCAAAAAAACCTATAAGTCATTTGAGATTGCTTGAATCTTTATTAAAGAATTATTTAAGTTGCATGGATTCCAAAGAGCATAATCAGTGATGACCGAGACTCCAAGTTCACCTCTAAGTTTTAGACTTGCCTATTCCAAGCAATTGGAACACAGCTATGCTTCAGTACTACTTATCATCCTCAAACTGATGGCCAAACTGAGAGGATGAACCAGACCATTGAAGATATTCTAAGGACTTATTTCGGCAAAGAATCGAAACAGTGGATTGAACATTTACATTTGGTGGAGTTTGCTTATAACACTACCTTTCAACAAATAATCAAGATGTTGCCATTTCAAGCCTTGTATGGGAAAGAATGTTGTACATCCCTAAACTTCTAAGATCCCACTCTCAAGGTAGAGGCTTCTAAGGCTATGCTTGAAGAGATGGACCAAAAAATCCAATTGATCTGACATGACATTCAAGCTGCTCAAGATTGGTAAAAGTACTATGCAGATCTTGAAAGATCCATAAGAATATTCAAGAAAGGTGGAATGGTGTTTCTAAGGGTAAGGCCCGAAAAGACCTCATTATCCTTGGGGAAATACAAAAATCTTAGTCCAAGGTACTGTGGACCATATGAAGTAATGAAAGTAATGGGAAGGCAAGCCTACAAGATTAAAGTGCCACTCCATCTCAAGATTCACAATGTATTTCATGTAAGCCTATTGAAACCTTATGTACCAAATCCTAATCATGTGCTTAATGACAAACAAATAGTCATGGATGCCCAAGGAATTCTGGAAATGCAACCCAAGAAGATTCTAGATACAAGGGAGAAACCTCTAAGAAGCCGAATCTTAAGAGAACACCTAGTACAATGGAAGGATTATCCTGAAGAGGATGCCACTTGGGTCAATGAGGCAGCCCTTATGAAAGAATACCCCCAGTTTCTCTCGAGATAAGGACATCTCGATTTCTTTAAGGAGGGAAGAATGTAATGTCCCTATTACTTAGCTTATTTTAATAAACAATATGCGTATACATTTCAAAGAAAATTGATTTATGTTGCTAGCTCTAATTATGAAACTGGCTCTATTTATGAAGATAAATGTTATTATTAATGAGGTACTATATGCCAATTCATGGAAGAAAGACTTGGGAAACCCTTCCAAAACTATATGCCAATTCATGGAAGAAAGACTTGGGAAACCCTTCCAAAACTAGCTTATTGACTATGTTTGTAGTATAGAACAACAAAAAGAACTAGCCTAGTGGATAGTCACATGGTAGTTAAGTGCACTTGGGTGATGACATTGTTGGGATGGGTAACCTCCCGGAAAGATTTTCCTACAAGCTAGTGGGAGCTTCTCACGCGCAGCCAATGGTGCCAACGAAGCCTTCATAGCCTGTTGCCAAGTATGCCAAGGCCAAGATGCCAAGGTCTATGCCTTGGTTTCCACCTTAGTCGTATGCTTTGGTTACTATATTGTAATATTTTCACACAATTAAAAATTAGTTGGTTAGTTTGAAAATTAGCTAGTCAATTAATAAGTTAGTAAAACTACTAATTAAAAACTAACTAATGTTAATAATTAATAGTTTTTATTTAATTAAAAATATATATATTAAAAAATCGAGAGTCGTAATCCGACATTTTTCTCGGATTGACAAGGACCATAGCCACCCTTCACGGAAGTTACAATGTGAATGAGAGTTATGAGCCATATTAATCACTAGTGATAATGTGTATAATATGGATGGTCCAAAAATATTAGATTTTTGGAAAAAACTAGCATATTTTAGATATTATCCTAAAAAGATATGGAGATTTCTAGAACTAGATGTCATTTAAAAAAAAAGGATAAGTGATGTTTTAGTCAGTTTTGGAGATTTTATAAAAAGAAAAAAGAGAGAGAGAGATTGGCGAAATCACGTGTGCTACGATCGCAGTTTGCAAATAGTAGACAACACTTCGAACATGGAGAGAAAGGAGTGATCTGAAAAATTTCTAAGAAAGTGTCTTGGAGTTTTACCCCCTTTTGGAGCCAATGGAACCATCAGATTAATGATTTGAGTATCAAATCACTGATTTTTTCTAAGATCCCCTCCACAAAGAGCTCTTCCTCTCAAAGCCACAATCCTTCTTCTCTTGGTTAGCTATAAATATGAGGCATGGGAGGCACAAGGATGCACAAGGAGACCCCGAGAGAGAGAGAGAGAGGAGTTACCCCGAGATGCTGCAAAGGAGAGAGTTGGCTTGATTCCCCCTATCCCGGTCTTCGACTAAGCCATATTCTCTTATGCTCTTCCATCTCAAAATCCATTCGTTCCTTATCTCTCGAATCTACCTGCAGATGATGGCCCCCAAGTGAAGAATGTCACGCGGATGGCAATCCTACAACCAGTAAAACGAAGCTTCGGGCGAAGGCATCACTATCAATCCAACTGTAGTACCGGTCGTAAGTAATGTATTTCCAAATTCATAGATGCTTGCTTTGATTCTCGTATGAGAAACATTAGGCCCCATACTGTGGGAGCTTTCGCTCAACCGCCAAGACCCACGGACCGCTTATTGTTTCAAGTGTTCCAAGCCGAGCACTAATGGCTACCTCTCACATAGCCGATGCGCCATCCACATCTTTTTTCTCAGATTGACAAGGATTGTAGCCACCCTTCATGGAAGTTACAACGTGAATCAGAGTTATGAGCCATATTAATCACTAGTGTTAATGTATATAGTATGGATGGTCCAAAAATATTAGATTTTTAGGCAAAAACTAGCATATTTTAGAAATTATCTAAAAATTTATGGGGATTTCTAGATTTGGATGTCATTTTAAAAAAAAAGGTAAGTGATGTTTTAGTTAGTTTTGGAGATTTTATAAAAAGAAAAAAAAGAGAGTGATTGGCGAAATCACGTGCATCGCGATCGCAATTTGCAAGCAGTAGAAAACACTTCGAACAGGGAGTGAAATAAGGAGTGATCTGAAAGATTTCTAATCAAGTGTCTTAGGGTTTTACCCCCCTTTCGGAGCCAATGGAACCATCAGATTTATGATTTGAGTATTAGATCACTGATTTTTCCAAGATCCCCTCCACAAAGAGCTCTTCCTCTTAGCCATAACCCTTCTTCTCTTGGCTAGATATAAATATGAGGCATGGGAGACACAAGGAAGCACAAGGAGACCCTGAGAGGCTATGAGAGAGAGAGAGAGAGAGAGAGAGAGAGAGAGAGAGAGAGAGAGAGAGAGAGAGAGAGAGAGAGAGAGAGAAAGAAAGTTATATTAACGTCTTCTAAAGACCAAAACTGGCCTATGAGACAAACTGTGATACAACTGATGAGGTCCAGCTATCCAAAATAAAAGTGCTGAATGAAAAGCTAAAAACTGGAAACTGAAAATACGGTGCTGTGAGTGTGATAAGTGTCGCGTATGTGTATGTGCGTATGTAGCTTTGGTACTCCAGATAATGGCTACAAAAGGGGAACAAATGTTGGCTGTGATAGGGGAACAACTGTCGGCTGTGATAAAGTGGTGCGATGTGTATATGTAACAGATGCAGGGAGATATACTATCCTGGGATGTAGTAGCAGTCATCGAAGTTGCTAATAGCAGGTGATCCCTCCTGGATGCAGGATGTGGTACATCGGAGGGTGGAGAAAGAGCAAACTGGAGGTCTGAGATCCAATGTGTCGAGTGTCGTCGGATCTCAGTCTGCTGTCGATGTAGATCAAGAATCCTCCGGATCTCCTGTCGATGTGGATGTGGGGTCCGAAACCCACGGATCCTCATGCGGCGTCGGGTACGCTGGTCCTCAGCCTGCTGTAGTGTGAGCCCGTAGGTCTGGCTGGAGGCTGGTACAGTAGCTCTCACTCTGTCTGTCTGAAAGAACTATGTAATAGTCTTCTAGGTGGGCCCCTCTCTGATTGGGACCCGCTGTGTGCTCTGCTCTCTGATGTGCCATGCCTCTCCCAGAAAACGGCCAAATGATCTCTGATCCATATCAGTCATACATCCCTGAAGTGAGCTGCTCAATGTGTATCTAGATCTCAACTCTGAGTATGCCGGGCATCTGAGAACAAAATGCTCCTCACTCTCCACCTCTGATCTACAAAGGGGACATATTCTCTCCTCCCGTGGGATGCCACTGGCTCTGCCACTCTCAATCATAAGCTGATGTGATGATACCCTAAGCTGTCCAATAAGAACTCTCAATCGATGTGGCATATAGATCTGCATATATCTCAGAATCTCTATGAATCCCTGCTCTGATATGCTCAAGAACTGTGTATAATAATGTGCCATCTTCGATGGCAGTGGCTGTGCAGGGCCGACCCATGTCCTCTGTATATAAATATGCCATATCTCCTATCTGATGACTCTGTTCCTCTCAGAGAGAGAGAGGGTGTAAGTGGGAGCATAAGTATCATATAGAAGAGGTGGGAGTCTATCAATGTCCAGCCCATGTCTCTCAAACCAAGCTGTAGTCTGTGTATACCATGATGTGGTATCCCCCGCTCGAGCCATCTCCTGAGATGCCATATATGCTCTGTATGCAATGTGATCTCTGTCCATATCCTGAAATCTGTGTAGGAAGCAGACCGCCTGAAATAATGCCTCGACTAGAATGGGCAGTGTGGCAAGCTCTGCTCGCACAATGTCATGTGGAACTGAGGCCTTGCTGCGAATCAATCTAGATATCATGATCACCTGAGGTCTCTCCATCAATGTCCATACATAATCGGCAAGGCCTGGCCCCCATATACCTGCTCCATACATCAGTGCTGGAGTGACTAGAGTATCAAAGAGCCACCCCTTGGTGCGGGGCTCTTGGAAATGTGCCTGATGACATTGTCGCTCCATAAGAGCCAATGCTGAGTATCCTCTAGTGAGGCGGTCACGAGCTGCCTGTGTCATCAAGAAAATCCCTGAAGCTGCTGTAAAGGTGACTCCCAAATATACATATGATCCAGTGACCTCAATACTCCCTCCCACTACCATGAAAATACTCTGTCTGCGTATCTGACCTGATGTATGGAATATAAGAACCTTGGTTTTACCAAGGTTCACTGTCATGCCTTTCTGTATGCAAAAATCATCCAATGCTAATAAATGCTGCTGTAATCCCTGAGCTGAATCTGAGACCAACACAATGTCATCTGCATATAGTAAGATATGAACTGTGGCTCCACTGAGATCTATACCTCCACCGGCTCGCTGTTGAATAAACTCTTCTATCTCATCAATGTATAGCCCAAATAGAGTCGGTGAGAGTGGGCATCCTTGTTTCACACCAATGGTGCTCACAAGGGGATCTGATATACCTCCCGGACATCTGACTCTACCAGTAACCCGCTCATATAGTGCATAAATACCCCACATCATGTCATCATCCACCCCCAGATCAAGTAGGCGTCTGAAAAGCCTCTCTCTCGGAACCGTGTCAAAGGCTTTGCGGAAATCCACAAAGCAACAATACAATCTCTGTTTCTTCACTCGTGTCTGGTCGATCAGACAACGGAGAATGAAGATGTGGTCTATGGTAGAAAATGCCCGTTTGAACCCTGCCTGTACGGGTGCGCGCATGCACTCTCTCTCTGCCAGCATGTTGAGCTCCTCCTCCATCACCGTGCCATAAAGTTTGGCCAAAACTGGCCCAATCATGATGGTCCTATACGTGTTAAGATCCATAGGATCCCCTGACTTGTGGATAGGTACAATGGTGTGCTCTGTCCAGAGTCAGGGAACCCCTCAGACAATGCACGGTTGAAGAGGTAAGCAATGAGTGGAGCCAACGTGTCTCTACCATATATAATATGCTCTGCCTGAAGATCAAATTGGTCTCGAGTGCGGCCATGCTGTAACCGTGAGATAGCATGTTTCACCATACTAGTGGTGAAAAAGGATGAAATACCCGGTCTCGGTGTACATGGTGTGGGTATCAGCGGCTGTGCAGGTACATGATATAAACTCTGTGCGTATCCATGCCATACTGCAGGGTCATGTATCGGTGTGGGTGAGCGTGGCTCTCTGATCTACCTCCATGCCTCTGCACAATCTCTGCTCATAAGAAGATGGTATATATCCCAATATCTCTCCTCCCATTCCCGCTTTTTACTGCGGGTCAAGCGGTGCATGCGTCTCTGCGCCTGTCTGTGTGTGATCTCTCCTCTGGCCTCCAAATCGCATAGCTGTCGACGTAGATCTTTGCACTCATCATCATACCACCTGTTCTGTGGCATGGTACCAGTCCGAGGGGGGTGCGTGTATGTGTGATGTGGAAAATTGAGTATAGCACAATCATGTAGAATGCGTGTGATATCAGTGGTCAGTGTATCAAGGGGTGCGTATGGATCAAGTGACGTGATGTGCTCCTCCAGATGCTGTGAGTAAACATGTGAGAGCTTATGAGTGAAGTGTATGGTAGTATGCATGTGGGGTATGATATCTGCAGGTGGTGATAGTAATGAGGTGAGGAGTGAGAAACTGAGAAAGGTGTGATCGGCACCGAGTGGAAGTCTCCCAAGGCCAAAGGACTCGATAGTATGCATACCATCGATCGGTTCGAGTAGATAATCTACAGTACTCTCGCCCCCCCATGTGGGAAGCATGTAAGACCTCCTGAATATGGCCATCGTGCCATCCCGTTATAAATAACGAGATGATGTCTACTACCAAGCTCAAGTAAATGCCCTCCATACCCTGTGGCGTCTGGCCTAGTATTTGCTGACTCCCGACTGATCCCCAACTCCTCAGGGTCTAATGCTCTCATGATCTCTGGCTGCTCCATATCAAAATTCTCACACTGTCGGCTCTGTGTGCGCCCGTTGAAGTCCCCCATAAGGAAGACCTCGCCCAAACTAGAATACAGAATAATGTCCTCTGAGAGCTGTGAATAAGGGGAGGGGGAATCTCTGGCCTGAATATCACCCTGCATAGTAGCATATCTGGACCCTCGTGGTGAAAAGTAGCATACTGCCATATAGATCCATCTCTCATCTGATATCTGCACTCTGATCCATATGTAACTGGCCTCCTCATCTCGTCTCACTAACTGGATATGTCTCTGTATCCCCTGACGGAATAGAACTGCTACCCCTCCTGAGCCCCTAGATGTACTCTGCCTAGTAGTAGCCCGGTATGCAGATACACACTCAAATCCTGTAATGCATGGAAGCCCTCTCTCTGGGCTCTCATGTGTCTCTCTGAGGCATATAACATCATGGTCGGGTAAAATCTCCTCAAGTCTGTCCGGTCGTGACCATAGGGAGCCGTTGCAGTTCCAAACTGCCACACGTATCGGGATCTCCTGTACAGTCCTCTGCCCCGTCTCATAGGCCACGCCCCCCTATTTGGTGGGGCGTCCATTTATAAAAATCCGGCCATCTCGATAGAAGGCCTTACGGCCTTCTCTACGTGCTTGGAGTATCTGTGGCATGCATGCTCGTCTGTGTGCAATCTGCATTTGAGTCAGGTCCTCATCCATGAAGATGGGAGCCCCAGTCATCCCTCAGAGCAAAATCCGCTTCTGAAAGAAAGCGGCTCTATCCTCCGGTGTGCTCTGTCCTCCGAGAGAGAGAGAGAGAGAGAGAGAGAGAGAGAGAGAGTTACCCCGAGAGGTTGCAAGGGAGAGAGTTGGATCAATTCCCCCTATATCCCGGTCTTCACTAAGCCATATTCTCTTATGCTCTTCCATCTCAAAATCCATTCGTTCCTTATCTTTGGAATCTACCTGCGGCCGGACAATGGCCCCCAAGCAAAGAATGTCACATGCGGATGGCTATCCTACAACCAGCAAAACGAAGCTTCAGACAAAGGCATCACTATCAATCCAACTGTGGTACTGGTCGTAAATAATGTATTTTCAAATTCATAGATGCTTGTTTTGATTCTCGTATGAGAGACGTTAGGCCCCATACTATGATGCACGAGTATAGGTCATAAAAAAGGATAAATATCATCTCACATATTTGAAAGATGGAGCTTGCAAAGTGTATGTATCAAGGGAAGTTAATTGCACCTAGTTGCATATGGCTTATTCGTTGATAGAGCAAGTACAAGAAAGAATCACTCTCAAGGGTTATGCATGGCATAATCATAAAAAGAATGACATAGTTTCTCCTGTATGGGCACGAGACAAAGATTAATTAGAAGATAAGTTAAGAAATTTGTTTAAACTTATTTTGCTTGCTTTGTTTTTGTGTTTGTGTTGTAAGTTACGCGAACAAACCCTGTTCTTTAAAGGCTTAATTAAGGAAGCTAGTTTTACATATCGCACATAAATGTGATAGGGCCTAATTAGAAAACTAAAGCTATCAAGGGAAGCAGATGGGCAGAACTCGGATGGGTTTTTTCTATGGCAAGGTGGTCTCAAAGAACTAGGAGGCTTCTCGTAAGATTTTAATGTCATTCAATCTTTAGATATTATTAAGTTAGAACCCGATTCATGCCATTTTAGGGGACTGGAATGGGACTATGTCCTACGAGCAGAGAGATTGAGTGGCATATCCCTCTTATTTTCCATTCTCTTTGAACCAAGTGTAGTATGGATCTGCTTCGAATTGGATATCTCTACATAAAGTAGGATGTCCAAGACCGGAATGCTAGATTGTTGTCAGGAGATCTTGACCACTAGGAACCCAGATTTCAGATCCTAGCGGGTTCGGTCACGAATGTTCTGTTGCGAGGCCGATTCAGAAAACCCTAGGCGACAAACCTTGTAACATTCCATGAGAATGGAAGGTGGCGTCACTTAAATTCGGACCAATACAAACGTGCTTGGACAGTCGATAGACGACATGTTATATATATAAACAAGGGTAGAGCATCAGGTCAGGAACACACACAGATACACAACGACCCGTGTAGAGGTCTCTCTCTGCTATTGATGTGATGAAGCTTTGCTACAATAAGCCAAATTTCTCTCTCTCTCTCTCTCTATACCTACGCGCAAGTGCTCCTCGAATCCATCAAGCTTCTTCCATGGGTTCCAAGAGATGTCGAGATGCTAAGCAAGGTCACACTTAGAGGGCTTTCCAACGCAAGGAAGTAGTCGCCGCTGAAGCATAAGCCGAAGTTAACCTCGAATCCATTCAACCCGAAGGATTGATTATTCCACAACATATCGGGGTTGCCGCTATAACATGTAACCACGATGGATGGCCAAACAAAGATAATCAGGCTAGTACATAAGAAAAGGATGGGCAGGAGACAAACAAAGAAATTATGTTGGACAGAAGGGAATACATAATTTCTCCTGTATGGACAAGAGACAAAGATTAATGTGAAGATAAGTTAAGAAATTTGTTTAAACTTATTTTGCTTGCTTTCTTTTTGTGTATGCACACTGTAAGTTACGCGAATGAACCTTGCTCCCTAAAGGCTTAATTAAGGAAGCTAGTTTTAAATGTCACACATAAATGTGATAGGACCTAATTAGAAAACTAAAGCTATCAAGGGAAGTAGATGGGCAGAACCCGGATGAGTCTGTCCTATGACAGGGTGGTCTCAGAGAACTGGGAGGGTTCTCACAAGGTTTTAAAATCGTTTGATTTGTAGGTATTGTTAAGTTAGAACCCGACTCATGTCGTTTTAGGGGACTGGAATGGAACTATTCCCTACGGGTACAGAGGTTGAGTGGTGCATCCCTCTCATTTTCCATTCTCTTTGAACCAAGTGCAGTATGGATTTGCTTCGGATTGGATATCTATACGTAAAGTAGGATGTCTAGGACCCGGACGCTAGATTGTTGTTAGGAGATCTTGACCACTAGGAACCAATATTTTAGGTCGATCCTAGTGGGTTCAGCCACGAATATTTTGTTGCAAGGCGGAATTGGAAAACCCTAGGTGAAAAACCTCGTAACATTCCATGGGAATGCTAGGCGGCGTTGTTTAGATTCGGACCAATAAAAACATGCTTGGACAGCCGATAGGTGGCATGTTACATATATAAACAAGGGTAGAGCATCATGTCAGAAACACACAAGTCACACAATGACCCATGCAGAGGTCTCTCTCTGCTATTGATGTGATGCTCTACTACAATAAGCCGAATTTCTCTCTCTCTCTCTCTCTCTCTCTCTCTCTCTCTCTACATCTACGTGAAAGCGCTCCTCGAATCCATCAAGATTCTTCCATGGGTTCCAAGAGATGTCGAGATGCTAAGCAAGGTCATACTTAGAGGGCTTCCCAATGCGAGGAAGTAGTCACCCGCTGAAGCGCAAGCGGAAGTTAACCCCGAATCCATTCAACCCAAAGGATTGATTATTCCATAACAAATCGGGGTTGTGGCTATAACACGTAATCAGATGGATGGCCAAACAAAGATAATTAGGTTAGTACATAAGAAAATGATCAAAATTAGTTAGAACTTACTTAGACTTATAAAAACATATTTGTATTATCAAATGCTTTTTAGGAAAGAACACAAAAATTGATGAAGGGAATAGATTCTATGCATCGCATTGATAACTCTGTTAAACATGTTTTATGGTTATGACTGCTTTTGGATTCGTGAATGATGAGTTATGGCTCCTATGATTTTGGGCTTGCACAGTCAGACGAGTTGTGGATTGTGGTGGTTTAGGACATTGGGGTCCCCAACCCAATGCTCCCTTACACTCTGTGGAGTGTGGAAAAACTCACCTGCGGATGGGGGTCTTATGCTCCCAAGGGAGATAGGTGTTTTTGGTTTTTGATCACTCGAGTACATGAGAGGGCAAAGGGATGAGTGGTAAGTGCCCCTGTTATGTAGGATGGCTCCAGAGGCTCAGGAAAGCTTAGAGGGGCTTCAAGCCACTAAATTCCCTATTGACCGCAGATGGAGTGCAATCACATACAGCCCAATCCCGAGGGATTGGAAGGTCTTATCCTAAGGTTGAACAGTATCTTTTTGTTGCACAAATATGGTTTTGTACCACTCTACAGAGTGTTGGTGAAATAAAGTATCCGATTTCTAAATTGTTTGTTATGTGCTAAAGATTGAGTTTAACGAACCCAGTTTAATGGAGTAATAAAAGAAAGATGATTTTATATGTCCAAACAGTGTGGTAGTATGCTTTGCTGATTAGAAAACTAAGAAAACCCCATCGAGGAAAGTGGGAGGCTTCAATCCTAACGATTGGACACCTATGGCTAAGTGGACATGATAAGTCTGGTAACTTTCCAACATTAGATAGATTTTATTAAATTCATGACCCTTACAATATGGGTAGGATTAGTTACTAGGTTTAACACTGTTTTAGTAGGGGGACCAGAGCTAAGACTTTACCTTAGGGGTAGGGGTATCGAGTTACACTCTCCCACGTCTCTCTCTCTTTGAACCAAGTGCGGTGTTAACCTCACTCCTACCTTTGATTGATTACAAAGTGGTCTTTCTTAGGTGGGCATTAGATTGCTATTAGGGGTAACTTGTATATGCTTTCCTTGTAAAGTAGAACTGAGATTCCCATGTTCAACTAAGTCCAAGGTTTCCCATGGGGAGACGGGATGGTGATGCGCATGGGTATGAATTTCAGTTGACTACTAAGAGGACTCCTTTGAGTTTGTTGGAGGAGACACCTCACACCCTTTAGCACTAGACCTTCTACAAAAGAGGGTGTAATCTTGATTTTTCTTAGCATTTGGATAATCTTGATTGTTCTTAACATTTGGGCAATAAGTGGCTAGCCATATGCTCCTCTTGTTGGTACCTTTAACAAATTATTGGTCCTCTAGGCCTTTGAAGACTTTGTTTCATCTAGTTTGGAAAGTTAATTCTATCATTATTATAATTATTTTGAGGAGCTCGGGGCCTATCTTGGTAGGTAACCCTCACTATTAGAGTTATTTCAAGGGACTCGGGATCTATCTTATGTAAGAAACCCTCTAGGACTCAATGGCTAAGTAGGCAAACCAATCTCATATGTTATATTATTACTATCCATGTAAATGTGATTTGTGTGCATCACTCATGCTTATTATTGCTCTTGGCCTATTTTGCGCCAATTGTTAGTACATCTAAGTGACTAGTGTTAAGACAAAAGGTACAAAAGGCTAGATGGTCTAGCGCAACCTCAAATGTATTGGGCATTCTATAGCCACATGACCATATCCATGACACTTCCCACACTAGATGTGCAATCTTGGTAGGTTGGAAGATCTTAGTTGGTTGGAAGGAGGATTGCTTTAGGATTGTTGTTGTGAAGTGGCAACTTTCTATGTAGTTATTGAAAAAATCTCCTTAAGAGGTGCTTGAACTACACCTATTACCTATTCTTTTAATTAGTCCAAGGACTTCACAATGATAACTACAAGATTTTCTTCATCCAACATTGATGGCATTCCTGTTTGCATAATATAAGCAAGAATATAAGTATAAGGATTTAGGGGTATGTTTGGCATATTAGAGCATGTAGCTATGGATGGAGTTAGAGGAACTACCACATATTACATTACTAGGTACTCCACTTGATGCATTTATATATTCCATTCAAGGTTCTTTGAATAGATATATATATCAATGTTGACTAAGTTAAGCCTCTTTCCATCATCTAGCATGTCATTGCATCTGCTAGCGTGGTAAGACCTTTGTAAACTTATGTGTTGATAAAACTTTGGGTTAAGCCCATCTATAAGCTTATATTTTTGTGTAGGATAATTAGGGACTAGGTTCATTTTCCAAATTATTGTCTCCATCTACTCTATATAATGATCTATTCTCTTTATTTCTCCTTGAGATAAATAATCCAGTTGAAGAGCTATCCTATTCTAAAATCCTTGACATCTAAACTTTTACAAAAATACCATTGACAAAGCAAATGTATGTTACTTTGTTTTTTGTTTCTAGATTCCCATACCACCCTAAATGCTCCATCCTTTAACATCGCTAGAAAAATGTGTAGCTTTTGATAATCTCATCAACTATCTCATTTACTGTAAACCTTTGCTTATGAGCATCAAGATCTTCATCTCATAATTTCGCAAATTGGGTAAAGTCTACTAGACACATTGGATTACAAGCCATTATTTCTCAAAAAGAGGAGGATAATAATGATGATAAAGATAGAAAACCATGTTCTCATCCCTTCATCTACTAATTTGCTCAAAATAAAGAACAAAATCAAGAGAGATTGGTTAAGTCAAAGTTCTTACCTCGTAGGGTGAGGAATCGATTAGACTAGCTCCTTGACAACCAAAATTGAGCAATCCAAAGAAGATCGGCCATAGATGTACCACAGATTCTCTCAAAGAGTTGAAGATTGGAAGTTAATTCTTTTGGTTACTAGCAAAGAGACTATGCTTTGCGAATATGCTATCCAGGCATGTCAAGGCTTTTGCATTTCAACTGCGTGAGATAGATTATGTTGATCTAGGAGTTTTTGCTCCCATGGTTATCTTTACAATTCTACATATACCTAGAACTTACAACATATTCGAGTTTTGAGGGAACAGTTATCTAACGCGAAAGCTTTGTTAAATGAGAAGAAAAGGATAGGAATTTTAGAGCCCTCTTTGACTCCATATTCCAACATGTGGTTCATAGTTCTAAAGAAAAATGGGATCCTAAGATTTGTATAGGATATGCAACCAATGAACAAGGTGATCACCATCAAGAATGTGGGACTGAAACTAATTGTAGATGAGTTTGCTTAAGATTTCGTAAGGAGGTCCATATATTCATTAGGAAATTTTTATTCAGGCTATGGCCAATTTCAGTTTGGTACTCAAGAGTAGAGATCTTACCACCATGAAAACCCCATTGGGTTTGGTTTGTATGTGTACTTTTCCACAAGAGGCTATAAACTCTATGGACCATGTGATGAATGCCATGAACAAAGTGCTCAGAGATTATATCCTATATTGACTATGCCTTTCTTGGACAATGTACCTATCAAAGGGTGTGCAAAAGAAAAGAAGGACGAGGAAGTGGATGACCAAGGATGCTAGAAGTTTGTAGTAGCTCATATTTCTATTGCTAACTATGAAAAGATATTGACCAAGCTTGAAGAGGTGAATGTGACATTTTTAAGTCAAAAATGTTAGATTCACCTCTTCAAGCAAAAGTGCAGGATAATTGGGGTCATATGTGTGGGCCTTATTGAAGAAGGACATCCCTAGCAAAAGTGGATGCCATAGAGAAGATTGAGGATAATTGTTCTTATGTGTCTAAAATGAGAATTTTTTTAGGTGCTTGTGTATGTTACTTGATTTGATTACCCAACTTTGCTCATATTGTAGATTAGCTATACTAGTTCTGAGGAGGGTTAGAAATTCTATTGGACAAGAAACATAGGAAGGCCATGAGAATATCGAAGAAGGTATTAAGGATTGTGCCTACTCTAAGAAAAGCAAATTACATGAGTGGAAGACTTATTATCATTATTGTTGATATAGTTCAATTTGCATTTTTGGGATATTGGATAAGATGATGATGAAGGTAATTAATTATGTAGTCAAGTTTGGAGCAAAGGTATTGAATGAAAGGCAATGAAGATACCCAGAGATAAAGAGAGCATTAGGGCCAAAAACACTTCAAAAATGGCACTTGTAAGAAAGTGATTAAGTTGCTAATTAGTTGAGGTTTAGGAAGAATAAAACCTCTAAATTTGGTTGTCCAGATGTGATTAATGAGAGAATATTTGGTTCATTGAAGAGGTCGGCCATTAATTGCCCTCATCTTTTAATCCAGGTCAGGGGTCACCTTTTCGGCCATTTATTGTCTTGGAACTCGAGAGATTTTGTATTTTCGAGATTTTCATACGAACTTCGCATTTGTTTGCTCCCGCGTTTTCTTTCTACACACTATTCTCTTTTACCATTCCTTTTGTTGCACTTGCTTCCTATTACTGTGAGATTCTTGCTCGGTTCATTTGCTAGAATGTCTAGCAATACTACTTCAAATAACACAGGCGTAAGCACACGTAAATACAAGCTATCTATTCAGCTAGATCCGATTTGCACATCTTGGAGAAGTATACATCATCGAGTATTGATAGATGAGATTGAAGCCAACAGGTTGCGAACACAAGGAATGAAGCATATAGATTTGTGGGTGGATGGAAATATTTATCCCAGGGATCCTTCTACAGGTAAACCACCTCCTTTTTTGAATGTCCATGACTATATAAGATATGCTGGAGAAGGTTACAATGGAATGCTTGGCTACTGTATGAGGTTATACTCAGCATCTTACACAAATGCACGAAATGAAAAAAGCACTAGAAACTACACAAACAAATATTTTAGAGTTGACAAGTCAGATTGATATTTTGAAAAATGTTAACAAGTCATTGCAGGATAAGCTAACACGCTTGAGAGAAACTCCAGTAGGATTTAGAGAGAGGAAGAGACCATTAAAAAATATAACCAGCTTGTGTGAGAGAGCAAAGAAAAGGAGACTAAATCTTACAAAGAAATATGTCTCTAACATACTAGGCATAAATATCCGAGAGAATGAGGAAAGAATCAAACTTTTGAAGGAAACCATGAATAAGAAAGATATTTTGAGGATTCTTAAGTCACCCGAAAATGTGGATTTGAGAGGTCCAACTCTCAAAGAGTTAGTGAAGGATTTAAAAGGCACAGTGAAAGCAAATGAAACCGTAGATACATGTGATACTGTGGGTATAAGTCGAAAAGGTTATCGTGCTATCTCTGGATTATGGTTTAAAAATCTTAAACGCAATAGGGTAACTATATTTGGATTGCCCCGAGCCCTTGCAGTTTCGACTGCAAGAATTGCCATGAATTGCAAGATTCCACATGTTTTTGGAGATTACATTCACATCGAAAGGTCTATGTCCTATGAAAAACAAAAAAAACAGGCAGTTTTTGATTACAATGAGTTTAACAATATATGGGTTGATCTAAAAAAGGTGCAAATTGCAATGGTTCACATGTATAAAATCACAGTAGAAGAAAGTTATGGTGTTCTAAAGTTTGCCTTGAAGTTGGATGAAGCACAGATTCAAAAGGGACAGAAGATCGAAAGAATTAGCATTTGCCTCATGAACATGGCATTGGACCATGGCAATGGTGAAAGCCAAGCTCCATTGCATAAGATCCAATTCGAGATGGAGATTTGGTGGATTGGTGCAGCCCAGGTACCAATTGAAAATCATCAAACGTTGAAATGGTTGTTCAACCATACAGGTATTCCAAATATCATTAAGTCTCAAAGTGAAGGCGAAATGTTGGTAGTTGATGGGGTTGGTAAATTTAATGTGGAATGGCATATGAGTGCTGATTTGAAAACTATCAAATGTATGTTTGGAATATGTAATGGTGCAAATGCAAAATATCCTTGCATTTATTGCATGGAAAGTATTGGATCCAAAGATTGGAGTAGTTTGCGACCAGTAAGAAGAGCCCCAAATAGAGACTCTATAGATTTGAGTAAATTTAAAAACATAGAAGACATCTAGGATCCCATTCTTTCCATCTCTCTTAAGAATGTTCATATTTGTACTTTGCATGCAGAGATTAGAATAATCGATAAGCTTCTCAGGTTGCATCTTGACTACGCATATTCCATTAAGCCATTATCTTTATCAGATGAGTGTATTGATAAATGCGAGGCATTGCTATCGAAAATGGGATTTCATGGGGGCCAAGTTCACTTGAGAAAGGATCCAATACCTTCAGGAAAAACAAGAGATATCTTGGCCGATGTCTCTATGGGAGGCTCAAAAGCTAGACGATTCTTAGGAAACCATTCAGGAAGGCAGGTGAATGCGGCTTGGGAGTGTTGGAGAGAGCTATGTGAGATCACAACAAATGTTACAAGCACGCCGAGGCTTGCGTTTCTTAGAATGGAGGTCTGGATACACCTTAATGTTTTTTTGAAACTCCTCAGGCAACATAAGACAACATATACATATGCGGAAGAGTTCAAAAGATCAATCACAAAGTTTGTTCAGGCGATAAAAGAGGCATGGGGAGAAAAAGATATCACTTTTTATCTGGTAAAGTAATAATTTAATATGGGCTTATTTTGATAGGTTTTTCAATAGGTATAAAATTAGTGTTACTTTGTATTGCAACATATTCTTCATATTCATGGACCTTACTTTGTGGAGGAGCATGGCCCCTTAGCAACTTATAGTAACCAAGGCATGGAAAAATCCCACTATCAAGCACGCACAAGTTATTTTCGAAGCACAAGGCATGGGGGAGGAGTTACAAAAAGCAATGCTTTGGAGGAGCTATTCAATTGGTTTTTTCGACGGCAACTTCAAAGAATGCAGATAAAAGACGGCAATGACACATGAGCAATCGCACTTTTATATATAAGAAAGAATATATACAAAGCTAGTTTTCCAAAACTCTCACATTCTCTTCCTCCTCAGGAATCTTTCCTCTATAACGTAGAAATTTTTTTCTATTGTAGCCAGCTATAGATTTTACATCAGTTTGGTTTGCAGCCAAGGCATAGGATGAAAACGCCAAAAAGTATCTTGCTCTAGAAGCAGAGTAACCTGGACCGTAGCCAAAAATCCTAATTGCTGCAGTCTTTTCCAAAAACATTACTTTGTGGGCATTATATTGTAATCCTGAGAAACCTAGAAGCCTTGTAAGAGCTTTAATACAAAGTATGGGCCATGCTGCATCCTCTGAGAAACTACTATGAAGTACTAAAAAGGAATCAGGGTCAATCCTAGCCAAGTAGTGGCCGAGTGCAATGTCTTTGAATGTATTACTAGCAGCTCTCAATCCTTTGTCACGCCCCAAGAAGTTATCTGTATCAAGAATCTCCAACTGCAAATAAAACCCATACTGAATGAGCATGAAATGTAAACCTACCAATGTGTAAAAGCAAATTCAAAATTATCTTACCACTTGATTTTCATCGTACTCCAATTTAAATGGATTCCATAAATTAATTGATGATGCTGTCTCATTGGTGTTAATCAATTCTTTAACATATTCAAACTCCTCTCTTCCAAAATTGGAAATCCCAAGTTCGCTTTGAATGTGATCGAAGTCCTCATCAGTAATACTCAACTCTTTCTCAGCTTCTTTGGCCTTTTCAAAACAAAGAGAGAGGGCCTCACCAGCATCAATAAACTCATCGTCTAGAGTTTCTTTATCAAGTTTGAGAATCTCTTCCTTTGATTCATTCTCTGTGTCAATTATCCCATTTGCAGCATCAGAAGCCTCTGCAATAATTGCTAGACAATAATCTTCCCTGAGATTAAAAAGTTTTTGAATATCTGACAGTAAAATGCACTCCTTGTCCTTGAAAGGTATAGATGGTAGAGAAGGAACAATATGGTGAGAACTCTCATCAGTTGGAGGGTTTGTATCTCCTTGGCTCTCCTCAATGATAGTCTCAGCTTTGAAGTGAGCAACATCCAAATTCTCAGCAATAGAAGCCTCAAAATATGCATCTACAACCTCCTATGTTTCCTTTTCATCTACCAGATCATCTAACATGCAAAAGCTGGCAGATTTTGCTCCTTCCAACTGTTGCTCCTCAGCTTTCATAGGGTATTTGACAAGGGTGAAAACAATAAAAGCAACAGATTTTCTCATCATCTTGCAGTTTTTGGAATGAGTGGAGCAAAATATGTCTCTTGAATAAAACCTCTCCAGAGAGTGGGCACCACACTTCTTAGTAAATACTGACTTTTCATTTCTTGTTGACCCAATGGGAACATGGACATATTCAATTGTGCCAACTTCAACAGAAGGACCTGCAAGATTTTCAAACTCCAAAAAGTCCTCCAAAATATATTTTTCACAAGATTTCACAACACTGTCAAGGTCCCAATCAGGATTAAAGACATTTTTCACAACTCCATAGAATGAGAGATCCATTCCATTCTGCAGGATAAAATCAAGTAGCCTCTCTGATGGAGTGATATCAGTAAGCTCTGATACTCCTTGACCTCTCATTACCGACGTTCGCTTCCCTGGAGATAAACTAGGCATTCTCACACTGGTGGCAGAGCATGGAGAAGAAAAAGAATGCACAGGCTCATCACATGTTGATGCCCTTGAGCCTTTTGAAAGCCTTCTTCTTTTACCAGGATAAACCTTGGAGCCTAGGAATTCTGTGGGTTCAGACATGTTTATAGCTTCTGCCGATACGACGCGATAAGAGTGAAACGATTCAGACGGATGTGCCCCCTCGCGCCGTATCGGTGATTCCAACAAGAACCTTAACGAAAGAGCCACAACGGTGGTCACACGAGCTTGGGCACTATGAGCTTGGGAGGAAAGCTGAAGGAAGACTCTGCAGAACCTCCAAAACAACGTGAACAGACGAAAGCAAAGAAGGAAAACACTCGCTCTCACGCCGTATTAGGATAAGAGACAGAGGTCCAAAAAAAACCGAAAAAAGCCGTACGGATTAGGGGCACACCCTTATGTAGGTGTGGAATTATGCCACCTGGCACTATCCATTGGTCTTCGACACGTGGCCGATAACCACGTGGCAAACACGTGGACCGGTCGTTAGTTCACACGTAGCATATGCACGAAATGTGCAAACATGTGGCACAATCAGCGTCCTCGACACATGTCATGATTGACGTGGGTATATAAGGGGTTATTTTTCCTACGTGTACACTTTCCATTTCTCGAGCTCTCCCGCCTTGCTTGCCGATACGGTGTGATCCAAGTCTTGCGTCTTCTGCGTTTCTAATCTCTCGCGTTGTATCTGTGGTCTTTTTGCTGAGTCCTTTACTTCGCTGGTCAAAACAAGGTGTGCCGATACAGAGTGAGTACGTTCGTTCGAGGCTTTCGTAACCTCCCCCTCGCGTCATATCGGCCTTGTGTCATTGCCAATACGGAGCGAGGGCGTCTCTACGCTGTCTTCGTTTCCTCCATATCGCGTCGTATCAGCATTGTCGTCTCCAATACGGAGCGATAGTGGTTCCGCCGTCTACGCATTCCTCCTATCGCACCATTTCGGAATTTCTCCTCTTGTATTCTCCAATACGGAGCGAGGGCGCGGTTTCATTCTCATCGTTTTGGTCATATCGCGCCGTATCAGAATTTCTCGTTTCGTCCCTTCTCGCGCCGATTAGCCTGTTGGGTTTACAGATTTTGGCTATTTCAGTTATTGTCCTTCTGGTTGTTGTATTTGCTTTTCTGGATGGCAAGGACAAAGCAAATTGCAAGAAGAGTGTATCTGGATGGGAAGGACAGTGGGGGTAGAAGAAAGTTACAATTTGATGAATCTGAGGAGGAGCCCTCTTCAAAGTTTCTTGAAGCTGGGCCATCACAGGCCCCAGAGCATTTTACCACAGAAATCCCCCCTACACCAGGTGTTGGCCTAACATCTTCCATGGAGTTAAAGAATTTGAGTGCAGTGAATGTTTCTTCTCCTGAAGTTGAGGAAGCAAAGGGTGAGGCTTGCCCTATGAAAGATTCATCCCCTACAATTGCACCTGAGCCTACATCTGCTGAAGCCACTGAACCTCCCAAGCCACAAAAGAGAAAGAGGAAGTCCAGGCTCTTCTATATGCAGAGATCTTTCAGTGAGATCAGGAAAGCCCAGAGAGCTACACAGCATGTCATTCTAAAGGCTGCTTGTATAAGAGTCGTTAAAGAGATCTCTGATAGATTGTCTCAAGTGGTCTAAATAAGAACTGGCAACTCTCAGCCATTCTTGCCCTGCAAGAGGCCGCAGAAGATTTTGTTATTGATTTCATGAACGATGCTTACATTGCTGCCGCCCATGCTCATAGAATCACCCTTATGAATAAAGATTTCAGCATCATTAGCAGAATCAGGTATAGGTTCAAAGTGCTGAGGCCCTTGCCTTCCAACGATCAAAAAGCCCTTGAAATCCTTAACATTCCCCCAAAATTGTCCAGGAAAGAGAAAAAGCTAAAGGTTGAGGATGTAACTCACCTTTACTCTACAAGGGGTGCCACCCAGCAGGAGTCTTTCTTGAGTGAAAAAAATCAGGAGGTGTTTGAAACTGAAGACGAAGTTTACAAGAGGAAAGCCGCTCACTTGCTCCCGTCAATAGCGAGAGGATGGGCAAAGTGTATGGGCAGATTCTTGTGAATGTTTCTGCGGAACCTGAGGAGGAATATCTTAGTATATCTCCCGAGGACAAGCCCATGTTGGAAAAAAGGGATGTCCAACTATCTGACTCAGTTTTTTTTGTTGCATAAGGTAAGGCTTATATTTTTTGTTTTTTTTTGCGTAAGTAAAGTCTTATAGGTTCAAGTATATTTTGGATGAAATTTGTATTGAATAGCTTTTGCTATTGACTGCAGGGCATTAGTCTCCTCTCTCACTCTTGATATCCGTAGAACCATATATATTGTTGATCCATTTCTCTCTGTGGAACTATTTGCAAAATCTGGTTCTAATATTTTACCGTTTTTTCGTAGCTTCGATAGTATGACAAATTACCACATCTTTTTCCCTTATGTAGAAAGGTATTTTTCATTTTCTGTAGAGGAAAATTGATATTCATTTGCTTTCACCCTTCTACTCACCTCTTTTATGAATTTGCAGAGGGCATTGGAGTCTCATCTATATTAATTGTCTTTCAAGAGAAATTATCTTTATGAATTCTCTCAGCGGTGTTCATGGTCAAGCACGAATGTATGTTGAAAGAAAATTACTTACTTTGATTTTATTTATAAAAAATATTTTGAACTTACAAAGCTTCCTTTTGCAGTGCTGGTAGACTCGTTTCTACATTTTTGGATACAACATATGAGGATCTTGCTGATCCTCAAAGGCCTTATACTTTTCTTCTACAAGAAGTTCCATTGCAAAGCGATGCGCATTCTTGTGGATGGAGAGTTATCTTAAATATTTGCAGAACAGTGGATTCAAAGTTGTTACAAATAGAAGGAGTGAATGTAAGTTAATTTCATTTGATGTTTGTGTAACCCTTATCATGATTTCTTTTCACTAACTTATAACATTTATTCTTACAGTGTAGAGACTATCCTGATTCATATGTTTGGTGGATAAGGGAGAGATGCATTGAGCTGATTCTAGACAGGGCAATCACACCATATGATCCTGACTCCCCTCTTCCTCCCAAAACTTCAATGGCCAAGGGCTCAAGCAAGGGAAAGGGCAAGGGAAAGGGTAAGGACAATGGCAATGGTAAACGCAAGGGCAAGGGCAAAGGCAATGGGACCACTGCTGCAGAGTCTAAAAAAAAAGGAATGCCAATGCTCTCTCCTCTGAAATTTGATCCATCCCCTCTTAAACCCCAAGAAAAGAGACTACCTGTAAAGGTGAAATTTTTTCAATAATCAAAGAAAGGCCCTGTGAGAAAAAATATCTTTGAAGAAATCGATAAAGAATCAAAATAGCAAACATAAGCATATACAAGCCTTATTATTTTGGCTTTGTATATTTATATGAAATTTTTGTACCTCATGGTGTAATGAAAATTTTCACTTATAAATCGAATGTAATGTACATTTTATTTATATACATTCGAAAGGCAACTTGCTTCATGATAGCTTATGAGTTCCCACTAAAAAATATCTTAAGGACAGTCTATTAAGATAAATTCCTGCAAAGTTTTCATTCTCAAGGCTCAAAACTCACAATTGTGGGAGACAAACAACTCGTACAAGAGAAAGAGTGCTCGGCTCTTTTACCAATTGTTATGCCATTCACTTTGAACTTATATCTAGGGGATGTATTGTCTAGCAATTCCAAGGTATCCCTCACATCTTTCAGACTCCAATTGGAAGTAACATTCACCTTCTTTACTTCTTCATGCGGCAAAACGTGCACCGCAAGTTTATATGGTATGTAGTCTGTATCGGAATCCAAGGGAACCCAAATACCCAATCTTAGTTTGTATCTCCTATAATCAAAGCCCAAAGCAAGAGTTTGGCGAGGGATACTGTAAGCCAAAGCCAAGGATTGAGGGCATGCACTGCACCTCAAGATATCACCCTTATGGTCGCACTCTCTAGATTTCCAATGCGTCCCTATAGTGTTGTCCAAATCCTCTTCCGAAAAGTTTCTACTTAGCCAGGATACCTTCGTTCTTTGTAAATTTGCTGTTTTGAAGCAAGCCACGAAGATATGGAGGGGTATAACCATGATAAACGTATTCTTCTTGAGATCCTTCCAGCTGTCATGGACTTTTTAATATCCTGAGATATTTTGAATTTGAAACTCTGCACCGTTACCTTGTCAGGAATCTCCCAGTTTAGAGATGAAAGACTTGGCAATGGCAAATCTTCGATATTCCCATACCTATCTGCTTTAGAGGGAACCACATACTGTGCATAATATATAAAAACCTTGCATTCACTAAAAAAAGATACAATTTGATCGGCATAAATAATGTCTGCCAATACCTTATGAATGGCATGGAAAGTCCCACTTAGGCTTTCCACAGGTTGCCATTCAATACTTGTTGACGGAAAGATATCTACAATGACGAACCGTTTGTTAGAACTTGCATAAATGGAAAAGAATTATATACGTTATTCAACTAATAACTTACAATGTGTTTGTTGGGGAACACGTTCGTTTGGAGGCAACTGCATATCCTTGGCCATGTAAACATGTTGCACCTTGACAAACCAGCCTTCGGGCATAATTTTGAAGGCAATGATACGCCCCTTCCAGTGATGTTTTATATCATCTCATTTTCTTCTTTTCACCTTATGAGAGCCCTTGCAAGATGGCAGCATGGTAACCCAATCGTTTACAGCAAAGGTTTCGGGCTCAAAATTTCCATCTGCTCCCTGGCTATAGACTGTGCAAGAGTGTATTAAACGAGAAGGGCACCTGGAGGAAGCCATGAAAAGAATAAAAGCACAGAGAAAGAAGCTCAAAGAGGGGTGAATGAACTAAAAAGTAGCGCCAAGAATACAAATGTGTATGTATTGGGCGCCAAAAACAATATTGAAAGATCTCCTGACTTTCAAAAAACTCATTATTAATTTCATCACATCTCTGTCACGTATTTTGTCAGATTTGTAAGTAAATAACGTCTTTGGGACTCCAAAACATGTCAGACTTTAGGGGTTTTGGCTAAAAAAGAAGAGAGAATCATGAAATGGACTCCACTATCTCTAAAAAAGAGGAGACAAGAATACCATATTCTTGCACACATGGCAAACTCTCTTTGGCCCTTTCCTTAATCCCGTGATTAACAAAAGTGCATTTTTTGAAGCATTTTTGGCCCTAATGAGTTGTGGGAAATTGTAGCATCCCTAAAGTGTCATAAAGAATATTCCGTTGGAGCATAAGTGATAGTGGAGACACATTGCTTACCTCTATTAGGAATGATTACTAGCTGTTCAACTCGAGACATAGCTATTACTGAGATGGATTACATACATCAAAATAATGAATCCAAAGTTTTGATACATTTTAGAAAAAGATAATCTAGTAGCACACATGTTATTTGGAGCTAGATATGAGGATGAAGAGAGATTGTTAGTGATGATAATGAGGCTAAAAAGATAATCTAGTAGCACATATGTTATCTAGAGCCATATATGAGGATGAAGAGAGTTTGTTAGTAGATGAGGCTGAAATTTCGGCCACTTTAGCTAATCATGAATGTCATATATTTTGAGCGAAGGCTTTCATAGAAGAATTGTGTAAAGGAGAATGGTTACAGATTGGCCAATATTAGAAAACTCTAGCTAAAAGAGATGATTGGATGGATGTAGAATCTAAAAGAATTTGAAGGAAAGTGTATGCTTACTTCTTGAAGAATGGCTTTCTGTGGAGAAATCCAAAGAAGAAGATAGGTTCCCCACTATGGGTAGTTTGTGACAAGGCTACACAATTGCAAGTTATGAAGGACTTTCATGAAATCTTATGGGTTGGTCACAGAGGGGTAAGGGCAACTTTTGATAATATCAGGGAGTGTTATTTGTGGAGAGCTATGTATAGGGATGTATCTCGATTGTATAGTCTTGTTGAACATGCCAGATGTACTCTTCAATGAGAAACATAAACATTTTACATCCTAAATATTATTTTTCCATGCATTATAAGTGGGTTATCGATCTTGTGACTATGCCTATAGGTTTGTGGAAGATGATATGCATAGTGCTTGCACAAGAGGACCTAACCAAGTTGAAGTCTGAGATTGAGAACAAAAACCACCAACGTAGTTTGCAAGTTTCTTTTGGAGGATATATTTTGTAGGTATGGATGTGTTGGGAAAGTCATTATATATAGAGGAGAGCTTGATGCTGATGAGGCTAGAGACTTCTTCTCTAGATTGGGGATTAAATTGGCATTGACAACAACATATAGTCCAAAAGAAAATGGTAAAAGTGAAAGAGGGCATCCTCCCATTATCAAATCTTTGGTAAAGGCATGTGGAGGAAAAGTACAAGAGTGGCCACATTTTCTTCCTTATGATCGTTATGGGCTAATCAAACTATAATAGTGCTACTACAAGATAGATGCCAATAAATCTTATGTATAGACAAAACTTGATTATGCCTACAAATACAATGGCTACTACATGGAGTGTTTTGCCATGGAAGGAATGAGTAGCGAAGAGCTCTGAGCTATTCAAATCTGCCAGTTTAGAAAGGGGACCTAAAGATAGAGAGATTGTAGTGCAAAGATTGACAGAGTCTAGACTTTGCAACAAAGGGATGTTTGCAAAGGACACCAAGACCAAGAGCTAATGAGGAAGATCTAAACCTACACATCCTTTGGCATGTGCCACCATATCTTACTCTTTTGCAAGCTCAAGCTCTTCATAATCTTACATAAGATCCTCATTCTCATATTCTTTAATGCCTTCATGTGTAGACGCTTCTTTGAGCTCCTCCTCCCTGTAGGTGTCTGACTCTCTTCTCTTGAACAATTTGACCCTCTTCCCTATAACATGTATCTTCAAATTTGTTCCATCCAATTCTTCACATAGAGCATATGTAGCATTATCACAAGTGTGCTTCACAACATATGGTCCAAACCATCTTTTGGAAACCTTTCCAATGGTACTGTGCTAATTATCAAGACTATTATCATACAATACCACCTACTGAGGGGGTGATGTCATGTGGATATAGGTTTAGTGAACGAAAGGCCATTTATACAAAGACACATGGTAGGTAGTCTTTACATGCTTTCTTTAGAAACACAACCAATCTTTGAGATAGTTCAAGTATCTAGTATTCAATTTTAATGACTTAATGAGAACTTTGGGTGAATGTAGATACATGCAAGGATTTATCTTGAGTGGTGCATGTCATCCAAGCTAAAAAATATTAAAAGTAACATGTTTACAAAAAAATGGTGTTTTCAGCTATTGTGGGAGGATTTTTACAATTCTACCTATGTGTTATTTTACTATGACACTATTAGCACCATAAATAATATGCTTGAACTTGTGTGCTTACAAAATTCTTAAAAGGTCATCACATTTTAGTGTGCTATATTGCAACTTATATGCAATTTCTACTCATCCATAGACAATAGAAGAATACTTTTACACAATCATATTTAAGATCAACCAAGTTTAACAATTCAGTTGATGAAATGTATGCACCTTCATGCGAGGATGAGGTTGTATATGAAGGTTATGACATGGACATGATGTGTATGGCATATGTATGACAAGCCCTATGTGAATGCTATTCCAATCATAGGTCATTCAAAGTATAAGCATGATTATGTGTCACAATATGGCCCAAGGCATTGTACCTATGATGATGAACTTGCTCATGGTTTACACAAGGATTGTTGAGAGATAAGGATGTGAACCCTATGTATGCAAGGGCAAATAAGGGTAGTTGGGTGTGAATGAATAGGAGAGCAGGGGGAAACCCTAACCTTAGCCAAGGACTACAAGAGATAGGGAAGAGCAGGAGATGCAGTCCCAACCAAGGAGATCCAAAGGTGTCAAAGAAGGAAACCCCATCAAAGCTACAGGAGGAGATGAAAGAAACAATGTCAAGGGAGGAACAGGCCGAGCTGGAGGAGGGCCCAAAAAGAGTCCAAGAGGTCAGAAGATGAGAGAAAGAGAAAACCACAACAAGAGGCAGAAGAGCTAAGGAGAAAGGAGGATGGAGGCCATGCATAGGTCTACAGAGGAGATCCGTGGCCTTAGAGAAATGGCCTGATGCCAGGAGGCATATTTCACGGTGGATTCCGTGCCACGGTGGATTCCGTGAGGTTTTACGGTGGATTCCATAAACTTTGATGACCGGGGCTCATACACAGAGTGGATTCTTTATGCGAGAAGTTGATGGGGACGCCTGTCCTTTTCGGGAGTTTCATTAATTTAGTGTGTACATGGGTGATTCCATAGCGGGTGATTCCGCAAAATGCATATTAAATTAATAAACGTTTATGAGTTTAGAGTGTGCACTCGTAATAAATTAAGGTTAGGATTTATTTCTAACCAGTTGATTTATGTATGTAGCTGAAGACTGCTAGGTATTCACTTTTGTTGGTTTAATTGTATTATTTTACTAATGATTGTGAATGCTTCAGTTGATGTGTAGAGATAGCAGCAGTGGCGGAGGAAAGCATTGGAGGATAGCGAGTATTCGATCTATGGATTATATTTCGATAGGCGCCACGCTTATATTTTGTCATACCTATTTATTGAGGCATTGATTATTTATTATTATTTTGTATGCGCATGGGCGCACGGTTATGTTATTTCTATTTGGACATTGTATTGGGTGTGCCAGACTCTTTGGGCACCGTCCATTAGCTTTATTCCTATTTTTGTAAAAGCAAACTCAAAAGCTAAAAGCTTGTTATATTTTTGTAAATTGGGCTATTATTGAGCATGAAGATGAAATATACATAAAATACATGCTTTGTGAAGCACTCACACAAGGCATGGGGGGAGATTGCACCCAATTGGTCTCTTGCTCTTGTCGTTCATGCTTTTTACCTTGTAACTTGTGCAAAAAGTAGAGTTTATTGTTCTTGGGGACCTTCCGGCATTCACTACACGAGCATACAGCGTCCGATCTGCGCACCAGTGGTATCAGAGTGGAGCTGAGATCAAGAGCTTCCAATCGCTACCCATCTCGTACGAAGGCGGAGCTCCTGGAACGATCGGGGTCTACGGTCAATCTCATCGCGAACCGTCGATACAGGCAGACTTCTGGCGATCAAGAACCCCTGTTTCTGTCATTGGATCGCGAAGGACCGGGCTACAGAGGCAGAGGACCACTCTTTCATTTCTTTCATCAAGTCGTGGATAACCAGAGATAAGCTTCATCTTTTCCATAGCTAAAAAAGCTTAAATCTCAAAGTTTCAAAAGCTTTAGTTAATTGACTTAAGCCTTATAAAAAAAATTGAATCGTAGAGAGGACGGCGGGCTGTTCTGAAGGCCGAAAATCACACCGTGGACATCCTCTTGTCCTCCAAATCGACGTCGACTCTGAAGCACTAAAGCTTCTTACTTCCCTAAGTCAAGTAAGGCAAATCAATTCTGCAAGTCACAAACTCCAGGTCACACCCAACAAAATCAAGTTCTGCAAGTATTTTCTGATCAAGTTCTGCAAGTTCCATAAATCGAATAAGTTCTGCAAGTCTGCAACTCTGCAAGTCACATAAGTTTGCAACTCTGCAAGTCAGACTAGTCAACTGGAGTCAGAATTGATTTGTGCTCAAAACTCCTAGAAGGACTGTTCCTGCGTAGAAACTCTGAACTGCAAAGTTGTTCATTGGAAGGTATTCTACCCATACGCAGGTTTGCTGAAGCATTTTCAGCATATGAAGAAGGATAAATCGCAGATTTTTCGAAGATTGAGAAAGCTATACCCAAAAACACATAAGCCTTCTATTCCCGAACTTGAGCTACGCTCATCCCGCTAACTAGATTTTGAGTGAGAAAGATCTTTTAGTTTTGCAGGATGACGGAACCACATATGGATGATCTTATGGCTGAAGGCAACCTACCTGAGCCTACGATGGAGCAAAAGCTGGACTTAATCATGATGCAATTGGAAGAAGAATGAAGGGCTAGGCAAGCATTGCAAGCTCAACTGGCAAATTTACAAAGAGCGTCTACCGACAAAGAAGAACCTCAAGCTGAAGATCTGATTCGACGTACCATCGACGCAACTCTCGAAGATCAAAACCATCCGCAAGGAATCAAAGATAAGTAAAAGAAGTTTCAAATTCTGTACTTTCAATGGCATACGAGAAGGAAAAACTGTTCTAGCATTCATTAGTCAGTTTGATGACTATTTCCATGAGGAAACCTATGTAGAAAAAGATAAAATCAAGTGTGTTACTAATCATTTAGTAGATAGAGCATCTCTTTGGTGGACTGTAGTACTCAAGAGCATAGATTGTCCTGATACTTGGGAGAATTTCAAGAAGAAGTTCATGCAGAATTTCCTTCCACCACAATTTCATGAGAAAGCTATTAAGCAATGGGATCTTCTCTAGCAACGGGATCGTGAGCCTATTCCTCAGTATACAGAGCATTTTTGGAATGCACTACTCCAGTTATGCATGCTTGAAGACGTACCAGAAGCGACACACAAGCGCAAGTATATGTCTGGACTCCTTGGGCATTACTACGCTGAAGTTAACATGTTCAAGCCTGCTATTCTTGAAGACGCCATTTCACTAGCTCACGACACTAAAGATAAGCTACGAGGTAGAGACAGACGACCACAGCAATTCCAAGCCAATGGTAACTATGGATCTAAACAATTCAATTCCAATTTTAGAAGATTTAATCCAGGTCGTTTCTCTTCATCATCTTTCCGCATGTCAATCAAAACCCTAAGCCTATTCCACAGCCAAATCCTAATGTACCTCGACTTCCCGCCATTGCAAACAATGTAACCAAAGCCAAGCCAATAGTATGCTATAAATGCCACCAACCTGGACATCTAGCAACAAATTGTCATTCAAAGAAGCCACCTGCTCATATCAACTACCTTGGAGTAATGGACGAAGACGAACATGAAGATATGCCTGATTTCACTGAAGATGAGGACGACACTACTACTACTTCCGATACTTTACCAGGTATGCCTACTCCACATTCATTATTGACTATGAAATGTTTGGTGCATGGAAAAGGAAAATACTATTTTGCATGATGACGGTAGTACTCATGATTTTATTTCAGCAAAATCAGTAAAAGAATTGAAGTTACAGACTGTACCTACGCATTATCGTATCAAATCTGCATTCTTAGGCACTAGGTATAATGGTACACATGAAGTGCAAGACTTAGAGATTCAAATTGGTCAATACACTGAAAGAAGAAATTTTCTAGTTGTTCCATTATAGTCGAGTGACAATATTTTAGGTATGCCTTGGCGTCACCAGCATAACCCAGATATAGACTATTCCACACACTCAATGAATATTAATTTTCAAGGAAAATCTATTACATTATATGGTATGCATGCATCTAATGTTTTTCTACTGCTTTCGCATACTCAAGCTAAACGTGCATTATGCAAGAGTAGTAAATCTTATCTTATTTGGGTGAATGAATTGCAAGTAAAAGAAAGTCATGTGTACCCTAGGCATAAAGAATTTCTTGCATATCTTAAGGACTATTTTGCAGAAGACTTACCACGTGGTTTACCTCCTTCACGTCCAGAAGACCATAAGATAGATTTAATACATGCTTTGTGAAGCGCTCAGACAAGGCATGGGGGGAGATTGCACCCAATTGGTCTCTTGCTCTTGTCGTTCATGCTTTTTACCTTGTAACTTGTGCAAAAAGTAGAGTTCATTGTTCTTGGGGACCTTCCGGCATTCACTACACGAGCATACAGCGTCCGATCTGCACACCATGGCCACCTTGAGTCCACGGCACAAAGGCAAACCAAGCAGTAGCGCTAAAGAAGCCCCAGTTGTCACAGGAAAGGGCAAGGCCCCATTGCATCCCCTCCTGCCGACTCTCAGCCCTCACATTTCCACCACCACCTCCACAACACAAGAGCCAGTGCCTGCCATGGACACCAGTCAGCTCATGTCCATGATGCAGTTCTTGGTCATGAAAGTACAAGAGATAACGCCAGGGGCAAGAGCCAAAAGGTTGGTTGCAGCGGACATCGAGTTAAGGTGAGATCCAAAATGGCAAAGGTTGAAAGCATCCACCACCACGGCTCCGCCAATGATGCCCTCGGCTGCGGACTATGACACTTACGTAGCTAAACTCCTAGCGCTAGAGAAGGCTAAGGAAGAGAAGAAGGCCATAGTCATGGAACTAGAGGCCAAGAGAGAAGTTGCCGTGGCTCTATGCCTAGAGATAACACGGCAAGCCACAGAGCATCAGAAGGAATTTCAAAACCTGAAAGAGCAACTCAGTGCCAAAGAATAGGAGGCACAAGAGAACAAAGATTGCCTAAGGAAAATGCTAGAGGATAAAGCCTAGGACCTAGTGGCGGAGCAGTAGGACCAAAGTTGCTCATCCAACAATACACTAAGCTCCAACAACGAATGGCATGGGTAGAAGCTATGCATGTCAAACTACGGAATAGCCCACAAGAAAGAGACCAGGTATCGAAAGAACGACTCCAAGAATGTGAGGATGCCCTGGTATTCCAGCTATGGTTGGTAATGGAGGAGCAAGGAAGGCTGGTGCGAGAGATAGGAGTTGTGTTGTTGAAGGAAAGGGAAGAGGCCATAGAAGAAGCAATCAGGAGCCTACATGAAAACTTGTGAAATGCCCAACAGAAAGTGGAGGGACTAATGTCCATGGCCATGACTGAAAGAAAACTGCACCTGGTGGAGATAGAAAGCCAAATGCAAACTACTGAAGATCTATAAAAAAAGCTAGCAGAGGCCCACCATCACCTCTCTGTAGTGGCTAATTAGGGTAAAAGAATAGTGGAAGAGAAAATGAATCACCGGGATAAACAGAAGACCTAAATTCTAGAAATATGGAATGAGCAACAATAGGTGGTAATGATGCTGTCTCAGGAGATGGAAAGGAGCAAGGAAGATCTCGAAGAGAAGGCACAACAGTGGAAGAGGCACAACTTTGAAAGAGTGTGAGGGTTGACAGAGCACCTGGCAGTGGTGTGCAAGAGGGTGCTCGCAGAATCTAGAGTTGAGGCTGTTGAAGCATGCTCCAATGTGCAAAGGTAAGCCTTTTTGAGCATTGTGCTTCATGTCATACAAGTTGAAGGCAAGGATTTGGTGGAGAGAATGAAAGGGAAGTTGGAATTGACAACCAGAGCTTTAAGGTATAGCTTGCAAGAACTTATACTCCCAACTGGCCCAAGCATAACCAAGGAGCATCAACGCAACTACTTGTGACAAGCCGCTCTCTCCACCAATGAGCTCAGGGAACTTGGATTCGAGGAACAAGAGCAGCCCCATCCACCCCCAACCCAACCCACTATGGAACAAGACATTGAGTTAGGGCCAGGCATTTGAAGAAGAATTGCAAATTAGAGAGCCTAGTCCGCCGTCCTTGCCTAATCTATCCCTAAAAGAGCTAGAAGGTGCCAAGGTTCCCAAGTACGTTATTGTTGCAAGAAGAAGGAGATGAGAACTTGTGGAGCAAGCCCAACAAAAAGGGCGAGCACGGCCATAGCAACTTCTTGACAAGCCCATGCCACCACATAAGGATCACCATCCCGTCAATTGACCACAGGAGCTGACCATCTGGCAACAGTGGGAGATCCAGTCCTGACCCTTCGAGTTCTCTTTCCTCTACTCACAAGCCTTGAACCGAGTCTTACCCCTGGAGGTAGTGGAAAGGATCATTCATTTGGGCAATACTCTAGCAAACCGATGGGTCCAAGAGTAGACATTGTAATCATGCAATGGAGGAGGGAACCCATGGACTACTGGCAGAATAAGGTCTATCAGGTTCCCTAGGCCGTCCGAGGTCATGAGGTGCCAAAGTGGCGGAGGAGGATTTGGGACACTAATTTTGATGCATAGATGGCCTTTTGCGGTACGCTACAGGAAGAATGGAATGATCCTATCTACATGCCTTACCCTCCCAGACACAAAATGGATTATAATAGGGGGATGCATGGCACGTATGACTTCCCAAAGATCTACAATGCCAATGCAGCAACCCCTGAGGAATGCATGACTTTTAGAGCAGGGGACTTGTGCCCATCTATCACCTGCTTCCTCAAGGATTTGTCTTCTTGCATGGACCTTGCCTTCATAACTACTTGCAATTACCTTAGGACCATTAGGTTCTTACTTAAACAAAAGTCGGCAATTGAGAAAGCCCACCTTTCCCCACTCTTTTTGACATTAACCTAGGATTAGATAGTTGCGCTATGGCTAGGCTCATGATGAGGGCAACCTTGCTTTCCTCATTTTGTATGAGGATCCTTGAAGACATGAGCGATAGCCACTTTACAAGGTGTAATCACCCTTTTTTGTCAACCACACCTCTTAATGCAAAGGCTAACATCAAGAAATACCTACAGAGCCACGCCTTTTTGACTAAGTCCCTAAGATCACCTCGCGAATCATCCAAGGAAGATCAAGGTGAAGCCTAAGAGCACCCCTTGCATCCAAATGCCGGCTATAATCATCTACGACAAAAAAAAGGTGGAAACACTGAACCCCCCAAATGCACCTTGAGCGCCACAATCACTGCACCTAGGGTTTCCATACCTAGCTCCGTCCCCCACGACACATAATTAGGGCACATCAAGGGTAGGACATACTTAGCAAGGTAATTCTTGCCTATGGTTTGACTTGTCACCCCAATCCCCTTGCATTGCACCTCCCTTAGGCACAAACTGGGTCCTCAAGTGTGGGACACCACCAAGGGCTTACCCAAGGTTAGAGACCCATCTCTCAGTTCCACAAACACGAGCACCACGCACTCCACGGTAAGGTAGAAACACCCCTAGGTAGTGCACCTTCTTTTCTTTCCAGGTATAAACACCAGCCACGACCACCAGCTTGAGAGGCCCCATCAACCATGCAATGCATTCCCTATCTTACACGACATGTCACCATGTAGGCACAACAAGGCAAGGGGCGGGCGCAATAGCCCCAATCAACTATGAATGAAGAAGCTTGGTTGGAATAGCGCAGGAGAAGGAAACCACGGAGGGCCACATGATGGATCTGCCCAACTATCTCTTCAATTTTCAAGATGGATCCGCATATCTGCCTCTCTCCATACAGGGATTTGATCATCCAACTTTATCTTCAAATCCAAGGCATAAATCCCTCTAACACACAATCCAACAACACTCGTATCCAAACTTAAAATGCCACTTGGCTACCCATGCAACACTGTCCGACTCACCACCCAGTAGTGCCATGGGACTAGCACTCAACTAGGAGGGGGGTAATGTTTACTACAAAAGCAAAGGAGGTGGAAAATGATGCATCAATAAGAAAAGCGCAAGGCAGAAAAAAGGAAAAGGTGCCTACAAGAGAGTGGACCAAAAGAAATCTAAAAGCATGGGAACAACCACCAGGAGTACAAGACGCAACCATGGAAGCCACAAAGCAAGAAGGTACACCTTTAAATAAGAAGGCGTAGCCAAAACCTTTGTAAAAGAGTGCTGGCACGGGTTCTCACCTGGCTCTCACCTGTGCAAATTGTAAAGGTAGATGGGTAGTAGGAAAGAAGCTAGGAAGATACGAGAACAATAGAAAAAGGGCCAAGGCTATGGCCGGGCATGTAAAAAGGGGATGATTGCCCAAGGGAAAGAGGGTTTTGTATATAAGGTTCAAAAGTGAATGACAGCTCATTCTTTGGTGCCTGGCAAAGTGGATTCTTCTTCTTCTTCTCTTCTTCTCTTCTCTTGTTTACTTGTGAGTGCTTGAGGGAGGAAGTGTGAGTGAGTGAGGGAGTGAGTGTGGAGGTGAAGCTCTCTACTACTATATCCTCTCTTCTTCTTATGTTCGCTTCTCTCATCTCGCGCGTGGCTATGGAGGATGGACTTGGAGGAAGAGGCTTGAGGATGCTTGAGATTGCATCACAAATCATGGAGTTATCGAAGTGCTTAAGGGAGGAAGCAACTAAAATCAGGCATCAAGGTAAGCTCACTATACTTGTAGACAGGGATAGTGCGTTAGCTATGTGAGAGGTAGCCATTAGTGTGATCGCTTGAAACACTTGAAAGAATAAGCGATCCATGGGTCTTGGCGGTTGCACTTGAGAACACCTCTATAATAGCTGGAGATTGAATTACTGAACATTGGTGGTTCACTTCTTTCCTTTCCACGGCAGCATGAATGGATCCTCTTTCAATTTCTTCACCTAATGTGCATTCCTCGGGCTGTCCAATCATGGTATTTACCTAGGCACTAGCTATTCTTCCATGCCCATGGCTTGGGTTGTTGTTGCTGTTCCCTCAGCCTCTTTCACCAATTTGGTTTGGGCTAGGATTTTGAGTATGGTTAGGACAATTTTTCCTTAGGTGTCCAATCCGTCTACACTGGTAGCAGCGCCCGATTCCTATCCCATTTGGTCCTTGGGTGATTGCATTAGCTCTATCATTCCCTCAGCCTCTTTCACCAACTTGGTTTGGGCTAGAATTTTGAGGATGGTTAGGAAAATTTTTCCTTAGGTGTCCAATCCATCTATACTGGTAGCAGTGCCTGATTCCTATCCCATTTGGTCCTTGGGTGATTGCATTAGCTCTATCATTCCCTCTGGCATTGACCATGTTGACACCACGGTTTGGGCAGCCCCTTCCATAGTTGTTTATTGGATGGTTTCTTTAGCCATTTTGAACGATTTCCTTGACCATAGGTTTTTCTTATCAAGAATCGCGTGATGGGGGGATTTTCTTGAGCTGCTGCACCAAACACGTACTGTATACACAAGAGAAAGCTCACTCAAGAACACAAGAAGAGAGATGGAGGCCAAAACGTTTTCTTGCTGTTTTTTTTCTTCTTCTTCCACACACTATACAATGTACACAAAGTATAGATAAGATACAACATAAAGGAAAGTGGCCTTCTAAGTCAAACAGTGCATAACCGACTACACTAATCGACTAGCATTATATCTTTGCTAGCTGTAGGTAGGTGTAACAAACTAAATATAATAAGTGATAAGTAAATGGACATGTGAGTATCATAATGACCACCAAGGTGCTAAGTTTAGATGTGTGGACTCATCTAGCCAGGCGGTCCATCACCAACGTGCTAAGTGTAGATGTGTGGACTCATCTAGCCAGGCGGTCCATAATCAATGTCCGCACGTGTTGAGCTTGCCATCTCAACATTTTTTGCATAAGAGAATCTTTGAGAGTCATTGGTATCATTGATTCAAGGTGAGTGTCCAAAGGTGGATTTAGTCCTTGGCAAAACCTTGCAATCTATTGAGACGTTGTCATTGGGGGTGCATATTTGCGCAGACTCACAAAATTAGAATAATATCCTTCCAAGGTTAGGCTTAGTTGTTGTATGTTGTAGAATTCATTCATCTTGAACCTTGGAGGGGGTTTTACAATGACAAGAGACTATTTGAACAAGAGGAGGAGAAGGAGAGGGAGGAATCCTTACCTGTTGAGCCTCTGGAGTTGATGAATTGGTTGAAGCGGGTGATGGCCATCATGTCGATCTTTTCCTTGAATCTAGGAATAATCAGAATGCCACTAATTATGTGGGTAATGCTCTTAGGTTGGTTTCAGAGGAGGTGGAGGAGGGAAGGGAGGAATTGGGAAATCTAGAAGACAAGGAAATTTTCAGGATGACCGAAGAATAAGATTGCGCACCTTGAGTTGGACGGTTTGGACCTGATAGAGTGGACAAAGGAAGAAATCATTGCCGAGGTTATTCGGTTAGTTCCCGATAGAGCACCCGACCAAAGGGAAATACTCACCTTGTATGAGGAGTTTGAAAAAGACTTAGTTGCCCTATTAGGCATGCCCAAAAGCTTAGTTCCCTCTACCACTATGGAAGGACGGGCGTATCCCTTGGAAGATTATCTATCCGAGTGTGTGGAATGGTTGAAACGTCTCCCTCATCAATTTCAAGAGCTACTAAACCACCTTAACAGTGACTCTTCTAGCATAGAAAAAGCTACCTATATGCTATTTCACCTATTTAGGGGAGGAGCTACCCAATACTTCCAAAGAAGGTGCCTTGTACAATAATTGTTTGTGAGTTCCTATAAGGATTTGACTGGTTATCCTATAGGTTGATACCCCAGATTGAGGGGGGATCAGTAACCATAGCAAACCTTAGGAGGGACCTCAAGAGGACCATGAAAGATGTTTTAGGGAAGACTACCTTGCCACCAGAGCTGGTTCTTGAGGAATTAGCTATGGTTACATGCCACATGAGTATTTATGCTGGACTTATGGGCAAGGCGCGGGCACCTAATATGTGGGAAGCTTACCACTCTCCTTCCTTTTGGAATTATGTATTTTCCCAATGGGGAAAGGATATTCCTAAGCCTTTACTAAAGATGTTGCTTTATCTAGGTTTAAACAAAGCTAGAAACAGAGCTAGCCTAATAGGGGAGGGAACCCTGCGAGCTAAAGTCAAGGAAGCATGTAGGCATTTGTCTGGGGTGGAGTTTGAGATTACATGCATCAAGTATTGCGCCACCCCTTTTGCAAGAGATATCCCTTTTTCAAACTTTGATAGGGCAAAGAGAGAAGAGTTATTGGCCTACTCGAAGGCTCCCCTATTATGGAAAGGAGCAAGAGGCCTCAATCCTGGGTAGGAAAAGGAGTAGTTATCATGAGGGTCTAATGACCTCCTGAGCATTGGCTTCTCACGAGCTTGTCCTTCTCATGTCTATAGTAGAAAAGCCACTCAAGGATCGATCTAGGACACCTATTAGTCTAGAAAATAATGGTTTGCTCTTTCTTACACGAGAAGAGACAAGAGAGGACATGCTCAACAACCTAAACTCTTTTTTGAGGGCTCAGAGCCTGGATTTTTTGGGATTGCCTATCTTATTGGAGAGGAAGAAATAAACCCAAAAAACACAAACAAAAAAACAGAAAAAGGTGAGATCCGAGGAAAAGATCAACATGATCAATAGGATCGGCAGGATCGGCATGGCTAGCTAGAGTGCCACGATCCCTTGGTCTCTCTCTTTTTGACTCTTTGTTCCCTCCCTCCTTGTATCTCATACATTCTTTGAGTAGGATTTTTCTCACCTCTTGTTGTACTGATGCGGAACAATGAGGATTTTTTTGACCAGTAAAGTGTTTCCAATTCTTTTGATTCCTTGAAAAATCTGACAGATGAATCACTTTGATTGAGCCAATTTCCAATGCAATCATTCACCAAGCTTGATCTCTCTTCAATAGAGTTCTCTAAATAGACTTTATCTGAGCCCATATTCTTAGGACGGGGTCGAGGTCACCAATTTGTCGATAACTTAGAATTTTTCGATGCTTCTCACAATGAATTCCCACTTCTACTACACAAAAAGAGAGAGGAATCTCCTGTTTCATGAGCAGATGGGTTTAGCTTTGTCAATAGGAATCTCTTTAAGTCCAAAATTGAATTGAAATGTCTATTTGAATGGGTTGGGAATATGGTCAATTTATCTGGATCAGATGGAGTAGGTTGAATTGTCACGCATATAGAATCCTTTATTTCCCTTTTTGCTCGTTGCAAAAAGTTGGGGAATAACCAATCAGACACATGGGACTAAATTGATGATATTATCTCCTCCCTACTAAAGGATCCTATTCTCAATAGGTAGATGACTTCATGGTCAGAACCCACGGGAAAATCATCCAAGAGATTGGAATAACTATTGCTATATTTTCCAATGAGGAGATGCATTTTGATCCTGGGCTCTGAAATAGAATCTTTCTTGGCATGGTTCAACAAATAGATGAAATTGGTTTAGAAAATCTTATGTATTCATCCTATGGAGAATATGTCTTGCAATATTTTCAATACTCTTGTTTAAAACTTTTCCGCAACTCCAATTCTATAGAAATAGATTCCAATTTTACCTTCCTATGATGGAAAGAGCATGATCAAAGAAGTTGGTTTGGATAGATTCGATGCAAGAAAATTCAACAAGAGAGAAATCTACTGTGTGCTCGAGAAAGATCGAAGAATCTGCGGGTTCCTCATTCATTAACAATCCAAAATCTATAGATAAGCAATATTTTTCTTCGAGAATTCCTTTTAGAGCAGAATGTTTTTTCTCAATATTGAGTGAATCCAAAAAGGGATCAAGCCACGTCATATCATTAAGTTTATCAAGCCAATAATCAATTGTATCTCTTAGAACCTTTTGGCAAAAAACCTTGGAAAAAATCGATTTGTAAAGAAATGACATATTGGTCAATTCATGGGAATACCTTCCGTTCCTTTCAATCACCATATTAGTATTACCAATAGGACTCATTAAAAATATGTTTTTCCATATTGATATCTCGCAAATTGATGTATCCAAGTTAGATTCGATTTCTAGCAATACGGTCCCTGAAGTGGAAAGGGATAGGTTCTCTATTGTGTGAAGCCATCCGTGCACTTTGGACTAGGCATTCATATCCTCATCAATTTGGAATGGAATACGCTTGCTCAAAGAAATACCCTACGTACTTCTTCCATTTAAAAAACCTTTCTTCAAGAAAAAAGTTTCCTAAATGAGTTGATCCTTTGCTTCCCACCCCGCTGTCCAATTCATAATGGATTTGTGAGACACACTCATAGGCTAATGCGTGAAGATCATCATGTAGAAGAAGCGTGTAGATAAAGCAGAGAGAGATTAATCTCTTTTGTTCATACCATCTAACTAGGGGATATAGAAAATGTATGCTCCTTTCTTCTTTGAATCGACTCGAACAAGCAGTATTTTTATTCCCATTATTGACTCTTGGAAGTACCTTTTCGAGACGTAAATATTGGCTATTTTGAAGTTCAATTTTTTTCAAAACTATTGTATTGAATGGTATAAGAAATCCAATAAATCAATCTATTGGCTCATTCTTTGTTTTTGAATAGATTTGAAAAATAGAAGATTATCCCCTATTTTGATGAGAATCGAACCCTAATGATTGGAGGAACCACTTAGGATTCTAGAATAGATAGAGACTCCTATTGAAACTATTTCCCACTAATCCCATTGCAAAAGGGAACAATGATTCAACTTGATGCATCGAATTCCTATACTCGAGTAGCATGAAGTCTAATTTTTTGAAAGGTAAAAGATTGCTCTTTTGTTTCGTTACTTGTAGCCGATTAGAATCCTTTTGATAATAGTCATTTTTACAACATACTAAAAACCTATAGAATTCAAAAAACTTGCGGACATCTCCCGTCTTACCCATCATTTTCTTCTTTCTTTTTTTCATCCTTTGTTTGACGTAGCACTAAGCAAAGTATTTAAGATTTTCTTGTGATTCTATCAGGTACAAACTTGCACTTCCATCACTTAATTGGTACTAGGATTATAGGGAAACTCATGTAACTAATTTCGTTGAATCATTCCCCTTGCAGAATTGTCTCTTTTTTTTTTTCAATTTGAAATTGTAGAAAGAAGGAGCCCAATATTAATCTAGTACCACGCTTTCATTTTCATCTTTCGTTTTCATTAAGAATAATTAGAAATACCATTTACTAAACCTCGATCGATTCTCTTATGGAGAATCGATCAAATTGTTCATTTTTTCAATTTTGATTGAATCACAAAAAATTGATGTATTATTTAGAAAAACTATTTAATCGATAATTTGATTCATAAATTGATACCGTCACAGATTAATAGGTTATATTATCAATTGTATGCTTTTTTCTTTTAATTATACGGAGATAAGCCAAATGACGTATTTTGCCAATCATTCTGGTTTTCCAGCCTACATTTGGAGTATTTCAGGTGAAGTAAAGAGATTTTCAATATTGTTTCTTATCAAAGGGATGATCCCAATCCAGAATAATCCCTATAAAAAGATATTCCCATTAAACCAATTACGTGTATACTGGCTATAGTACCTACTAGCCACAAGGGAATTCTTCGAATGGAATTGGCCATTTCTCCTATCCTCCCCCAGCCATATTCTTAGTCTCATTACCTAGTCATGACTCGATACATGAACAATCATAAGTGGTTGAAATGTCAGTAGTTCCCAATCAATGTTGATAAATCATTTCAATATTTAATTGAAAAAATAATTAGAGAATGAAACAACAACTATGAAGATTAGCATGAGTCCCCAATAAAGGCTTGTACCATTTAATTCTACACTTTGTTTGTTTGGATTTGATTGTGTCATGGATTCGAAGCTCATGTAAGGACATACTATTGTTGAATGAATTGCATTGCTAATATTGATCTCGAGAAGAAAACGGTGGGTATAGCTAATCCGTGAACGGCCAACCATCTAATGTTGAAAATCGGATAGGTTCTGTCTAGAGTCATTGGTACCTCCTAGAAAGATCTGGTGAATGCATCTCAAGAAGAAAATGGTGGGTATAGATAATCCGTGAATGGCCAACCATCTAATGTTGAAAATCGGATAGGTTTTGTCTAGAGTCATTGGTACCTCCTAGAAAGATCTGCTGAATGCATCAAATTGTTCTAATGAGGCAAAATGGCCAACTATCAAAGGAACTTCTTGTCGGGTTTCTGTAAAATACTCGTTTGGGCGAGAGATTTCGAAGACATATAGGTTAAACCTATACTGACAAAGAACTAGCCCACAATAGAACAGTGAAGGTATAGTGATGCTGTGGATAACCTAGTATTGAATATTGGTGATAATGTTAGCAAAGGGATCGGTAGGACTCTACTCAAATAATTATAGTCGATGGTTGGCAAATTTGGCTATTGAATACAAATATAGATTGTATACAACATAAGTTGTTGCTTACCATATTTCATTTCCTTCTTAGATGAAAGTGGGTTCAAATTTTTTTTGATAATTTTGTTGATCATAATTTCATTTCCTAGATTTCTACCTAATTGTTTTCAAGTGAGTGGAAAGAAGAGAGGGACTCAAGTGTAGGAAGTTTAATAGGGGATGGAGAAAAAAAAAGGAGACTGCCCGATGCGGGACTTAAAGATTTACTTATCAACGGCTCCAGTCCTCGCTACAATATGGTTTGGGTTGTTAGCTCATTCATTAATACAAATCAATCGATTCTTTCCTGATGCTTTGGTGTTCTCATTCTACTAGTATATTGAGTAGCAAGCAATTCAAAAAAATGGGAAAAGACCCAATTTTCTAATTAAATGAGTCATTTACTACTCTTCAACCGATAGTAGATAAATTCTTGCATAAATTTGTATGTGTTAGAAAAAATTTTAATTAAGTGTTTTTAATTTTCCTCTTATTCCCAATTAATCTAAATCAATTTCATGTGATGCTATGACTAAGAGTAAAGCTGCGAGGGTAACTATTACCTTGGACACCACTTGTGCCAATAAAAAATATCTAGGTATTTCCCGACACAATACGTGCAAGAATCGTTGCAATATGCCTACTCGACTAGAATTGAGGAAATATCGTCCCTGCTCTTACGAGCATACTACTCACAAAGAATAAAAAAAATGATTGATTCGCAACAAATCAATTGTTGGAAAATGAATGGTATGTAGCAGTCATAACCACCTTTTACGAAAAGAAAAGAGGAACAAAGCTATGAATAATTTGATGCAATCTTCCCGCAAACGTTTTCCATCTATCTGATTTGAAGATATTATTGATTATAAAAAATCCAGATGTTATTTGTACTCCCTAGAATCCCCCTCCAACATCTTTCTTTAGTATTTCGTGACTGACTATCGGCGAAAGCAGTTGAGCACTAGGCTTTACGCGGGTCGAGTTATCTAGCCACACCTTGTAATTCAAGAAACGAGCTTCGTGGAAGTACATACCACTTAACAAAATGGAAATATTTTACAGGATATATTCTCCAAATCGTTGATGTAACTATCAAAGTCATGAGCATCAGCATGTAAGTTCCAGATCCACATTGCTACACTTGGACCCTTAGCTAAATTTTTGAGAAATGCAGTGGTTGAGCTCATTTCTCAAACAAAGTTTTTATGAGATCCTTTTCCACCATAATCTTGACTTTTGGTTTTCGGTGAATGAATAGTCATCGAGATTCTCCTCTCTTTGGATGAAGGATAGCAACAACCTACCGACAAGAGATACAAAACTTCTAAGAGATTGAATTTTTATAACATAAAATGCCCTTTTCCTCTATGAGTTTAAAACTAGAACAACTATGGTAGAAGATTCATGTGTGGTAGGCATTTAATCTTATTATTACATGGCTCATAAGTGCTTCATGGACCTTGTGGAATGAACTCTTTGCTTGAGAAGCTTGAGAGTTTAAATATGGATAGGGGAGGGGGCCAAATAAAAATAAGGAATGAAAAAAGTTTTTGATTCTTATCAATTCGTTTGCCTCAACACTTTTTGCTGATTATCAATCTCTATACCCCCCCTCGACCTGTAAGTTTTAACCAATTTTGTGCTTCGATGTAATTACCTAGGGAAAGTGCTATTGCTTGTTTCCAATACTTAGCAGCCTGATCGAACCAAGCCTCTGAAGCTCCTACATCTCCTTGTTGAATGGCATGTTCCCCTCGATTGGGATGGATAACCTCCTACTGTGGGAGACCCTTCCTAAGAACTGGACTCAAGAGTTTCCTATCTCGTACGGCTCAAGGTATTCTTACGAAATCTTTCTGCCTATTTTAGTTACTCTCAATGAAAGCCTATCGATTAATAGATTAATAATAGTGAAAGATTTGTCTTTTCTTATGGAGAGAGAGGGATTCGAACACCCGATAGCATTTCAACACTTCAGTTTTCAAGAATGGTGAACCACTCGGCCATCTCTCGCAAATGAACATATTGAATATTTGGAATACCCATTGATTCTTTCACAGAAAATAGAGATTGAATCGATACAAAATTCTCTTGATATATAGATAAATATATATATCTATATATATTGCATTGATATTTATTCATGTTCACTGCAGATAACAAAATGGATATAGGAATAATTAATTCCAATCTATGAGAAGTGGAACTAAGAAGGATGATCATCCCGAATGATTGGATTCTCATTATTGCTCTCTTTTTTCTCTGAATTCCATTTTATTTAAGAAAGAATGAATTCATTCAAAGAAATTGGGTCTTAGGGCATTGGACTAGATACTTCCGTTATCATTAGGAACAGGTGCCTAGTCTATCGAAAGTCTTACTGGATGGGGATCGGATGGTACAAACCTCTTCTGTTCTCATAGATAGGAAATTCTTGCTATGACTATAGCCTTTCCATTGGCCTTATTCACATTAATTGCAACCTCATTTTTATTAGTCATTGGTGTGCCGGTCGTGCTCGCTTCCCCCAATGGTTGGTCTAGTAGCAAAAATATTGTTTTCTCAGGAGCTTCACTATGGATCGGATTAGTCTTTTTAGTAGGTATATTGAATTCTTTTATATCTTGAGGAATGGATACACCAATTATTTTATTAGAACTTATTGGGACCAAAGAATCATTGTATAGAGAATTTCCTTACTTTTTTTTTCTTTGTTGGTATGATAGGTGGGTAAGGATGGTTCCCTAACCACTTATAGATAAGATCCTTATGAGATCGATGCGGAATACGAAAATATGATAGCTTCATCAAAAAAGTTATTCTACACTTTTATTATATTGATATGGGTCTCAAATAAATAGATGGATTTTTCCTATATTTGACATCTTGACCAAGGCCAAGATGTCGAATATATCTATATATATAGATATAATATATTCACATATTGTAATACATTGTGTGGATATAGTTGAATGGTAAAACATCTTCTTGCCTAGGAGAAGACGCATGTTTGATTCTCGTTATCTGCCTCCTTCTAAGCAGAGAGGAAGAGAGTGGGTATACCTATCCTCGATTTTCAAATCAAAATGATTGATAAATCTTTTTCATAACTCGAAAAAATGACTTTGAAACAAAAAGAATAGACTACTAGTTTATGAGATAGTTTGTTGGTGAATCTGATGAAAAATTAGCATTTGCAACCCCTTACTTCCAAAATTTAGCTTTTTCATTTGTGAAATAGAGTTGCACCAAACCAAAGCCAAGTTCATCTGAGAATCAAATACATCAAGGGTGGAATATAATATCCTCATACCATAACTATCTATTACTAATCGTTGTGCAAATTTAAAAACAATTCTATTTTTGAGAAATAGGTTCTTTGATGGAAAATTGACAAAGCTTCCCAATCTATCACATTGTTTTGAAAATAGAAAAAATAGAAAACAACTCACTAAAAAATGTTGATTTCTTTTTTATGTATTATACAACACAAAACTTTTTAAATTTTTTGTGGAAATGAAACCAAAAAATGTCATTAATCATGGGGACTACAAAATGAATAGTTACATAACTTAGTAGAACCAATACTTGCTATTCGGGTTCCCAAATTTGTATTACTCGGATAGAATGAAAAGGATAGCACCCTAATCTGATTGTATTGATGATTTCCATTGAATCTATTATCATAATAGAGGGTAATTTAGCCCCAATCATCTAGAGGCCTAAGACATCTCCCTTTCACGGAGGCGATGGGGAATCGAATTTCCCTGGGGGTATCCATTCTACGCGTACTTTGCAAGTGCAATATAGAGTGGTTGATCAATCCCTCAGTTTTTAATGAGGGACAATACTAATCGATCTTTGCCCTTTTGAATATCAAGTTAGCCTCGATCATCTCTTTTTTCCCTTGGGCCTTAGCTGAATTAGCCTAAGCTATCCAAAACATCTCTAGAGCTTCTTTGGGATTGATTTCGGTAGCTTGTTCTACTTCATTAACAAGTATTGTTATTTGGTTGTTGCCTATCATAGCGAAACCACTCATTAGTGCCATTGTAGAACCACTGTTCATCATGACGTATCTTTGACACTCCCATATCCAAAGCTGTAAGAAGTGGTGAGTGATTGGGCAATACACCATCGATAAAATGATTTCCCCAACTTCAGAATTCCAATTGATTCGATTAGGGGCCATTACACATAGATTCATTCCCATAATTTTATTAACCCTCCACCTATAAAGTTGTGGCTTTCTTAGTAGCTTTGTCAATGCTACCAAATAAGTAAAAATCTTGTTTTGGAAGATTATCTGATTCTCTAGAAAGAATCAATTGAAACCTTTAATTATTTCTACCAAAATAATGTATTTTCCCAAAGACCCAGTAAAGACTTTTGCTACAAAAAATGGCTGTGATGAGAAACACTCTATCTTTTGGGCCTGAGCTACCACGGTCCTCCTCTAATGATTCATCCAATCATGGAATTGCTATAATATCTTGAAGTTCTTTGTAGCGCTACAAGGTTTTCTTAACCCCTTGCGACGTTTCGTAGTGTTTCTCACCCACAATCTAGGGTTGTAACATAGTGGAAGTCGAATCTAAGGGATCTATGGCCGGGTGAAAACCTTTAGCAGCTAAACCTCTAGATAGCACGGTTGTAGCATCTGAATGCAAAAATGTTGTAGTGGGAGCCAGGTTGGTCGAATCATCCATAGGTTTATAAACAACCTGAATGGATGTTATTGATCCTTCTTTAGTCGAAGAAGTTCTTTCCTGCAAAGATCCCATTTCTGTGTCAAGGGTGTTGGTAACCCACAAAGAAGGGCATTCTACCTAATAAAGCAAAAACTTATGATCCCGCTTAGACAAAGCGAAAAATGTTATCAATGAATAATAATACATCTTGTTTGTTGACATCTCCAAAATACTCAGCCATTGTTAAAGCGGTTAAACCGACTCTCGTATGAGCTCCTGGGGCTCATTCATCTGACCATAAAATAAAGCTACTTTGATTCTGATACATTTTGCTCGTTAATGACTTTCGATTCATTCATTTCCATATAAAGATCATTACCTTCATGGGTGCGTTCCCCCACTCCGCCAAATAGGAATACACATCCATGAGCTTTGGCAATATTAATGATTAATTCCATGATAAGAATGGTTTTTCCCACTCTAGCTCCTCTAAACAAATTGATCTTTCCCCCTTGATGGTATGGAGCCAAGAGATCCATAACCTTGATTCCTGTCTCAAATATTGACAGTTTAGTATCCAATTGTGTAAACACAAGACCGGACCTATGAATTGGAAATGTTATACCACCTTCTACAGGTCCTAAGTTATCCATGGTTTCATCAAGAACATTAAATCTCCCATCGCTATTCGTTCTCTTTTTTTTTTGGGGGGAGAAAAAGATCCTGACTCCGAGAAAAAATGTGTGAATCCAAGGGTTAGCCCAATCCCTTCTCGTAGATACTTGGAGGATGATACTCATACCATTTTTCCTCCTCCTCTTCCCTCTTCTCTTCTTCTTTCCCCCTTCTCTTCCTCCTTTTTCTTCCTCCAAAACCGCACGGAATAATGCTGTAGGTGTCACAATGTGTCAGGGGTTTATAGTGACATGACACTACACGTCCATCGCTGCAAATCTGAGGGCGGAGTTTTTTGCCAAGAAATTGACCACACTAGATAACGTCATTAGAAGTTTATTTTCCTTTGTGTGTATCTTTTGTGTTTGCATTTTCATAACGCACGAGCACATGTAGATAGGCTAGGCACATTCTCTTCAGTGCATTCATAATTTTTGTGGATCATCATTTGTTTGCTTGCATCACGTGGATCTAACATTGTGAAATTCTCAAATCATGAGTGATTGGGCACAAAGTTCTTTTCCAAAGGATGCTTTTGATAGGGCACAATGCATGGAAAATTAGTTCACATGAAGGTTCCTGTTTTGAAGACTTGAGGACTTGAGGAAAAGATTGTAATTCAGATGTTGCCTATGCAGATGATATAACTCTTCAAAAGAAAAATAGGATTAATATTTAGTAGTTCACGAAAGCTAAAAGTTATCCGATCATATCATGGATATTTAAGTGGAATATTGCTACATTCGACACTTGTATTCTTTGTGAAGATAGTGGAGACTTGACTACTATTCTTCTACCTTTTCTATATCTTGGCATTATTTTCTTGGCAAGGTTTTTCATGGGCTTGAGAAAGCCATGTAAATTGGAGCTACTCACTGCAATTTAGAAAGAAAAACAAAAGCTAACATAAACAATGGCTCCATCTCTCACTACTCCTGAAAGGACTTTACAAAATCAAGACTCTTTGTATTTCCTTAATCATGAAGGAAATCATCATTTTCTCTCTATCCATGGTAGTGTCAAGCGATGAAGGTGGCCAAAAAAAGTGAAAGGTTTTTGCTCAGTTGGTCGTGGCATTTTGACTCCTCCCTTTTGTTAGAATATCAAGCTCTTGCTACTCTTCACTCAGTCTATCTTTACGTGTGTGACAGACATTAGCTGGATACAGCTATACATGTGTGTGACATTCAATAAGTTGGTGTAGTCAGCAACTTAACCACAGCTAGTCTTCGTTAGTCTACATATGTGTGTAAGTCTCTTTCAGTGAGTATGATGGAAGACAATGGAAGAAGAACAACAATGAGTCGAGGCTCATCTTTTGCTCCACTCTATATCTCTCCCTCTCTTCCAACATGGTATTAGAGCTTGAATGCCTAAAGCGTGAAGGCTTGGCAGTGACCATTTGACATCTAGACATCAGATATGAAGAAAATGTCAACAAAGAAGACTTTGCCTGCAATTGGTTTTTTTGTAGAAGCTATATCTTGCTATAGAAATGGTTTTTGGAGAAATGGCCCCTAGATTTCTAACCGTTTCAACATGATCTATAACTTTGTAGAAGAAAGTTTTTTTGAATTCCTCACAGATTTTGAGATATTCTGCACAGACCTGTGCAGAGTGGCTGTTTACTGCAATAAACAGCAGGTGATAGCATCATTGCTTGACTAAAAGCTCATCTGGGAGCTTGAAGAATTGATTACAAATTTGAAATAACAGTGGTTTGCTGTATACATCCAACCTACAGCATGTAGGGACCTTTGACATGAGCTTGGAGCTCTCAAACTTGTTCAGGAGTACCATTGAAGCATAGGTATATGCTGGGAAGTCATATGGACTTGATGTCATGCATTGGAGCTGGGATTTTATGCTACAAAATATTCAGATATGGAATTTTTTAATGGCTGGAAACTGTCACTGAATGTAGACAACAAGCATTGTCTCTCTTACTGAAGCATTACATGTCATTTTGGAGCTCCTGTCGATTTTTTTTCTAGTAGGCTTGTCTAACTGCCTCATAACTAATAGAAAGGTCTTTCTTGTTGGGACCCCTGAACGTTGTCGTGCCGCTATGCGCACACAGTGTAAAAAAAGACTAGAGTGTGACTTCCTTTTAGATTTAGAGAGCCAATGCCATTTTAGACATTAGTGTTAGTGTCCATGGTTCAAAAATATTAGATTTTAGTCAATTTTTGATATTCTAGATATTATCTCTTGTAAAAAATCCATAAAACTATAGACAACTTCTAGATTAGGATGACATGTAAAAGAAAGCATATAGCTTTCAACTAATTTGAGAAAATTTTATGTAAAAAGAGAGATTAGTGAAATTGCATGATGCGCGATCACTGTTTTCAGGCAGTGAACAACACTCCAAAAGTGGGAGATGAAGGAGTGATCTGGCACAATTCTGGCCAGGTGTCCTAGTATTTAACCCCCCTTTCAAAGCCATTGGAAGCATCAGATTGGCGATTTGAGCAACATAGAGGAAGGTATTATTTTATACACATTTTTGTTTATTAGAGTTATATTTTCTCATAATGCTGAAAGAAACTGACAGGCTTCATCTCTGTTAGTATTCTTCTATATTTTCTAATTCTTTTTGGGAGTATTCTTGTTCATCTTCAATCTCTTCAAACCCCTTCTCTTTTGTCTACTCCTCTCCTTGAATCTACCTACACCCTGCTGTCTCTTATCTTCAAGAACTTGGCTTGAAACCTTCAACCCTTCTCTTATCTCTACCATCTTCGAAGTCTAAGCTCTTGAAACCCCCTACATTCTTCTCTTGATAAACCCATGTGGTAACCTTCAACCCTACGCGCTGCGACATTGGTGAACCCGATGTGAAGGTCGGTATAAGAGAACTCCATCAGGAGATACTCTACAACAATTGGTGCGTATACTGCAGCAGACTCAACAACAACAAATCCAAATGTTACAACAACAACAACAACAACAACAACAAAGGAAAGATGAAGAGAAGATTGATTCCACAGCTATCAAGGCCCTAGAGGAAGTTGGGCGTGAATTAAAACAATTTAATGGTCAAAATGTCTCTATTTTTATTCACTTATATGTTGAAAAAATGCTCTTCTTTGGTATACCACAACATGCATGGAGCCGTTATTTTGCCAGACTAGCCAAGCACCGTCTTCAAGAAAGAATCCATGGTCTTTTTCAACAAGATGCATATTGGGTTGCATTCAAAAAAGCCCTACGCAAAGAATTCTTCTTAGAAGACTCTGGCCTAATGAAGAAGAAAAGTTTCACTGAATGGGTTGAAAAATCCAATAAAGGTTTAGCTGCAACAACTCTATACCATGAGTTTGAAAGTAAATTTGGACAACTTGATGTTGAAGACCAACAAAGTATGGAAGGTCAAAAGATTGAATTATTCCTTAAGGCTGCAGATCCCATTCTACAAGAGAAGCTTGCTAATCACCTAGAAGATGCTACCTTGGAATCAGGAGTCAAGACTTCATGGACAAATGTTACTGATGCAGTTAACCTTGGGAGGAAGGCATCAGTAGAGAAGAGTTGCTGACTTTGCGCTTATGGCAGCTAGAAAGAAGGCATGAAGATGTTCAAGAAGCTATTGAGAAGCTAATGACAGCAAGACTAAAGAACAAAAGAAGATTTGATAAGCGACATCGACTTCGGCCAAGAGCAATTCAAGAAAATGATTGGGTACTTGTCTATGACAGCAGCCTAGACAATCAATACAGTGCTTCTAAGAAGATGGTAAAGCGTTGGTTTGGCCCATATGTGGTAAAGGTCATTCATGAAAATGCCACATATTCATCGACTGAATTGGATGGAACAAGCATGAAGATATCCATAGCTGGAAAAAGAATCAAGCTCTTCAAACGAAGAGAAAGTTCAACATATGAGCTAGAAGACTTGAATATAATTCAAGTGTATGAAGACATAGAGGAAGAAGAAGAGGCAGAAGATGAAGACATTGACATGGGAGAAGATACTTCTTTTGATACTGCAAATCCGTAAGACTTTGACACATGCCAAAGGATGTGCAGGTTAGGAGGGGGTGAATGTCGTGCCGCTACTACTCGCACACCATGTTAAAAAAAACTAGAGCGTGGCTTCTTTTTAGATTTAGAGAGCCAATGCCATTTTAGACATTAGTGTTAGTATCCATGGTTCAGAAATATTAGATTTTAGTCAATTTCTGATATTCTAGATATTATCACTTGTAAAAAATCCATAAAACTATAGGCAACTTCTAGATTAGGATGACATGTAAAAGAAAGCATGTAGCTTTCAGCTAATTTGAGGAGATTTTATGTAAAAAGAGAGATTAGCAAAATCGCGTGATGCGCGATCGCTGTTTTCAAGCAATGAACAACACTCCGAAAGTGGGAGATGAAGAAGAAGTGATCTGGCACGATTCTTGCCATGTAATATGCCCCCCTTTAAAAGTTTTTTTTAAATTTAGTACAAAGTTTTTTAGTCTCCCTCTCTCTCCCCACCCACAACATGTCGGGGAGAGAGAGAGTGTGTGTGAGTAAAGAGAGAGAGGGGGGCATGCAGCCCCCAGGTGGAGGGGTGGTGGCCGTTAACGGCCGTCTTCCCCCCCATATACCACCCCCTCCCCATTGTAAAGGGGAGCCCTCCCCTCCCTCGTGGAAAATAGCCCCCCCTTGTTGTCTGCAGCAACCCCCCTTCCTCCCTCCCCCCTCATCATCATCGTAGGGGGAGAGAGAGAGAGAGAGAGAGAGAGGGGGGGGGGAAGTTTCTAGAAGCTTCTTCCCCCTCTTAAAGGGAGGTCACACACCACTCTAATATTTTCAAAAATACACCCCTCCCCTTCATTATCTTTTCTCCACTCAAGGAGAGGCTGCAAGAATTTACTTATAGTGCATAGGAGAGTACAAGAATTCTATCACTCATACACGCGTCTTCGAGTATGGCCCCGAAGCGTAGTTCCACAAGGATGGCCGGAAACCCTGCAAGTGTGGATGGTGGTTTGAATCAAGGCAGCACCATAACCGCGAATGGTTTATCAAACGTAAATACCACTGGAATCAAGACATCACTCCAAGCCCAGGTTGCTCTATTATTAAATCTTAGATTATAATTATCATGGTGAAAATCCTATTCACGTGCATCACATAGATTGCGTGATTGATGGGTAATTGCCTTGGTATGAATTTAGTTGTGATGTTTGTAACAAACAATATAAATTTTGTTGTAAGATGACATCATAATAGGTGAAATTGATTAGGTAACGTAAATTACCCAAAAATTCTTGCATGAATTCTTGCATAAAGTGCATTGCTCCTTGCACAAGTTCTTACAAAATACATTTCAGAGGACATCGAAAGAAGCAAAGTGCATCTCCATATTGCAAGATGGATTCTAAGGTACATGTTATAAACTGCAAAAAAGATTAAAGTGCAACTAGACTCATACAATAATCACATAAAGTCATAAAGATCAGATCATTCAAGAAGGTTATAGATCATGTAAATAATTGCATAGAGGATAATGTTAAGATTTCATGCATAGAAAATACCTTCGCATGTGTGGCATAAAATATCGTATGGATTATATCGAAATTGTAAGCATTGAAATGAAGGCATGGCATTACGTTGCATGCATTAAAGTTGTTGGGAAAATTCAATGTTGTTTGTAATTTACCAAATGGGACTGAGATCCATGAGACCCATGTCAAAGTCCTTGGTGACTTCAAGAGGGATAGGTAAAAGCTTAGTGCATGTGAGCATTATTAAGAGGGCTTAAGAAGATTATACTTAAGACGGAGTAGGAACTGTTCTAAACAGAACCATCTTGACCAACCATGGTCAAGGGGATAGACACTCTTGATCAATTAAGATCAAAGATAAAGGTACTTAGGTACTCCAAGGGATCTAGGAGATAACCAGCAAGTTGACCAACCAAGGACGACAGGGTGTCCATGATCTATTTTACAAGGAGACCTAAGGAAGGATAATTAGGGTCGGTAGGGTACAAACCCTAACCCAAAGAAAAAGGGGAAGCAAGAAACCTAGCTTGCCAAGCCCTTGGAATCTTGCCAAGTCGCGAATGATCCAGGATCGAATGCTGGGAGCATTCGGGAAGAAGGAATCACACCTTAGCAGTTGGTCGTACGAACAATCACAGAAATGAACGTGATTGTACACTTAGGTACATTGTTTGAACTTCTTTGCTCAAGGAACTAATTCAAGGCAAAACACTTAATGCTTCAAGTTAAGAGCCTGGAGGGAGAGGCAAGTTGAATTACCTCCAACTGCATGCCTGGCCCTATCTAAGGGGGTTGTTAGCTATGCCGGGTATATGGACCGAACCTGCCGTGAGAGGTCTCTCCGTGGGTGCTACTTGGAGCGAGAGGACGCTTGGGTGCCAGGGGAGGCTCTGGCTGTAAATTCCTTGCCTTTGGATCCCGCACAAGAGGCCGACGTGACTTGAGATGGGATCTCGAGGCCCGTGTACTAGTCTATGGGCGAAACTTGGACCAGCAATCCTGTTGATTGCTGGGTTGGCCTTCGAGCATGATAATTGATGTATTCTAGGACTATGATATATAAAGATCAGATATTTGAAAAAGGAGCTTGCTTGACATTGTTTTTGTGTCAGTGCCTAAGTTACATGAAGGAACCTGTGTCTAAATTAATTAATTAAGGATGTTGCCTTTGCATGTCAAACATAATGTGGTAGGTAATTAGATAACTAAGCAAACTAAGGAAAGTGGGTGGATGTGACTTGGGTCCGTCCTACGGAAGGGTGGTCCCAGTTAGCTGGGAACTTTTCTCAAAAGACGTGATAACGAGATTGTGAAGACCTATTGTTACTAGAGTTAGAATCCCAATTTATTCTGTTTTAGGGGAGCGGAATGGGCCTATGCCTTATGGGCAGAGAGGTTGAGCTTCGCATCCCTCTCGTTTCCCATTCTCCATGAACCAAGTGCAGCATAAATCCGCTTTGACTCTGTTGTTCCTACTTAAAGTGGGTCATCTGGAGCTCGGTGCTAGCTACTTCCTAGAGACTTTGCTGATAGGAAAGAAACCCTGACTTCAGGTCGGTCCTAAGTGGGAACGGCCGGATACTTGTGCTCGGGGCAAACTCGGGAAGACCTAGATCTCAAACCCTATGACATTCCTTGCGAGTGCCAGGCGACGTTTTCTAGACTCTCTTCCCGATGGGTTGCTAAGATGTGTCCCACAAGTGGACGAGCGGTCACGTTACAGGCCAGGTGTCCTGGTATTTAATCCCCCTTTTGGAGCCATTGGAAGCATTAGATTGGCGATCTGAGCAGCATAGAGGAAGATATTATTTTGTACATGTTTTTGTCTATTAGAGTTATATTTCTCATAATCTTGAAAGAAACTGACAAGCTTCATCCCTGTTAGTATTCTTCTATATTTTCTAATTCTTTTTGGGAGTATTCTTCTACATCTTCAATCTCTTCGAACCCCTTCTCTTTCGTCTACTCCTCTCCTTGAATCTACCTACACCCTGCTATCTCTTATCTTCAAGAACTTGGCTTGAAACGTTCAACCCTTCTTTTATCTCTACCATCTCTGAAGTCTAAGCTCTTGAATCCCCATACATTCTTCTCTTGCTAAACCTTGGTGGTGACCTTCAACCCTACGAGCTGCGACAACGCTCCATCAAAGTACATTGCATACGTCCACAATGGGCTCACACAGCCAACTCTACTTGTAATTGTGATAGTCAAACTTTAGCGTGCTCAAAGGATGTACTGAAGGCTCCATCCCACCATTATCATTAAATATAATAGCGATGCTTGTCAAGATTCATAAGTAGCGATGACAAAAGACTTTCATTTCCCAAATGAATGATTTTTCCTCTTGCTCAATCACCTTATATCCTTTACTCCACAAGATAAGCTTCCCCTGTTGATATCTCTGCTCCAAGTATGGGTGCTACAAATAAGGAATTAGCCGCCCCATCAACCTCTTTAGTCTCTTGCAAGTTCTTGATCATCCCAGTATTGACCTGCAAGGCATTTATTTAGTTAGTGCATTTAGAGATAATAAGGTTTAATCTTATTAAGATTAACCTTATTTTTAAATTCCACTCCCTCAAGATCAGCCAGTAATGCTATTGATTTATTCTTCCCTATTCTTACGATCTTATAAGGACCATCCCATTTGGGCTCACGATTTCTTGGGACTAGCTCTCTACATGCATCATAATAAAAAACTAATTGTCCCTTCTTAAAGGTATATTTCTTTGCTTTTAAATCATGTAGTTGCTTCATCCGACACTTAGCCACTTCTTGGTGCAACAAACTCTGCAATTTGAGCTCATCCGAGTGGGCAAGAGTCATAAAGTGCTCGAAGAGGGCATCCTCATCACCCAAAGAATGATTGATTACGAATCTTATGGGGTTAGCAACTCAATCTCTAAGGGAAAAACACACTTCTTCCCATAAACTAATTTGAATGGTGTGTGGCTAGTGGCTCATTTAAATGTTGTGTTGTACGCCCGCACTGCCACATACAGTTTTTTATCCTAGTCACGCTTCTTCTCAAACACTATTTTTGATAGAATACGTACAAGTTGCTTGTTAGTACTTTCAACTTGCCCATTTTCCTGCGGGTTATAAGGAGTCATCTTGTTGTGCTTAATTTGCCATGCCTCAGTCAAGCTTTTAATCGCCTTGTTTAGGAAGTGGGGTCCATGGTTCGATACTAATTCTTTTGGTTGACCAAACCCTCATATAATTTGCTCTAATAGGAATTTGGCAGTCTCTTTTGCATCGTCCTTCCTCGTCACTCATGCTTCTGACCACTTTGTAAAGTAGTCAGTCACCATGATAATATATCACTTTTGCGCAGTGGACCCAAAAAGTTGATGTCCCACTTTTCAAACAGAAGCATAGCCAGAATCGGAGTAAGTGGTCGCTTCCTATTCTCCCTATTGTCATGTCATTGACAAGTATCACATCTCTTAACATACTCGAATGCATCTCAGTCCAACAAAATTCCCTCTGTAAGCAAAGTCATGGCACTCTTCCAAAATGAATGGAACCTCGTCAAGAATTACACATCAGCGATAGATATCGCAAACTCCCTGCCGATATAATGTCCCTGCCATCAAAGAAAATTTCAATGCTTTCTTTCTATTTTTCCTCTTTTTTGATTTTGATAACCTGGCTCCAGCATCTCTTGTCGCAAGGTAATGCGTTATAGCAGCATACCAGGAGGGAATAAATACCGTATCAAATTTAAAAATTTCTTCCATATCACTTCCTTCAACTAAAGTCTCATTTGGATCCCCGAAATCCACAATGGCATTCCACAATGCATTGCAGTTTTGGTGGCTTACTTCTAATCTCATAATCAAATTCTTGCAAAGTGATTAACCACTTTGCTAAACGATCGGGCGGTTGTAACTTGTTCATCAACAATCGAAGTCCTTCCACCTTCATATAAAATACAACCTTCTCATAGAGGATGTAGTGCTTGAATTCTTTAGTCGTAAATACCATTGCAAGGCACAATTTCTCCATGTAGATGTAGTTGATTTCTGATATGCCCAACTTTTGACTAGCAAAAGCGATAAAACAATATCACTTTTCCTCCTGAATTTGGGATAAGAAGCAGTTGATACAGTGCATGGTGGCTGCTAAAAATATATAGAATACTTCGCCCCTTTTAGGTGCTTTTAAAATTGGTGCCTTTACTAGCTCCTGTTTCACATCATTAAAAGCTACCTTACAAGGGTCACTCCATTCAAATAGACAGCTAAAGGATAACTGTGGGAGCTTTCGCTCAACCGCCAAGACCCACGGACCGCTTATTGTTTCAAGCGTTCCAAGCGAGCTCTCATGGCTATCTCTCACCTAGCCGACGCACCGTCGATCCTACGAGTGTAGTGAACTTACCTTGATGCTTGATCGAGTACCCTCCTCTCTCTAACACTTCGGTAGCTCCACGATTCTTGATGCTAGCTCAAGCATCCTCAAGCCTCCTCCATCTCCAAGCCTCATCCTCCATAGCCGCGCGCGCAAGAGAAGAGAAGAAAAGAGAAGAGGAGAAGGGGAGAGGAGATGGTGGAGAGCTTCACCCTCTTGATTCCTCACTCTCTCACACACTCACTCCCTCACACCCTCACATTCCCTCTCTCAAGAGCATACACAAGCAAGAAGGAGAGAAGAAGAGAGGAAGAAGAAGACTAGTTTTGCCACACCAAAGAATGAGCTCTTCATTCACTTTTCAACTTTATATACAAAACCCTACTTCCCTTTTGGGTGGTCATTCCCTTTTTTACATGGCCGGTCACAGGCCCCGTTTTCCATTGCCCTTTTATCTTCCTTGCTTCCTTTTCACTACCCTTCTATATTTACAAATCGCACGGGTGAGAGCCCGGCACTCTTTTACAAGATTTTAGGGTGCGCTTTTTATGCGCCTTTCCCTTTTCGTAGTTGTCTTGGCCTTTAACAGTTGTCATTGTGCTTTTGGTCTTTTCTCCTTCTTTTCCTTCCGTCGGGTTACCTTTTTTCCGCCTTTGCCCTGCGTCTTTTCCACTTTATTTCGCTCTCTTCGTGTTGGGGTTAACATTACCCCCCTCCTAGACGAGTGCCAGTCCCATGGCACTTACTAGCGTAGGGAGCAAGTGGTAGTATGCACTGAAGACCTCGGGGGGACAGGGGCTTGGGGTCTGCACTGGTGACCGGTGACGTGGGGGTTGGTTGGGGATGCCGTGTAGGATGATTTTTCCGACTTGTCGGATGCTGGGTGGGCAATTAGCATTGGAGGTTGATGAAGAACAAAGGCCACTTGGGCTGTGGTTGTCAACACCTGCAATTGAAAACCTGTCAGGTGGTCTCTCCCTAGGGGTAGTGCTAGTCTCTGTATTGTGCACAAAACTTAGTTTGGGAGACAGGTCGAACTCTAAGCAAGCTGAGAGTGTTGTCCTGCACTTGAGGACCCAAACTGTGAATTAGTTCTGTGTAGGTATTATATGAGTGCCCTGCGTGTGCATACTTAAATATTACGTAGCTAGAAGACTGGGCGGCGGGGGCCATGTGGAGCAGAATTGTGGTAATGGGGAGATGAAGTACACATATCATTTCTTGATTAGATTTCGGTGATGGATAATGAAGATTAGATGCATCTCAGGGCCCTCTCCATGTCCCTCATCTTTGTCGATTGCAAAATGCCATGATCTCCCCAAAAAATCAGTTGCATGAAAAAATGTGCCCCCAGCCCATGACGTTTCGTTTTTTGGAGATTTAGCCAAACTAATCAAGGTATAAAACTTAACCTTGCAAATAACTAGTTCATGATTGTGGTTTCACACTGTCGACAAATGGCTATTTCAATTTTGAGGGTCCAAATCAGCTCCGAATTGAAATTCGTCTAGAGAGGCATCTTCATGCGATCGAAATCCATCATCTTGACCTCTGTCGTGCTCCCAGCTCCCAAATCCAGTAGCTGCTTTATAACACCAAACCTTGCGGGGATTAAACGGGAGGTCAAATGACCTCTGATTGATAAACTGAGACTTGTGTCAGATTCCTAATGTCGAAATGCATGTAGGAAAACTCCACCTTAGTCATCTGCCACCATTTGATTTTTCATGAAAATTGGCTCTTTGACACATCCTGGCCATGTTTGCACTTTAAAACGGGCTTGAACCACTTCTAGATTGGCTCAAAGTTGGCTCCTAAAGCACAACTCTCATTGGCGACCACGACATAGGGTGATTCAGCCCATCGAATCCCACGAAAAAATCTGCATAGACATAACCACAAAGAGCATCAAGCTGATACAAAATAGAGGCACAATAAAACACATCACAACTCTCACCCTACCCCTGACAAAAACCAAGGCATGAAATCTATGAGGAGTAGGCCTAGCATGATCTGACAGAAAGCCCAAAGCTAGTCACTAATAACCGACTTCTCCAACATGGCCAAGCTAAAAAGAACTATTAGAGAGGTCATCCTAAGTGGTGGTCTGAACTACCTAGCTAAGTAAGGACAACTCAACTAGAAGCTCCTACTAGGCGAGGACTATAGCTTGAGCAAGAAACATTTTCTTTTATCACATTTTCCTTTGAGGCCTTTAGTTTTTCCATACTCAGGCATGTAAAAAGGAGGGAGTTGAGCATAGTGACCCAAGGAGAACAGGGAATTGGCCTTAGGTCCTGGCCTCAGGTCTTGTCTTTGTACCCAAGAACCTACCAAGCCTTCCCAAGGTGACACTTAATCCTTTTTTTATGCTCACTTTTATTTTAGCTCCAACCTTCTCCCATTTTTATTTTTTTTTCACCTAGATACCACCCCTAGGAAGACAAGGTATCGGCCCCAAGTCTTGTCTCGTCCTCAAGAACCTACCAAGCCCTTGCAAGGTGATGCACAACGGCTCAAGGATTTTCGTTTCTTTTTTTTGTCCTTTTCTATTTTTATAGGGGTTAGAACCCCTTTTTACACACATCTGTATCTATTTAATCTTTCAGTTTTAGTTGATGTTCCTACCCATTTTTCCATTTCTATGCCAAAAACCCTCATTTTCCCTTGTTTTTCATGTTTTACGTGTTTTAACATATTATTTTGAACCACAAAATGCATATTTTTCTGATTTTTTGATCATGACCAGCAAGAACTCATAGAAAACAGCATCATGAACAATTATTATCCCACATGAACACCATTTCATCCATCAAAAGTCATAAAAACTCAAATTTCCTTTGAAAATTTTAAATTACCGCTTATTTGCGTGTTTCGGGTTTTGTGTCCATGGCTGTAGATTTGGAAAACAGCAACACTTCATGTCCAGCAACATCACAAATCACCATTCTCAGCCCGTGTAGCCATCCGGTCCATGCCGGACAAGTCTCCATCATTCTTTCTTCTTCCTTCTTCTGCCCACATGATCTTGCCTTTAGAAGAGAGAGAGGGAGGAGAGAGAAAGACTAGAATCAGAAATTTCAAACCAGGCCACCATTGCGCGAGCGAAGGGCGGCGATAGAGTCAGCATACGGAGTGTAGGCAAGGGCCAATGTCAAACAGGAGGGTTGTTTGCAGGCAGGGAGGAGCCATGATCAACATGGGGCGCAAATTTCGGCGCCATGTCTGATCACGCTTTCTCCATCTTCATCACGATTTTTTTCATCTCTCTCCCCCAAAGTTTCATGTGACATTTTAATTTGGGCTCCCAAGGGTCATGCCCACTTGGCCAAACTCATGTCCACCTTTTCAAATCTTGACCGGTTTGTGGCCTTTTCCCCGTCCGGACTCGGAATCGAGCTCTGAAAAATCCTGGGCGTCCGGCTTAGCATCCCGCATTGGCCAGTAGCTCGTGTCAACCCGCACGACTGTCTGAAAAATTATGAAAAATCACCAAGTGTCGCTCGGGCGCCTTTAAAGCACTTTGGCGCTTAAAATCGTCCTAGATCGAGCCGCCGCCTTTGACATTGAATATTTTTCCCTTGATATTCATAATTTTTAGCTATTTTTAAGCACTTCCCGTCACCTAAATTCCGCTCTCATTGGCGACCACGGGATAGGGCGACTCAACCCGTCGAACCCACGAACACATCTGCACATAAACAACCAAAGAAGTATCAAACTGATACAAAACAATTATCATCATAAACCTCAGCACAATGCTCCCCCTACCCCTAGACAGAACCAAGGCATAACATCCACAAGGAGGAGGCCTAGCATCATCTAAGAGAAGATCCGAAGCAAGTCACTAACCAGCTGCTCCAACACAGCCAAACGAAAAAGAACTGTCAAAGAGGTTGCCCTAAGTGGTAGTCTGAACTACTTACCAACTAAAGACAACACCACTAGGAACTCCTACAAGGCGAGGACTCCTATAGCCTGAGCAAAGGATATTTTCTTTCAATACATGTCTTCTTTGAAGATTTTTATTGGATGAACAGACTTGGGCATGTAAAAAGGAGGGAGCTGAGCGTAGTGACCCAAGGAGAACAGGGCATCGGTCTCAGGACCTGTCTCGGCACCCAAGAACCTACCAGGCCCTCGCAAGGCGACACTTAATCCTTTTCTAACGCTCACTTTTATTTTCGCTCCAACCTTCCTTGTTTTTATATTATTTTTCCAGCAAGAAGCCACCCCTAGGGAGACAAGGTATCGGCCCCGGGTCTGATTCGTCCCCAGGAACCTACCAGGCCTCCGCAAGGCAATGATCAACTGCTTATATATTTTCATTTCTTTTCTTTCCTTTGATAGGGGTTAGAACCCCTTTTTACACACCTTCGCATGTATAGTCATCTTTTAGGATATTCAGGATTTCTTGACATCATTATTATTATCTTCTAGCAGGCTTCTCTAACTGCCTCACTACTAACAGGAACTCCAAGAACGGCTGCCTAGCAGGCTAGCAGAACAGAGCCACTAGGGCTTCCTTCTAAACCAGGTCTTTCAATGTCTAACAATGTCGTTGCAGGAGGCAATGACTACTCCAACCTCCCTCAAACATACTGAGCCTAAACTTGGGACTTCATGCCTTGGTTGCCGGTCCCCTAAAAAAATAGCCCCTCAACAAGTACAAATACACATATAACAGGAAAGAAAGGTACTCGTAAAGGAGAGATATCACCTGGATTGGCCACAAGAAGCTTCCATCGTAGCAAAGGCTCCTCCAGGCTCCACCAAATTCCACGAACCACGAAATCTGTCCAGCACAACACTAAAACAAAAACCCAATGAAACGCACCTGCACTAGACAGGGAAATGGCCCTCTTGGCCTAACGAAATCAAACATGACTTTGCTACAAAACTGTATCGGTCCTCTTGGCCTAATGGAATAAAACAATACTATGCATAACATCCACCTGGAAACAACTATGATAGACAGCAAAGCATACTATTCCCAGTGAAACAGGGCTTGTAGCCCTAAACTAGGTGCAGTAGATTATGACCTATCCCTCCTGCGTATATCGCAAGAGGTGTTCGCATCACATGTGGTCGAATCAGTCTATGGGTCCGAGATAATAAAGGTAGATGAGTCTCGCTTACCCTCTGCATCACCCAAATCAACCATCGTCTGCCAAAGAGGGCATGTTCAGAAAGCATACCCCACAAACGACCAGGGCCTGTCTCACCATCAATAGATATATCGGGACAAGGGCCACAATTAAAGAAGAGGTCCTCTTCATACGCAAGATTAGCCAATGAATCGGCAAACTGATTCCAATTCCGTGGAATCAGCTGAAAAGACACTCTATCGAATTCGTCTAGCAGGGCTATGGCAGTATGATGGTACATACAAAGGATGGGGTTCCGTACCATGTACGTCCCATTGAGTTGATTTAAAACCAACTGAGAGTCCCCTTTCACCAACAACTGGCGGATACCACCCTTTTTTGCAATATTCAAACCCATGATCAGGGCTTTGTATTCTGCCATATTATTGGTAAAATTCACCCCGAGATAAGCAGCTAACTTCATGACAATGCGTCGACGGGGGTCTCGGATGACAACTCCTACACTTCCTTTTTTGCATACACCCCTGGACGCCCCATCAAAGTACAAGGTGTACGTCCAGGAAGGGTTTACATATCCCGCCATCCGGAACTCTACTCGTAATTATGGTAATCAAAATTCAGCATATTCAACGGGTGGACTGTAGGCTCCATCCCTCCATCATCATTGAATTCAACAGGGATGCTCGTCAAAATTTGTAGGCAGTGATGGCAGAAGACCTTGATTTCCCAAATAAATGTCCCGTCTTCTTGCTCAATCACCTCGTATCCTTTGCTCCACCAAATGAGCTTTCCCTGATGATACCTCTGTTCCAAATATGGGTGTTCTAAATAAGGGATCAGACGACCCATCAACCTCTATCACGATTTCCTTGCAGATGTTTGATCGATCTTGCCTAGACCTGCAAAGCAGTCATAGCATTAGTACAATCAGAAGTAATAAGGTTTAATCTTATTAAGATTAACCTTATTTTTAAATTCTATCCCCTCAAGGTCAGCTAACAAAACTGTAGATTTATTCTTTCCTATCCTAACGATCCTATAGGGCCCATCCCATTTGGGTTCTAGCTTGCCTGGGAATAATTCACGTCGTGCGTCATAATACAGAACAAGCTGTCCTTTCTTGAAGGTGTATTTCTTGGCTTTGAGGTCGTGTAGCTTCTTCATTCGGCGCTTCGCCACTTCTTGGTGCAATAAGCTTTGCAACTTAAGCTCATCTAAATGTGCCAGTGTCGTCAAGCGCTCAAAAAGAGCGTCTTCATCGCTCAAAGAATGATTGATGGCAAACCGAATGGTCGGCAGCTCAATTTCTAAAGGCAAGACACACTTCTCCCCATATACTAACTTGAACGGGGTATGGCCAGTGGCTCGTTTGAAAGTCGTATTATAGGCCCACACTGCCACGTATAACTTTTTATCCCAATCCCGTTTCTTTTCCGACACAATTTTGGACAGGATGCCGACAAGCTGCTTGTTGGTGCTTTCCACCTGACCATTGGCTTGCAGATTATATGGGGTTGTCTTGTTATGCTTGATGTTCCACAACTCTGTCAAACCTTTGATCACCTTATTCAGGAAATGGGTTCCGCGGTCCGACACTAATTCTTTCGGCGGACCAAACCGGCATATTATCTGCTCTAAAAGGAAACTAGCAGTTTCTTTAGCATCATCTTTCCTTGTTGCACGTGCTTCTGACCATTTTGTGAAGTAGTCAGTTGCTACAATGATGTACCTCTTTTGCGTAGTCGATGACGGAGTAATAGGACCCACAAAGTCTATTCCCCACTTCTCAAATGGAAGTACCGCCATAATAGGGGTGAGTGGTCGTTTCCTATTCTCTCGACTATCATGTCGTTGGCAAATATCGCATCTCTTTACATACGCAAATGCATCCTGGAAGATGGCAGGCCACCAATACCCTGCTCTTAAAGCCTTCTGTGCTGTAAGCCGTCCAGCAAAATGGCCACCGCAAGCAGAATCATGGCACTCTTCCAAAATGAATGGCACCTCGTCAGGCATCACACACCGGCGATAGATATCATCAACCCCTTGCCGATATAATGTACCTGCGATCAAAGCAAACTTTAACGCTTGCTGCTTAATTTTCCTTTTCTCAGCCTTAGATAGTTCGGATCCCGCCTCTCCCGTTGATAAATAATGCGTTATTGCAGCATACCAGGAGGGAATAGATGCCGTATCTATTTTAAATATCATTTCCATGTCACTACCTTCAGCCACAGATTCTTTCGGCTCCCCAAAGTCCACAAGACATTCCACGATGCCTTGCAACCTTGGTGGCTTACTCTTGATTTCATAATCAAATTCCTGCAACGTGATCAACCACTTCGCTAAACGATCAGGCGGCTGTAACTTATTCATCAATAGTCGAAGTCCCTCCGCCTTCGTATAAAGCACGACTTTCTCATAGAGAATGTAATGCCTGAATTTCTTGGTCCCAAAGACCATCGCTAGACACAGCTTCTCCATGTAGGTGTAATTGATTTCGGATACCCCCAGCTTCCGACTAGCAAAAGCAATCGGGTGGTATCACTTCTCTTCCCAAATTTGGGCTAAACAGCAGCTGATACTATACATGGTGGCTGCTGAGAATATATAGAACACCTCACCTCTTTTAGGTGCTTTTAAAACGGGTGCCCTTGCTAGCTCTTGTTTCACATCCTCAAATGCTACCTTACAAGGGTCACCCCATTCAAACGAACAGCTAAAGGACAATAAATTTGTAAGCGGCAACGTTCTTTCTGCTAAGGCGTTAATGAATCTACGGTAGTAACCAACCGAAGATAGAAAGCTATGAACTTCTTTCGGAGTGCGTGGTGGACCCATGGCAACTATAACTTTGACCTTCTCGGGGTCTGTCGCAATTCCTACCGAACTGACCACATGGCCCAGCAATAGCCCATAAGGTACTCCAAAAGCACACTTCCGTGGGTTTAGGGCGATGCAAAATTGTCTACAGCGCTCAAAGCATTTTCTCAAAATGATCAACTGCCTTTCTCTCACGGTGGCGGCCCCTAAGTCATCAATAAACACCCTCAACTCTTCAGGGGATATGTCACCGAATGTCTTATCGGCTGTTCGTTGCCACGAACCAGGCGCATTGCATAAACCAAAGGCCATCACATGGTACGCAAAAGTACCAAATACGGTAATGAAAGTTGTTTTCAACTTATCCTCTTCTGCAATTGCCATTTGGTTGTATCCTGCAAAGCAATCCATAAACGAATATATCTCCCTACCCGCTAATTGATCCAAAATCTGGTCAATAAATGGTAATGGGTAGTAGTCCTTAACTGTCTGCTTATTCAGCTCTCTAAAGTCTACACATAAACGGATCTGATTATTCTTCTTCTTTCTAATCACAACTGGCGAACACCATTCCGTGTGTTGCACAGGAAAAATCAAACCCGCTTTTCGAAGCTTCTGTAACTCCTCAAACAGCCCGTCCCTCAATTCGAAAGGCATACGCCTTACTTTCTGCCGTACAGGACGACTGCCCTCTTTCAACGGAATTGTATGAACAGCAAGACTAGGAGGAATGCCTCTCAACTCATCATAACTCCAGGCAAAGATATCACGGAATTCTTGGATCAAGGCCACATAATCCTCCCTTTCTGTTGTGCTGAGCATAGAGCCTAATTTGATTGGCCGCGAATCATCAAGCGTACCAAGGTCTAGCTCGATAACATCTGCATCTCTTATATGATCTTGGGCCTCTATCGGCTCGTTCAAAGTGATCTGATAGATGTCCTCCGTGGTGGATCCCTCTTTGGACTCATCACTCGATGATGTCTCACTAGCAGATAAATCTTCTAATGTCTCCAATTCTGTAGAAGATAGAGGAGCTCTCTCACTCTGCGGGGACTCAGGATAAGCATCAACCACCACACGCTGGGCACCTCTGCCGAATAACAATCGACCAGCGGGTATATCTACTTGGCAATCCGCTTGCAAGATCCAAGGTCGTCCAAGTAATACTTGGTAACTTGGCCGCCCTGCAAAACGAATCACCCTAAAGTCCAACAGGCATTCTACATTTGCAACAGTGACATGGACCTTAGTAATGCAGCCTTCCGGCTGTCTCAAACTGTCATCTGCCATTCTGAGAATTGTGGAGGTATCTTTCTGAATCGCAAGACCTAACCTTTCCATCAGTTCAGAACTCATAATGTTAACAGATGATCCCGTGTCGACAATGGCATAATCTACTAATATCCCATCGACATAGGCTGCAACCCTTGGGCAATGCTTCTCAGCATGCTCGAACCAGTCATCACCAACTCGCGCAATACCCAAAGGTTCTACAATATACCCGGTACGTAGGATCTTTCTAAATTCCTTGCGCACTCCTGGGGAAAGTTTAATAAGCTGTAAAAGATTTACATCCGGCTTGACTTCGCAAAGAGAGCTTGCCAAATCGAATTCATGATAGTTCGATAGAGCTCGCTTTTCACGCCAAACCATCCGCTCTTTAGGTCGCTGAACCGGCTTTATTGCCTCTTTCTTAACTTTCACCTTCTTCTTTGGTGGTTCCTTATCGGCTTTACTTTCTACGGGCTTCAAAGGTCCCCCTTCTAGGGCAGGATCCAAAACTTGCGTTCCTTTGTCGCCTTGTTTAGGGTTTCCGTCGACAGGCTTATCCATGTCGGCTTCTCTACCCTTTTTACCTCTTGTAAGGACAGCTCGTAGATTAGAGGTTTCAGCATCATTAATGCATACAGCCTCAATCAGACTAACCCCACTACCACTTGGTAGCTCCTCCACTGTAGTCTTTGGTCGTTGAAGTATTTGTTTAGGCCCGTTTTCTGGCTGGGAGTCATTTCCTTGGGCACGATGATTAACAAGCCCTGGTTGCCGACTACCACGCTGGAGAGAACTGATCTTACTCCAGCAAGTAGCTGCTAGATGGCCGGATTTTCCACAAATGTCGCACTTAACATTTGGGCAATTTCTTGGATAGTGCTGCCCGCCACACCATTTGCAACTAAACCTCGACGGTGCACCCTCCTCCGGGTATCTACTTCCTATCAAATTTTGTTGTTTTTTAAGGAAGTTGACATCAACGGCTATTTGTCGATACTGCTCCGTAATCATGTCGGTATAATGCTTCATCATGTCCTTAACCTCACCAAGAACATTGGAAGAACTCGACTCATAGCCTTGGTCATTACCATGTCGCTCCATCGGCCTAACAATTCGATTAGGCACTGGTTGTTGAGCCACAGGCATGGTGTTAGAATTGACCGCCTGGCCTCCACCATTTGGAGCCATTTGACTGCCCGTCGGCATCGACATGCTAGGGGGAGCTGGTAATAAAGGCACATTCTGTATCATGTTCCCTCTCCCATTAGGGTTAGCCATCGCTATCCCTTGGCCACTACTGCCATTGGCTATTGCCATATTGTTTCCCAATACTAAACCCATGTTCGAATTGCCTCTAGAAGCATAGGCTGCTTGTAGTCGGGATTCTACCTCTTGTGCTCGTGTAATGGCAGTATCTATATCCCCCAAGGGGACACTACTCAACTGCAATTGGATATTGAAGTCCAAACCATGTAGGAAATATTGCAATTGGGCAGCTGCGGGGATAGGAATAGAGGTGTCCAACTTACGGAAGACCTCTTTTATCTTCTTCGCATAAGCACGAATATCCTCGTGTGGATCTTGGCGGGTCACGTTGAGTACACGCAACCAATATTGCCCACCCCTTTCAGGGGCAAACTCCCTTCGAAAAGCTCCATAAAATGCATCGATGTTCAATATGGTTCCAGCTTCTAAACCATGATACCATATAGCGGCTCTTCCTTTGAGAGTCATGTTGAAGAACATCATTAAATGTCCTTCCTCTTGAATGCGACAGTTGAACATCAACTTTTGAAACTCCCTAATGTGGAGTTCCGCATCTTCCTCAACTAGCCCATTAAAAATGGGTAGCGGGTAACCTAGAGCCGGCAAATCCGTCGTTCCTGCTGGAATTGCAATAGGCTGCGCCATGACGCGGATTGGATTTGTACTAGGAATAGGGGACGGTGGGGTTACACCTCCCGTACTTGACGTGGATTGGCTTATAGAAGGAAGGGGAGCACTAGCGCTTCCCCCTTCTCCTAACTTGTTGCTTGTGGTCCTAAGACCACTAGATCCACTCCCTCGTAAGGGTTCAGCACCGCTACGCTTAGGGGAATATCTCCTAAAAATTTCAGCACGTCGCCTAGCTCTTTCGTCTCTTTCTTGCTTCTGGATTTCTGCTAGACGATGCTTATCACTAAATAACGGATCAAGCTCAGTATCCTCTGGCATAAACTGCTAGTTGGTCCTTAAACAACCAGGATTCGAGAACCGCCACTTTTAAGCAGCTCCCGGCAGACGCACCACTGATGGACCTAAAAACGGGCCGGCACTGGCTCATGCACTAGCCGGACCTCGTCACTATGCGCAAGACAACCCCTCGGCCTCGCGGCCAGGAGCGTCTATTAAAATCTCTGCCTTCCTAAACATTGCGTTTGTAATAAGTTGTAGTCCAACTGATCCTAACCCAATATTGCTCCTCAGAGGGAGTCCCTTTCACATGGCCAAAAGGCTCGAATCACACACACATGGGGTTCCTCCTACGGCTAAATGCCGTCAACCCTCTGCGACTCTCCTACACCTTGGGGATTGGCCCCTCGATGCGTCGCTCAACATTTAGACATTTCGCACAAACGTCGCTCAAGGTACCAAATAAACGTGTCCAGGAATGTACCATTGTCCTTACTTGATTTCCCCTTTAGAATCCCACGACTAGCCTACAGCATGGGTAACTCACTGCCTCTCAACGTAGGTCATATCCAAAACCAATTGCAATGCATGTCCAGGAGCTGATCACTGATACTTTTAATTTCCTCTAAATGATCATGCAAAGAGGTGGATGCCTAGTGCTCAAACATTTAAAAAAACCAGCAGCGTGCAAGTGCAAAACATCTCTTTCATGCTTTTCTTTCTAACCGCTTTGTGCTTCGTTGCATGGGCTTAGCACCGAGGTGATCCTCGTACTACTAAGCTCTTAATTTTTATCATTATTATTCCGTCCTAAATGCTATGCATAGAAATTAGCAACTTTCTCATCACCTCACACGGCATTTAGACATATTTCAACTTCTCTACCCTTCCCCGTTTAAGTAGTGCATCGTTGGATAGGTGTATAGGGGTATTTTGACATCATTTTATGTGTAGAAAGCGGAAAAAACCACACTAGCACAAGAAAATGGGGTTGAACTGAGGCAAATCCTCATGCTTCAGTCCCCACAAACATTCACAAACATTGTTCTTATTTATCCTTATTTTTCGGAACCCAAAATGCATTTTTCCCCTATTTTTCATGGTTTTTCCCTATTTTCCCTTATTATTTAATTGCTGAAAATTCAAAACAGGTTATGGGCTGTGGCCCTTAGTTCCTTCTTGCAGAAAAAAATGAGAGTTTAGTTGATGTTCCTACCCATTTTTCCATTTCTATGCCAAAAACCCTCATTTTCCCTTGTTTTTCATGTTTTACGTGTTTTAACATATTATTTTGAACCACAAAATGCATATTTTTCTGATTTTTTGATCATGACCAGTAAGAACTCATAGAAAACAGCATCATAAACAATTATTATCCCACATGAACACCATTTCATCCATCAAAAGTCATAAAAACTCAAATTTCCTTTGAAAATTTTAAATTACCGCTTATTTACGTGTTTCGGGTTTTGTGTCCATGGCTGTAGATTTGGAAAACAGCAACACTTCATGTCCAGCAACATCACAAATCACCATTCTCAGCCCGTGTAGCCATCCGGTCCATGCCGGACAAGTCTCCATCATTCTTTCTTCTTCCTTCTTCTTCCCACATGATCTTGCCTTTAGAAGAGAGAGAGGGAGGAGAGAGAAAGACTAGAATCAGAAATTTCAAACCAGGCCACCATTGCGCGAGCGAAGGGCGGCGATAGAGTCAGCATACGGAGTGTAGGCAAGGGCCAATGTCAAACAGGAGGGTTGTTTGCAGGCAGGGAGGAGCCATGATCAACATGGGGCGCAAATTTCGGCGCCATGTCTGATCACGCTTTCTCCATCTTCATCACGATTTTTTTCATCTCTCTCCCCCAAAGTTTCATGTGACATTTTAATTTGGGCTCCCAAGGGTCATGCCCACTTGGCCAAACTCATGTCCACCTTTTCAAATCTTGACCGGTTTGTGGCCTTTCCCCCGTCCGGACTCGGAATCGAGCTCTGAAAAATCCTGGGCGTCCGGCTTAGCATCCCGCATTGGCCAGTAGCTCGTGTCAACCCGCACGACTGTCTGAAAAATTATGAAAAATCACCAAGTGTCGCTCGGGCGCCTTTAAAGCACTTTGGCGCTTAAAATCGTCCTAGATCAAGCCGCCGCCTTTGACATTGAATATTTTTCCCTTGATATTCATAATTTTTAGCTATTTTTAAGCACTTCCTGTCACCTAAATTCCGCTCTCACATATATTAAATCTCTCAACCCCGAATTAAACCATATTGCAGGAAAGGCAAATTTAGTTGCTGACATGCTATCACATGCAAGATATAACAACGAAGAAGAGCTGATGGAAGAAGATGCAGCTGAAGAATCTATACTTGCTGAATTTCATTCCATGGCTGTTGAAAATGCCTTTTCATTTACTGTATATACTGGTCCAAAACTGAAAACAACCGGATGGTCAACTAGAAGCTAGCATGCTCATTGCATTGCTCAAGTTCTAGTTCATTTCCTTGAAGAAGATTAAGAAGAAGATTTGCTGAAGATCGGCCAATATTTGAGCACAATGAAGAAGAAGGAGACTTGGACTAATGAGGAGTTTAAGCATATCAAGAGGAAATCTTATGGATTTTTTCTTAAAGAATGACATCTATGGAAGCATGCAAAGAAGAAGAAAGGAGTGCCTATCTGAGTTTTAGGTAACAAAAGATTGCAACAACAGGTAATGAAGGAATTTCATGAAAGCCTATGGGCTGGCCATAGAGGCATATGGGGAACCTTTAGTAAAGTCAAAGAAAAATATTGGTGGCAAAACATGTATCGAGACATAGCACATTTTGTTGAAACCTGTTATATGTGTCAAGTGTATTCTATGGTTAAGCATTGAGATGGATTACAGCTGACTTATCCCTTGTCTATACATTATAGATGGGTTATTGAACTTGTAACCATGCCTACAAGAATATGGAATATGCGGTATTTAGTGCTTGCAAGAGAGGATCTAACCAATCAAGTTGAAGGCAAAGCCTTAACAACCAAATCCACTCAAGTTGTTTGTCATTTTTTGCTTAAAGAAGTGTTTTGTAGATATGGTTATGTGGGTAAAGTAACTACAGATAGAGGAGAGTTGGAAGCTGATGAGGCACGCAACTTCTTTGCTCAATTGGGTATTAAGTTGGCTTTAACATGAGACTACAACCCTGAAGGCAATGGAAAGAGTGAGAGAGGTCATCAACCTATTCTCAAAGCTCTAGAAAAGTCTTGTAGAGGAAAGATCAAAGAATGGCCTAAATGCTACCTTTTGCATTATGGGCTGACTAGACTACTCACAGTTTAGTGGTGACTGAGCTGGCTATATGCCAGCTAAACTTATGCATGGATAACAACCAATTGTGCCAATTGAAAAATCTATTCTCACATGGAGTCTTCTACATTGGGAGGAAGGCATCAGTAGAGAAGAGTTTCTGACGTTGTGCATATGACAGCTAGAAATAAGGCTTGAAGATGTTCAAGCAGCTATTGAGAAGCTAAAGACAACAAGACTAAAGAACAAAAGAAGATTTGATAAGAGACATCAACTTCGACTAAGAGCAATTCAAGAAAATGATTGGGTGCTTGTCTATGACAGCAGCTTAGACAATCAATACAGTGCTTCTAGGAAGATGGTGAAGCGTTGGTTTGGGCCATATGTGGTAAAGGTCGTTCATGACAATGGCACATATTCATTGGCTGAATTGGATGAAACAAGCATGAAGATACTCATAGCTGGAAAAAGAATCAAGCTCTTCAAACGAAGAGAAAGTTCAACATATGAGCTAGAAGACTTGAATATAATTCAAGAACATGAAGACATAGAGGAAGAAGAAGAGGCAGAAGATGAATACATTGACATGGCAGAAGATACTTCTTCTGACACTGCAAATCCGTAAGACTTTGGCACATGCCAGAGGATGTGCAAGTTAGGAGGGGGTGGATGTCGTGCTGCTACGCGCACACCGTGTAAAAAAATCTAGAGTGTGGCTTCCTTTTAGATTTAGAGAGCCAATGCCATTTTAGACATTAGTGTCAGTGCCCATGGTTCAAAAATATTAGATTTTAGTCAATTTTTAATATTCTAGATATTATCTCTTGTAAAAAAATCTACAAAACTATAGATAAGTTCTAGATTAGGATGACATGTAAAAGAAAGCATGTAGCTTTCAACTAATTTGAGAGGATTTTACGTAAAAAGAGAGATTACGAAATCGCATGATGTGCGATCCTTGTTTTCAGGTAGTGAACAACACTCCGAAAGTGGGAGATGAAGAAGGAGTGATCTGGCAGGATTTTGGGCAGGTGTCTTGTTATTTAACCCTCCTTTAGAAGCCATTGGAAGGATCAAATTGGAGATATGAGCAGCATAGAGGAAGGTATCATTTTGTACACGGTTTTTGTCTATTAGAGTTATATTTTATCATAATGCTGAAAGAAACTGACAGGCTTCTTCTCTGTTAGTATTCTTCTATATTTTCTAATTATTTTTTTTGAAGTATTCTTCTACATCTTCAATCTCTTCAAACCCCTTCTCTTCTATCTACTCCTCTCCTTGAATCTACCTTCACCCTGTTGCCACTTATCTTCAAGAACTTGGCTTGCAACCTTCAACCCTTCTCTTATCTCTACCATCTCTGGAGTCTAAGCTCTTGAACCCCCATACATTCTTCTCTTGCCAAACCCTTGTGGTGACCTTCAACCCTATGCACTGCGACAGCGTGTTTTACATAAAATTATTATACGACTCATTTTTTATGATTTCTTCAACATGACTACTTAAACAAAGTATGGGCAATCGAATACAATCATTGCTAACTATTTAAAACAACAATTGACCATAAAATGATAAAATCTACTTTTTTCTCATAAAACCTCTCATTATGATGTGCATTTTTCAAACTTGGAGGCCTGTTGATGCTCTTTCATAGCCACTGCCAACCTCAATTCACATCTCTTTCTACTCTTACATCATCATACGATAAAAAATGTCCATCTCAGTCCATCTCCCTCTTTTACATTGATCGAGGAGAACAAACTACAAGAGAGAGAGAGGAGAGAGGAGAGAGAAATACTAAAATAAGATCTTCTTGTAGAATGTGTCATTTTCTATCATTTTTTAATTGATGGAGCTCGCTACCAAGAGGAAGTACACGATGATGAACAAGAAAAATCATTTAAAAATTGAAATTTGGGGGTGTTGAAAAAAAAGTCGCTCCCTCCCCTCCCCCCCCCATTTTGCAAATCATTCCTCTTGGTACTTCTAAGCCTAAACCAAGCTTAAAATGCAAGTTTTAAAAAATTGGTTCAAAGTTTTGTGTTCACACTGTCTGCCAAGTGGTTTTTTCACTTTTGGAGAGGCAAATGAGCTTGGATTCGAGATCCGTCTAGATGACTCACTTCATGACGTTGAAATCTATAAACATGGCCACTGTGACGGACTTTCCAACTCCTACATCATATAGCTTCTTCATAACGTGAAACCTTGTGGGGACTGAATGAGGGGTCAAACGGACTCCAATTGACAAATCGAGACTTGTGTTGGGTCCTTGGCATCAAACTCCGTCTAGGAAAATTCAAGCTCTTCAATTTGCAACCATTTCATTTTGCATGAAATTTGGTATTTTACAGCCACTCAGCCTCTTTTTCACTTCAAAAATAACCTTTAAAATCCGCTCTCATTGGTGACCCATGGGATAGGGCGAGACAACCCATCAAATCCCATGAACTAATGTGCACAAACAACAACCATAGAAAGCATCACACTGCCACAAAAAAATACTCAACAAAGCACAAGAATAGCTCTCACCCTAACAAAACCAAGGCATGAAGATCCACAAGGGATATGGCCCAACATAATCTAACAAAATCCCAAAGTGAGTCACTAACCAATTGCTTCAACAGGGACTAGCTAAAAGCACCATCAAAGAGATCATCCTAGTGGTGGCCTAAACCACCTACCTAACTAAGGACAACTAGACCAAGAACTCCTACTAGGCAAGGACTCCGATAGCTTGGTCATCATATATTTCTATTTAATACACTTTCTTTCAAAATTTCCATGCTTAAGCATGTAAAAAGGAGGGAGCTGAGCATAGAGTGACCCAAGGAGAACAAGGCATTGACCTCAGGTCCTAATTCGACACCCAATTACCTACCAACCTCTTGTGAGGTGACACTTAATCCTTTCTTGTTCTACTCACTTTTATTTTCACTCCAACCTTTCTTATTTCTTTATTTTGGCTAGCTGCTATCCCAAGGAAGACAAGGCATCGGCCTTGGGTCTTGACTCATCCCCAAGAACCTACCAAGCCTCTGCAAGGCGATAATCAACTACTTTTAGGATTTTTCTTTCTTTTCTTTTCTTTTCTTATTTAAGGGGATTAGAACCCCTTTTTACACACCTTTCTATTGCTTATCTTTCAAGTATATTCAGATTTTCCTCTTCTTTATACTTTGGCAAGCTTCTCTAATTGTCTCACACTAGCAAGGACTCCTGAAACAACTGCCTAGCAGGCTAGCAGAATAGGGTCCCTAGGATTGCCTTCTAAAACATGACTTTAATGCCTGACAATGTCTTAATAGGAGGTAGACAACCACTCAAACCTCCCGTAGATATACCTAACCACACCCTAGGACTTCATGCCTTGATTGCCAGTCCCTACAAACGAAAAGAAAATAACCCCCACATACACATATAACATTATTAGCTAAAGGAAAAAACTTGGAAAGGCAATGACACCACTTGGAATGGCCACAAGAAGCTCCTGCACAGCAAAGGATCCCACCAGTCACACTTCATCAAACCTGTCGTTTGATGCAATCACTAAAACAAAAAACCTTTAAATGTACCTACACCAAATAGGCACATGGCCCTCTTGGCCTAAAGGAATATAATAGTTCACAACCAACAAACTTTCCCTCATGGCCTTATAAAATAAAACATTAGAACCCTATAGAAATGGCCCTCTTTGCCTAACGAGATAATCCACTTTACTACCAATCAGCAGTGTATTGCTGAAACAACCCCTTGATTGTCCTAACATAACTCTACTAAAGCACAAAATCAACCAAGAATAAGGGCTCCTCAGGCCCTATACTAGGTGCATTAGGTTATTGTTATGGCACCTCAAAACACCATAATAACCCAAGACACACGAATCTATCTGAATTGACCCAAATACTGCAAGAAACTTCTTGAACAAGTTTACTGCCATTATAAGCATATAATATTCAAGAAAGGCACTCATATATAAAACACATATCATTATCTTCATAACCATCCCTGATTGAATAACTTGAAAGAAAATAGCATTATTACTCAAGAAAAAGACACGGGCTGATAGGATCAAACATCAGCAACCATATCAAGGTGCTATCCTAAATCATATTCCATCCATGATCACATAACATCTCATCGAATACAACTACTTGACATTAAGGACATGCGCCTGACTTTCAAGTGAAACATCATATGACATATAAATTTGCTTTACAAATGCTAATTCAAAAAGCCTACATACATAAAAGTACTAAGGTATGAAATAGTACTAACTAGATGATTGAATTCAAGCCCTAACACCTGGCACAGCCCAGTGGATGATTGGGATAGTAAAGAACTAAACCCACAAGCATACAACTAATTTTCAAAAGCATGGAAACTAAGTATGATGAAGAACAACTCCAAGAACATAGTTATAGCCTTGCTAGAGGCCTTGCACCCCTTGACAAGCCACACTGAGTAGCAATGAGTAGAGCCCCTTTAGGATACTCAAAGATCTCTGGTACAGTTGCATAATTGGTTCTAAGTGTCAGTGGAATGAACTAAAAAATGTCATAAGTAACAACAAAAAGTACAACAAAGCTAACTGCTAGAAGGAGTTAGGTTCATATAGGATGATATCTCTACAAGAAGACAACTAGCACACCAAACCATCAGTAACATGATCTTCAAGAGAATAAAGATCCATAACATAAAGTCCTCATGAACCTAATGGAGCACATCCTGAAGCACAGCATCCCTATCATCAGATCAAAAATCACTCTGCTAGAGTAAAGAAGCCACATATTCATCACTTTGTCTTTTTGCCTCCAAAGCCTACTCCAACTTGACATTAAAATCCATACATTTCATCTCTAAATATATCACTTTCAATTTCAAGGCATCTCTCTCATGCAAATATCAACATCATGCATCAGAGAATGAACCAAAAAAGATGGTGCATCTGTTGTTTGCAAATTCAGCCACATGTTGATCACCAAGTGTATCACCAGGATGATTTTGAGAATCATGAGAAATAGTGTGATGTTTGTACTCAGGCATAGACATACTCCTTAGAAATATTTTCCCAATATTTTTCTTTTTCTTTTCATAAATATTATGTGCCAATTTAGAAGCATCAACATTACCACATTTACCCACATTGAGTGCATCCTCAATACTTGCATCCTTACTATACCCTTTGATAAATTCCAAAGCAATATATTTAGCATATGCTTCATCATACCCCACATGCACTAAATCATGATAAATGGCCTACTTATCCAAATCACCATCAAACAAACCATGAACATCTGTGACATCTTTGACATCATGAGAAGCATCAATTTTGACCTTTGTTTTGACTGCATTCTCTAACAAAGAATTGACATCCAACTTAAGCAAATATTCAACAATTAGTTTGGGATACAAAACGCGAGCATATTCATATAAACCTGCCAAAAAATAGCCCATCCTAGATTTTTGAAAAAACTTCTTAGATTTTGAGATCTTAATCTCAGCCATTAACCTATTGTACATAAGACGAGCCCAATTCGGTATCCCCAAATGCTCAGCATAATAAATAATTCCATGAGTTTCCTTGGCAATTCTATCATTCTTTATAAACATCATAAATTGCTCCATAAACCATCGTAGCTACAATTTTCGAACCCCATCAATGCACTTCAGCACATATGCATTCTTGGGTCCAATAGGGTCTCCAAAAGCATGTTGCGTTTGATCTTCGATGCACCGATATGATGCCTGCTTATTATTCATGGGGAGAGAAAAAACCTGGCTCACAATTGTAGTGGTCAACTCAATCCAACTAGCAATCTTACCATTCGATTGCCTCAACACATCCATTTTTAGTGAAGCATGTACATTTGAACCCCACCGATCCCATGGTAATCCCACATACTTAAACATCCTTATCTTTTCCCACCACAAGCAATGTACTTCTGCATCAATATTTAGATACAAGTTTAAATCCATGAAAGGTGTATTGACATCACTCTGACTTGATAGCTAAGTAGCATTCATTGGTGTAGCCTCATCCTCCACTTGATGCGAGGACTTGTCATCATCTGAGACCTCATACAGCTCATTGTCATATTCTTTCAACCTCAACAAGGAGAGCTTGTGGGCTGAAGAACGCCATGTATGCATCATAACGGCAATAGTTGTAGTTTGAGGAGAAGAAGAGAATGTAGAAAGGGGTGAAGTTTGAAAAAAATGAATGTCCTTCTCCATACGAATACAACAATCCAAGTTTTCACTTAATCCACGCCCGTTCATGCCATATGTCACTTCATACTCATATGAGTGTGACAATTCACACCTATAAGTATCACTAACTAATTCTCTTGTCCTAATTGGAATGATTAAATGAACAATTGAATAATATGGTTGTACAATCCTTTTAAGCCTAAATCCATTAACTACAGAGTTCAACACATTTCCCTGCAAATATTTAATGAGACTACATACCAAAGTTTTAATTTGCTGGGAAATTTTCCAAGTTGGGAATTATAAACTACAACCCAATCTCCTTCTTGAAAAAGTTTCTTTTGAACATGTCTATTGACCCAAGCTTGTCTCTGTTGTTGTCTAACTCCTAAAATATAGACAGCCAATACCCTATCCTCCTTTAACTTCAGGAGTTGTTCCATTCTATGTTGCACTAACTCATGAGGATCCAATTTATGTATAACAACAATGATCAAACTTAGTATCACAAATTCCATGGGGACCACACCTTCTAATCCATAGAAAAGTCTGAAGGGTGTAAGCCCTGTTGTAACCTTGTATGCTGTCCTGAAAGCCCACAATGCTGAATCAAGTTTAGCATCCCAATCTTCCCTATTATCCTCAACAATTTTCTTCAAAATGCAGAGTAAAATATCATTGGAATTTTCAGCTTAACCATTAGCCTGAGGACGATAGGGGGTAGACTTCTTCTACAAAATCATGTGTTTGATAGTGAATTCCTGGAATACCTGATTTAAAAAATGCTTACTCCTATCACTGACCAACTCAATAGGGCATCCAAACTTGGTCATAATATTAGAATACATCCCAACAACATCAATCCCCCACTTCTGAAATGGCTCAAGTGGTAGTACAAGATGATCTTGCATCCTGTCCATGTGACTCTCCTTCAAACACTACAAACACTCTTTAGCATACTGATAAGCATCCTTCAACAGGCCACCATACACCTTCATGCAGTATTTTCCTACCCGTAATCTCCCCTTAAAAATGACCATCGAAGAGTTCAGAATGAGCTTCATGAAGAATAATTGTTTGCTCAAATTCAAGAATACACCTTAAGACCTAAAATGCTCTGTTCTTCAGTGCCAATTTTCTTCTTTGATCTGTTGTAAGGTGTGCTGGCATAATCCCTTCTTTCAAGAAATGCAACAAGTGGTCATAATATGAATCACAGTCTATTACATAAATCTCAAAGAGTTCAACATTAGGAAGCTGATCAGGAACACCTACTTTAGCCTAATCATTTTGTAATCTACTTAAATAATCAACTATAGCATATTCTTTCCCTGGAGTATGGATAACCTTGAAGTCAAACTCCTATTACAGTAACATCCATCTTGCCAATCTACCTGTCAATTGAGGTTTATTTATTAGGAATAAAAGTGCATGATGATCCACATGAAAGATTATCTGATTTCCCAACAAATAATGCCTAAATTTGTGCACATAGAAAATCATGCCAAGTGCTTCTCTTTTTGTAACTAAAATTTTCTTTTCATCAATGCTCAATCTTTTGCTAGCATAATAGATTGGTCTAAACCAGCTGGGTACTTTATCCTACATCAATACAGCTCCCACAACTAGATCAGATGCATTAACAAAAACTTGGAAAGGTAAATCCCATATTGGAGGTTACAATATGGGAGCTACCACTAACATATTCTTGAGAATATTGAAGGCTTTCTTCTGATCTTCCCTCCAAACAAACTGCATCTCTTTCTTGGTTAAAGTCGTAAGAGGAGAAAAAATATGTGACAGGTACCTTAAATACCTACCATGCCACTTCACTTTCCCCACAAACCTCGTAACTTCCTACATAGTTAATTGGAGCCTTAGCTTTTTGGACAACTACAATCTTTCTTAGATCTATAGTCATACCTTCTTTAGACAAGATGTGGCCTAAAAGCACACCCCTATTTGCTACAAATGCTGACTTAAAGGGGTTCAATGACATGCCAAATCATCAACATATTTCAATACATAAATTGAGGTGTTTTAAACGCCCTCTCTTGCTACCAAAAACATTGAAATCATCAATAAATACTTGCATAAAAGTTGTTAGATATGGCTCAAATGTCTTATGATGTAAAGAAGGGATCTTCTAAATGAATCAAATTTGCCTAATCTAATGGAATCAACAAGGAATTAACATGGAAAAGAAACTAAAATTTACTAATATAAGGAAACATGAAAGAAATTCTTAAACAAGCTAGTGCCATGGAAACTCACCTCCATGTAGGTAAAAGGCATGAATTAATGTAACTACCAAGAAAACTTACATGACTTCCAAGTTCATAATGAAAAAAAAGCCCCTAACTTTGGCTAGGGCTACCTATTTATAGCAAACCCTAAGCCCTAGTCCTCTAATCTTATTACAAAGGCTTCTAGCTTCTAATTGAATCAAATTTGCCTAATCTAATGGAATCAACAAGGAATTGACATGGAAAAGAAACTGAAATGTACTAATATAAGGAAACATGAAAGAAATGCTTAAACAAGCTAGTGCCATGGAAACTCACCTCCACGTAGGTGAAAGACATGAACTAATGTAACTACCAAGAAAACTTACATGACTTCCAAGTTCATAATGAAAAAAAAGCCCCTAACTTTGGCTAGGGCTACCTATTTATAGCAAACCCTAAGCCCTAGTCCTCTAATCTTATTATAAAGGCTTTTAGCTTGTCATTGACCTTATTTACGTCATTACAAACCCTCCTCTTTCGATTAGCTTTGTCATCAAAACTGAAAATGGGAAGATACTACATTGGATGTAGCATAAAAGTTCAAAGGCAAAAGTTGAAGAAGAATTCATGGTCCAAGAAGTTCATGACTATTTTCCTGCTGCTCATGCTGTCCAAGAAATGGATGTCATAGTAAAAGAGTCATGACTTCTAAAATATAGATCGAAATCAAACAAATGAAGTGTCATTTTGAAGAATACACCTAGGAGCATCACATCCAAGCATAAAATCTTGACTTTGATGGCATGAGACCATTTATTTTCATGATAGGAATTTAATACAAGTTGTATTAAACAGTGAGCTCATGCTTCTTCAACTGTCTCTCCCATAAACCAAATAAAAATCAATGAAGACAAGATCTCAATCATATTTTTAGGTCAAGGGATAAAAAAGTCTAGCCATTCTTCCATAGCAATCCTTCCGAATCAAATGGGAATCCATCAAAGTGATCATCATCATGAAAACAATTGCCAAAAATATCAATGACTATGCCCAGGTCAAATGGGAAAGAAGAATCATCCCAATGATCCCCCGAATCAAAATGGTGATGAACATTCTCATAATCTTCCTCATAGTCATCATGGTCAAATGCATGTAAAGGATCTTCATTATCCAACATATACATATACCAATCACCTATGGGTTGATATGCATCATCAATAGAATCACCATAGAAACCAAAATTTGCATAACCATGTTCCTCTTGAAGGATAGAGGCCTCATGAAGGTCCTCCATATGTTGCATCTTGCCCTTAGTGAGGCTCGGATGAAGGTACTTCTCATTGTCCTCATATTCTTTAGCGTTGTTCTCCACTTGCTCTTCTTCATTATCGTCATTACCATCTATGATGCCCACATCTGCATATAGTTGTTCTTCTTCATAGATATCTTTAGCTTGTAATGCTTTAGATGGCTCATGTGGTACATAACCCATTTGGTTGGGTTGATAGTAAGTGTCATAGCTCTCATTACCATAATGCTATCCATAAAAATGAGCATAACTACTACATTTATCCATGTCATGCTGATGATGATGACTGACATTCTCATAGACATTACCATAGGCATCTTTATAGGCATGCTTTCCAAAGACATGTGGATGAAATCTTGCAGGAGAAACATGGTAATTATGATGAGGAGGCTGATCAAATACATCATGTTGCTGTCCAAATGTATGTACATGCTGCTCATAAGCAAAAGAATCTTCACAAGCATTATATCCTTACTTAAAGTAGCCATGATAGTCATTGTTTAGGTTAGGAATACATGCATGATATTCTTGATCAAATTTGTCATAAGAAACATCATCTTGTTGGTGACCAAAATGATTTGAATGATATTTATTTTGCTCATCATGACATGAAGTATAGAATTTATTTTTTTCAATACAACTGCCAAAATGTTTCTCATATGAGGGAGAAGTGCCATATGGTTCATATGCCGAGTTGCCATGAAATACATACTCATTCACTTTAGTATCATGACATTGTTGATCATAGTTCTCACAAGTGGAAGGACTTGAGACATTGGAAACTATTGTAAGTGGTAGCCATACATCAAAGAGAGTAATGAGTTTGTAAATACCCATCTTCATTTCCCTAATATCACTTGCCACACTTGCAAGACTATTCTCTACATGCATGTTGTCCCACCTATCCATAGACACACTTTTGGTCATAACTTGATGAATACAAGTCCAAATGGAACAAATCATAGCTCTAATTGAAGCCTATGATTTCCAGCTTCAAATGAGAGTATTGATTTAAATTTAGGAGCAAAAATACCCCTCTCTATAAAAGGATTTGCCATGTCTATCCACAGTAGACAGCACCCTGTCTGAAGTACCTAGTTGCATTGTTTTGACCATAACTTGGGGAAATACTGATCGGAATGAGGTGTTTGATGGCTTCACTCAAGGCCCACAATGTCTACCTTCAATTAGGAGTCTTGTTTTGCATTATTTAGTACCTAAACCCCATTCTGAAAACGATTCTCTAGGTCTGTCTACAGTAGACAAGACCCTATTTTGCCCTGTTTGAGTGTTTTTTGGTACTTCTCATCCAATACCCAATATCAAAGCACTCAAAATAATAGGGAAGAGTTGTGGGTTACTATGGTAAGTGAAAATAACCTCTGAAAATCCATAATTGAAGCAAATCTTGCTTGTAGGTGACCATAAGAATGCCAATGAATATGTATGTGTCCTATCAATACCAGTGCATACTCCAAAGTACAAACCCTTCTAAGTGTTGGGCTGAAATAGATTGCATTATACATTTATTGAATTTTCTCCTTGCATTACATATGCCCATTTGAGAGTACAACTTTCTACTGAATCCAATATCCCCATCCTTCTTGCCACAAAGTCATACATCATTGCCATACATTGAGAAAGCTCCATTGGTCTTTCATACAAGGTAGCTTGATAAAGAGGAATCAAATGGCACAAGACTTTGTTGAATCTTCAAGAGGAGTGTTGCCGAGCCTTCCACAAGTATTAATGGACCCAATATTTGAAGAAGAATCCCAAAATTAATGCTCTTACCAATGCCTATGCTATCCAAGCTCTTCAATCTTCAAGAGATAGCCCTTGTGGGAGATCCAAAGGCTTTTGAGAGTTCTCAAGGTGACCTATGCAAAGCAATACATCTTTCCATGGATGTCTAATGTTGATGCCATAGGTTTAGTAAGCCTCTATTCATCCAATTGGAAATGCTTCATATATTATAGTTGGTTCAGACTTATCGCACTGGAGTTATTGCAATAAAGTCAAGTTTTCCAAATCAAGAGCTCATGTGTAAGCCATTTGCTTGAGTAGATAATCTTCCATCATGGTGACTATGCCCAATGACTAATACTTTTTTTTTAAAGAAGAAACTTGGCAAATAATGCAGGCTAGTAAGATTCCATTTGAACATTAACAACCTTCACTAATGTTGCAATCTTCTCAGCCATGATGCTAATGCTTCATCGTGTAGGATAGGAGCTATGCAGGATGCTGCTAATAGGCTGAGAATACCATCTATCCACTGATGCTTCTTGCAATGAAGGAAATCCTCCCTATCCAAGACATGACAAAATATCTTATACTCAAGTCCATTTACAACATGAACATTGCTCATAGCATTTCACAAGCTATTCTCAACCTCTATAAGGCTTCGACATTGTGTGTAATGTCCTTTTTTTGTATTTCCTCTTGATCTCTTGAACAGAATGTTTTACCATGTGGTTATCAAAGTCTTCTCCCAAGTGCATATCACCAGGAAAATATGTCTTCTTTGGTAGTAAAGAGAGACTCATCTACTACCATCTTCGTATGCTTCAACTATTCCCTTTTAGCCAGCTTTTCTCAAGCCTCTACATTGGCCCTTGATGAACACACGTGATAGGTAAGAGAAATTGTAGAGATGTAAAGGCCAAAACCACCAGCATGGCCACAACATGCAAGAACCTCGTATAATCTCACATCATTAGTAACAGTACCAACTAGGACACCAATGTTGTCTTCCTTGCCTGTAAAGCTTAACAACAAGCTTCAGATAGACATTGTCAATTTTAGGAGCATTGTGCTTGGTCTTCTCATTGCCACCCTCACCTGGCAAGCCAATACCCATTGCAACTATTGGAGAATTCTTGTCTGGTTACACAAAGGCTAGAGATACCAACATGGCCACATAAGGTAGGAGAGGCCGTGGTTTTGGAGGAGGATCGATGACTTGTTTTCACCTTCCATTCTTGAAGCATCTGAAAATCATGTGTAGATATAGCGATTGAATTGTTTCCATGAAACGACATCCATGGTCCTAAGAAAGATTGAAGAAATCCCCTTGCCAATGAGGTTTGAAGCCTCAAGCATGTATTGCTTGAGCTATAAAACTCGTATTTTTCCAAAATATTGCAGATTCTGTGATCTGGCACAGTCCACATTGCTGTTGTCCATGAAATGAGGAAGAAAGGAATAGGCTAAACAAGACAAATTACTACTCTACAGGTTTCCCAAGACGTCAAGAACCAAGTTATGGAGTCCATTGTGGTTGGAAGAGTCATGGTTGGAAGATTTTAGCAAGAGATTGGCTATGGAGTATGAAGTGAGCTTGAGACAAGAAAGAGAAAGACTGAGTCTAGAAGCAAACCCTTCTTTCTCAAAAGTAACCATGGTTTAAGTGTCCTCTAGCCATGTCTTACCCTCTTTTGGTCCATATGCCTTCAAAATTGAGTAAAGTTTGATGACGACCTGTCAAAGTAGTTATGAACCTCCATCTTGCCCCCATGTCTTTGTCAAGAAGCGCTAAAATAACCATAGTTTGAAGTAGTACAACATGTCTAGTTACTGTCAAGAAGAAACCAAACCATGTAACTGTGTCTTCAACTTTAGTTACACAAAAATCATGCTTGTAACAAGATCTCCCATGAAAATCACCTCCCAGCCAGATCATAATCATGAAAATGATGGAATTAAAGCCACCTTGGATCAAAGCAAGGCTCTGATACCAATGTAAAGAAGGGATCTTCTAACTGAATCAAAATTGCCTAATCTAATGGAATCAACAAGGAATTGACATGGAAAAGAAATTGAAATGTACTAATTTAAGGAAACATGAAAGAAATGCTTAAATAAGCTAGTGCCATGGAATCTCACCTCCATGTAGGTGAAAGAAATGAACTAATGTAACTACCAAGAAAAACTACATGACTTCCAAGTTCATAATGAAAAAAAAGCCCCTAACTTTGGCTAGGGCTACCTATTTATAATAGACCCTAAGCCCTAGTCCTCTAATCTTATTACAAAGGTTGTTACCTTATCATTGGCCTTATTTATTTGTCATCGGACTTATTTACTTCACTACATATGAGCAGCTCCTTGAAACTCAGGAGGTCCATTCTTCAGTCCAAAGTTCATGACTGTGCTAACATATGCTCCCCACTCGGTGATAAAAGATGTCTTATCCATATCTTCTAGATGCATCCTAATTTGATTCTATCTTGAAAACCCATCCAGAAAATTGTACATCCAATGGCCTACCACATCATCAAGGAGAGTTGATAAAAGAAATTGAGAAGGGATGTGTAATGGTAGCTGCATTTAATTTCATGTAATCCACACAGACTCAAATCTTCCCAATCTTCTTGGGCACCACAACAATAGGAGATAACCAAGTAACCTCATTAACCAGTTTGTTGAACCAACTTTTAAAAGATTTTTAATTTCCTCTTTGACCTATTTAGCATAGTTAGGGCTCATTCTATACCTCTCCTGAATAATTGGCTTAGTATCTCTCTTCAAATTTATCATGTGTTGGCACATGACTGGATCGAATCCTTTCATGTCCATATAATCCCAAGCAAAAATGTCTTGAAATTCTTTGCACAATTGAATAAGATTCTGCTTGAAGTTTTTTCGCCACAAAAATACTAACCTTAATGGGTTTGGCCTCCCCTTCAATATTTAGATTAACTTCTTGAACCTCATCCTCAACTACCCTTGCATATCTTCTCATTGTATGCTCATATATTAGTTTAGCTTGAACAATGGCTTTTTGTCGTTCTGCCTCCAATACATCATGATTGTCCATAACACTATCCAAAGCAGTCTATTTCTTTTCAAGTATTTCTTGCTCAGAAACTTCAGGATGACTATGTCCTTGGCTCGAGTAAGTTACTCATGAATATATGTGTGCATCACGTGGGTTCAAAATAAGGTATTTTTAAAATACCATTTATATACATTTTTTACATATAGAAGGTTGTAATATAAATGGGTTATTTACAAATTCAATAGAAAAGGGTTATGTATTATTTAGAAAAAATTCATTGATAAGGATATTTATAAATAGGCATTGAACACACATGATGCATAGGATATACATGTAGTAACTTCCTCGAGGTCCTTGGTCTTGAATTATTTTATATTGCTCATTCCCTGACCTATCCTGAAATTTAGATTGCTCTTGACCTTCAGAAATACCTTCAAAATTCTGTCCTGACTGGTTTTGAACTGCATTTAGAACTGCTTGATTTTCCACAACCTGATTTCTTTAAGGCCTTTAGGAATACACACATAATCATTCCCCCAATCCTGCTTCAATTTAGCATGTTTAAACCATGGTCTACCCAAAAGCATTGTATAAGAATCTCCGATTTCTGGCATCCATAAGAAAACAAAAGTCACCCTAAATTTCAAGCCAGCCACTCGAACTTGTTGATTTCGAAGAGTACCCAAAGGCTGTAACCTCCTTTGATCTACCATCTTGACCTGAAATGGGGCTGATAGTAACTCCTCTTACTTAGTTTCCAAATATGTATGCTCATGAAGTATATTAACTCCTGAACCCCATCCAACAAGACATCATCATGTGTTCTTCTAGCATACTCAACTTGAATGGTAGGAACTTGATAATCCACAACCTCTTGTTGGGTTGGTATAACTACCTAATAGTCAATGATCCTGAACTACGATACTTTTAAGAACTTCCTGTTGCTTTTTCCTGATCTTCAAGAGTAACTTTTCCTTAAATCCTCGTATTAAATACAAAATCAGCTCCAGGGTTAAGTGCAGAGAACATTTTGCTAGGGCTTGAAATAGCTCTTCTAAACCTCCTTGCTATAACTCTATAGAAATTGTACTATCAGGGAACCATTCGTGACGATCAAGAATACGATCCTACTATTCACGACAATACTCGTGTTGCTCAAGAAGATTCTTTTATAGCTCAGAATTTTGAATACCTTAATCCCTTACACCATCAATCCGATTAAAGTAAAAAATTTTAGCAATTTTTTGCACCTTTCTAACCTACTTTGTTTCCTTTTTCCTTGTCTTCTCGTGTTCCTGCCAATCAAGATTCATACCAACTTGGCTTCTTGTCATTACTAAGACCATTGCTTCCTCTTGACAATCCTCTACTTCAATACAATTAGAACAATCACATTCAACATGCATACTTATAGCATTAGTGTTACTTGACACCTCCTTTGCCCTTTCTTGAACCTCCTCTTGTTGAATTTTCTTACATTCTAGCAATACCTATACCTTCAGGAAATTGCATTTCCTCATCTTGATCAGGTAACTCAATGAGGATTGCTACAACTAGGGTAGGTGGATGATGTGGATGAGATGCTCCTACAGGTCTTTTGTCATTGCAGGACCATGCTACTAGCATTCCTCTCTCAGTCCTATGCCTTGCCCAAAGTTCACAGTTTGGTCCAACGAAGTGTCCTTGACCTCCACAATAGTGGCATGCTCCCATTTGGGTAGTTTGTTATTGTGCCGAAAAATTTCCCCAAGGTTGTCTTGCCTACATTCTTCTAGGTCCTCTGAAGGGCCTCTAAGGTATGGTGTTAGTAATAACCTGATTGACTACAAATGCCTGAATAAGTCTTGGTCTAGGCTACATCTCTAGCATCTGATGTGCCATCCTTACATTAGAATTGTACCAAAAAGTCCTAGTCTCATGACCATTGGTTGTATACAAAGGAAAGCAACATTTTATGAATGACCATATGCCTTGTATAATCAGCACACAAAGGAAGAAATTGGGATTGTAGGAGGACAACTTGAAGCAAACACCATAGAAGAAAATTTTTATATTCTCAATTGTGGTGGCCCACTCCCTTTTGAGACGTGGCTTATTTTGTCAAACACTACAGTAAGTATCAATGACCTAATATTCCAATAAAAAGGCTAGAGTTGTCCCTTATGATGGCCACTACCAATCCTTTGAGAAGTGGAGGGTAGACTTCATGGGACTCATCAACCCTATTGCGCCTAGTACTTACAAGTATACTACATTATCATAGCCACCATTCAATACATGCCGGTGTATGTAGAAGTGAGGGATGCAAGAAAGAATGATGCAAGAACCATGGCTAAGTTCTTGCGGGAACAAGTCATATCATACATTGGCCACCCCATCAAGATTGTCCAGTAGACCAAGGAACTCATTTTCTAAATAATGTTATTGAGTACCCTTTGTCCATATTCCTACTCTTGCATTATAAGTCTAGTCCTTGATATCCACAAGCAAATGACCAAGCGAAAGTAATTAATAAAATGCCAGTAACATCTTGACAAAAAATATATTGGCTTTCCAATTGAACTAGGATAATGCTTGCAAGTCACACCTTGCTTGGAGAGAAAGCATGATAAAAGTCCTAGTTTAATAAACATTTAAGCAAAAATCCTCTAAGAAAGCTGGCCTCATATTGCTATACTCAATCAAAGGCCACAAATAGAGACTTAAGTTTTGAGTCCTCATATCCTATCATGTATATGCCATCAGTAGGATATGAAATGTAAAGTTAAAAACCTTAGATGTATTGGTCACTTTAATGGTAGTCCTACTAAATGCTACTACTCTCCAAGCTGATATTTACACAATTCATCCATGAAGGAAATCGACATCCTTATGCGATCTATTGTGGTGTGATTAATAAACTTGGTATGAATAAATAGAGAAAAACACACAACTCACCAATCAACACTCAATTAGTCTTTTCCCAAGGATCTTGAACATTAGAGTAGCCATTGTCAATAACCTAGGATTGGAGGATGACATTAAAATCCCACTTTCTTACCTTTACATTTGGTTGAATACCACCACAATGTTACCATTGACGTAGTCATCGATGACGATGCTAATTAGAATACATTTCCTTATTGTTATTAGAAAAAATTGGGTCAACCATTGCAGCCCACTGATGCAAAACTACAATCCTACAAATGACTACCTTATTCATTGCTAGGTAAGTACAAAGTACAATTGATAATAGAAACTAAAATCATTCAAATCTCCTTCTATGTTCTAACAAGTAGAGAATATGTTTGGTGGAACCAAAATCCTACTAGGCCACTGGTTTGAATTCACCATAGATTGCCATGTCAACTATATTGACAAACACATTCATTTAAAGTTCCTTGGTGTAAGGGTCATCTCAACCTTTAGTCCTGGGGGTCTAGCTTTGCAGCCCACCCCAATTAGTTCTTCATTCCCACCGCCTTAACAACTCACTCTCATGATGGCATTGCTCTCCTTTTGCAGCTGCGAATCATGCAAGCTCAAAACCAATGACTTGTGAGCAACAATGCTTGGCCATCTGAAACCCACCAAAAACTCCAATCCACCTTTTTAATAGAATCCAAATCTCCCAAGACCATTGGTAGTTCTAGACAATCATGGACTAAGCAATATATTAATTTTCACAAGCTAAAATGATAACTTGATGGGTTCTCAAGGCCCTCCTATGCACCCAAGGGTATTACTAAAGTTGTACTTACATTTGGCTCCATAAGAAAATCATGCCAATATACTTGTATCACTAGGCGCCAATGCTTTTTCACCTTGCCAAAAACAATTAAAATTAGGAACTACAATAGCAATAGCCCCATACCACTACTACATCTCATGAAAGGTTATATGTGAAAAGTTACAGCTTGTTCACACTAAATCCATCTTGGCACCCAAGCCAAAGAACCCATTGTGCTAGACATTGCACTAGAGTATCCACCATCACTAATATAAAAAATGAAACTAGGCTCATCATGGTTTGTCAACTTAAGAAAATAATTGGGACCTCCTCCCATTGAGACACCTATGTCACTAGAAACTATGAGCCTAGACAATGATCTAATGCCTCACAAGAAACCTTGGACTAACTTGTCACCGCCAATTGCCTTGCCCCACCATGAATTACCTTAGTACGTCTTCCTTTTTAGGATTAGTGAGACCACAAGCCACTTCCCCTTGGCCATCTAAAGAAGAGCAAGTGCTATTGCTCCACTATGAAATGGCTAAAAATTTGGCCTAGCAAACCAAGCATACATGCTTCTTATAGCTAGACTCTAGCTTTGGCACCTTCACAAAGATTTTTGCAATAATAGATCTAGGTATAGCCGATGATAATATGATAGTTCTTACATCCTAGTCATACTCCATAGGGAAAGAGCATTAGCACCTATACTATAAGCATATTCTTTTCCAAGAGCAGCCTTCTTGTGAACTACCCAAATAACAACTACAAAAATGACACATTCTCCCCATCCACGCAACTTCTACAAAGCTTACAAACCCCTTTAAGATCAAATAACTTAAATGAAAATGTACCTTCTCTAGTTACTTTGCATGGAGTTGGTTCAATGGCACCTCAAAATGGCCACTAAAGGTAACCATCTTTTCACCTTTTCTAAACAGCCTTGTGCAATTACTTTGCTAAGAAATGATCCCATATTTTGTGATTCATATCCTTAATCCTTACATTAGCAAATGAAATGCTCAAAAACAATTGCTCCATCACCCACTACTAGGCAAGATTCTCATCAAGGAAGAGCTTTATGCAAGTCATTTTAATGGACTTTTGTTGCTCAATGATATTACATCCTACTTGTGCAACCTTATCATTCAACTAATAGACTTGGACACCCTTACCAAGCCTATATGTGTAATCTAGATTTTTATGACTAGCGGATCCTTAAGACTCCTATTTTACAATATTTGAAACCATTCTTATGTAAATATTAATAAGACCACCAACTTTAAGTTAAAACAAACTCAAAAACTCCAAACACACTACACCTAAGTCCATAAGCTCGAAAGCTTGAATTCTTTTTTGTAGGGAGGAGAGCTTCAAGCTGTTCTCTTGTGTTCCAACTCCTCCTTACAAGGGAACCAAGTATGAAGGAGACCTTGATCTTCCCATAATGACTTTTTGTGTTAAAAATATTAATTAGGTAAAAAGATATAAGTGAAGTGTACATTATTATTTTCTCAATGGATGAATGTAATGAGTGCTACTTATTTGTGTAGATGGTATCCCTATAATTCCATGTCCCTCCAATGTTACCCCCATTCCTTGTCCAACATTGACCAGAGACCCTCCTCAATGAGGAAAACTTGATATTCACCCCATAGTAGAAGCTAGATTTTGATTTGCATGTAAGCATGTGGGGAATAGGACTCCTATAGCTCCCAACATAGAATTATTGGTCAACACATGCCAAAAGATAGCTAATAGCTAAATGTGTCTTGGCTCAAGCTATGGCAAAACCAATGTCTACTTTATGACATGACTAGATGTCATAAAAAACTATCACCTGGACACCAAATCTACTACATTCTCCTATGCCCTAAAATAGGATGAGGATAATGAATTTTGAGCCCATCCCAAAGCTAATAGAAGAAACACTTGGAATAAGGATTGGAACTAGTAAATACAAAAGTACTCAAAAAACACCTCATGTCACACAAAGGAGGGACAACAAAATGATAAAAAAGTGAAGTGCTATTGAAGGTTATTACTAACAAAGAGCTTTGAGTCACATCATAAGTATTCCACCATCGCTTCAATTACAATAAGGCCACCAAGGTGCTACCTAGAGTACCAAAATGGCCATTGGAAGACATTACCATAGGAAGCATTGTTAACCAAGACTAGAAGGCCCTGTGTCTAGAATGTGTGACAAAATCTTTAACAAAATCTCATAAATTTTTCCTAAAAGACCAAATTTTTCAGTTAAACCACATAGAGGCATGCTACAACATTGTCAATTATGGTAGTGCAATGACTCAAGTCATAGCACTTGGTATGGGTATTCCTTTGCAAGACAACTTGCCTTCAATGCATATATCCCAACAATAGCCACGCCAAAGGATCACACAAGAGAACATAACAACTAGGAGAGAGAGAAGAGGCACAAGGAGGAAGCCAAATACTTGAACCTCATTGGTGAGCCAGAAAAAGAACAAAGGGAAGAGGTTGAGCTATGCTCATCTTCACTAGGAGAGTCTAATGAGGGGGAGATTGAAAAGTAGCATATGATAATTAGAACTATTGTGGAAGAAGGATTAGTCAATCTCCTAATAGATGGCACATATCCTAACAGAAAAAGAAGACACATTCAATTGGAAGGAAAAGTAATAGACGAGTTAGAGTCATTTGAGGCAACAAACCTTCATGAGTTAATGAGCAGCCAAGAAGCATAATGCTGCAAATCAATGAGCTCACAAAGATAAAAAAAAGAAAGCAATAGTGAATAGGAAAAATAGGTTGCATTTTAAAAAATTTGACCCGAATCCATCGACTTGGAGAAGCTAGTGTGAAGCTCATATACCACAATATTCTATAGCCTTCCCTTTGGAATCGTATGGATCTTTGGATATAGCAGCGCCACCTACATTATACCCCCCTCCCACCACTCTAACATCCACTTCCCGGCTTGGTAGCACCTTCCCAACCTAGATCACCCCTTACTGCCTCCCATTCCACCTTGGCCCTTATCACCCCACCTCCGCCCCCTCAAACTAGATCCAAGATCACTATGCACTTGATAGAGGATGATGGAAACATCAATGAGTGAATTGTGTGGGTCTAAGTCCATTGTGTGTGCTAATGTTAAAGGTGATGAGAGTTAGCAGTCTTTAAAGCTAGGAGCTGCTAGTGGTGCATTAATGAGCCAACACGCACATGAGAAGTAAAGGCTACCTAGCATAGCACATGGATAGAGACAATGTTACAACAAGCATCACGCTACATAAGGAAGGGAGAGAAAGTGATCAAGGGTTGTGAGCACATGCATAATTGAAGATCCCATGCTTCATTGCTAGATCCTTTACAAGTCTCTTTGGACAGTCTCTTTTGACTAGCATCTTGAGTGCTCTCTATCAATAAAGCCAATCTTGTATTGTCCATAGCCACCATATCTAATAGTAGTACTATCATTGTCCTATACCTTGTAATTGTCTTGTATGCATGATGATTTTATGATATTGCACTAGTTGCTTCCAAAATCCTATGTTGTTACCACTTTTTGTCTTTGATAGATGTATTGTTCTTATTTTAGCAATATATTTTGGGTTGATCTTTTGAGCATACTTGGTATTTGACTTCATTGTTGTGACTATACCTAGCTATTCACCCCTGACACTAATTATTTAGTGTGATATTGGTGTCCACTTATGCCAATCTGAGTATGTATGCCCTCTATTTTGTGGTGGTGGTGGTGTTCGGACCCAATAACAATCTATTGCGTTGCAGTTGAGAAAATCAAATAGAGTGAGACATCCACTAGATATATTTATATGTAATAACTTCATGAAGATGCATTATATATACATAGTATCGTATGTTCAGTATATTGAACCCACTTGTTTTGAAGAGACATTTGGAAACAAAGTTTGGAAGAATGCTATGGATGAAGAGATGGATGCACTCACAAAGAATATAACATGGATTTAGATGAGTTCCCTTATGGAAAGAAGTCAATTGGCTAGAAGTGGGTGTAGAAAGTCAAGTGCAAATCCGATGACTCATTGGAGAGATACAAGGCAAGGTTAGTTGCAAAGTATTATGCTCAAACATATGATTTGGATTATGAAGAGACCTTTAGTCCAATGGTTGAGATGACTACAGTGAGATCGGTCATTGCATTAGCCTCTATCTATGACTAGAAACTATACCAAATGGACATGAATAATGCTTTCCTAAATGGTACATTGGAGGAAGAGGTATATATGATCAATCAAAAGGGTATGTTCATCATAAATATCCACATTATGTGTGCAAATTGAGAAAGGTGTTTTATGGATAGATGCAAGCACCAACTGCTTGGTGTGAGAGGATCAATAAGTTCTTATGTAACATGGGATTTTAGCAAAGCATGGCTAGTTATTCACTTTATGTCAAACATATAGAAGATGGAGTAGTTATTATGGTCATATGTGTTGATGACTGCATCATTATAGGTACCCTAGAGAGAGAGATTGTTGAAGTAACGTATAGATTACACAAGGAGTTGGAAATTAAGAACCTTTTTTTATTAAGATATTTTCTTGGCATTGAGATGATTGATACTCCACATGGAGTTTGGTTAGTGCAAAGACAATACTCATTGGAGATGCTAGAGAAGTATGGAATGACAATATGTAAGCTAGTGGATGTACCATTGGGTCAAAACATTAAGATGGTGGATGATAGACAATATGTGGAAGATTTCTCACTATGTTCAAGAATATGGTTGGTAGATTAGTCTTCCTAACCCCATAACTAGGCCTAATTTGAGTTATTCAGTGGGAGTCATTAGTCAATGCATGTAGAAACCATGCAAGTCACATTTGGATGTAGTGAGGAAAGTCTTGAGATACAAGCCTACATTGTTTGGCTATACAAATGCAGAGTGGGCAGGAAGTATCATGGATTGGAGATCCACTAGTGGCTATGCATTCTCATTTGGTTCATCCATGGTAAGTTGGAGTAGTAAGAAGCAACCTACAATTACTCTATCTACCATAGAAGTGGAGTGTAGAGGTATTACATTGGTAGCATGTGAGCAATCATGGCTGAGATTGTTACTATGTGATATGGGTGTCATGACCAACACTAGCTCTAAGCTCTATTGGGGCCTCCTAGACTCACCTAAACAATCCTATGGCCTCACAGCTAGGGGGTTATAGACACTATGAACTGATTTAACCAAAGAATGCATTTGCAAATACTATTTCTAAATTGTAGTCCAATGTGTTTCCCTTCCCAACTCTAAGCAATTGGAGTACCCAAACATAATGATGTCTAGCACCTCATGGCACAAAGGAAGGGAGAATCCCTCAGCTTATCATTGTGGCCCCACTACGGCTCTCTTACACCCTACAAAACTAACCCTAGGATGTATCGTTTCAACATAAAACACATATGTAACATAGTCCTCTCTTTTAATAAATGTTCTAAGAGATAATTCAATCCTCACCGCATCAGTCCCCCAAAGGAAACCTCACACTCAACATGAATCAATCATTTGAAAACAAGTGCTATGCATCCAACAGATAATTCTTATGATGCCATGTATGAAATATGGATGTAAAGTGAATGTTTTGAAGTGCGCAAACAAGTAAACTTATAAACCAAATAGTGTGGATGTGCAAAAATAATTCTTTTCATGATTTCACCCTAACACTATGCATCATTGCTAATGCATCATTGCTAAGGCAGCATCAAAATAATTCATGCTACTATATTTTCTTTAAAGACTTAAAATAATTAGATCCTATATATCAAACATGCATAAAATCAACATTCCACATGATATTTAACGTCCCACAACCCCTTCTCCTTATTGGTTAAGATTTTGCATTCGATGGCAGATGTAAAGTGTATTTTCATGTGTTTTTCTTATGTGAAAAGTAATAAATACGCAGTATAGCATAAAGAATGGGGATAAGTTGAGGCTAAACCTCATGCCCTAGCCCCACCATACATTCATGGACATATTCATAATTGTTTGTAAATTTTCCATGCGTAAAGCCTATTTTTTTCCTTGTTCTTGATTTTCATGATTTATCTTAATATTTATTATTGGCTTATCTAATTTTCAGACATGTACAGCTTATATGAACCAAAATACATCATCATATTCCATATGACCGCATATGAGCACTAGAAGAACCATGAAAATGTATAAAATCCTCAAAATTTTCAAAATCCCACAATTCTCGCATTGCAGGTTTTCTCAGTTTTCATTTTTATTACACGAATAGCAAGAACGAACTGAGAATTCTGAATTTTCAAGTAATGGAAATCATATTCAATCATTTGAATCCATTTTCCATAATGTGCACCAAAGATTCATCATGAAATGCACTTATGCAATAAATTTCATATGAATCCACATGCATTTCAAAGTCGAGAAGTCATTGATGCTCTTCTATTGTCGTTGAGGCATCCTCAGCCTTTGATCTATGCTCCATAACGCACCATTATCATCACACGACCAAAATCTTTCACCTCTATCCACCCTCTCTCACATAGAATAGCCATGGGAACAAGGCGCAAAGAGGAGAGAGAGACTGAAATTAGCAAATGTCATTCCTTGCACCATATTGTGCATGTATACTATCAAATTGGAGCCTCCGGTGCGTAGATCAGAGAATTATCTTCCATCTTTCACCAATGTTGCTGACACGAAAATGCATCATCATCATCATCCAAATCAAGAGGGCACAAAAAACAGCGCCCCCTCCCCCCTCTTCCACAAACACAATATTAGTGAGTTTGGAAACCTCCCAATTCCCATTTTTTGAATAGTAAAAAGGTGGCACACAGAGAACATGCACATAAGTTTCTCAAAACTATATAGTGTGACATATCATTGGAAAGTGCTTGAAAAATGGAATCTATTGAGCTATAGTGTTCAAGTTATGACAAATCCAAAGATTCGACCATGTATCCCAAACTTATGGGAAATTCGAATATTCCCCAATATGCTGTTCACACTAAATTTTTTATTATTTTAATCTTTTAAGCCTTAAACATTAAAATCTAAATTATCTAGTTTCATCTCCCACATGTTGCCACTTTTTGAAAGTGGTTTCAGCCTTGTTGGAGGGGTAAACGGCCTTCGATTTTTGATCCGATTGGATGGCTAGCTTTGTGGTATTGAAATCTATCAATCTAGCCTTTGCCACACACTTTCTTGGTCCTAGATCCAATAGTCACTTCACAATGCCATATCTTGCAATTATTAAATGGAGGGACCTCCGATCAACAAACAGAGACTTACATTGGCTTCCTAGCATGGAAATGCATCTAAGAAAACTCCAACTCCTTGATTTGTACACAATTAATTTTCTATGGAAATTTTCTATTTTATGCCTCTCATACCATTTTTAAGCCCTAAATCAGCTTCAAAAATCCGCTCTCATTGGTGAGTATGGGATAGGGCAACTCAGCTCATAGAATCCACGAACTGACTTGCACATACATAAACTATAAAGAGCATCAAGCTGCCACAAAGAAGAATACTCAAAAAAATACAAACAAAACTCTCACCCCACCCCCTAACAACATCAAGGCATAAAAATCCACAAGGGATAGGCCAAGTATAGTCTAAAAGAGATCCAATGCTAGTCACTCACCAACTGCTCCAACACAAACTAGCTAAAAAGAACTATCAAAGGAGTCATCCTAAGTGGTGGTTTGACCTGCCTACCTAACCTAGGATAACTAAACCAAGAACTCCTACTAGATGAGGACTCCTATAGCCTGGTCTTTTATTTTCGGATCCTTTCGATCTATCACTTTGTTATACATCAAGTTTGGATACTCGGGTGTGTAAAAAGGAGAGGGAGTTGAGCCTATTGTGACCCAAGGAGAACAGGGCATCGACCTGAGGTCCTATCTTGGTACCCAAGAACCTACCAAGTTCTTACAAGGTGAATCTTTTTCTTTCACTCACTTTTATTTTCTCCCCAACCATCTTTATTTACTTTTTTGACTAAATGTCAACCCCAAGAAAACAAGGCATCAGTTGACTCCTCTCCAAGAACCTACCATGCCTTTGTAAGGTAATGATCATTTGCTCTTAATATTTTCTTCTTTTCTTTTCTTTTCCTTTTGTTTAGGGGTTAGAACCCCTTTTTACATACCTCCATATAGTATATAGGGTTTTTAGTTATGTTCATTGTTTCTTCTCTTTCTTTTATTTAGTAGGCTTATCTATTTGTCTCACAACTAGCACAAGCTCCTAGAACCAGCTGCCTAGTAGATAGGGTACTCAAGGCTACTCCAAAATAGCTTTTTAATTACGTGACAATGCCTTTACAAGAGGTGGCCAATTGCTTAGACCTCTCCAGAATATGAAAAACCTAACCTTTAGGACTTCATGCCTTGACTTACCAATCCTCAAAAAAAGGAAATTCTCCATATACACATATACATATATATCACAATGGGAAACAACTCTTAAAGAAAGGACATCACCTGGACTTGGCCACAAGAAGCTTCGCTGCAGTAAGACTCTCACTCCAGGTACTCCATCTAATCTATTTAGTACAACACTAAGAACAAGAAAATATTAACCATACCTGCACCAAACAAATGCATGGTCCTCTTGGCCTTATGAAATAACCCCTTATACTGAAAAATAATCGGCCCTCTTGGCTTCACGAAAATAAAAATATAAATCATAGCATACATGATCGGGAAATTCTAACACCTTTGGACCACAATTGAGAAATACATCCTCAACAAAGGATAATTTTCCAAGAAGTCCGCAAAGCAATGTCGTGTTGCTACACAAACATAGTGTGAAAAAACCTAGACTGCATCATCATCTGGCTTTCCTATATGAATCTAGAGAGTCAACGTCATCTTAGTCATTAGTGCTAGTGTCCATATTATGGTTGATTCCAAAATACTAGATTTTTAGACAAGTTTAGCCTATTTTTGATATTTTGGATATTATTTCTTGTAAGTATCCTAAAAAGGTGTTGAAACTTCTAGAATAGAGTGAGATGCAAAAAGAAAGTGGCTTTTTAGCCAAATTTGGGATATCTCATGTAAAAAAAGGGGCTTACGATTTCATTGATGTGTGATTGCAATTTAGAGGTAGTAAAAAGCACTCCGAACAAGGAGAAAAAGAATGAGTAATCTGAGAGAATTCTAACCAAGCATCATGAAGTTTTACCCCCTTTTCAAAGCAAATGAAACCATTAGATTTTCCATCTAAGCAGCAAAGAAGAAGCTAGTTTTTGTGCGTATTTTTGGTTTACCAAGGAGCTCCATGAGATCTAATGCTTGGAGATTGCTTCCAAGTAGTCCCAAACAAGGATTTTGTTTATCTTTTCAGGTTCTATCAATACATAGTGCTTTGATTCATTGAGATTTATCTTATCTTGTGTACCTCTTGTCTATTCTTTTTCTTATATTCTATCTCCATTCTCTACTTCCTTCTCTCTCTAATCCCCGATGGATACAACCTTTCGACTAAAATCCCTTTGACATTGGTGAACCCAACATGAAAGATCATCGGAAGGAAAGACAGAATGGGGTAACCTTCACACACAATTTCTAGTGATGTTTTGCAGTAGTTAGTGTAGAATATGAGCATGCTTATGCAGGTACTACAACAACAATAGGTGATATAGGCTTTTGCTTAAACAAAAATTGTTGTAATGAATGTTCTACAAGCGGTAGAGCAAGAGATGAAGTTGTTTAATGGCAGGAATGTATCTACATATTTACATACCTATGCTCAAAAGATGGAGTCCTTTAGGGTGGCTCAACTTGCATGGATCTAGTATTTTGTACGGGTTACTATACATGAATTGAAAGCCTGAGTTACTAAATTGTATATGCAAGATGCTAACTGGGTAGCTTTCATGAAGACACACAAAGAAGAATTTTACATTGAAGATACCAATTAAATTACCCACAAGACTTTCCATAAGACGGTTCTAAAACCCAATAAGGGTCTTGTGGCTACAAGGTTATCAAGAGAATCTAAAAGTCGATTTAAGCAGTTAGATCTTGCAAAACAGCAAGCTCTTGCAAGTCAAAAAATTGAATTGTTTCTACAAGTAGAAGATCCTGAGCTTCAAGAGAAGCTTGATGATTTGTTAGAGAATCAGACTACGAAGACAATGCTTGAAACAGAGTGGAGGCATGTTAAGGAAGTTGTTACTGCATTGGTGAAAAAGCATAGAAAGAGAGAAAGATTGCATGTATCTAGCTTGCCCACTATTACGGGCAAAATAGTTGATGTATCCAGTAAACCACCCACTTCTATGGCTAACCCTACGGCTGCACTTGCTCTTCCCACTATTGTTAGGGAAGAAATACTAGATGAATTGGTTAAAGACATGCGCGATCTTTAGTTGAAGGTTGGAAAATTGGATGTAAAAGGATAAGAGGAAAGGGGTCGGGCAACAACCACTAAACTAGGGAAAATATGGATGTGGTGTAATATTTTGTAACATGAAAGAAAAAAAAAGTTGTGCTCCTTATCAAGAATGCAATTCACACTGATTTGTTGATATCTTCTACTACTCCTATTGAGGGTATACCAAGTGGAAGAGGGCTCAACCTTGAGCCAATGAAGACCTAGTATAAGCCCAAGCTGGCCTACAAAGGATTCAGCAAGATATAGTGGGAACAAGCTCCAATGGTGGGAGCCATGGCTACCCCTTGATCTTGCAAACCCTCTTGTACCTGTGAACAACAATGAAAACCTTGAAATAAATGAAGAGAAAAACCTCTAATGCAATGCCTTGAGGATGCCCAAAGGGACTGGGTAGTGCTCGGGAAGCCGGGGAGTGACGGAAGCTCAAGAGAGTCAGTTATGGCTACTAGGAAGGAGACCCAATGAGTGTAGGTAATCAATGGGAAGCTGAAGTCATCATGAACCAAGATCAAGTAGTCATGAATCCATGATCTGATACCAGTTGAAAGGTGAGAAGGATCAAAGCTTGCTTGGAAGATCTATGGTGGCAGGAGAGCAAGAGAGAAAGAAAGACTGAGAGACCAAATGGGAACTCCAACAGTCACAATGTGTGAGTGAACCTTCCTTTATTCAAACTAAGAATAAAGTGACGGCAATGAGTGCCCGCCACTTGTGATGTGCAGTGGTGGGTACTGTCAGTGTAGTAATACATAGGCAGTTAGGCAGAGGTGCATTTACCCCCAACACCAAATTTCAAACTTCATTGTGATCTCATTAATTGCCAATGTCTAAGAGACAAAAAATAGCACCAATTGTGGATTCCTGGTAATGCTAGAATTGGCCTTTAACAAACCGCAATACAAGGCTTGATTTACCAACACCCATGTCACCTAGAAGACCAATGTAGCCTGCATATTGGTAGTGCCAATAGTCGCTATGTCTCTTAATTGCGAGCTCAATCTACATAATTCCAGGAATGAGAGAGGGAACCTTGACTTGAGGAGATTGTCATGAGAAATCGGACCTTTGAGAGCTTCCTGTTTATCACCTCACCTTTCTACCTGCAAATATGATGCCATCATGATCCCCTTCTACCAGCTTCTGAGGCAGCCTAAGCTAGGTCTTCGTAGATGATGCAGGATTAAAAAATCTACTTTTATTTTTAGTAATGAACTTCCTTTTTCATCGTCATCGTCCTCCCTAAAAGTTCATCGACCCTTTTTCCGTGTTCCCCTTTAATTGGATCATATAAAGGGGATAAAACTCTGGCTAGCCTATAGTACACCACAAAAAGCTTTAGAAAAAGTAAGAAAACACTCTCGGTGACCCATGTCACGTGAACTGTTCAATTTTTGCTCCATGTCTTGAAGCATATCCCCATGTGGCCCACGAGGTAGGGGAGTAAATCAATGGAGACAGCAAACATTTTTGAAACAAACACGACACACAGGGAATCAACATTGTTTTCACAATTTTTCACAGCATTCCTTGTTCTCTCCAGCTCCTTGCCGACCACACTACTTGTATCGATGGAGGTGCTTTCCTTTGGAAAGAAATGAAATATATGTTCAAACTTTGTTGATATAGGATCTGGCAAGCATATAATGACCATTGTAAAAATCATGTCTACTAGAAACCCACATTTCATATACATATCCATGATTGTGTTGCCTACATTGGCATCCCTCTCAAGCCCCCTTTTTATAAGATCAGTGTGCATGGCTCCCGATAATAATTAGGACAAGTGTCAAGAATCACGTGGTGGGGGGACTTGCTTGAGCTGCTGTGCCAAACACACACGGTATACACAAGAGGAAGCTCACTCAAGAACACAAGAAGAGAGATGGAGGAAAAAACGTTTTCTTGCTGGTTTTTTCTTCTTCTTCCACACACTATACAATGTACACAAAGTATAGATAAGATACAACATAAAGGAAAGTGGCCTACTAAGCCAAACAGTGCATAAGCGACCACACTAATCGACTGGCGCTATGTCTTTTGCTAGATGTAGGTAGGTGTAACAAATTAAATATAATAAGTGATAAGTCAGTGGCCATCTGAGTATCATAATGACCACCAGCGTGCTAAGTATACACGTGTAAACCCATCTAGTCAGGCGGTCCATCATCAATGTCCGCACATGTTGAGCTTGCCATCTCAACACTCCCCCTCAAGCTCACTCTATCTCTGCAACTCCAAGTTCTCTACACCCAATTATGCCTTTGTGAAAATGTCAGCTATCTGATCCTATGTGCTGACATATACCATGTCAATCTCTCCTGCAAGTACCTTCTCTCTCACAAAGTGGTAGTGCAGCTCAATGTGTTTTATCCTAGCATGGAACATTGGATTCCTAGCTAGTTGTATACTGCTCATGTTGTCACAATGAATGAAAACCGAACCATTTCCCTGCACATCCAAATCACCTAATAACTTTTGTAACCATACCATCTCATATGCTGCCATAGCAGTACCTCTGTACTTAGCCTCTGTACTCGATAAAGCAATTGTAGGTTGCTTTTTGCTGCTCCATCTAACTGTTGCACTACCAAGGGAAAACATGAATCCACTTGTAGATCTTCTGTCTGGCATGCTACCAACCCAATCTGCATCTGTGTATCCAGAGACCTGTACATCCTTACCTGCCTCATAAAAAATTCCATAATGTAAAGTGGACTTCACGTACCTCAATATACGTCTAACTGCATCCAAATGAGGCTTTCTAGGCATCTGCATAAACTGACTGACAAGGCCAACAACATAGCTAAAGTCTGGCCTTGTGATAGTCATGTAAATCAAACTCCCTACTATCCTCCTGAACAAAGTAGGGTCTTCTATCTCATCGCCAACATTAGCACTCAGCTTTACATTTTGCTCCAATGGTACTGAAAGAGGCTTATATGTTGTCATACCATACTTGGATAACATATCCAAGCCATACTTCCTTTAGGACAGCCATATACCATCATCACATCTGATCACCTCAATACCAAGAAAGTATCTCATCTCACCCAAATCTTTCATCTCAAACTTCTTCTTCAAGAAGTCCTTAACTTTAGCAATCCCATTGTCACCGTCACCTGTAATAATCAAGTCCTCCACATAGATGACTATGATAACCAACCCTGCATCTCCCTTTCTCACATAAAGTGAGTGATCAGCATCAGAAATACAAAATCCAATATTGACAAGATACTCTCCAATCTTATCAGATCATGCTCTAGGTGCTTGCTTTAGCCCATAGAGTGCCTTCTTTAACCTGCACACATATGTGGGATGCTCTAAATCCTCATAACCTGCTCCATATACACTTCTTCTTGCAATTCACCATGCAAGAAGGCATTCTTAACATCCATTTGCTGCAAACTCCAACCTTTGGCTACTGCCAAGGCAATCACACACCTAACAATTGCCATCCTAGCAACTGGATTGAATGTCTCTTCATAATCTATGCCATATGTTTGAGCATAGCCTTTTGCAACCAGCCCAGTCTTATACCTACTAACTGAACCGTTTGCATTATGCTTGACTTTGTAAGCCCACTTACAGCCAATAGCTTTCTTACCCTTAGGTAAGGGTACCAAATCCCAAGTCTTATTGGCTTCTAATGTAGCCATCTCCTCATCCATTGCTGCATCCCAATGAGCATGACCAACAGCATCCTCAAAACAGGTGGGCTCAACATCCTCAACTAGTTTTACCATATAAGCATAATGGTGAGTTGCATAACCTTCAAAACAAAATCTTTTAACAGGGTATCTGACCCTGCTAGATCTGTGTACCACCGGATCACTCAATGGAGCCTTTACATTACTATGAGCTCTATGTACACCTGGTGTCCTGACTGAAGGAATGCCAAGCTCATCATCCAAACTCTCCAAACCACTAGAATCTCCATCAAATCCCAAATGACTAGTAGATGCATCATTACCATCCAGCACTTTCTTATTTCCTTTGTCCTTCCCTACAACACTTATAGATCCACCTGAAGATGTGGGGCTACTCCTTAGTCTCCCAGACCAAGGGCTCACTGTAGGTGTAGTACCACATGATGTTTCCGGTCTACTAAGACTCCGTGACTCTTGTTTATCTTTCTACACATAGTTGTCCTGATCATTATCATCATCCAAAACATCACCAGCAGGTGTATACCAACTTCCCATCTCATCAAAGATAACATCCCTGCTCACTCTAAACTCACCTGTGACAGGGTTATAACAGTGATACACTTTCTGCTCTAAAGAGTATACAATAAAGACACATTTTCATGCCTTTGGACTCATCTAGCACATGAACATATGCAACATAGACAAATACCTTCAAGTGCGATACATCAGGCTTCTTGCCAATAAATCATTCTTCAAGAGTCATCCCATGAACTACAGTTGTGGGAGTTCTATTCATAATGTAAACAGCAGTATGGACAGCCTCAGACCAAAAATGTTTGGGCATATTCTTTTCAGCTACTAATGCCTGTGTAACTTCTGCAATATGCCTATTTTTTCTTTTTGCAACACCATTTTGCTGTGGGATATACCTGCAAGTAAATTGCCTCTTTATCCCATGAGTCCTCAACAAACCACTGAACTCATTAGAGAGGTACTCTCCCCCTCCATCTGATCTCAAGAACTTCACTTTTAAGCATATTTTTGTTTCAACAGCTGCTTTAAAAGATTTGAAGTGCTCAAACGCATCACTCTTTTCCTTCATGAAGTATACCCATAGCTTCCTTGAACAATCATCAATAAATGTGACAAAGTATTTGCTACCACCAAGAGATACATTTTGTGCAGGCCCCCAAACATCTGTATGCACTACATCAAGTATTTTTCTACTCACTTCTCTGTCATGCATGAAGGGTTGTCTTGTCTGCTTACCAAACTGGCATGCTTCACAGACTTTATGCAATTCTGCAACTCTAAATGAAGGTAACCCTGTAACCAATCCTCTGAACTGCATTAATTTCAGTCTTTGCACATTTGCATGTCCAATACATTTATGCCATATTTCAATATCTACAACTACTCCTTTTCCTTTAGCATACATAGCAGCATCCATTGTAGGAATTCCAGCATCTAAAGTGAACATTCGGCCAACGCTGAAAGGTGAGAAGGATCGAGGCTTGCACTCGAGAGCTATGGCAGGAGAGCAAGAGCAAGAAAGAGAGAGGCAAGAAATGGGAACTCCAATAGTCACAATGTGTGACTGGGCCTTCCTTTATTCAAACTGTCACTAAAAGAATAAAGAATAAAGTAACGGTGATGGGCGCCCGCCACCTGCAATGTGCAATGGCGGTGACTGTCAATGTAGTAATACACGGGCGGTTAGGCGGAGGTGCCTTTTCCCCCAACGACCTCCCACTTAAAGGCGAATCTGCCCTAGTGAGCAAAGCGTTCTATAGAGAGGCTTTTCATGAGCAGATCTGCAGGATTCTAGTTAGTCGAGATCTTAATAAGATCAATAAACTTGTCCTCAATGACCCCACGTATAAAGTGATACCTGACCTCAATGTGTTTTGTCTTCGCATGGAAGACTGGATTCTTGGCTAACTGAATAGCACTCATAGAATCCGAATGCAATGTAGGGATAGCATCAATACTAAGGTCAGCAACCAAACGACCCAACCAAATGGCCTCCTTGCAAGCCTCAGTGCATACTCGGCCTCTGTAGTAGAAAGGGCTTGCATTTCTGCACCCTGGACATCCAAGAAACAGCACCTCCAGCATATGTGAATACATAGTCGGAAGTGGACTTCCTACTATCTGCATGTCCTACATAATCAGAGTTAGTGTACCCCACAACTCCTGTATCCTGGCTGCCATAGCATATGCACATATCTGCAGTGCCCTTCAGGTACCTCATGATACCCTTCACGGAATCCCAATGCTTCTTGCTAGATGTAGCTATATAACGTGCCACAACACCAACTGCAAAGGCAATATCTAGACGACTGGCTATCATGGCATACATAAGACTGCCCACTGCAGATGCATAGGGAATCTTGGCCATCTTGGCCCTCTGCTCAGTGGCCTACCAGACTTTTTATGCATAGACCTAGTCTACCTGCCATAAAGGCAATGCTCACATGAATCAAAACATGCATAATCAAGGGGCGGTAAGTACTGCAAACTAGAAAGCTTTTTCATTCCCTTCAACGACATATGGCCCAAACGGGCATGCCAAAGAGATACATGTGGGATAGAACCCACAGACAAAATATGATCAAGGGAAGAAGCTGATACAATCAAGTTGATAGAGGCTGCCAGCCTTGGTACCTCTCGCAATCACAAGTTTGCCATGAGTGATCTTCCATGCAGAGTCTCCAAAAGATACATGATAACCTACATCATCAAGCTGTCCAACTGACATGAGACTGCGTGTCAAAGAAGGTACATGACGTACATCCTGCATAACAAAACTGCTGCCAGAAGGAAACTGCAGGCTAACATCACCAATGCCCACAATATCAAGAGAATTGTCATCACCCAAGCGCACAGAACCCGAAATAGTATGGTATAAATGAAACCACTCTCAGCAAGGTGTCACATGAAAGGATGCACCTGAGTCCAAGAGCCAACACTGTGCATATATAGAGTGTATCTCTGTCATCTGTGAAGCACTAAAAGAAGCTGCAAGGATATAATTATCATCATCAACATCCTCAGGCTGCATAACATTGATCTCTTCAATTTTAACACTGGACTTTGCAGGCACTATGCTGTGATCAGAAGACTTATCTTGTACTTTGTCTTTCCCCTTATCTTTGTGCAATTCATGGAATTGTGGCCTAATATGGCCCTTTTTCCCACAATGGTGACAAGTAACATCTGCATTCCTGCCACGGGATTTGCTACATGACTTCCCACGAGACTTGGACCAAGATTTCTGAGAATCCCGTCCACGACCACTGCCACTGCCACTGCCATGCTTTCCATATCCATCATTCCTGCCTCTAACTGTCATAGCATGGGACATACGAGAGGCATCCAAATTCTTACGGTTAACCTCTTCCTGCAGAAGAGCACTCTCAATATCAAATAATTTCAAGGTAGCAGTAGAGGCACATAATGTAGTGCGGAATACATCCCATGACTCATTAAGAGTACCAAGCAAGAAAAGAGGAGTGACATCCTCTGCGAAAGTGATGTCTTGTGAAGTCAAGTTCTTGAGTATAGCATGGAACTGGCTTAAGTGAGCAAACATAATCACATTCTCCTTCATGCGCGTATCCATAAGCTGCTTCAGCCAATACATCTGACTCATTAGACTTTTCTTGTCATAAAGATTCTTGATTTTATCCCACAACTGCCATGCACTCTATTCTTCCTCAAATACATTGTAATGAACCTGTTCTGTGAGAGATAAAACAATAGTGGACTTGCATAACTCATCAAGCTCAAGCCATTCCTCATCTGTATAGTTGGAAGTGGATGCCCGCTCAACCTCAAAGGTTTGATCTGCGATTTCTGCACCAACACCTACCAAATCTGGCTCTTCCAATAAGAGTAATTCGTACCATCAAGCTTAGTGATGTTGAAAATAGCATGATTCGTGGACGAACTTGCCATAGTGCAGGCTGGAAGACTGTAGACAGTTCAAAACTGCTTGTTGTCTATTGTAGAAAATGACCAAAAAATCACCAAAATCAAGGGAAAAATGGCGAGGAAAGTGGAACAAAGATACTACCCCCTACCAAGTACTAGTGAAAGTACATCATTTCAGAGTGTTTTAGCATGAAAAATCCATGTCAATCTATACATATATACTTGCTATAATAAATTTCAGATTTCAGTAAAAGAGAGCTAACAGTGCCAAAATCGGATCTCAAGGCAATTAGATATTGCCAAGACCAAAGCCGGCATCATGCAGGCATAGAATAAGCATATGACGGTCGATAAGCATGAATCCCTAGTCAATCAGATACTGCCAAGACCAAAGCCGGCATCATGCAGGCATAACATAGGTATATGACAATCAATAAGTATGAATCCAACATCCAAACATGTCATACAAACATCTGCCAGTGAGTAGGCACACCCCCCAGTCAACAGGGCAAAGTGTTCCTACCACTACCAAGACTTGACACAAGTAGGTGTCAGCTCACAAAGAGAGGGATCCAAAGCAAAGAGTCAGCTCATAAGCATTAGAGAAACCAAGACATATGAACCATGCATCATCCTGAAGGGTAAAAGATCCCAAATAGTCTCAAAGCTCAAAGAGCATAGACCACCTACTCAATGGCTGTCAAGCATCCAAAGATGCTCCCACTGGTACAAAAGCCATAAATATCAAGCAACAAAACTCGAACAAAGCATGTACAAGCACCATTGTGACAAGTGTCCAAGATCAAGCATCAATGGTACATCCCGAACATGTAGGCGGTTGAGCATCCGTATGTAGCATCCATAAGCATGTAAGACATCAAGTACATCCCAAGATACAACTCTAGCAAGCCAATATATAGCTCAAGTAAGCTCCGAGAATCCAAAGTCAAGAGCTCCAGTAGCAATAGGCTCCAAACAATATAACTAGCATGTAGTAATGGCATAGGCTAAGCATGTCAAGACCGGTCAGATATAAGCAACATACATGCCATAAGTACATCCAAGACGGAGCATCCAAATGTTTTGCAAAGTGAGCTCAATCTCAACTAACGATCCCGAATCAAAACCAAGCTCTATGTCAAGCCCCAAGTGTCAATACATCACCATATATGCCCGAAACATATCCCAAAAAGCATAAGCATAAGCATACATGAGTAAAATGCCTTCAGCCCAATTGTGTACAGTAGTGATTTATTGTTCAAATTTGAGAATTTCAGCACCAAAATCGGTTCCAAATGGTTGCCAAACAATAGGCATACATTCCCCTAACATCCGACCATCAAACGGGACCAACCGGGCACAAATGACAATGCCAAACAAGCTGTAGCATCAAATGTCAGTGTAACACTGTCATAAACTGTCTGTGGACTGTTATGATAGTCCCAAAATAGTCTTAAATCAATCCAAATGCTATGCCAACACATCAACCATCAAAACCAAGCATCAAAGCATATTCATAGCCTGAAATGGAGCCTTTCCAAGTACCAATGGAGGGGGAGAGCTGCTGTTGTGACTGTCAATGCTGAAGACACATATGGGAGGGCTGCGTGATTCCGCCAACTGTAAATGCTAGTCCTAGGGCTGCAAAAAATGGTGGCCAAGCTTCGGAGAGGTCCGGTTAAAGCCAAGGAAGGCCTCAAACAAGCTCCAGCAAGGGGAGAGCAGCCCACATATGAAATGAGAGCTGAGAGTGTAATGGCTGCCCTATTTCAAGAGGGCTGAAAACTGAGGTAAACCCTATAAAGAGTGAAGCAATACCTCTGTGTGAATGCCTTGAGGGTGCCCAAATGGGCCAGGAAGGTACTCGGGAAACCGAGGAGTGTCGGGAGCTCAAAGGAGTCGGATATGGCTGCCGGGAAGGAGACCCAATGCGAGTGGGGAGTCGATGGGAAACTGACAATTCCACGAACCAAGCTCAAGAGTCAGGAAGCCAAGCTCTGATACCAGTTGAAAGGTGAGAAGGATCAAGGCTTGTACTCGAGAGTTATGGCAGGAGAGCAAGAGCAAGAAAGAGAGAGGCAAGAAATGGAAACTCCAACAGTCACAATGTATGACTGGGCCTTCCTTTATTCAAATTGTCACTAAAAGAATTAAGAATAAAGTGACGGTGACGGGCACTCGCCACCTGCAGAGTGCAGTGGCGGTGACTGTCAATGTAGTAATACACGGGCGGCTAGGCAGAGGCGCCTTTACCCCCAACAAACTCTACTTCCTTTTGCGACCAACCTGCACTTATCATTAAAGTCTTCTACAAAACAACCTTTTGCATTGAATCGAACCTGCAACCCCTGCTCTACCATTTGGCCAACAAACACTAGATTCTTTATAATTGATGGCACATGTAATACATTTGTCAGACTCTTTGTCTGGCCATCATACAAGGACAAGGGAACCTTTCCAATGTGTGAAATTGGGTGGCATGAATCATCACCTGTCTGTACATAACCTGGGTTTTGTGAGTCATGCATCTCTCCAAACCATTCAACATAACTAGTCATATTATTAGATGCACCTGAATCGACATACCATACATCATCATGTGTCCCCTTTCTTGTAACTGCATTCATCATATATGCTGTATAACAAACAAACGCTCATTTTTATCTTCATTCTGTCGTGAAGACGATGCATAGTTTACTTACTGCAATTTATCACTGCGAATATCATCCTTCTTTGCATAGCAATGGGCTACAATATGGCATGTTTTGCCACAATAATGGCAAACAATAGCAGAATTTCCAGAACCTCTATTCTGCCATCCACCTCTTCCTCTAGAGCTCCCCCTGCCTCTAAAGTTTCATCTGCCTCCAGAAACCTGCATTTCACCAAAATGTTGATTGAATCTATTTTGCTGGTTATCGCTAGCACATCCCATACCACAACCTCTCAAAGAGGATCTACCACATCCCCTTCCTGAACTCGAGTAAAATTCTTGGACATGTTCACCATTTCCTTCAAATGAATCACCCTGCATATTGATCTATTCAGTAATCATAAGAGAGATCACCTCATCAAAATCTGAAAATGGCTTCCGTACATATATTGAAGTAACAAATGATTTCCATGCCTTCTCATTGTTAAGGACACTCAGAGTGGATGAAACCAAATCATCATCATCCGACATTGCATCAATTGCTGCTAAAGCATCCGCAATGCTCCTCACCTTCAACACATACTCATTGACAAACATTTTCCTTCTTCAAGGCATTCAACTCTTGCTTGAGTTGAATCTTTCGTGCCTTTGTATTTACTGAAAACATGCTCTCAAAAATTGTTCAAGTTGTATGTGAAGTTTCTGCATTTTTTATATGTCCTAACATAGTATTACCAATGACTACAGATAGCCAGTACATCACATTTTTGTCTTTCGTATTCCACTCCTTCCATGCTTTTACCTCATCTACAATCGGAGGGATACCTAGCTCTGGCTCCTTTTCTTCACCTGAGACAAACTCATAAAGGCCCTTTCCAATGAGGAAGTTCGTCACACGGAACTTCCATGAAGGGTAGTTATTCTTGTCGAGCTTCTGAATAATGAGATTTCCACTGTTCTCTGTCATTATCACAAACAAGGATACAACACAACAAGCTAGTCTTCTACAATCTTTCACAAGACATGCACAGCAATGCACCAAGCAATGTTTTTTACTGATTGCTCAATAGTACATGTAATCTGCAACCTGTTTGCAAATAAACCTTATGTTTGCTTCCTGCAAACACCTCAAAAATTATAGATTCACAATCTATAACCTGCGCACCCACTTTCGGTCAATACAGCCGAAATCACAGTGTACCCTGAAACTACTATTTGCAACCTTGCGGCTCTAAAACGAGGCCTGAAACGGCCTCAAATGCTCAAAATAACACTAAAATCTAAAATTTTTGCTCGATCCTGCTTCTGGTGCCTCCACATGCACTATCCAAGAGAGAGAGTGGAAGAATGAGAGAGCTTCTTACCTGTTGCTTGCTTGCTCGAATCTTGCTTCTTCTCCTTCACTTTAACCTTCGAAGTCAGCCTCTCAGTGGCGCGACTCTGATACCATGTCAAGAATCGCGTGGTGGGGGGACTTGCTTGAGCTGCTGCGCCAAACACACACTATATACACAAGAGGAAGCTCACTCAATAACACAAGAAGAGAGATGGATGACAAAACGTTTTCTTGTTGGTTTTTTCTTCTTCTTCCACACACTATAAAATGTACACAAAGTATAGATAAGATAAAACATAAAGAAAAGTGGCCTACTAAGTCAAACAGTGCATAACCGACTACACTAATCGACTGGCACTATGTCTTTTGCCAGTTATAAGAATGTGTAACAAATTAAATATAATAAGTGATAAGTCAATAGCCATGTGAGTATCATAATGACCACCAATGTGCTAAGTGTATACATGTGAACCCATCTAACCAGGCGGTCCATCATCAATGTCCGCATTTGTTAAGCTTGCCATCTCAACAATAAGTGGCTTGCTCAATGCAATGGTGATAGCCTGTTAATCCATATATCCGTCTAGTTGAAGTTTGAAGTGATGATGATGACGGCATATTGATTCAACGATTAGTGCAGGGCAGAAGGCAACATACACACAATAATCGTAGGAAAACGGCCACACACAAAAAACAATGTGATGGCATTAAGGACTGGTATGGCGGCAGTCCATTGATTGGCACAAATGGCGGTATCACAAGGAGGCGGAGTTTTAAAAACGGTCGGCAAGAAGTGACACGGCCGTTGTTAATGACGAGACAAAGGTTACATTCCGTTGACACACAGAACGGCATTACTGCAGCGAGCAAGTTGGCAACATTTTGAAGGTGGCAATATTATTAAGGAAATAATGGCGATAAAGGTTGCCTAATTGGGCAGAATATTCGACAGCCTCCGTTGATTCCGATTGATGATAGGTGGGCAGTGCAGTCGGTTCAGCAGACGGTCGGTGGAAGGGAGTTATGGCAATGCAATGATGGGTGACATAATTGTGGGCAATGATCGGCATATTTTGCTGATTGACGTGGCAAGAGGATAGGTACGCTGGTGTTCTTGCCATATTACGCAGGACAGATGACAATTTTTAAAGCGCAGAAACGATAGTTTAATAGCTTTTAAGCTATTTTAAAAGCTATTAAGGCTTTTAAGTTTGGGCCTTGAGGATTGAGTTCTTTTGAAAAGCAAGGCAATAAAAGCCTTAGCTTTTTATGGAAAGCCAAAAGCAAACACAACATGGGAGCATGCCATGAAAAAATTATATAAAGAGAGGTGAGTGGAGGTCTTGGCTTGCCCTACCCCATATAATCAAATTGTAACTTGAGAGAGAGGAGAGCGGAAGGTCGCACATGTACAAGTGAAAACTTGACGTGTTCTTTGTGGAGATTCGAAATCTGGTTGTTGAAGTGTCGAGTGTTGACTCAAGGTTATCAAGGTATGAGATTTTCATGCTATTGGATTTATCTTCGAAGTTTGTTTTGAACTTTGTACAAAGTGTTGGATATTTTGTTGGATTTGTGTGATTGCTCTGCCCAATTTGAGTTTTTTTTGTTTCTGAGCTACGAGAGGCATTGTTTGGCATTTGGTTTCATGTGTGGCTTGTGGTGTTTGTCAAATATTTAAATTTGCTGTGTTGTATTGTGCATCTACTAAAGTCAATTATTCTCATCGGCACTCCTTAATATCTTGTTATCGGGTTGTGGGTGAGGCTTACTCTCGATCACCGCTCTCGTAATATCTCTTTTTTTGTGTCCCCGCTCTGAGGAGTGCCGAAAATGACTTTGTCTTGGATGTTTAATTTGAATGCGAGTTCACTGTGATTTCTTGTGAGTGATTGTTGAAAATGGCTAATGATTTTCCTGAGTTCCATGATAATTATACTGAAGATCCTGAAAATTTTTTGGAAAAAATAGAGTTGTGTTGTTTGCTAGAAAAAGTGATAGACCCTGAGGATAAACTCCAAATTCTTAGATATCAATTGTGCAGGGAGAAGCATGAAACTGGTTAGTTGACTTTGAGAGAAGCCTAAAATTTAGGAGACAAAAATTGGACTATGAGACCATTAAAAATGCATTTCTATCTAGGTTTAAAAAAAGAGAAAGACAAAGTGAGATTTGGGAAAAAATAGAAGCTTGTGTTCAAAAAGAGGATCAATGTGTTGAGGACTATGCTAGGGAGTTTGAAAGATTTTAAAATCGATGGAGTTTAACATTGTTAGAATGTGAGATAGCCCCAGTTATGTTGAAGATAATGTATTTTGTAAATGGGTTGAATTAGAAGATTGGAGAGTGAAAATAGAGATTAAGAACCATTACAAGATATAGGTCTTATACCGACGTTAAAAGCGACGAAAATGTTAATAAAGAAATTTTCCCCTGTCGTCGGAAAAAGCATCATTATTGGCGACGCCATAGAACAGTCAGTATTAGTGTCGTTATCAGCGTCGCTATTTGCGTCGTTATCAGTGTCGCATTTGCCGAGCAAATAACAACGCTGATAACGACGCTTTGCGATGCATTTTGCGATGCTAATAGCGACGTGTGCAGTAAATTTGTGACGCTAATAGCGGCGGTAACAGGGGAAAAATATTTGTGGCAGGGTAGCTTTGGGCCATACAAAATAGTTTCAGAAATGTGTACAATGCTCGTGTAAATAAAGACAAAGTGTACTTAAATCATAACATTGATACATGAAATAAATACATGATCGTATAATGAAAGCGACCGGTACAATCATGGCAAGATACTACTACTATATAGAAAATGTCTACACAGATCATGTGACCAAAAAAGAAGGGTGTGTGAGCTCCAAAATCCAAGGGCGAGCTATAGATCATCGCCATTTGAACATTAGGAAAAAAATGAACTCATAGATGGGCCTTTTAGCCCCCCTTCTCTCCTCCTTAAAACAAGAAAAAGAGGAGAGAAGAATAGTAAAATAATCCTCCTCTCTCTCCACTTTTGCAATCTCGTTTTGCCTATTTTATATTATCTACAAAGATATACTCAAATTCCTTCTCTCTCATCATTCAAGAAGTCTTTTTCAACCAAATTTTATATTAAAAAATGAGTTAGTTACGAGAGTGTGGTGCTTCGTTTTCAATACAAAATGATTAGTAGATACGAGGTAATTGATTTTTTAATCGAGAACAAGGAAAATGAAATTTCGAAAGTTCCTTTTAAGATATTTTGGGGATTTTTTATATCCTAGCTTTTAGTCAAAAAACAAACCAACTGGTCAAATTTCGTGTTTTTTAGAGATTTTTTTTAGGAAAAATTGAAATATCGAAAATATGAAAAGTCTTGGATATTCCTACCCTCTGAGCTATTTTCCCCCATATCTATACTCTCTCATGGCTCTATTGTGACCTCTTCTCTGTGTTTATGCAACCTTCATTAACAGAGTGAATTACTTACACCCTTCTTTCCCTTGGCACTTTTATGTGCCTCTCTGTGCGTCTTCACTCTACCTCTTGTGACAACCAAGTAGGCTCCCCGTTTCTATTAATAGTAAAATGAATACACGAAAAAAGAAGCTGCATATTGAGGTAGAGATTGAATATGCCCCATTATTCAAAAGAACCCAACGTACCAGTGTCAGCCCTCAGGTTTTGCAAAGTTACAGGTAAATGGGATTGAAACATGTGGATTTGTGGGTTGATGGGGGAATCTACCCAATTGACCCCTTAAACAATAGACCTCCAACTTTCTTAGGAATCACAAATTTGCTGAAGTATATGTGCGAGGGTGAAAATGGGTTACTTGGTTATACTAGGCGGCTCAATGATCAGGCATTCAAAGTATTTACAACTTGCCAAGCAACCATAAAAAATTACCATGATGTGATTGCTACACATCGACTTCATATACAACAACTCATAGGACAAGTGATACAACTGAATGACACTATAATTCAATAAAATAATCAAATTAATTCAATGCAGGACACTATCCATGACATTGGTATCTCATATGAGGAGGCAAAGGCACAATTGGACGACTTTAGAAAGATCAAGAGCAAGCTAACACAGGAGCGCAAACGAAAGAAGAAGCCAATCAATGAGTTAATTATGAATAGTGGCCAATGGAAGCGACGTATCAAAGTATGTAAGGTAGCTCAGAAAAAGAACCTAGGTGAGGGTGAGGTTGGATCGTGTATTAGTAGATTGCTGAAGGCAAGTACATTGGAAAACACTTTGACCAATCGTAAGTTTAAGGCTGTGAAGGAAAAGGTGATTGAGTGCACATTAAAAGATGTGTCAAATGAGTTCTCAGCTGTGGATGCACAAACTATTTGTGACAGGGCCAGCATTAGCACAACGACTTACTCAAAGATATGCAAAGGTATGAAGGTTGGGTTTGGTCGTGTGCTGAAGAGAAATAGAATCGCGCCTCTTCCTCAACCTTCAAAGTTAATAGAGGCCCGACGGCAACTTAATACAAAGGTTTTGGAGTTGATAGGAGATCCCATGCATGTTCAATGTGTGGAAACACTAAAGGTTAGGACCAAAAATGCATATGAGGTGAAGTTCACCAAACTCAACAACTACTATTTAGATTTGAACAAGGTGCAGTCGGCAATAGTAATGTACTACGATATGTCTGTTGAGGAATGTAATGGTAAATTGTAGTTTGTTATAAAATTATATGAAAGTGAGATCGTCAAAGGAGTAAAGCTTGAAAGAGTTAGTGTAACTCTAATGAATAGAGCTTTACAATTCGATAAGAACAACCCAGGGAACTTTAGTGTTCAATCTGAGCACCATGTGTGGTGGCTCGCTGCATTTGAAGTTCCTAAGGAATCATTTGAGGTGTTGCAGCTATTCTTTATGCACACAAGCATTCCAAGCATCATCGATCATCAGGAACATGGTGAGATGCTCTCGGTTGAAGGGTATGGTCAATACTTGGTTGAATGGCATCTTGCAGGAGACTTGAACACTTTAAAATGCATGTGTGAAATCTCCAATGGTGCAAATACAAAGAATCCATGTTGTTAACCCCAACACGAAGAAAGCAAAAAGAAATAGAAAAGACGCAGGGCAAAGGCGGAAAAAAGGTAGCCCGACTGAAGAAAGAAAAGGAGAAAAGGCCAAAAGCGCAAGGGCAACCTTAAAAGTCCAAGGCAAAGGCAAAAGGGGAAAGGCGCATTTTAAAATAAAAAGGCGCACCCTGAAATCTTGTAAAAGAGCGCCGGGCTCTCACCCGTGTAATTTGTAAATGTAGACGGGCGGTGGAAAGGAAGATAGGAAGATAGAAGGACAATGGGAAAAATGGCCAAGGCTACAGCCGGCCATGTAAAAAGGGAAAAAGGGGATGACCGCCCAAAAGGGATTTAGGGTTTTGTATATAAAGTTGAAAAGTGAATGAGAAGCTCATTCTTGTGTGTGGCCAAAAGTAGCTCTCCTCTTCTTCTTCTTCTTCTTCTTCTTGCTTGCTTGAGCTTGTGCTTGAGAGAGGGAGTGTGAGAGTGTGAGGGAGTGAGTGTGTGAGGGTGAGGGACCGAGGAGGAGAAGCTCTCCATCTTCTCCTCTCTTCTTCTCTTCTCTTCTCTTCTCTTGTCTTGCTCGCGGCAATGGAGCTTGGAGCTTGGAGCTTGAGGATGGAGCTTGCTTGAAGCTTGCACTTGGATCGTGGAGCTACCGGAGTGTGCAGGAGAGGAGGTAACTCGAACGGCATCAAGGTAAGCTCACTACACCCGTAGATATGGATGGCGCGTCGGCTATGTGAGAGGTAGCCATTAGTGCTCGGCTTGGAACGCTTGAAACAATAAGCGATCCGAGGGTCTTGGCGGTTGAGTGAAAGCTCCCACATTTTGGTTCCGTTGCCGGGACTATGGATTCAAGCCTTGAGCGCTTGCGCGCTTCGAATCGAGCATCAAAGTAAGGGGTTTCCCCTGAACTGGTGCTTGAGATAGATAGGTAGGAAGCGAGGGGTTGAAGAGGGTATTCGATCTCCTTGGCAAGTAGGTTTTTTACTTTCTGTGATTTATGTTGTGGAATGGAGTAGTGTAGTATTTTACTTTCTGATTTGGATGCATTTAGGATAGGAAAAAACAAAGAAAAAGAAGAAAAAAACAGGCAAACAGTGGGGTTTCCTGTTGCTGTATAACAGGCTGAAATAGGAAAACAGGGGACCAGATTCAAGTTTCTGGGTAAGATAGGGACAAGGAACTAGCTGTGAGGTTCTGTAGTGCTCGAAAGGACCTTAAGAGGCCTGGGAGGCTAGGAGAGACCTCATTTCCTTGGTTTGCCTTGTGTGAGGAAGAGAGAGAGAGAGAGAACTTCTGGTTCACAGGACGAGGAAGCGCTGCCCCGATTCCTAGGCATCGGTGATTCGTGTTGTTCCAAGTGAGTCTGATGTCTTCCAACAAGTGCCCTGATCAGATTTAGAAAGTCTGTGGTGATTTTGTGCACCAGACAGTGAGGACGGGACAAACGCGCTGGAATCGCGCCCGCCGCCGACGCACTCGGACCAACTCGCTATGGTCCGATTCCCAGAATCGGACCACCCGAGTTCGGGAGTCGGACCGTCCGATTCCCAGAATCGGACCATCCCGATCGGACGTGCCACGTGGCACTCGAACCAACCCGTCCGATTTTGAGAATCGGACACTCGGACCAACCCGTCCGACTCGGACACTCGGACGAGTCCATAATCGGACCACTCACAATCGGACCAGGCCGTCCGAGTCCCAGACTCGGACCAGTCAGAATCGAACCAGACAGAATCGGACCACCCTGTCCGATCCGATTCCCAGAATCGGACCACTTGAAAATTGGACCACTTTTGATCCGACACCTAGAATCGGACGCGACCAAAATCGGACCAGTGGTCCGATCGGACCCACCCAAAATCGGACGTCCGATTCTGATAATCGGACTCCTGAAAATCAGACATCTGAGAATCAGACAAAAAACTGTCAAAATCGGACACATGCCTAGAACACAAATTTTGATACATCTAAACCCCGAGATTGACCCCTAAGGCTACGTAGAGCTGAAGGCACATCTCAGATCCATAACCGGGCTAAAATTTAGAGCACGTAGCTCAAAATTTGGCTATAAACGGTCCTCCAAATTGCATATGGCGTCTACCGTAACGGCCCTGCGGGCCGGGGGGGACTGCCCCCCCCGGACCCCCGCAGAGGGGGCCCTCCGCACCTCCCCCGAGTAGGTTGGAGAGAAAACACGCTCCGTGACAGGCCTTCCAAATTGGACCCTAGTGAAGTAATGGCTCTACACCAGCATGGAGTCTCACTTGTAATAGAGCAACCAAAAGCCCATACCCGAATAGAGAGAAACAGAGACCCTAGAACATCAATGGGCCAATCTAGCCATCAAGGGCGAAAAGGCCACACCACGAGAACTCAAAGACATTGTGTTCAGACTGTGTCTAATCAGAGCAAAATGCAACTTCAACAAGCTACAAATGCCAAGATGACTAGACATGACACTCTTGACGAGAGATGTACCTTGAGCAACACTGCACAGACAACCCAAGACAGCAGTGGAGAATCCACATCTGGTCGTGCAGTCGAGAACTCAAGGGCATCGGTCAGAAGGCTTAAATTTACAAGCCAGGACCTAGAAGATGAAGACATAGTACCACCTGCTTATCTTAGGGTCAAACTCACCGCGAAAAGAGAGCATACTATTGATGCTCTAATTGATGAAGGAGCAGATTTTAACATCTTGACCTATGAATCATGGACCCTACTAGGCCAACCAGAGCTGACACCGACTAGTGCAACTCTTAGCCCTTATGGGGGACACCCACAAGCACTCATAGGGAAGTGCAAAATCCTTGCGACAATTGAAACAGAAAGCTTGCCTATTCTATTTCATGTTCCTCCAAATAGTGCTGGCTGCGGGAAAGAAACCCTCCTAGGAAGACCCTTCAAAAGGGCGACCAAGTGTGAGGCTGACTATGTAGCACAGAGGATACACCTGACACTGCCGGGTGTGAGGATAGTCACAACCTTTAGCAAGGGTGACCTCATCAAACCTCGAGGGAAAGGCAAGGAAGGTGCTGACGTAACAGTCAAGCCCACTAACGAGGGCAAGGATTTGTTGGAAGAGTTGATACAAGCACAGGTCGAACAACGAGGACCAGTGAGTGAGGCCATGCTTGAAACAAAAAGGTCAAGAGACAATGCCAAGGACGGGCTTTGGACTTACAAATATCAAAGAAGACCCCAAAAGAAGCCCAAGCCTTATAGACGGAGGCGTCGATGGAGGGCCAGCACAATGCCACGATGGATACCCAAGGCGTTGCTTCGGGCTCAAGGGTATTATGCAGGCAACCAATGGATTTGGGTGCCAAAACCCCTTGCCAAACCTCCCTGGTCAACTGAAGGCCAGAGTGCATCAAAAGCAACGAAGCACAAGAGGAAATCTAAGAGAAACTCTAGGTATCGAGGTAAGAAACCGGACATGAGTGTCCGAAAGAAGGAGCCTCAGCCTAGCATGCTAAATAGACAGAAATCATATGTAGCCATTGAGCATGCATCAGTGCCCAAAGAGCCTTTGATTTCCCAAGGGGAGAACAAACATCATAGGCACAACATGGCTCATGGCAAGGCTGATCGCTCAACAAAGCGAATGGCACAATCGTCTAATAGCCTCGAGCAAATCATTCAGTCAGTGCCAAGTCCACCTAAGAGTTCTAGATCTCCTACATCCTCTTTTTCCAAAAGGACACAGGAAGCACAACAGCGGTTGTCAAGGGAAACGGCTCAATTCCAATCTCCATCTCCATCTAAGTTTCCAAATGTCCAAGATGTGGGGCATGATGCCATCTGTAGCTCTCGACCCAAGGATATGCTTGAGCCACCTAATGCGACTAGATCAGCTCATGTTCGACCTACACAAAAGAGTGCTCAAAGGCCAACGAAAGACACAACCACTTCTGGTTGCCCTAGGGACTTGACACCACAATCCACCAAGGGTAGCCAGCCCACTGAACTGGTTGCTACTACTTCCAATCCAGGATCACAGCAGTCACAGCCCTTGGCCGTGACAATTCCCCTTGTGGAACGTGTCCTTAGTAGTTTACCTGTGAAGGAGGTGTCGCAACCAAATCCCTCAACAACTCCAGCACTTTCAAAGTGCCTAAAGCCTAGGACAGAGGAGTCAAACGCAAGGGAGTTGGTTGAAAAGCTAGACTCTCCGAAAAGGGCAGCAGTCGTGCCCTCACAATCGGGCAAGGCTATTCAGCAAACCGCGGCTATGTCCCATAAGGACACGCTAGAGAAGGGAAATACTGAGGCCCGACCAAGCACATCAACGGTCAATATAGCCCAGGGTCATGAGTCATCGAGAGAGGCACCTTCATTGACCAAGAAAAAGAGGAGAAAGCAGAGAAAACAGCAACAGTTGCAGGTGGTTGTAGACCCCAAGAACCTTGAGACGAAGAGCGCTGAAGAGCCGATGAATAAAGCCTCAAGTCCATCCACCAATGAACTCATTGATGCCTCTCCGAATAGCGGTGAAACCCCAGACACATCCGTGTGTTTTGAGAAACCAAAGCAACCGTTGCCATCAACAGTTGCTTGCAACACTCTATCCACTGACAATAGAACTCACATTGATCAATCAAGAGTGGATACAACGCTGTCACAACAGGGTGACAAATCTATACCAGTCACATCCGAGAAGAACCATGAAGAAATAACAACAAAACCTCAGGAGAAACGTGAGAACCCCAAGGGCACAAGGAATCCTAGCGTTGACCAATCTTGCTCATCTAAGCCTGAGCCCCCAGCCATGCTGAAGCCTAAGGAAACTCTTAGAACGGTGCATGAAATAGCAACCGAGCAAGCCCTCGCTGAACATAGAAATGTCGCAGAATGCTTAACTGAGTTGGAGGCTAAGCTCAAAGTAGTCACACGTGTCTACGTCCTTGCGGATGTGGGCACGATCCCCAAGGAGCAGCTTGGAGAGTACCTGACCTTTCCTCTATCGTGGAAAGAACAAGAACATCTTAACAGGCACTACGACAGGCTCCTGCATGAACAGATGCGACTCATCCCTGACGAGGAGGCTGACGAACTACGCTTAACCGTCACGTTCAATGAAGTGCTCTGTCGACCGAACCTCGTAGACATAGAGCTACTAAAGCGACTGTCAGCAGGCCAGAGTCAATTTGAGCGGTGTTGGTGCGAAAGCCGCGTCGTAATGGCCGAACTAGGGGCTCAGATCATGACGGTCTCAGAAGAGCGATTGGCCAAATGGCGGTCTCAAAGAGACCCAACCTACATGGCACCAACTTCCCTTCGAGTGCTCACTGACATTCGGGGTGCGGACTTGGCTGGGACTACGCTACAGGGCCCTTTGATTGATAAGGTTCTCACCGAAGAGGAGTTACATATTGCCAGTAGACTCGGTCAAGGTTCCGTGCTACTCGACATGGCAAAATATCTATCAGTACTAAGCCAACTGCCACGAATTTTAGATGCGTGTGCCATGCTCCGGTACAACCCCGAGTTCTACACTTGGTTCTTATCCTCGTGATGTGACATGGATTCATAGATATGTATATAAATGAACACTGATTTTTGTGTCACCATGTATAAACAATATCAACACACACAAGCAATAATAGTCAAGCGCAGGGAGAGGAGTCGGGCTTGACAGGCTAAGCTCCTCAGGTCCTCCTCATATCACACTTTTAAAAGTCGGGTGACCAGCCCCACCTCCAAGTGAAGGGCATGCAACCCATATTGCCGCCATAGGAGGCCTTGACCAACAACTCTGATGATGTAGACAGGGTGGAGTCTCTTCCTATACACCTTCTTCCCTTTTGGTCTATCCTCCCGAGGAAGTACCCTGTCCCACTCCATGACAACCAGTCCACACGACTTAGCATAAACTAATGTCCGCAAATGACTGGAGGCTATGCGAACATCAGCATGGGGACCATTCCCCTACAACAAACACCGCATGCCTCACTCCTCCCTTTTTTGTCATATGCGCTTCATAAACCACACTAAAATCCCTTCCATGCAAACAGTGGTCTCCTGTATCAAGGTCTAACCCTTGGTTCGCACCTTGCAGGTTTCCTTTTTTTGGCGGAACACATGGAGAATCATGAAGAGTTGGCTTGCAAAGACGCTCTTCGCAGAAGGCGGGAGCATGTGGCACGCGCCCCTCCACCAGAGCGCTATGTGCCCACCATCAAGAGGTATGCCAAGAAGCGGGGCCCTAAGCGACATTGCCCAAGGCGAAGGCCGAAGAACCCTCGAGTTCAGAAGGTCGAGACCCAAAACCTGCAACAGGCCACAGCACTAGTGGTGCGCACTCCCAGCTCCTGCTCGGGCCCCAGACGCTCAAAGGCAGAAAGGGCAGCTCGGGAACGAGAAGAATTTAATGAATTATTTAAAGAAATTCTGGAGACGGTAGCGAGCCGAGATTACACCATTCATATCCCGACCGACATGTTTTCTACTCACCCCCACGGGAGTCCCACACCAGCAGAGCCCCAATCACCCGGCCATCCAGACTCGCCCCGCCTCGTACAAATCGAGTAGCCCATAATGCATAAAAAGCTTATCACATGATAGCTGGCCAGGACTTTTTGTTTTAAATGGTTGAGTGTTCTCGACTTGTTAAGTGTTGACATGTTCCTGACTTGTATGAACTTATCATATCTGCGTTTAATATATGCTATGCCTTTAGCAAAAGAAAAAGCTAATCAAGCGCAGGTGAGAAATGTCTAGTCAACACCATAGAATTCAAATAAGTGCTGTCTCCTTGCATTGCATTGGTTTATTATAGTTGCGGCATACACAATGCATATGCTCTCATGAAGCGACAAGTGGATGCAGGATAATACAGGTCCCTGTGTGAAAATGCTCAATGCCAATCACTGCAGCACCCTTGCCAATTGCCCACATTACCACGCCCCCTTTCTGGGTCAGGCTCTATAGTTGGCTCACGGCAATCGTCACCTCAATTGTACCAGCATCGCATGTGCCACAAGGAGGGTTGCAATATCTCAAGTGTATCTCCCTCTTTCACCAAATGCTTCTCTAACAGCGAGGCTAGGGCACCATCATCATTGTACTACTCATTTTCTGAGCCATCGAAGCTTAACATTTTCCAACCCATTGAAAGGCTCATAGCCTCAACATATTGTAATGGTTCTACTCAGGCAAAAAAAAAAAGAGAGAAAAGAGAAGAAGAAGAAAAGAAAAGAAAAGAAAAAGAAAAGAAAAAGAAAAAAAAAGAAAAAGAAAAGAATGGAAAAATAAGAAGCACCCACGATCACAGCACAGCACCTAGGGGTCCTCAAATTAGGTACGTCTGGTGACCTTGGTCGACCGGCTTCGTCCCTAGTCCCCTAGCCCCTTACACTCACCCACAATTGTTCAGGGCACATCAAGGGCAGGACATACCTGGGGAGCTTGTCTCACCTAGGGTTAGACCTGTCACCCTGACCCACTTGCACAATTTTCTTTTGCACTCTGCCTTCGTACCATTGCAATCAGTGGTGATAAGCATCGCACGATTGGCCATGAAAAGTACACCGTACTCATCAAGCGAGTCCAATAGTTTCCAGCTACTAGAAGTGCGGTGTCCTTGTATTTCATTATGCTACATCGTGCAGTCACAATGCAAAGGATGTCTCATATGCCTTCACACGTACTCCTTCTCCACATGGACACCGTTGCCTCATCCACACATTGTTATGAGAAACTAGCCCGCGATCTTCTAACTATGTAATATCTAAGTATGCACGAGCACTCACATAATATTTGCACCAAAGTATATCCACAGTTTGGGTCCTCAAGTGCAGGACAATACTCTCAGCTTGCTTAGAGTTCGACCTGTCTCCCAAACTAATCAAATATGTCTTCTGCACGATAAGAAGACTAGCACTACCCCTTAGGAAGAGACCACACGAGAGGTTTTCAAATTGCAGGTGTTGAAGACTCCACAGAACGTGCCATTCGATCTTCATCAACACCCAACTCTGAATGCTTATCCCTTACCATCCGACAAGCCCACAAAGAATCGACATGTGCCGAATCCCCAACAAACCAACACTTGTGCTGACCATCAATGCAATCCCCAACACCCCATGGCCCTACCACCAACCCCAACAACCTTCCACCAGCCACCTTGGCCACCAACAGGCCCCCAGGACCTTCTGCCACACCACCACCAACACTCCTCCACGGAACCCACAGGCGTCCTTGTCACCCACGTCTTCGGTGCATGCTACAGCCTGCTACCTACGACAGTGAGTGCCATGGGACTGGCACTCGTCTAGGAGGGGGGTAATGTTAACCCCAACACGAAGAAAGCAAAAAGAAATAGAAAAGACACAGGGCAAAGGCGGAAAAAAGGTAGCCCGACTGAAGAAAGAAAAGGAGAAAAGGCCAAAAGCGCAAGGGCAACCTTAAAAGTCCAAGGCAAAGGCAAAAGGGGAAAGGCGCATTTTAAAATAAAAAGGCGCACCCTGAAATCTTATAAAAGAGCGCCGGGCTCTCACCCGTGCAATTTGTAAATGTAGACGGGCGGTGGAAAGGAAGATAGGAAGATAGAAGGACAATGGGAAAAAGGGCCAAGGCTACGGCCGGCCATGAAAAAGGGGAAAAGGGGATGACCACCCAAAAGGGATTTAGGGTTTTGTATATAAAGTTGAAAAGTGAATGAGAAGCTCATTCTTGTGTGTGGCCAAAAGTAGCTCTCCTCTTCTTCTTCTTCTTCTTCTTCTTGCTTGCTTGAGCTTGTGCTTGAGAGAGGGAGTGTGAGAGTGTGAGGGAGTGAGTGTGTGAGGGTGAGGGACCGAGGAGGAGAAGCTCTCCATCTTCTCCTCTCTTCTTCTCCTCTCTTCTTCTCTTCTCTTCTCTTCTCTTGTCTTGCTCGCGGCAATGGATCTTGGAGCTTGGAGCTTGAGGATGGAGCTTGCTTGAAGCTTGCACTTGGATCGTGGAGCTACCGGAGTGCGCGGGAGAGGAGGTAACTCGAACGGCATCAAGGTAAGCTCACTACACCTGTAGATATGGATGGCGCGTCGGCTATGTGAGAAGTAGCCATTAGTGCTCGGCTTGGAACACTTGAAACAATAAGCGGTCCGAGGGTCTTGGCGGTTGAGTGAAAGCTCCCACACATGCCTATATTGCTTGACAGAGAGGGTGGAAGGAAAGGACGGAAAGAAGAACTGGTGAAAGGTGACAAGTGCTGCACCAACACGCAATAGAGAAGATCCCACTTGGAAGCCCATCTTCAACATTCCCTTGGATCATATTCACATTTGTTCATTGCATGCTTTTGTCAGAGTCATGGAGAAACTTGTATATGAATACATTTGCTTTGCTTATAGGATGCAACCAGAAAAAGAAGCCATTGCAACGTGTAGGAATATGGAGCGAGTGCTATTAGAAATTGAGCTACACAAGCATCAAGTGACGATTGAAAAATATGAGAAGAGATTAGAAAAATTTGGTAACTTGCCAAAAAAGCCTTGCTTTGGAGGAGCAAAGGCTAGGAATTTTCTCTCAGTACCCATCAATGAGGAAGGGAATGTCATGGTTCGTAGGCCGCAGGACTACGATGGGTGGAAAAAGTTACATTTTACAGTTCTTGATCGAAGTAATGGAGGAAAAATAAGATTGGCCAATGCTAAGGTTTGGGTAAATCTTAACAAATTGGCTCCCTTACTTCGCAAGATGATATTTAACAATGAAGATAAGCAAGAATTTATCAATGCGGTGCATAGCTTCTACGAAAACATGGTGGAAGCATGGGGCAAAAGCTCTATCACACATTACATGGTGCGTACTAAGTTAATATTTTAAAATTGTATGAATTTTATAAACTATTGAGCATAGTTTTACTCATGTGTGATATGTATTTTTGTAGCATATCCTTGAGGCACATGGGCCATACTTTGCAGAAAAGGGAAGCATCAGAATTTGGTCCACACAAGGGATGGAAAATTCACATTGGATAGCGCGTGGTGCATATCAAAGAAAAATTGATCATGATAGAGCGGTGAATGGTAGCAATCCAATGATCCAATTGCTATCTTGGTGGTATAGGATTATAGTAGTGGATGAAGCTAAACTCTTGCAAAAGAGAGCAAATGAAAGTGCTGATGAATCGGCTGCAGACATGATGGAATCACGTCGTGTCACTAAAAGAGTGCATTATGAAGCCTCAAATGCCAAAGAAAACCATGCCAAGTGGCTAGAAACAAGGCTTCGACAAGGCAACAAATAGGTTCTAAAAGAGCTAAGATAGTAAGATGAACAATGTGAGTTAGTGTGAATGCAATTCATAGTTTAAGAGAGAAAGAGAGAGTGTGCATCTATGTGAATGAGTCTCACAATATAGGGTTATATAAAAGAGGGTTTCACTTTCTATCTTATTCATTGAGTTCTCACATCTCTTGTGCAAGAAAGATGGCTAGGTCTAAGGTAGTTGCAAATAAGCTTTCGCTCAGAGCCCCATATCGTGTTCAACCCCTTGGAGCATCTACTAGCTCAGATGCACCCCCTTCTCAATCTAATCCACCTTCCTCAAGTCACCCTCACAAGGGTCCTCCTTAGCATCCCCACAAGAAACACAAGTGGAAGCCAGGTATAGTAGCCTTGAGAAAAATTAAAATGTATCAATGCTATTTTGATCTCGTCATTCCGAAGGCGAGCTTCTCGAGACTTGTTCGCAAGATTGTGCAAGACCTCTACCGCACAGAAAGCATGAGGTGGTTTTTGGCACAAGGTCAGGATAGACCTGATCGCTTCACAAAAGAATGTCTTCATGCTCTACTATGTGCTGCAGAGGCCTTTTTAGTTGACTTGATAATTGATGCTCAACATTGTGCAATATATGCGAAGCGCATCATTGTAACTCCCAAGGACTTCCAACGTGTAAGAAATATTCAAGCAGTGAAGGATGCATTCGTTCCAATGGAATGAGCACAGTTTGCAATGTTATCTTTTTTGGCATAGTGTTATCCTCGTGCATTGGACATATGACTATGTCCCAGTGCAAGACTATTGTATGCGCCCTTAAATAATAAATTAAAATTTTACACTTGTCCTTCACTCTCAAATTTGAATGTGCATCTTCGTTGTTTTTTCCATTCTTACTTACAGTTTTTGTTAGCACTGTCAATTTCAATAGGAATAACATGCAAAAATTTGCCATTTCTTATTGTAGACTTTACTCATAATACCTCTATATAGTCTATGTGGTGCGAAGTTTCTAAGGGCCAGTAGTCGCGATGTTGATTTCTCAATTATCAATCCATCCATAATTTTGATGTGGGATAATTTTTAAAACACTAAACTATATCAGAATGCAACAAAACTTCACACGTGCACTCATTAGGTGGCCAAGAGCCCTTTTTTTTTGAAAAAAAAGTGCATGTAGACCAGGAAAGTGGCTCTAGACGCCAGACTTCGAACCAGGGGTCTGCATGCTCTTTTTTTTCAAAAAAAAAAGGCTCTTGACCACCTAACGAGTGTGTGTGTGAAGTTTCGTCACATTCCAATAAAAGGTTATGGATTTATGATCACACGATAGAAAGTGCATATGAAGCTGCATTAACCCGGTTTTCGGTCCTTAAATGGGTTAAAAGTTCATTCTTCTTCTCATTTTCCATCTTGATTTCTTTGCTTCCTCCATTTTCACATCCCCAACCTTTGTCTCTTCTCCGTCTTGCCCTCCTTGAGCTTGCATGGCATGCACCAAGCAAGCATGTTGCCATTTTGGCCCCCGGAAGACATCACGCCAAGGCCCGCCACCTGGAGCACAAGATGGAGCCTCCTCTAGTGCAGCAATAGGCGCTCCTCGTAGAGCACAAGGACCACCACAAAAGAAGAGGAGATGGAAACCGGGCAATGTCGCCCTTCAAGAGATAAGGAGAATCCAATGCGGATACGAGCTTCTCATCATGAAAAGTTCTTTTCATAAGGTTGTTCGAGAAGTCATGCAAGACTTGGAGCTGAAAGGGATGGGAAGATTTTGGGCACGAGTGTGGGATGGCCCACTAGCAAGGAAGGTGAACTACTATAGCTATGGAGGCCCTACAAACAAGTGCAGAGGGGTTTCTCATCGACTTGTTTGATGATACACAGCTTGCCGCCATCCATGCAAAGCGTGAAACAATCACAGATAAAGACATGAACTTTATCATTCAGGTTCGACACGGCAAGGAGACTCCACCATAGTTTACTAGATTAATGATGCAAGGTTTGTAATGAGTGTTACAGCACCATAACATCTTGGAAGGCCAAAAAAAATTGTATACTCTACCACATTGGAATACTTATTTATATATACATAATATCTCATGCGATGTGTACTGAATTCAAATAATTGAGTAAAGTTGTTTTGTTTTGATTCTTGAAATGCATGACTCTTAATTTTTGTTTAACGTACGAACGCATCAAAAGTAGTAATACGTATGGATACAAGTTACGTTATTGCTTATGAATAATCGTAAGTGCATTACTACGTGTTGAATTATGTTAATATATGCAGATGTGTCATTCATGTACCACACATTATCGTCACACTTACACAATCGTAAGTGCAGTACTATGCGTTGAATTATGTTAACGTATGCGAATGCATCATTCACGTACCACACATTATCATCACACTTATACGAGCCACATATTTATTTAATAAATATTTATTTGTAGAGACAAAGTAAAGTATCTTATATTCATCAAGAAAAATACATGTGATGGCTGTTAGTGATGGTAGATACAAAAAGCCGATAGCCAACAAGAACTCTCAATTAATCCTTTGCTTTTTCATCGGTGGAGAGGAGGGGCCAGCTTTCGATGAAAATATAAGTTCCTTCTTTGCTTCAAAAATGATGTGCTCCCCCTTCAGCTCTTTTTCTAGGAGAAATGGATCTGACACTTTAGCGAGGTCGCCTAATGTAGCAAGCACACACATTGGTCAAACAAGTAAAGAAGCTTTGACCGCTTGATTGGCACCACCTTCTCCAAGCTAGATGTTACAGGTATCGCTCGAAAAGGTCCAAACTTGGTCAAAGCTCAAATTTTAAAGATTATTTCTTGCCCTCTTGGTGAGCACTTCTTATGGAAGGCTACCAAATCTACAACAAGGTTACCAATATACTCCTTCAGAGCTGAATCCTTGCATCGATCCGCATGTCGAGCTCCTCCTTACCTTAATGCAAACTCATCTATATATAGTATGTCCTGAATGACAAAGTCAAATCAAACAATATATTTAGCGACTAACCTAGAGTTATCAGAAAGCAATGAAACTTGATGGTAGGGTGTGTCAGGTCCCCCGGAGTCCACCGGTGAACAAGAAAGTGGCCCCAGATGCGAGACTTCGAACAAGATGGTTGTAGACATCATTTTTTGCCAAGATTTCATCGATGGAGTCTAGGGGACCAGACACACCCTACCATCAAGTTTCACTGCATAAAAATATATGATAGTTAGAAATCTCACCTTCTCCAGATCATCTTGTATCTTCATTTCGTTGTGTGTCAGGGAGGCACCTCTTTGGGCAGAGGGATCTACAAACTCCTTGGTAGGAGTGGGCCTTGGTCCGAACAAATCATGCTACAATGCTTCAAATTCAGTATCTGGCACAAGGTAATATGCTCCTATGCTACTATGATCTCACTCACAGTATATAAGCTTGTGCCATCATATCTTCCAAACTCTGCCATTGTTGGATGCACATCCATGTAATCATAATCGATCAGGTCTTCCATTGAATCGCTGACTAGGATAGAAAACAACTCTTTTTCCTTCATTTCCAAGTATTGCAGTACATCTGATAGAAGCAAGTATTGTACACCATCTACTTCAATGGGTGTCAAGGAGGCAAGGTTGGGTTTGTCGACTTGTGGTTGTTCTGAAGAAGATGGCATCATGAGAGCCAACCCTTGCTCTACCACCACTCAATGTTCCTCTTCAACATTTATGAGCTCTTCAATCATTTCTTCTCCCGTATATATGATAGAAACAACCTATGGAATTGTATCTTCATCGCTCTCCTCCTCTAGGGGTGTATCCAATGCAAGGAGGTAAATTGCCAATGCGCAATCACACTCCACGAGATCCAAAGGTGATGTACCTGGTGCACTTCCCATGGGAAAAATGCATACTCTATGTAAAGGATCCACATGGGCCAAACATGTATTCACCACTTTTTGGTGATTCCATCGTAGCATGTAGAAGGGATGTGGTGGATATAAAGAGTTGAAGAGAAAAAGTGTGAAATGAAACAATGAAACAAGAACTAAACTAGTTCCACCTTAAAAACCTTAAGTTTTAAACCATTAAGGGTTGTTCGCATACGATATTTAGTTATGGCTTTACTTACATTTTTGTAAAGTTTACATGCATATGTAAATGTGTTGATGTGGAAAGTGTATAACAAGTGTATGATTTTGCGTAAATACCGTAATTTTTAAATATTGCAAATTTTTAAGTGACAATATTCTATTGGAAAAAAAAAATCCAAAAATTTATAGTTGTTGGATATTACTTGTGATATTGGGATTATTAAGGAGACTCTACAATTTCTAAAATATGCAGAGCCACACACTTTCCGCTGGTAACAGTATCCTGAGCTCGGCTTCGAATTTTCCTACCATCTAGTTGAAAATAGAAGCTAACAGGTGGATTCTGCATTAACATTGTAATTTCCTAGCACATCATACTCAAGGTCCAATCATCCTCCATTTGCAACACTTGGGGCTCGCAGCCCTCACAAATGGCAGTAACATCCACAGCTGCCTTACGCATGTCTTGATCAAGGCACAACTATTTACCCTTGAGCATCCTCTATCTACGATACTTGAACACTAGGCATAAAGTTTATCGTGCGACAAAGTACCTGTAATTGGAAAGGAAAGTTAGTTGATTCATCCCAAAGTAAGATAATAGTCAACTAAGAGAGAAATTTTTTACTTGAAAGCCATGTTCCTTGTTATGACTCGACACTCCACTGTGTCAGGACTACGAGTTATTTTTTATGTCCAAGTTTTTCCTAGAATCCTTATTACATAATCCTCTGATGTATTTTTTATGACGTACGTGCGTTTGGTACGTCTCAAACCCTTACATTTCTTGAACATGTGTGCAAAAATTACAATCGGTATGAACCAGCTTAGATGCACATTCTTTGAGCCGGTGCTTGGCTTCATAGAAATCAATATGTCTGCTAAAATTTTTGTGCTACACATGTGTAAAATGTCACTACTACACAATGGTCATTCTATGCTATTGAGATTTGATATGTGCATAGACTCAAGGGTTCCATATTCTCGACTCCCCTTGGGCAATATGTAATTGGAGTCATAGAAAAAAAACAAGGTCCTCTGCGAGCTAAGAGCAATCTACCAATTTTGAGGTCATAACACTTAAAAGAACCAGTGAAACTCTCAACATTTTGCCACTCACAGCAATCTGAAAGGTATACTTCTATAGATACGAGACAAGTTGTTACATAGATATCATGAAATTTCTCATTCTCAATGAGTTGCAAATACGTGTTGTTTGCAATGTTTCGTTGAATGGGCACAATGGGCGCAATATGTATTTATTTTTGCATGAATACATGTTGTACAAACGCCTCTGTTACAAGGTGAGAATCAACATTCCTTTGTTTGAGAGCTAAAATTTTACTCTTCCAATGCTTTGATACATCTGCAATTGCAAATGCTTTCACTCTGAAAGCTCCCGTCATACTTGGACGCATATGTACCCAAGACGAGCAATGATACGTATCAGTGATTCAATTCCCTTCTTCATCTTTTTTGTTACGTACTTCTATCGAGAGAATGCTTGTTCTTCTCTCATGCATTATAACCTACGCATTAGATGTAAAGAAGTATGTATTAATCCCTAAATAATAAGCATTTTAAGTCTGTCCAGTAATCACCAATATGCCATACAAATCAACATGGCATTAAGAGATGTTTACACTTTTGTAAACAAACATAAACATCGATATCAAAACACATGTGGATATATACATCAACAAAAATTATAGTTTTAATTTCAAGACATCACTTTAATCATACAATTTACCTGAAATATAATGAAAAGAATAGCACAAGAATACCCAGAGAATTTAACCAAAATAAATTTTATTATAATGAAGAGGAGCCTGATTTCACTCAATACATTGTATGAAATGTGGGTATTATAGAGTAGATGTTACAAGGATAGCAGCCACATGGCATGCAAATCTTAATAGGCACATTGGAATGACACCTGAGATATTCTAAGACTCAACACATTGTGTGTTATATGGATGATATGATACAAGAGTTTCACGGATCATTGCCAATTGATATGGAGATCCAAATAGACACATAGGACCAATAAAGTAGAGGATTTTTGAACCATCAACTTTTAGTAGATCCATATCATCCAACACAAAGGAATCACTCACCACATCAAAATAGTTGAATCTCGAGAATTATATGCTTCACCTAAACCTTGTACAATACCTATATGTACAAAAAAACACCTGCATAAATCCCTTTTAACAAAAATACTTGCATAAATCTCTTTTAGCAAAAAATATCTAGATAACTGCATGAATAGAAGCAATACAAAATAGGGCCAATTTATCTATAAGCTGATCTACTGAAGATAAGATTGAATCATTGCTAATCAAAACCCATTGCGAATGATGGACATAAGAAAACATCAATCCCATCAAACATAAAAGTTACTAATTAAATGAATAAATTTTAGCACCAAAAAATATGGCAGATTTACCTGTAAATTGAGCTACAAAATCTCTGCTCTACCTTGTGTTAAGTGCTGCAACAACAATTGATCCTTAAGTTAGAACTAGCATAAAACCCTATTGTAAAGATAGTAGAAAATGGATAATGCAGAGAGGAAAAAAGAGAGTGTGTGTGAGTACGCAGGAGAGAGAAAGAAATGAGCACCTATCCAATCTTGCCCAAATTGATCTCTGCAAAAGACAATTTTGTAAGAGTTCGTATTTACATGAATTATATTGAAAAAACAATAGAAAATAGGAAACATAGAGAGAGAAAGAGAGAGAGAGAGAGAGAGAGAGAGAGAGAGAGAGATAAGCACTTATGCAATGTCACCCAAAATTATCTCTACAATAAAACAACAAGGGTTAGAACTAAACATTGTGTTGTATTGAAAAGATATCAGCCAAAAAAAAAACCAAACAAAGAGAGAAATTAACACCTTTGCCTCTTGCTCCAAATAAACTCTGCAAGAAAACAACAATTAGAACCAACATCAAATTCTATTGAAAACACAACATAAAAGAGAAACAACACATAGAGAGAGGGGGGAAAGAAAGGAGAGAGAGATGAGCACCTCTGTCTCCTGCCCCAAACAACCTCTGCAATAAAACAACAACAACAGTAAGAAACGACATCAAACCCTATTGAAAAAATAGCAAACAAGAGAAAATGCAAAAAGAGATAGGCATCTGTGTTTTGCCCAAAATCTGGAGCTATGTGGAGAAGAAAGTGCAGAGGTAAGCAGAACCCTCAAAACTAATTACTCTCAGTAGGGAGCTTCAATGGAGACAAAAATTCACGAGTATAGAGAAGAGAGAGAAAGTGGTCTATTGCTCAACTTTTGGGTCAAACTGATTTCGTGAGGGAAAAAAATCAAAATTAAAAATTCTCCAAAAAAAGGTGGGAAATATGAGGTGAGAGAAACTCAAATTTTGTGTACTATTCATTCTCCCTTTTTTTAATCCCCCATTATCTCTTTTTTAATAGAAAACCCAAGATTTGGAGAGAGAAGATTCACCCTCCATGGATGTCAACATCTAGCCTTCCTATTGGACAATCCAAAAGGCCCACATCTTAAACTATATTATTTTTAAGGGCTCATTTCTGAGTTCATTTTTTTCCTAATGACCTTGTCCCATCGCAAAGGTGCATCAAATGGACTCTGCAAAAAAAGAAACAACTACACATCTGTCCACCATACAATAATGCATTCTAAATAAACATGTTAACTATGGGCAAGAAAGATGAGTGACTTATAGGACCGCCGCGTCCATACAATCGGTCGATCAATCCAGTGAGACCGTGCCTCTCTGCATATCGAGTCTCAAGGCCGGTGGGATCGCGATTTCTAATGGAGTACTGCAAAGAAAATAAAATACAACTGTAAGAAACACGATTGTTAGTACAAAGGATATTGCAAAAAAAAAAGTAATCAAAACAAAAGAAATACTTACAAAGTCCTCGAGATATGTCATGTGGCTGCCACTCCCAAGATGATGGACCACTCCGACCTCTAGTGGTGCCCTCACCACCTCCTTGCGTTGTCGTCTCCAATGTCCTAGAGAATCTATAGCCTCCTCTCTGAGTCGGCGCCAGTCGTCCGCGTCTAGCCACTCGAGCTTTGAAGCCCCACTCTTGAGTGTCTTGCGTGCATCCGATCATCTGTGTGACATATATGCATGCATGCACTCCATCATCCAGCCTGTAGAAAACCTATTTGTTGCGGCTGGTGGTACCGGAAACTCCTCATGCAAGGATGCTACTATGTAGTCCTTGCTCCCCTCTGGTATGTTCTTCCAATGATCCAAGATGTTGTGCCGAAAAACTTGTTGGCACAACTTTCTCATGCGAGCCATCACCCTCCTCCCCTCATCATTCATGATGATGGCTCCTGACCTATCATCTACAAGGTAGGCATACCCCTCTAGGATATGCCTAAGATGGGTCCTCTTCCACCTGCGACCACACTCCTGGGCATATCTAGGAGACCCCTGTACATCTGGTGTACCAATCAAGGTAGTATCTATCGGAGTAGCACCCATAGGGTTGACACTTGCGAACGGCTCAGCAAAATCCAGAGTGAGTGGAGTAGACGTCCCCACAGGTGTAACAAATCCCAGAGATGATGCAACTCTAGTAGAACGACGAGACACAGACATTGCATCTGTGCCTCCACAGCAACCACCTGAGCCACACTCTCTTGAACCACCCGAGAGAGCGAGGAGTAGCACTTGTATCCCGAGCCGACCACGGGTTCACTGCATCATCCAGATCTCTGCAGCATCCCCCTGAACAACTCCCTCCGTCTGGCCTAAGTCTAGAGCGTTGACCTCATCTGCTCAAAACCTCGGGGAAGTTACTATATGTATATCCTCTACATCATGTGCATTCAAGGAGTATTTATAAATATCCTTATCTATGAATTCTTTCTAAATAAAACATAACTCTTTTCTATTCAATATGTAAATAACCCCTTTATATTACATCCTTCTGTATGTAAAAAATGTATAAAAATGGTATTTTAAAAATACCTTATTTTGAACCCACGTGATGCACATATATATTCATGAGTAACTTACCCGAGCTCGAAACTGAAGCATCAGATTGCATCGAAGTAGATCTAATAGAGCGGCCTGACGATGTCCAAGACAGTTGCTGGTCTGCCATGTCTCTGAATCTTGCCATCTGATCTAGAGACATACACGTGAAGATCTCCTATAGCTCCTCATCGCTCATATCTCGACTCATCCTGATGATCTAAATATCCACAAAGATCACTTGCACAGATAAAAAATGATGTTAGCATAATCAATTTAAATCATACAAAGCATTATAATATAAATCTTTAAAAAATGATCTTACTTAAAAATACATATCTTATGTACTCTTATAAGCGATTCGTCAACGAATTGAGTAGGTGGATGCTCCAAGTATGAAGTATCCTATGGTCCCATGTCAATCTCCTGACACAACTCGGCATACACTAGAAGGTCGATAGACATGTCACTATAAAAGGATGAGTCCACCTCGTTCTCAAAGAATTCTTGGACTCCTGTATTTCCATCATTGTTACCCGATGCTGGCTTCTCCACATGCTCCAAGCTTTCAGTGGCCTCCACCCCTTGCAATATCGACCCCTCTATTTACATATAGTCCTCATCTATACTCGGAACATCGCTTTGATTATATACTCTCGCACTTCAGGGAGCTGAAGGTATAATATACCACCATCGAGGTTATCGAGGGTTTGGATAGAAGATTACTTGTTCACAATCACGTATAAAATAGATTTAACTATTGTGACATGTATCATGTCATAATACAATTAAAAAACAAATGAGTTCATACACCTGCTCACAATGGGCCGGCAACACAAAGGTGTCGCACAGATTCGTCCATTTTTTTCGAAATCTATTTCGAGAAATCCAGATGGACCACGTCGAACTGTTGCTCGAGCTCCTTTAAGTACCACTTTGAACCACTGGACATCGAATAGGATCATGGAGAAGCTACAGTAATCCACCGTAATAATACTTTGCAAGTTTCCAAAATACTCCATCTCATCTATAACTATGTTTGGATCCGTTGCTCGTCGTCGGCTCTCTTGCTTGAACCTTGCCATGATACCACAATTTGTTGTGGAGTGCATTTTGTCAATACGCTCCATGCGAAAATATTGTCCGTGCGACCACACTGCACTCTATATTTTGTACTATACATTGAAACACTCAATTAGTTGTCACATATAAAATATAGATATGACAAACCCTAAACACATCATCACCTTTGGACTATATCCCCTCGAGAATTCTCACTCCTCAGTTGAGACCTCCACCCCTTCACGAGACGTTGCAATCAAAGCTCAATGCAACCATCGCATTGACATAAATTGCGGCATCTCCTCCATGCCCTCGGGATATCGAATCGATCAATGGCACGTACTACATCAAAATTTAGATCGTGCTTCCTCTCGATCTTTCCTAGCTTGTTGATACAGCGAGCCATGTCTCCATAGAGGCATGGTGCAACATACAAAAGTGATTTACTTTCTCCTCCATTGTAGCATCCATTCCTTTTTCTACCCCATTTCCAACCATCACATCTTCGGTCAGTCTATCATCGTCCTTCAGCGACCATAGCATACTATTATCTGAATCCACCATTGGTAGCCATTATGAAATATGCACTAGTGCCTCAGACACCAACCAACCTTCAGCCATGGTACCTTCTGGCCGAGCTCGTTGTTGCACAAATCCTTTCAGGGTTTTCATGAAGTGCTCCAAGGAGAACATCCATCGCGTATGGACAGGTCCAGCAATCTCCACTTCATCTACAAGATACACAAGAAGGTGGATTTATATCGTAAGCATGCTGGTAGGCAGGTATTTCTCAAAGAGACAGACCATCTCCACTGCTCCCCGCCTCGCGGATTCAATAAAGGATGTCGTAATCTCCTTCTATGAGATCCATTGCACTAAAGTCGACAACCTCTAAATTACCCCACGTATTTTTGGAGTAAGGCATCATGCGATCGCGATCAGTAGTACAAACTGCCACAAATGAGAAAAATTATGAACAATGACTATACTCCAAATAGCAAAATATGCATGCTACTTACAATCCATTCATAGTACAAATCTAACATATCTTATGCCAATCATGGGATTTTAGCCCTAATAATTGGTTATCTTTAGAAAATGCAAACCTGAGAGAATGCATCATACCCATCGGAGTGTGGATAGACTTGACTATTTGCTTTACAATGTGCTCTTCTTTAGTGGACAAAACCCAAGGAGCATGAGGTAGCTGCAAGTGACCATCAGCACTCGACTGCGGCCAAAGCGCCTCCATCTTGCCTACCTCCTTCAAATCCATTCGTGCCCCTATAGTGTCTCTCTTTCCTGTGATGTGGTCCCATAGCAAGCCGCCCACATTCTTGAAAATATACATGGGATCCAATAAGTGGTTGATCTGTAAGTGGGTCCAATATGGCAACTTGTAGAAAACTGAGAACCGTCACATTCCATTTGGATGTGACTCTGTGTGGACCATTTTCAGCTCATACCAACTTTGGGCATTTATACGTGTTGGAGGTCGTCCAAGAAAACCTTCCTTGAGTTCATGACCCTCTGGCAAGAAAGTGGCGTATCCTTGATATACCATCTTCTTCATGGTTTATGACCTTCGAGAGTCTAACTATGGCCCGCACAATGGACATACATGATAACCTGAGGTAACCAGACCTGTCCCAACACCTCTATCCAGTTAATACAAACTTGAACGAGCTATAATAGATATTACCAACGAGAACAGAAGCCTACTTACCTAAGCACTCTCCGAATCCTAGAAAATCATGCATTGTCCACATGAGAATGACTCGAATATTGGTGGACCATCAGCCCTTCGAGCTTGCTCATATCTTGCACGGTGATCCTCTCCTCCCCCAAAATCTTAAACTCATTGACTAATGGACAAAGATACACATCCATATTTTTTACTTTTTAGTGGCCGGGAACGAGTAAGCTAAGGATAAGATGTCCTTTCTTCGTAGACAGCCATGGAGGGATATTGTAGTTGACAAGGACTATAGGCCACACACTGTAAGAAGTTAAGTGTAGACCGAATGGGTTCACGCCATCCATTGCAAGATAGAGCCGAAGATTCCTTGGTTCTCGGGCAAAGCCTAGGAAGGTAGAGTCAATGTAACTCCATGCACATGAATCCACTGATATTCGTTGAACTCCATCTTTGGACCTATTCTGTGCATGCCACGTTGTCAAGCTCACCATGCCGGACGTATGAAACATGTGGTTTATGTGGGGGATAAGTGAAAAATGTCTAAGAACTTTTTGAGGGATGGTTTGCCCTTGCAAGTCCTGTCGATACTTGTGGGAACTGCACTTTGGACATGTCTCCATAGTCTCGTATTCTCCTCGAAACAGTATGCAATCGTTGATACATGCATGGATGCTGTTGTAGTCCATGCCAAGCTTTCGTAAAACATGTCGTGCATCATCACGAGTCTCGGATATGGTATTTAAAAGTGGTAATATATGATACTTCAGTAACCTTTAAAAAATCATAAAATACCTTAAAAAAGCACAAATGTTTTTACTGATAGTGTCGAAAAGAAATCAACGAAGCATATGTACAAGGTACCTGATCAACTGGTCACACTCGCATCGCTCCACCTGCATTTTGCTTGCACACTTAGGAGTGCAAGTAGTGTCTTCAGGTGAGATACTCAACACCTATCATATAATGGTATAGATGCTTCCTCTCTAAGCGGATCAGAAATCTTGACATCCATGGGCATGAATGCATCGAGCATTGCCTCCATCTCAGGCTCCAAGATTATAGGTAACTCTCGAAGGCTACCTATCTCCTCTGGTATTGACGGTATAGATTGGATATACCTTCCAAGTAGTGGATTGGCTCAGGCACTCCATCCATCGCACGCCCATGAACTCTTCTAATTGGCCACAAAGAGTGCACTTCTCCTTGGGACAAGACATCACCTCCCTAGATAGAAAATTTGCCTGCCACACCCAATCTTTTTGTATATGATATTCAATTAGCTTGTGAATACAATGCATGATTGATATAAACTTTTCTTACCGTTTGCTCAAAATCTAAGATCTCCTAATCAATAATCTCAAATTGAAACTCGCTGAAGTGTCGTACATGTTCTATAGACAATCGATGTTTTTGTCTAATTACCAACTTACATTGAGAGCAAGAACATGGGACACGCTAATTAAGATACGCCTCGCGATCTTGAACATTACGACCTTCATCGTTTTTCATTTTTTCTACGTTACGACAAACAATTTGTTTTTGTTATCATTATTTTTTTCTTTCTTAAATTGTTTGAGAAGGGATTTCTTCTCTTGCAACTCAATAAAAATTAACATATGTAAATTCTCCACCCACCCACAAATTAACGTATGTTGGAGTGTTTCCCGTCTCGTGGTATTGCACAGGACCTCACCGGACCTCGCCACCACTTTCTCTTTGTTTGTTATCTATTCATTCTCTCCTCTCCTTCCATCTCTCTCTCTCTTTCTCTTTCTTTATTATGATGTATGTTTATTCTCTCTCTCTCGTTCCTTCTTCCTTTTTCTCTTCCTCCCCCTCTCTCATTTCCTTTAACAAAACATATCTCTCTCTCTACTACCAATTTCCTTTAACAAAACATCTCTCTCTCTCTACCACTACCACTACCACTACAATAAACAAGAAAAGAAGAAGAAAAAAAAAACACAACAACAATAACAACTACTACTACTACTACTACTACTATAACAACAAACAAGAAAAGAAGAAAAAACCACTACTACTACTACTACTACTACTATAAACAAGAAAATAAAACAACAATAAACAAGAAAACAGAAAAAACTATTACTACTACTACTACTACTACTACAAACAAGAAAACCACTACTACTACTACTACCACGACTATGACGACTACCACTACCACTACCACTATAATAAACAAGAAAAGAAGAAAAAACAACAACAACAACAACAACAACAACAACAACAACTACTACTACTACTACTACTACTACTACTACTACTACTACAATAACAACAAATAAGAAAAGAAGAAAAAACTGCTACTGCTACTGCTACTGCTACTGCTACTGCTACTGCTACTGCTACTGCTACTGCTATTGCTACTGCTACTACTACTACTACTACTACAATAACAACAAATAAGAAAAGAAGAAAAAACTACTACTACTACTACTACTACTACTACTACTACTACTACTACTACTACTACTACTACTACTACTACTACTACTACTACTACCAAAATAAAAAAAACTAAACAACAATAAACAAAAAAAGAAAAAAAACTACTACTACTATAACAACAAACAAGAAAACTACTATTACTACTACTAGTATTAGTACTACAATCATGACTACGACGACTACGACCACCACAACAACTCACTACCACTACCACTACAATAAACAAGAATAGAAGAAAAATCAACAACAATAACAAATACTACTACTACTACTACTACAATAACAACAAACAAGAAAAGAAGAAAAAACTACCACTACTACAACAACAACAAACAAGAAAACTAAACAACAATAAACAAGAAAAGATAAAAAACTACTACTACTACAATAATAACAACAACAACAAACAAGAAAATCACTACTACTACTACAACCCACGACTATGACAACTATGACTACCACAACAACAAACCACTACCACTACAATAAACAAGAAAAGAAGAAAAAACAATAACAACAACAACAACAACTACTACTACTACTACTACTACTACTACTACTACTACTACTACTACTACTACTACTACTACTACTACTACTACTACTACTACTACTACTACTACTACTACTACTACTACTACTACTACTACTACTACTACTACTACTACTACTACAATAATAACAAACAAGAAAAGAAGAAAAAACTACTACTACTACTACTACTACAACAACAACAAACAAGAAAACTAAACAACAATAAACAAGAAAAGAAAAAAAAAACTACTACTACTACAAACAAGAAAACTACTATTACTGCTACTAGTACTACTACTACAATCACGACTATGACGACTACGACTACCACAACAACAACAAACTAGAAGAGAAGAAATGAAATAACAACTACTACTATCACTACCACTACCACTACTACTACTACTACTACTATCACAACAACAACAAACAAGAAAATAAAAAATTAAACAATAACTACCACTACTGCTATCGCTACCATGACAACCACAAAAACAACAAACAAGAAAATAAGAAATTAAACAACAACTACAACTACCGCTACCGCTACCGCTACCACTACCACTACCACTACCACTACCACTACCACTACCACTACCACTACTACCACTACCACAACAACAACAAACAATAAAAAAAGAAAAGAAGAAATAAAACAACAACAATAACAATAACAATAACCTCTTCCTCCTCTCTCTCCCTCCCTCTCCCTCTCCCTCTCTTTCTCTCTTTCCCTATTATGTTCAATGTTTTCTCCCTCTCTCTCTCTCTCTCGTTCCTTCTTTCCTTTCTCTCTTCCTCTCCCTCTCTCATTTCCTCTCCCTCTCTCAATACACATGATTTTTAACAAAAACAAGTTTTAAAAAAAAGAGAAAACACAAAAACAAAGCAAGAAGGAACAATGCACTCACCGTAAAGGCCTGAGGATGGATTCAGCGGCTCCTCTTGGCGATGATGACTCCTCTTCGCCCTCCGTACACTTCCTCCTCTTCTTCGCGAACGGCGGCGGCGGCAGTGAGAAGCTTTCATTCTCCCTCTTTCTCTCTTTCTCTCCCTCTCCCTCTCAAATGCAAGATGGAGTTCGCTCTCCCTTTCACTCTCTCTTTCGTTTACTCGCGCAAAATAATGTGCTCGGGTTCGGCCCACATTTTTTTCGTCTGAGCACCATCGATATTTGCATCGCTATTAGCATCGCAAATAGCGACGCCGCTATTTTGCGTGGAAAAGCGTCGTTGCCATGCCTCTATATCCTTGTAGTGAACCCTAAGAATTTTGAGGAAGCTGTGAATATAGCTAAATATCAAGAGAGGAAGATCGAAAGAAAAGAGAGTTAGGTTTAAACATGGGGTTTGAAGAACCACGGGAGAAGTTGAGTTCAATGCGAGTTTAGAGAAAAGTCTTTGAGGAGAAGAGAGTTAGTAATGCCTATCCTGAGAGAGGTATATTATATTCTCTGTTTAGGAGAGATGAGTTGACTTGTGAGGAATCAATCGAAATCTATGAGGAGAAACTCCCTAGGGTGGTTGAGGAGAAAAATACTTGTTTGACTTATTGGAGTGAAGAATCTAGAAGTATGAGCTCATATCCATTGACCACAGAATCTGCTTTTAGTCCAAAGATTAGTGATAAGAAGGGATTGATGGAGTTGTTTTAAGAACCAAGAGTGAGGACTATGAACTAAGCCAAAGATGGAGTTGAGTTGTAAGGAAGAAAAGGAGAGACGAGATTGTTTTAAAAACTAAGAGTTTTCATGTTCTTTGGGAGAGGACAGGAATTAAGAAAGTTTTGATATTTCTGATGAAGGAAGGAGTGATGATAGTTTTGATAGTCTTGGAAGTGTTAAAGAGAGTAGAGACAACTTTGAGAGTGAGTTTGTAGATGGACCCAAGTGTTTGAGAGATTATGAGAGAATTGAGGAGGATTTTTTGAGTCTTTTACAAGACCATGATAGGGAGGGCTTAGAAATTGTAAGGTTTCAGAAGTTGAGGTTTCGAATTTTTTTCCTAATGAGTTGGTTGAGAATTGTAGTGGGTTTGGTTGTGAGTTAGTTGATCAAGAGAGTATTGAGGTTATAGGTTCTAACTCTTGTTGTGATGATTCTGGTGTTGATGTTTTGACTCTGATGAGTCTTGTGAGTTGGTTGTTGATGGTTTGTGTAGCCCTGGAGAGGCTTCCATTTGTGGTGATGCTGATGTTGTTTTGAGTAGACCTAACCTCATGCTTCTTGATAATTGTGTGGATGGTTATTTGGTTGATTTAGGCAACAATGTCGAAGACAAAACTTCATCTGATAGTCTTTCAATTTATTTGAGTTCTCTTAGAGTTTGTGATTATTTTAATTGGGGTTTTGAGGACCCTGAGAGTGACATTGATGAAGATGTGAGAGAAATTTTGAGTAAGGCTTTGAAAAGAATTGAAAATTTGAGGCAGGAGAGGTTTAAAATCAAGGAAATGGAGTTGGAAGGTGTTTGTGAGGAGGTAGTTTGGGATCTCGTAGTTGATGAGTCTTTGGTAGAGGTTTTTGACCCAAAGTTGTTGTGTTGTGAAAATGTTGTTTATGATTATGAAGTTTTTTGCAAGCCTATTTGTAAGGATACTATGGAAGGTGTTTACCACTCTTTGTGTGTAGAAGACTTGATGGAGTCTTGTATTATTGATGAGTTAAGTGGTGTGGCTGGGTGTCCTCGAGTGACCCCATGTGTTGATGTATTTGGTTCTTGTGGTGTTATGAGTCCAGAGTTGACTCCTTTTGATGTTGTGTTTGATTTAGAGATTGAGTTGGGAGATCCTTGTATAGTATCTTTTTGGAGAAGTTGTAGAAAGATCAATGGATGAATTTGAGATTGGCAACAAAGAAAAGGTCAAAACTTCATTTAGAGACTCTAGAAGTAGCATGGTTTTTCTTAGGGAAGATGGGTGGGATTTGAAAATTTTCGAGTGTGATTGCGAATTGAGGGATTTGAAAATTTTGGATTATGGTTGGGATTTGAAGAATTTGAAGGATGATGTAATTTCCTTGGATGATGAGGATTGTTTTAAATATTTTAGATCGAAAACTTTTGATGATTTTGAGAATCTCATGTATGAGTTTTGTTTACCTGTAAAGGAGTCGTTTGACAGAAATGTGCCATTTGAGTTTGTTGAGAAATTTGTGGATAGATCATTGGATTCAATTTTTTATTGGCTCATAAATGTTGCATCGTTTTATGAAAACAAATGCTACACATGAATGTTTCCAAACTAGGGGGAGGGCTAAACATCTCAAATGTTTTTGAGGAAACTGAAAATCCTTAGTCTAATTGTAGTTAGGTTTGATTTCTACTATCTTAATTGTTTGCAAGACTAATTGCTTTATTGTTTTGTAGTTGAATTTTCTGTGTTTATCTAGTGTAGGATTTGTTTTTGTCATTCTATTTGGTTTGTTATTTTGAGTGGAAACTTGATAGCCTTGGTCAAGTTTGGTTAGCTTTGGACAAATTGGAGTTAAATATTGCTAGTAGCTATCGAACATTGTGGAACATGTATATTTTCTTGCTGAGACTTTCGCACATCACCAAGATTATGGGTTCACGAGCACTTCACATTGCACTTGTTGATACACTACACTCGGGAGTCATCTCTTGATTTTCTCAAATACTTCCATGCCATGGGTTGGGTTGATGCACGTTTTGCACCATCATTGAACACTACCATGGCATGCACCCCACTACAGCTATTTGCAGTAAATCCTAGTTGTACGTGCACATGAGAGAGCACCTGTCACTAAGCACGCATTGTTTTTAGCACGCATGATTTTTGGGATATTCATCACCAAGTTCGGAACCCCTGGTTGAGTGGAAAAGGTGGTGGGTGAGTTCGAGGGTCATGAAGGACGCCGCCAATTGTGAGATGGGTTGTTTTCTTGGTCAATATCTTGAGGACCATCATTTTCTTGAGTGACATTGAGAATTTGGATTGGTGGAGTGGAGATTGATGTTTCATTTGATGAGCGTTGAGCGGTGAGGATAAGCATCTTAAGTAACAAGAAACTTTGTTTGCATTTTGCATGACGCACAAGCACATGTAGACAGGCTAGGCACGATTCTTCAGTGCATACATTATTTTTGTGTCAAGCATCGATTGATTGGTTACATATCATGGATCCAATATTGCATATTTTTCAAATCATGTGGATGACTAGGCACGGAGTTCATTTCAATGAGCATATTTTTTTATAGGACACATTGCATTGAGAAGAAATAGGTTCATTTAACAAACTTGTTGAAAAGATAAGAAAAATGAGAAGGTTACAAATTTTACTTATTATGCTCAAGGGATGATGGAAGAATATACCTGCAATATGAAGTCAAAAGGTGTTGAAGATCTTGCAATTAAGCTTGGGTCGATTGGAAGGAGAGTTCATATCTTAATAAAGTCAACTCGTGATCTTGCTAAGTACCTCAATGTTTCTTTTTGAAAGTAAGATAACAGGTAATTCTTGGTGGTTTCAAGGATGAAGGGGGTTGTAGAGAAGGTTTAAAATGATAGAGACAAAGATGAGGAGGGACTGCAGCATTGTGAGCATGGCTTTGTGTAAATTGAAGTTTAAAAACACATGCCATCAAGGTAGCAGGCCACAATATTGTTAAATCTCATGATTTTCCCATAGTAAGGCTTTGAGACAATTCACCTTTGGCAAGTGAGCCTAACACTCATACTAGTGGAGTTGAACAAAAAGGCAAAACATGCAATGAAAATAGTGAAGATTACCGAAGATTATGGAAGGTGAGAGTGTTATTATCACCTATTGTTTTGGACAAATGATAGATCAGAGATTCGTCTTGATTGGCTCCCGATAATAATTAGGACAAGTATCTTGCTGGATGCAATGGTGACAGCCTGTTAATCCATATGGCGGTCTACTTGATATTTGAAGTGATGATGATGACGGCATATTGATTCAACGGTTAATGCAGGGTAGAAGGCAGCATACACACAATATTCGTAGGAAAACGGGCGCATACAAAACGCAATGTGATGGTGTTAAGGACTGGTATGGCAGCAGTCCACTGACTAACACAAATGGCGGCATCACAAGGAGGTGGAGTTTTAAAAACAATGGGCAGGCACAACAGCATATGAAGTGGCACGGTCGTTGCTAATGACGAGGCAAAGGTGGCATTCCGTTGACAAAGAGAACGGCATTATTGCAGCAGCAAGCAAGTTGGCAACATTTTGAAGGCGGCATTATTAAGGAAATAATGGCAATAAAGGCGGCCTGATTGGGCAGAATGTTCGACGGCCTTCATTGATTCAGATTGATGATAGGTGGGTAGTCCATTCAGCAGGGACATGTAATGGCAATGATGGGTGACATAATTGTGGGCAATGATCGTCATATTCTGCTGATTGGCGTGGCGAGAGGACATCATACATGTACAGCGGTTTTTTTGGTATATTGCGCAGGATAGATGACGATTTTTAAAACGTAGAAACGATAGTTTAATAGCTTTTAAGCTATTAAGGCTTTTAAGTTTGGGCCTTAACAATCAAGTTCTTTTGAAAAGCAAGGCAATAAAAGCCTTAGCTTTTTATGGAAAGCCAAAAGCAAACACAACATGGGAGCATGTGATGAAAAAACTATATAAAGAGAGGTGAGTGGAGGTCTTGGCTTGCCCTACCCCATATAATCAAATTGTAACTTGAGAGAGAGGAGAGTGTAAGGTCACACGTGTACAAGTGAAAACTTGACGTGCTCTTTGTGGAGATTCGAAATCTGGTTGTTGAAGTGCCAAGTGTCGGCTCAAGGTTATCAAGGTATGAGATTTTCATGCTATTGGATTTGTCTCCAAAGTTTGTTTTAAACTTTGTATGAAGGGTTAGATATTTCGAACTTTGTTGGGTTTGTGCGATTGCTCTATCCAATTTGAGTTTTTTTGTTTCTAAGCTACGAGAGTCATTGTTTGGCCTTTGGTTTCGGGTGTGGCTTGTGGTGTTTGTCAAATATTTAAATTTACTATATTGTGTTGTGCATCTAACAAAGTCAATTATTCTCACTGGCACTCCTTAATGTCTCGTTATTGGGTTGTGAGTGAGGCTTGCTCTCGATCAGTGCTCAGGTAACAATGTGAAGACTCGGGCTTCTTCATGTTTAGTAGCATTCGCATTATAGATCCATGGAAAGTCATATCTACCATGGATGCTTGGATTAAAATCCACTCCTACCCTTCTTGGATAAGGCATGAAAGTCGGGTTAGTCCTTTTGAAAGGTAGGGTGTTACAAAATGTCATCCAAGCGTCCATGTTTACATAAAAAATGCACCTTCTCCACATTGGTTGGCATTCATAGCCCTTCACTGCTCTGAGTACCTCAAAAACTTTGTTCTACCAAAAATGTGTGTCCTCTGTCCCCCATAAGGTAGGGTTCTATGCCCTCTTGGATATTCATTTGTCTCCTAGCGTACTTCCGACATTAATTACCTCTTCCACCACCTTGACTGGCAGTACTTTGCACAAGTTGACGAAAAATTGGAAATTAAAGTTGAAGGGCTCACAAGCAGTCTCTTGTTGCTCCCAAATCATGAGCTCAACATTAAAGCTCGTTGGGAAGTCATCTTGGCTTGGTGGGATAGGTGATGTTGACATTATTGCTCGTTGGGCCTCGTTGGGAATTCAGTCGTCTCTATGCTTTCTCTATCATCTGTTGTCTCTTCTTTTTAAGCTATGATTTTCTTTCTGCAGAGGTGTCCACCTCCTGATGTACTTCGGCTCGAGGGGAAGGGGGTTGTGGGATGAGTTTTTCCTCTTGAGGCCCCATCTCAAAACTTGTTCCTGCCTCTTCCTCTTGTTGTGCCCCCTCAACAAAACCTAGGGCATCCACTTCTTGTGGGGTCAAGCCTTCCCTTAATAGATTACTCCTCTATTCTTCGAGGCTAAGGCTGACACCCACTAGTTGCGCTGGCATATGCAATCATGCTCCCAGGGTCCTGCGAGCAATCCCAAGCTTTCTCTTCAATGGCCTCTTCTTCTTTTGTTTGAGTGATGTTTAGGATTGTGTTAAGGAAGGCACATTGTTGGGTCTCTAGGCTCACTTGAGCGGCCTTTGCCTTGCTCTTTGCTAACACTTTATCTCCTTCCACATGGGATGGCATGCCAAGTCCCTGACTCTTCTTTCATTATGATTAGCCCAATCTTTTGCTCTCTTTTTCATTTCTTCAAGGCTCTCCCCTTGCCTTTGCGCCAGGATTATGAGTCATTGCTCTTGCTCTTCAATATCTCTCTCCAATCTCTTTTGCTCCTCATGCCCCAAGGTTGCCTCCTTTTTCAAATTTTCTATCTCCTTTTGATACCTGCATGCACTTTCCTCTCATGTTGCTTCAAGCCTTTTTGTGGCATCTTGGACATTCTTCATTTCTTCTTGCAGCCCTTCATACAACCCTGCTAGTTCCTCGATGCATTCATGCATCCTCACTAGGCCCTATTTCTCCTTAGCTAGCCTTGCCTCCCACTTTCCTTCTTCTCCTTCCTTGGCTTCAAGCTTTACCTTCAGCTCTCATGCATTTCTTTCTAGCACATAGCTACTTGGTTGGTCTTCTTAATTGGAATGCAGCCATGGACTCATTTTCAACTTCTAACTCAATCACTGCTACCTTCTTATCCTCCTTTGCTTTCTTTAACTACGAGAGAAGCTCTTGGACGTACTCATCATAGTTTGCAGGTGGTGTCATCGTTGTGGGAATGGAGGTTGTGGAGGTTTCCACCCTCTACCTCTTAGGGTCCTGTCTCGACTCGGCATTTGCTATTGCCGGTCTCTTAGTTCTTGCCTTGGGAGTTCCTTCACCTGTCCCTTGGGCCATTTCCTTATTCACCAAGAATTGCACCTGGGCCAAGTCACTACTAGTATTGACTTTAGGCATTTCCTTATTCACCAAGAATTGCACCTAGGCCAAGTCACTACTAGTATTGACTTTAGGCATGGAGCCTTGGGTGGCTGTGGTTGTAGGGGTGGTGGTGGGCATAGAAGAGTAGGGATGGGATCAATTAGGCCCTTACCCTTGCCTTCTCTCATCGCGAAGGCGGCGTGATCTCTGGAACTTCGGCACTTGAGCCTAGGCCTTCATCTCATGGTGGGCTCATAACACCCAACTCATCCTGTCTGCACTACTGCTCTATTGATACACTTTGCTAGGGCAATGTCCTCTTCTTCCTTCCTCTTCAATTCTTCCTCTTTTTTAGCTGCTTTCCTCCTTTCTTCTTTGGCTCTTCTTGACTCTTCTTTCAATCTGTCAGACACTACTTTTTCTTTTTTCTTTCTTTCTTCCTCATCGACTCTTTTCGAGCCTTTTGTAGATCTGCTTTCTCCTTTCTTCTTCTTGCTTCTCCTATATGATCTTCTTCTTTGCTTTCTCAGCCCCTCCATGGCTAGATTGGGTTTCTTGTTCCTCCTCTTCGTCACTTACACTTCTTTCACATGATTGCTCTCGTTCATGGTGGGGAGGTGACCTGTCTTCATCGACTCCTCCTCCTCCTTCTTCATTCTGCACCTCTTTCACTGCCTCTTAGATAAGAGCAATCAACACACCACCATATCCAATGAACAAGGCTTTAGATGATGGTTTCTTTCTTTCAACCCCTACCTTTAATGCAAGGGATTCCCCGCTAGCCGGTTTTCTCCTTAGGGCTAGTGCCTTGGCTAATTGGTTGATTGTCTTTCTCACATACCCATTCCAACCAACCTCATTCAATGAATGGGCTACCAAGCTCTCCAATATGGGCACGTTGATTATGTGCATAAGCAAATTATACCTTTTTCTAGAGAATGGGAAGTGGATGACTTTTTCCTGAAGCCTTATTTTTGGATCCAGGATGTCTTGGATGCTGATGCCATCATTGGTTAGAACCTGGTCCTTCTTCATGTTCAACATGACATAGACATCCCTTTTGGGCCTCCTTTCCACTTTGTGCTCAAGCCCTAGTGCCTTCTCCACCAAGGCTTTACTCAACTAGACCTGCACCTCCTTAGCTCCTTCTCCTCTTCCGACTGTCACAGTACCACATTCTCTGTCGAGATCGTAGGTTCTCAAGAACTCTATGCACTTATTGTAGTCGGTCTTGTGCCCAAATTTCTTGACATATTTAGCAAGATTGCATTGTTCCACAACTCTTTTGGCAGCCTCCTCCTTGGCCATGACTTCTTCAATGTTGTGGATAGTTCTGAACTTTAGCTGGTTGTATGCACTGTTCTTGAGGAAGATGTGGTACTTTTCCTTTTCCTCTTTCATGAATGGAAGTTGATGGGCCTGATCTTGCTGTGTTGCCATTTTGAGTTCCTATCATGATACCATAGTTCACCATTAGTGTCCTTAAGATAATTTCCTGTTGAAGGTAAGCAGGAATTGATTATGCTTTTATGGAAAGAATAAAATGCTTAAGTACAAAAAGAAAATTTTCCTTCAAGCAGTCCATTCATTCCAAAAAAATTATGATACTTTTCCTCAATCACACGTTGATTTTCATTCATTCTTTTCAACTTTTGGACATTGATTGAGGCTTTTTTCCTTGCATGTTTCATTCACCTTACATGTTTGATTCGCCTTACCCCCTCCCCTTTGCAATTGAGAAGAATCCTTCCTAGGGTTAAGGATTGAGAGGTCAAGGGCATTCAATGCATGCTCTCAGTATTTTACTTTCGCATGAACCAAGCATAGAAGTTCGGATTGTATTCTAGATTAGCATAGCGGTCCATGTCAAAAGGATGAATCCTTACTTGAGTGATGTAGGTGAGAACATCCATAAGGAAGTCACCGGAGTCTATTTGACTAGCAATGTGTAACTCCTCCTCAGTCAAAATTTGATCTAAATACGGGTAGGTCATGATGTGCTCTTCTAGGGGTCGGTTACGAATGGTGGTCAACATCCTATAGGAGATTAGAGCTACATAAGTGGGGTCATTCTCTAAGGCTTTAACGGCATGGTGTTGCTCAGCATTAGTCATGATTTGGTAGCCCTCTAGCTTCCATTGAAGTCAAAGAGCATACCATTTCCTCAAGAAAGAGGAGTTGTTGTTGTCAGCAAGTCATTTCAACTCCTCCATTTCTTGGTCGATGGCAAGGACTGTGCTCTTGTCATAACACGTAATGAGGTGTTATTTTCATGTATATTCTCAGGATATCTCAATGGCAATTAATTCCTTGGTTGCCTCGAGAATCTTAACAAATACAAATTTGGATTCCTCCCATGAGCAAGGCAGGATACGTACCTCCTTTGCTAAAGGCTCGTCCAACAGACCTAGGTCTAGTTGATCATAGCTTTTAGTAAGTGTGGTAAATGTTGCGTCCAACCGTCGAAGGCAAGCAACTAAGTCATCCCACATATTCTTTGCTAAATTTGTGGCCAAAGTGAGAATTGATCTTTGCTCGTAAGATGGTCTAAGGCCTACAGGTGGTTGGGGTTTGATTGAACTAGATAATTTGGCAACTAATTGTTGTGGCTTTGGTTGCTCCTGAGGGTGTTGCTGGACCTCTTGTGTGATGAGCTTGGTTGGAGTTGCAGGTGTCGCGCTACTAGATTCTTATGAGGTCTTAGAGACACTAGTAGGACTAGGTTCAGACAGTTTTTTAGTAGCAGGAGGTTGTGGTTTCGGTCGATGAACTGTTTAGGTTCTGCTGGCCTATGCATTTGAGACTCTATGGGTTTTGTAGCCTAAGTCGTTTGTGGCATTGGTGCTTTTTATGTCATGTGGCTTGGTGTGGTCAAGGTTGCAGGTGGCATTTGAGTAGTTCCCTTAGCCATCTTGGCTTAAGGTACCCATATTGAGGCATTACCCTCGTAATGGCCTTGTGCTTGCAATAAGATCTTGGGGACCCATCACTGATTGACTGTTCATTGATGCCTATAGTTCCTTCTTTGCCTCCTAGGTTTTGAATACGAGTTCTTAGCCTTGCGAGATCGTGATTGTGTGCTTTGAGATGGCGAACCTTGATGTTTAGGCATCCATTTGAACTGTGATGCATGGGCCTTAGCTTTGATTTCAATGGTTTGCTGGCTTTGAGGTTTAGGGGTTGTGACGAGTTACAACCATCTTCCTTAGGCTTGATGGTGGGTTGCTCTACCGATGGCTTTGTAGGCTTTGATGGAGCTGCGTTGCCGTTGCTAAAAGCCGTGACTATACGTACATTTTCAATGGCTAAATGAATGCACTGTGATTGGTAGTCAACATTACAAAGTGTCTGCTTTTTAAACGTACATCCTAACAGTGATTTTGTACCTGCATCCTTCGCAATCAGCAACACATAAAAGATCATTGGTATGCTTTCAAACTCGATAGAGACTGCAACCTTGCACTTTCCTAGAAGTGCATATGATCAACCCCCAAATGGGCTGAGTTTAGCATTAGCAGGCTGCAATTGTCGTTTGCCAATTCGAATCCAATGATCGTGAGTCAAGATATTAAAGTCAACTCCCTCATCGATCAATGCATCAAATGTATGTGTTTGCTGGGCAGTGACAATCATGCATAGGTAAGATGGAGCTATGGCTTCCTCATCTTCATCTTCAATTTTTGTGATAGTGGCAACTCGTACATTGACAGGGGACTCTAGTATTAGAGGCTCATGTAGTGGGTGCATGGGTGGGTAGTACTTCTTTATGCAACTGCCATTGAAAAATCCTATGCCCTCACCCTCTAGGGTTTTGAGTTCTACATTACTAGTTTGGCTAATGGTGCATACTCTGAAATGTCCTAGCCCTCTAAACTTCATCTTCTGACTTATTGACCTTTGACTAGTGTAACAATACTAAGTCTCCCTGTTTGAAATCTCATTGCTTGACATGCTTGTCAAACTAGCTCTTTTGTCATGCTTTTTCACAAATCAGTGCATGGGTGGCTAGAAGCTGAGTCTCCAATAAGCATTCTAGCTCGATTAGGTGCTCCGTCCATGCCTCACTTCCGTCCCATCTCTCTTGAAGAGCTATTCTCAAGCTTGGAACAAAGAAATATACACATAGAATTGCTTCGGTTTCATAGGTCAACCTGAAGGGAGTCTGTTCCTATAATCATTTTATAGGCTATCTGATATGCCCATAAGGTTGCCATTAGTTTGTTATCCCAGTCCTTCACTACGCAAAATAGAGACTACTTTGGTCAGGACATTTACTAGAATCTTGTTTGTGGACTCAGTCTGGCCATTTTCTTGAGGGTAGTACGGTGAGGATTTTTTATGGATGATCAAGAAGGTGGATAAGAGGTGAGAGATTACTTCATTGATGAAGTGCATGCCTTGATCACCACAATTTGTCTGTGATGCCTTGTCCAGCAGCTTCTCTAGTGGGTATGCAAGACATATGATCACAGCCATGTAGTATTGCTTTCATTTTCGTACAACCATAGAGAAGTTGAATTCTAAAAGTAAAAGTAGCCATGGAGCAACGCATTGTACAATAGCGCAAGGTTTATTAACGAGATAAAGAAAGGCTTGATGGTCAACAAAGAAGGTAAAAGGCATAGCCAAAAGATAATACTGAAATTTCTTTACAACAAACACCATGGCTAAACCCTCTCTTTTTGTCATTGAGTAGTTCATTTCCATATCCGTGAGTTGTTTGCTAGCAAAGTTCACTAGATAGTCTAGATTTTGTTCACCAAGCTGGCATAACACAGACGGCAAACTTCGAAGCATCAAGGTGAACATGGAAGGTTATGGTCCAGTCAAGGGCTTATAGGATTGGTGATGTTGTTAGAGCCTTCTTCAATTCGTAATATACACATTCGGATTCCTCGGTCCATTCAAATATTATTAGGAACTTTTATATAAGAGGTCTAATAATCAATGCATAGTTCAGTACAAATCTCTGATAATACCTCGTATGGCCTAGGAAGCATTGAACTCCCTTATAATCAGATGGTGGTGGTAGATCAACAATAACCCTAAATTTTGAAGGGCCCATGGCAATGCCATTCTTTAACACCACTTTCCCTAGGATACATCCATGTTTTACCCAGAATTGGCATTTCAAGGGTGATGGAACCTAGAACGGGCCGGCACCGGCTCATGCACTAGCCGGACCTCTATCTCACGCGCTCAACAACCCCATGGCCTCGTGGCCAGGAGCATTGATGACACATACATTGCCTTCCTAGACATCTTGCGTTTGTATTACATCACTTGTAGTCCACTCTTCTCTCACCCACTACTCCTCAGAGGGAGTCCCTTACACATTGCCTAATGGCACGAAGCACAAATATAGGGGGTCCTCCAACGGCTGAGTGCCGCCACCCCTCTGTGACTCTCCTACACCTTGGGGATTGGCCCCTCGGTGCGTCGCTCAACATATAAACATTTCGCACAAAATCCACTCAAGGTACCATTTAATCATATACAGGAATGTACCATTGTCCTTACTTCTCTTTCCTCCAGACCCCACGACTAGCCTATGGCTTAGGGTGTCCTGTCTCTCACTCAACGTGGGTCAAGGTCCTAATGAAAGCAATTGCTGTGCATCCAGGATTTCTGATACCTTTAAATATTTCCATGATTTATGCATATTGTGGATGCTAAGTGCTCAAACAATTATAAAATCAATATTGTGCACATGTGGAAAACATCCTTTTAATGATTTTCAACTACCGTTCTTATGCGGCGTTGCATGAACCTAGCACCGAGGAAACCCTCGTGCTACTAGGCCCTTATTTTATAATTATTCACCGACCTATATGGCATGCAAACAAAAACCCAGCAATCTTTTCATCATTTCTCCGCATTTAAACACATTTTAACCACTCTACCCTCTTATCGATCAAATGTTGCATTGTTGTATAGATTTATAAGGCATTTTGTCATCATTTTATGTGTAAAAAACGGGAAAAGATGCACTAGAATAAGGAGGTGGGGCTGAACTAAGGCAAACCCTCATGCTTCGGTCCCCACAAATATTGACGAACATTGTTCTTAATTTTCATTAATTTTCCGTACCCAAAATGCATTTTTTCCCTATTTTTAGTGATTTTCCTCTATTTTCCTTGTATTTTCCCTTATTTTCTGCATTATTTAATTACTGAAAATTCAAGATAGGTTATGGGCTGTGGCGCTTAGTTCCTTCTTGCAACAAAAATGCAAATGTAGTTGGTGTTCCTATTTATTCTTCCATTTTTATGCTCAAAACCATTATTTTCCCTTGATTTTCCATATTTTACGTGTTTTAGTGTATTATTTTGAGTCACAAGATGCATGTTTTTCTGATTTTCTGATTATGATCAACAAATACTCATGGAAAAAAACAACATAAATAATTTTTAGCCCACGTGAACAACATTTTATCAATCAAAAACCATGAAATCTCAAATTTCCTTTGAAAATTTTGAATTACCGCTTATTTGCGTGTTTCGGGTTTCATGTCCATGGCTGCAAATCTGAAAATCAGCAGCACTTCATGCTCATGACGATCACAAGTCACCATTTCTAGCCCGTGGAGCAATCCGATCGATGCCGGATAAGCCTCCACCATTCTTTCTTCTTCTTTTCTCTTCCCACATGAACCTGCCTTTAGAGGAGAGAGAGGGAGGAGAGAGAAAGACTGATTTTCTCTCTCCCTCTACAGGCTGCCATTTCTTGAGTGGACCGGAGCGATACGGAGCGTGGAAGGAGTGTAGTTCCCTGCTGTAGTTGCTTCCATGGCTTACTTTCAAGCCACCATCTCCATTTTGAGGGGGGGGCGCCGTTTTTTTTCGGCGCCTGTAGCACGCCGCCCCCCCTCAATTCGTTTTTTTTTAAGGGAAGGGGGGTGCCCCTTCCCAAAGGCACCCCTTCCCTTCTCCCTTTTTGGGCACCTCCCAATTTTTGACTGGCCTTTTGGCCCTTGTCCCGTTTCTCTCGCATACGGTGTTCGAATCCCGATCTGAAAATTTTTGTGAGCTCGTCTCGGCATCCCGCACTAGTCGACAGCTTCTCTGACTCGCGCAGGCGTATGGGAAAATTACTAAAAATCTGCAAGTGTTGCCCGGGCGCCCTTAGAGCACTTTGACGCTTAAAATCGTCCTAGGTTGAGCCGCCGCCTTTGACATTGGATATTTTTCCCTTGATATTCATAATTTTTAGCTATTTTTAAGCAATTTCCGGCACCAAAATTCCGCTCTCAAAGGGGTTTAACGAGAGACGATACAATTGACATCATTCAAAGACTGTCCGGAGTTTGTCTAGGTGTTCCTTCCAATTAGAATGAACTGGCATTTCAAGGGGTTTAATGAGAGACGATACAATTGACATCATTCAAAGATTGCCCGGAGTTTGTCTAGGTGTTCCTTCCAATTAGAGTGAACACACAGATCATCAATGAATACTTCTAACTCTTTCCTAAGCATGTCTTTGAACATGGCACACATGAGCCTTTGGAATGTGGTTGGTGCATTTGGCAACCCAAAGGGCATGACTATGTAGGCAAAGACCCCCCACTTAGTGGCGAATGCAATCTTGTGCCTATCGTCAAGATGCACTTGCACTTGATTGTACCCTAAGAAGCTATCCATAAAACTGTAGGCCTCTTTACCAGCTACTCATATTCTCAATGTACGACAATGGGTAATTGTGTCTCTTGGTACTAGGGTTGACTTTCTTGTAGTTGATGCACACTATGATCTTTCTGTTTTTCTTCAATATGATCATTATGGGTGAGACCTAGTCCGTGTGCTCAATCTTGTAAATGAATCATTTTCTCAATAGTTTATCGATTTCTTCTTTGACAGAGTGAGTGTGCTTGGGATTCATAGGATACGGACGCTGCTTGACCGGCGTTACATCGTGCGTCATGGGTATATTATGAGTTACTATACTCAGATCTACCCCTTTTAGCTCATCGAAGGACCAAGCAAAAATGTCTATATACTTCTGTAAGAGAGCAATGAGACTAGCTTCCTCCTCCTCGATCAAGTCATCGACTCTAAAGACAAGTCAAAGCGTCTCCCCTTCCTTAGCTAGATTAACCTCCTTGGCCCTTCTATTGGTTCACTCGCTTGCCCTTGTTGTTTGGCTCCTAGCAAGATCACTACCCTATCGCCTTTCTTAAACTTCGTGAATCATTTTGGCAGGTCTTGCAGCTTTCTTTACTTCTCAGCTTGCAATTTCTTAGGTTGTTTCTTTCATTCTTCCTTCAACCTTCAACGCCTTAAGTGGACTGGTAAGTCTCCTTTAGTGTGTCTACGGTCAAGGTATTTTAGGATCGCTGTCTGAGCTTACTTCCAACTCAAAATCAAACTCTCTACCTTCGCTAGAAGAGGGGGTCTCTCCTATGGTGCTCGTAGCTCAGATGGTGAATCTGTCCTAAATAATGGTGTGGCACTCGATTGGACCATGCTTGCTTCAATTGCTCTTATACGCTCCAACCACATGCGATTGCAATTCATGCGCATGACTCCTCTCTCGATTCTAAAAGTGTTTTTCTTTTGAGGTTTGGAGTCTGCCCATATTTTCTCAATTACATGTCCCTCAGTGTCGTATTTATCGTATCAATCTCTCCTTCGCTCTCATCATCATCGCTGAAAGAATAGCAATCCTCATATTCATTGTTAGAACTATCCTCATTCAACTACTCGTCCTCTCCTAAGTCTTGATACGGTGTTTCCTTTTCAACAGTGATTAAGGCCCAATTATACATTAAGTTCAGGTCGTGCACCTTAGTCCTCCACCACTTGGTTTTGTCCAAGAGTTCCTTGAGCAGCTTGAGATTGGCTACTAAGTTTTTAGCTAGCTTGTTCATCAAACGCTCTAAGATCTCTAGGAGTTCTCACTTGTTGTTCGATACGTGGAATATGACAGGGTTGGGTTATCTTTGCAAGCTTCTAGCCATCATGCAGACTAGTAGTAGTACTAAGGGTGTGTCACTAGGCTTACCAATTTCCTTAGCAGCTTGCTCGTACTCCTCATTATCCGAGAATGGCAGATCAATCATGGCTAGCATGTGCATCCAAACTCACTCATCCCCAAGATAAGGGATATACTTGGTGAGTGGCCCTTACGATTTTCTAACTTGTGCATCACCCTTTAGCATGGCTGAGATGGCATCTAAGTCGGCTGTCGTAGTCTTCCAAGTATCATCTCTACACTTATCACTTTTGTTTGATTGCCAAGAAATATCAAACCGTTGCCCCACTCTTCTATGACTCATGCGGTGTGTATCCATGGTTGGCCTAATACGATGCCGTAGTCCATTCCTTTCATGACTATGAAGTCTACGAAGAACTGGACTCCCGCGATCTTCAATGGCCAATTCTTTATTACTTTGAATGGCTTTACTTTAATTCCGTTAGCCAGTGTGACATTAAATCTAGCATTCTTGACAGGCGGGTTACCCCAATCCTAGAGCGTTGCATGGCTAAGCATAATGACTCTCCGATTCCCTTTCTCGTGGTATTGCCTAGAGCTAGGACCGATAAGAATGCATGCATTTTGGTGCCTTCCTAGAAAGTGCTAACATGCAAGGACTTGGGCACTGAGTGCAGCGTCAAACTTGGTATTTGCATTACTGCATCATGCTCATGTATGTCAACTGGCCTACTCTAATGATCCTTCTACCCACTGCTTTAGTTCTTGCTATTGCATTGGATGCTACCTAAGCAGATATCCTAAGCTTAGAGTCACTGAGGTGGTCACTAGCATTGTAAGAAGTTTTCTAGCTACTTGCTTTTCTCCTAGTCCTGCGCTCCTTGGCCAATGGCCTCGACTCGTTTGCTAGCCCGTAGTGTTTATCTGTCTAGGTGGTACTACTTGAGGCGTAGTTGCATCTCTCGATTTTGGTCATGGAGGCGAAACTAGTGTGCTTACGCTTGAGAGATCATCAATCTTGTCCTCCAAGATGGGCTCAGTGTCCTTTAGGTATTCTTGGGCTTCTTTCACCCACTCCTTCACTTTTTCTATGGCTTCTAGCTGATGCTTCAGGTTGGGGTACTCCCCTACCTTAGCACTCCCCTTCTTAGTAGTCTTTGGAGTGGATGTCTCTACCTCTGTATCTGTGACCTTCTTTCCAACAGGCAATCTTGTGGCACTCTTGGTTTTAAGTGTAACCTTTGCATTGGTTTTCTTTTTTCTTCGCCCACAGCTCTTCCTTCCAATTGAGGCTGCGTCTAAGTTGCTAGGCCCAAGCAGTGATATGTTGGCCTGCTTTGTCTATGCTTAGGTCATGATATGCAACAGGATGGGCATCGCCTCACCGTCAAGCATTTCAACACCAAACAACCCTAACGGGACTGATGGCACTATTGTTGAGCTAGTGGATGGCTTCTATCTAGAGCAATCGACACAAAGGCATGTATGATTCCACACTTAACGCATCTAAGATATCAATTGGCTTGTTCCCTTTCACGGCAGTGTGAGGAGATGTTTCCTGGGTGAGTGCAAGTCCGTCGGCTCTTGGGTCTGTCTTCCTAAGCCTCTGCCTCTACCTCTACCTAGGGCAATCACTAGTATTGGTCAATAATCTATGAGGATTGGATTGCCCTCTCTTCATCATACGAGACGTAAGGATTCACATATGACTCGCCATCATTCGGCTCCTCCATACAATGGACTGAAGTATCACTCAGTGGATGGGTTATGAAAGGTTCAGGTGGCCAGGGTATGCTTGTGGGATTTATCTCCATCCTAGGCATGGCTGGTTTAGCATCATTAGGTGCTAGGAGAGCCAATGGGGCTCCCCTCATGAAGAAATTTGATAGCATATTCCCTAGATAAGGCTGGTTGTAAGGTTGTGAGTATAGGAGTCTCCTCAGCAGTCTGCAATGCATAGCATCGTGGCCAAACCTACCGCAATTGGTGCATGGTCGGGACCTAGGGTCATGACACTCAGCTGGCAGGTGGTTTTTGCCACAATACATGCATTGGACGTGTGGGCACATAGGTCTCCTCATCATCTCTTGTAGTATCATCTTCATTTCTGCTAGCTCTTGGCTTTGGTCAGCAGGCTCTAGTCAGGACTCTTTCCCTTAACTTGGCTACTTGGGACTAATTGTTCGCTGGATGTGGTTGCCCTTTCTGAGGTTCTAGATCTAGCCTTGTCTCGGTTTGAGCTCTTAGAGCTCCTCTCCTTGAGCTGGTCATCCACTCGAATAGCCTCTTCAAAGACCCTAGTCACAGCACGTCTCGTTGCAAGATTGAGTTGCCTACCAAGGCCTTATAGAGCTCATCATTGTGTATTCCATCGATAAAGACGATGGACACCGCTCTCTCAATCAATCATTTGTTTGTCGAGATTCTCTTAAAGAGACTCTACACATGGGTAACATAGTCCAGTATGTCCTCCTTGTCTTTTTTGCTTTACATTCATTAGCCGCACTATCAATTTTTTGGAGTACCCAACCTCCGAGAATATCTTAATAAAGAGATTCTTGAGGTTATTGAAATTATTGCTCTCTTTGGTGTCTAAGCTAGTATACCAGGTCCTACCCTTACCACCTTGGCATAGACCGAAAGCTTGCAAGTGCTGAGCGAGATTAGTGAGGTTGTTGGCCTCACAAAACTATTCACACTACTCTACAAAGCTGGAGAGATCGTCATTCGGCTAGTACTTGTCTAACCCCTTAGTAACAACAAGGATTTTTGACTGGCTCTTGGAGCCCTAGTTAACTCCTAATCTTGGAGCAATGAGTTTGTCATTGTTGTTGCACTCTGCTTTACTGATATGTTATCCAATAGTCACTTCATGAGAAGCTCACTCAACGTAAGGTCTCCCTCTAGTGCTCTCTCTTTCTTTGTGTCAGGTCTTGTACAATTTCTATTTGCTAAGGCTAACACTCATTGGATCTCTTGCATTTCTACATTCTGTCATAAGCTTCTAGCTTGATGTTCTTGATTGTATGCCATTATGCCCTTGCAAAGCTTTCCACACTAGTTTCCTCTCCTCTTCGAGTTCCACTAAGATATCCTTGGATGGCCTGCTGTGGTGGTCCTTCCGGGTTTGCAAATCATACTTGGTTAACATTTGTTGGATTTCATCTAAGAAATCCCCCAGATCGAACTCTTCATTACATCTACAGTTCGAGCTGGTCTCTACCATGTCTGCAATCTCTTGTTCCACCAGGGTGACAAGGTTGATCAAGTCGGGTAGATTCAGTTTCCCAGTGATGTTGATCCTTGATGCATTTGAATCCTATGCCGTGTCTTCCTCTTGGTCCTACAACTTGAGGTTCTAGATTACCCATCTAAGTCTCAGGGTCTTCTCTTCCTGGGGGATCCACTAGGGTTTACCTTATGGTACCACATGAGTGTAAGGGAGGGGGGTTATTTAAGGGAAGGAAGGTACATTTTGTAAGGTAAGGTCCCATAAATAAGGGGTAGATAAGGGGTATTTTCATATATTTCTTACATGCAGGTGACGTCTCCTTATTACTACTAGTGAATCCCCCGTGCTTCTCCTACTAGTGGGTTTGTTCAATTTCTTAAGTATGAGTGAGTTCCTTGTTATTTATATAGACAATCCTCAATTTACCGTCACCCTATGTATGTGTGTGTGCTATTTTCCATGTACTATGCAAAATCAGGCTTTCAGCTTTTCTTTAGGTGCACTTCAAGAGTCAAAAAACAATGTGGGGTGCAATGTAGAGTGGTAAATGCAGCTTCAACACTCCTGTCTACATTTTCGGCCTAATAGGGCTTTAAGCTCGGTCGTTGGCCACTCTTGTTGGTCTCTAGGGTCTGTGATGTGTCATTTTTCTCAGTCGAGGTCTAATTGAGGGCCTACGGCTCAGTTTGCCGCTCTTAGTAGGGTGGACAACTAGCAAGTTGAATACCATCATTGCTAGATCTACAATTCACTGGTTCTCTCATTTCTTGCATCATGAAGGTGTTCTATTCGTCTATGTATCACTCTCAAGGGTTCGCAGTTAGGGTTAAAAAGTGTCAATTTAGGCAAAATCTAAATTTGGCCAGGTTGGTCTCTGTATCGCTCTTAGGGGTTCGAGCAGCTATGGTCCAAGTCAATCAGGGTCAGAAAATGTCAATTCATGCAAAATCTAAATTTGGCCAGGTTGGTCTAAATTACAAGGTTCAAGTGTCAGAGTCAGCCTGTCGAGGCCGAGTGGGCCAAGTGCAACTAAACTGAATCAACCAAGTTGAATGACCAAATGATGTGTACGAATGCCTAGATTGACATATGATTTTTTATGCCGAGAAGTGCTTTAAAATAGCCAAAATTTTTGAAGTTCAAGGGAAAAATAGACTTCGTCGAAGGCGTCGGTTGCAATCAGTACGATTTTAACCGGCAATGTCCGAAAGTGCTTAAAAGACCCACTGGGCGACAGTTGGTGAGTTCTCATTATTTTTTGGCATGTCAGATGAGACATTGGGAGATGCCCAGCAGTGGAGGAGTTCAAGACAAATGCCCAAGATTTTTCAGACTTCAATTTGGGTACTGGACGGTGGAGAGGGAGTGCCCAACAGGCCAAGGCCAAAATGGCAAGTGGGAAAGAACTTAAGAGAGGCCAAAATTCATGACCTTTGCGGGCTCCCTCTTTGGGAGCCCCAACCAAAAGTCATGACCTTTGGGGGCACCATTTTCTTCAGCGTGAAGGCGCCATGATTTGATGAAGAGGAGGGGCTATGGCACTTCAATGCAACCCCCCCAACTGACCGGATGAATGAACCACATTCTATCTTCGCTCCCTATCGCTCCAAACCACTCGTCAAATGGCTACCTGGTTGTGGAGATAAGAATTTAGTCTTTCTCTCTCCTCCCTCTCTCTCCCCTTAAGAGGCACTTCATGTGGCAAGAATCAAGAAGAGAATCAGGTGATGGATGCTTGTCCGAGAGGCACCAAATTGTTCCAAGAGGCTGAGGAGGCTAAAGGCTGAAGATCTATGCTGAAATCCATGGCTGGTTGGTTGGTACACAGTCCCAATTAAATATTCAAAAAATCTGAAACACGCAAAAAGGCGGTATGCTCTATTTTATGAAAGAATTTTGCTTGTTTTTTAACGTTCATGGTCTAAATGGTGTGCACATGAGCTGAAATTTTATTTGAATGTTTCTTGCATTATGTTTGAGGGCTAAAATCACTATTATGCAAAACCCGTATTGATTTACAGCAATTAAAAATTTTTCAAAACCCAAAAAAATACTAATTTTGATGGAATTGATAGTTTTTTTAATTTTGAGTGGGGAGAAATGAGTGGACATGGGGTAAAATAAGGAAAAATGTTGAGTTTTAGTTTCAATGATCAGTCATCAGAAAAAAACTCGAAAATACCTATTTTATATTAAAGATAAATAGGAAAAATAGAGAAAATTTGAGAAAAATGGATTTCTTGCATTCGAAAAAAATAAAAAAATAAGATCTATGTATGTGAATGTCTGATGGGGTTGAAGCATGAGGTTAAGCCTCATTTTGGCCCTTGTCCTTTGTGTTAAAGTGTGTATTTATTGCTTTTACATACAAAATATGACATAAAAGAACCTCTACACCTATGCAACGAAGCAAAATTTAAACGATGAGGGGGAGGATGATGTTATACAACAGTTTAAGCGCTGAAATAATAAAAATTTTGATTGTTCTCTTTATGCATAACATTTAGGATGCGGTTTATTTGGAAATAATGGATCTAGCAACACAAGGTTTGCCTTGGTGCTAGGTTCCTATAACGAAGCATTGCATATTAGCGAAAATTCATTAAAAGGGTTGTTTTTGCACGACACATAGGCTGATTGCAAACCATAATTTTTTGTGCACCAAAAAAAAAACATTCACTTTTGCATGAATTATACACATGGTATCTATTCCTAGCATGCATAGCAATTGGTTGAATTATACAAAGTTTGATTGTTCTCTTTATGCATAACATTTAGGATGCGGTTTATTTGGAAATAATGGATCTAGCAACACAAGGTTTGCCTTGGTGCTAGGTTCCTATAACGAAGCATTGCATATTAGCAAAAATTCATTAAAAGGGTTGTTTTTGCACGACATATGGGCTGATTGCAAACCATAATTGTTTGTGCACAAAAAAAAAAAGCATTCACTTTTGCATGAATTATACACATGGTATCTATTCCTAGCATGCATAGCAATTGGTTGAATTATAAATTATCCATGCTAGAGTAAGGCACCCAAGTTTTAGGTCTAGACGGTGGGTCCAAGGGGACATGTAAGTGAGAACATATACATTCCTAGAACAATATAATATTGGTACCAATAGTGGAGTCTATTTCGTATATGTTATATGTGTTAGTGACGCATCGAGGGGCCAATCCCCAAGGTGTAGGAGGGTCACAGTGGGGCCGCGGCAATCAGTCAAGGGGTACCTCCTATGTTGTTCTACATGGTGAATTACACCAAAATGTGTAGGGTCTCCCTCTGAGGAGTCTGAGAAGGTCAAGAGTTGGACTTCAAAACACGATACAAACGCAAAATATGCGTACCATGGCAGGGCAATGTGTCCTGTAGATGCTCCTGAGCACGAGGCCGTGGGGTTATCTTGTGCATGTTAGAGATCTGACTAGTGCTATACCCAGTGCCGGCCCATTTCAGGTCCCATCAGTGATGCATTTTTCAGGAGCCCCCAACAAGTGGTGGTTCTTGAATCTATGGTTTTTAGGGACTAAATGTTTGATTTATGTCCTCTGATAAGGACCGTCAAGCCGAAATACAGAAATTAGAATGTGCTGAGAGGGCTAGACAGCAGTTGGAGATTGTAAGATGCTATTCTCCTCAAAGGAACATTCCATTACGCATAAGTGGTAGTGGTTCTAGTAACCTAAGTGTTACAAGTAGCTCTTCGAGTGCAAGTGGAAGTCTTGGTACTTCCCTTCTTCTAGTTAATCAACCCACAACAAATGGAGGTGTAGTTGCACCTACACAAACTCCTGTTGTCAATCTGGTTGTAGCCATGGCACAATCCATCGTAATTCCAACAGGTACACCGGATTTACCGGCATTAGGAGCATCATTGCCTATTTTCCATGGGTTAGCAGAAGAAGATAGAGAACTCCATATTAAGGAGTTTCAAACGCTCATGTTCAATTATCAGATCCAAGACAAAGGACATCTAATGATGTTCTTCAATATGACATTAAAAGAAAGAGCGGCAGTGTGGTATCATGGTCTAGAAGCTGGAACCATAACTAGCAGTGCCCAATTCTTCACGGCCTTTCGTAGAGAGTTTGCTCCTAAGAAGGGTGGGCAGTATTGGTTGTGTGTCTTGAATGTAACATGCCAAGAGCCAAATGAGAATGTCCAGGCTTATGCCAAGAAACTAAAGCAAGTTCTTCGCAAACTTAATACTTATATTCCCATTCCAGCGGCTATACAATTGCAATATTTCCTACATGGATTGGATTTCAATATCCAGCTGCAGCTTAGTAGTGTCTCTTTGGCCGATATTGACACTACTATTACCCAAGAAAAAGGAGTAGAGTCGTGCTTGCAAGCGGCTTATGCAGCAAGGATAAATTGGAATGGTAATAATTTGGCCTTGACCAATGGGAGTCAGGGGGACCCCATGTCAAATGCGAATGGAAGAGGGAGTATCATGCCAAATTTACCTATGTTACTAGTACCTCCTAGTATGACTATGCCCATGGCTAGTCAGGCGGCCTTGCTAAATAGTGGTGGAAGCCAAACAATGAATCCTAATGTTTTCCTAGTAGGTCAGCGGCCAATTCCTAATCAAGTAGTTAGGCTGATGGTACGACAGATAGATGATCGCAGCTATGAGTCGAGTGCCTCTAATGTCCTTGGTGAAGTTAAGGACATGTGAAGCACTATACCGATATGATTTCTGATCAATATAGACAAATAGTTGTGGACGTCAATTTTCTTAAGAAGCAGCAGAATTTGATAGGGAGTCGACGCCCTGAAGAGAGTGTCCCCTTCAAGATTCAGCTGTAGGTGGTGTGGTGGCCAACATTTCCCTAGGAATTGTCCGAATGTCAAATGCGATATTTGCGAAAAGTCTGGCCACTTAGCTGCTACTTGTTGGAGTATGATCAGTTCTCTCCAACAAGGCTATAAACAACCAGGTCCAGTTAACCATCGCACACAAGGTAATAATCTCCAGCAAGATGAGGGACCAAGACAAATACTACAACGAGGAAAGGCTACTGTAGAGGAGTTGCCTCATGGCAGTGGAGTCAGCCTTATTGAGGCCGTACATGTCAATGATGTTGAAACTTCTAATCTACGAGCCGTAACAAGAGGTCAAAAGATCAAAGAGGGTGACAAAGGAATTGTAAAACCTGTCGAGGGAAGCCCTAAGCAAGATGCTAGGGAAAAGCAAGTCTTGAATCCTGATATGGAAGGTGGACCTTTAAGACCTGTTGGTAGTAAAATTGATCCCGAGAAGGATAAAGGATTGCCAAGAAATAAGGTAAAGGCTAAAAGAGAGGCACCAAAGCTGATTGAAAGACCAAAGGAGAGAATGGTTTGGTGCAAGAAGAGAACTTTGGCTAACTACCACAACTTTCACCTAGCAAAATCTCTTTGTAAAGTTAAACCAAACGTAAATCTCCTACAATTGATTAAACTTTCTCCAGGAGTATGCAAGGAATTCAAGAAAATCTTATGTACAGGGTATATTATAGAGCCTTTGGGCATAGCTAGAGTGGGAGAAGACTGGTTCGATCATGTTGAAAAGCATTGCCCTAGGGTTCCAGCGTATGTGGATGGAATATTAGTGAAGCACGCTATCGTGGACACTAGATCCTTTGTCAATATCATGAGTTAAGATTTGATGGAGAGGTTAGGTCTAGAGATCCAAAAAGACGGCTCCACACTTCTTAGGATGGCTGATGATAGTCTAAGACAACCGGAAGGTTGCATCACTAAAGTCCATGTTACAGTTGCGGGCGTGGAATGCTATCTAAAATTTAGGGTGATAAGGTTTGCAGGACGTCCTAGCTATCGAGTTTTGCTAGGCAGGCCATGGATTCTATGGACAGACTATCAAGTATATATACCCGTTGGTCGAGTGATTCTAGGTCAAGGTGCCCAATGTGTAATAGTGGATGCTTACCCTAAGTCTCCTCAGAGTGAGAGAGCTCCATTATCCTCCACTAAGCTAGAAACAATAGATGATCCATCTAGTAGTGAGACGTCATCAAGCGATGGATCTAAATAAGAGTCCACTACAGAGGATATTTATTAGATAACCTTGAATGAGCCGATAGAGCCTCAAGATCGAATAAGAGATGTAGACATTATTGAGTTGGACCTTGGCATGCCTAATGATTCGCGGCCAATCAAATTAGGTTCCATGCTCTGTTCGGAAGAGAGAGAGGACTATATCTCCCTGATTCAGGAGTTGTGCGACATATTTGCTTGGCTGACAAACTTAGGGGGATTCCTCCCAATCTGGCTATGCATACCATTCCTGTAAAGGAAGATACCCGCTCTGTATGTCAAAAAGTAAGGTGTATGCCTTTTGAACTAAGGGATGGACTGTTTGAAGAGCTTCAAAAGTTGCAGAAGGCAGGTTTGATCTTCCTAGTTCAGCATACTGAATGGTGTTCACCAGTTGTGATTAGAAAGAAGAAGAATCCGTCTTTGTGTAGACTTTAGAGAGCTAAATAAACAGACTGCTAAAGATTACTACATGTTGCTATTTATTGACCAAATTTTGGATCAATTGGCAGGTAGGGAAATATACTCATTCATGGATTGCTTTTCAAGGTATAACCAAATGGCGATTGCTGAGCAAGACAAGCTGAAAATGACATTTATCACTCTCTTTGGTACCTTTGTGTACCATGTGATGGCATTTGGGTTATGTAATGCACCTGGTTTGTGGCAAAGAACAACGACAAGACCTTTGGTGACATCTCCCCAAAGGAGTTGAAAGTATTCATTGATGACCTGGGGGCAGCCACCGTAAGAGAAAGGCAATTGATTATTTTGCGAAAGTGTTTGGAGTGTTGCAGACAATTTTGCATAGCTCTTAACCCGTGGAAGTGCATCTTTGGAGTGCCTTATGGGCTATTATTAGGCCATATGGTCAGTTCCATAGCGATTGCGACTGACCCTGGAAAGATAAAGGTCATAGTCGCCATGAGTCTGTCGTGTACTCTAAAGGAAGTGCATAGCTTTCTGTCATCGATAAAGTATTATCGGAGGTTTATCAATGCCCTAGTAGAAAGAACGTTGCCACTGACGAACCTATTGTCCTTTATCTGCATGGAGTGATGCTTGCAAAGTATCTTTTGACAATGTGAAGCAAGAGCTTGCCAAAGCACCTGTTTTAAAAGCACCTAAAAGGGGTGAAATGTTCTATATATTTTCAGTAGCAACCATGTATAGTATCAACTACTACTTATCCCAAATCTGGGAGGAGAAGTGGTACCATCCGATAGCTTTTACTAGTCGAAAGTTGGGTATATTGAAGATTAACTACATCTATATGGAGAAGTTGTGCCTTGCAATGGTATCTGTGACCAAAAAGTCCAGGCACTACATTCTTTATGAGAAGGTGGTTTTTTATACGAAGGTGGAAGAGCTTTGATTGTTGTTGAATAAGTTACAACCACCTAATCGTTTACCAAAGTGGTTAATGACTTTGCAGGAATTCGATTATGAGATTAAGAGCAAGCCACCAAAGCTATAGGGCATTATCGAGTGCCTTGTAGATTTCGGAGAGCCAAAAGAGGTCTCGGCTAAAGGAAGTGATATGGAAACTTTGTTCAAGATTGATACGGCGTCTAATCCCTCCTGGTATGCCGCTATAATGCACTATCTTTCTACGGGAGAGACTAGAGCCACTTTATCAAAATCAGAGAAGAGAAAAATTAAACAGAAGGCATTGAAATTTTCCTTGATCGCAGGAACACTATATCGATAGGGTGTTGATGATATCTATCACCGATGTGTGATGCCTGACAAGGCTCCATTTATATTGGAAGAGTGCCATGACTCCACTTATGGAGGGCACTTTGCTAGGCGGTTAACAGCACAGAAGGCTTTAAGAGCTGGATATTGGTGGCCGTCCATCTTCCAGGATTCATTTGACTATGTCAAGAGATGTGATACATGTCAAAGACATGACAGTAGAGATAATAAGAAGCGTCCACTTACGCCGATTATGGCTACCCTTCCATTTGAGAAGTGGGGCATCGATTTTGTGGGACCTATTACCCCGTCATCTACTACTTAGAAAAGATACATTATAGTAGCAACTGATTACTTTACAAAGTGGCTAGAAGCATGGGCGACGAGACAGGACAATGCAAAAGAGACTGCTAGTTTTCTACTTGAGCAGATTATCTGCCATTTTGGTTTGCCAAAGGAAATAGTATCGGACTGTGGAACCCATTTTTGAACAAGGTGATTAAAAGCCTGACTGAAGCATAGAAAATTAAGCATAATAAGATGACCCCCTATAATCCACAAGCAAATGGACAAGTTGAAAGTACCAATAAGCAGCTTGTGGATATCTTATCCAAAATAGTCTCCAAAAAGAAATGGGACTGGGATACAAAATTATATGTGGCGGTTTGGGTGTATAACACGACGTTTAAGTGAGCCACTGGCCACACCCCATTCAAATTATTTTATGGGGAGGAGTGTGTCTTGCCCTTAGAAATTGAGTTGCCGACCATAAGATTCGCAATCAATCATTCTTTGGTGATGAAGATGCCCTATTTGAGCGGTTTATGACTATAGCCCACTTGGACGAGCTTAAATTGCATAGTCTGTTACACCAGGAGGTGGCTAAATGTTGGATGAAGCGGTTACATGATCTAAAATAAAAGAAATATAACTTTAAGAAAGAGCAGTTAGTTCTATACTACGATGCGCGTAGGGAGCTATTTCCAGAAAGCTGGAACATAGATGGGATGGCCCTTATAAGATAGTTCGGTTAGGTAAATATAAGTCCACAGCTTTATTAGATGATCTACAGGGAGTGGAATTTAAGAATAATGTTAATATTAATAGGATTAAACCTTACTATTTTTGAATATGCTAATGTGCTAAATGCATTGCAGGTCTATGATGGGGTTGATTTGAGACCTGCAGGAAAGCTTAAACTAGTTGATGGGGTGGTTAATCCCTTATTTAGAGCACCCATATCTCGAGCAAAGATATCATCAAGGGAAGCTTATCTGGTGGAGCAAAGGATACAAAGTGATTGAGCAAGAAGAAGGTACCTTTGTGTGGGAGATCAAAGTTTTTTACCATCACTGTATGTAGATTTTGACAAGCATCTCTGTTGAGTTTAATGAAGAAGGTGGGATGGAGCCGTCAGTTCATCCTCTAAATATGTTGAATTTTGACTATCATAATTACGAATAGGGGAGTTCTTGATGGCTGGCTGTGTAAACCCATTATGGATGTACATGTTATACTTTGATGGAGCGTCTCGGGGGCCTAATAGAAAAGGGAGTGTTGGAGTAGTTATCCAAGATCCCCGACGTAGGGTTGCAATGAAATTAGCTATTTATCTCGGGGTAGAATTCACTAACAACATGGCAAAGTATAAAGCCTTGATTATGGGAATGAATATTGCCAAGAAAGGTGGTATTCGGCGGTTGTTGGTAAAGGGGGATTCCCAGGTGATCTTAAATCAACTTAATGGGACATATACAGTCTGGAATCCCATCCTTCATATGTATCATCGAACTGCTATAACCCTACTGGATGAATTTGAGAACATATCTCTTCAGCTCATTCCACGTTATTGGAATCAGTTTGCGGATTCCTTAGCTAATTTTGCTTATGAAGAGGACCTCTTCTTCAACTGTGGTCCTAGTCGGAATGTCACTCTTGATAACGAGACGGGACCTGGTCGCTTGTGGAGAATGTTATCAGATCACGCGTTTTATGGCAAACAATGGTTGATATGGGTAATGCGAACAGTGGCCGAGACCCATCTACCACTATTATCTTGGACCCACAGGTTGATCAGAAGACATGTTATGCATACGCCCTCTTGCTATATATGCAAGAGATATGGGTCACAACTTGATGCATTTAGTTTAGGGCTGAGAGCCCTATTTTTCCTCTTGGAATGGAGCGTATTTTCATATATCTGCCTTCTTCCAAGGAGAGATCTATATGAGCTGGCTTGCTTGATTTCCTTAGGCCAAGAGGGCCAATTTTTTTAAGGTTTTAATTATCTATTTCCTTAGGCCATGAGGCCGGCCAGTTAGTTTTGTCGTGTCACGTTTGATTTCTTTAGGCCAAGAGGGCCAGTTAGTTTGCAATGAAATGTGCTATTTCTTTAGACCAAGAGGACCCTATGTCTGTTTGTTGTAGGTACAGTTAATGGTTTTTTATTGTAGTGATTACATCATACAAGTTGACGAAGTCATTGGAGGGAGCCTTTGCTGCGAAGGAGCTTCTTATGGCTATTCCAGGTGGTTTCGTCCCCTGTTTTAGTCTTTTCCCTTAAGCAATTAATGATATATGTGCGTGTAAGGGTTACTTTCTTTTGTTTGTTGAGGGACGATAATCAAGGCATGAAGTCCCAGGTTTAGGCTCTATATGTCTGGGGGAGGTCTGAGTAGTCATTGCCTCCTGCAAAGGCATTCTCAGGCATTGGAAGACATGTCCATTCTAGGAGTTCCTGTTAGTTGTGAGGTAGTTAGAGAAGCCTACTAAAATAATGATGAAAAGCGGCAAAACCCTGAATATCTAAAAGACAATATATATGGAGGTGTGTAAAAAGGGGTTTTAACCCCTATAAAAATAGAAAAGGAAAGAAAGAAAAATCATTGAGCTATTTTTTATCACCTTGCGAAGGTCTGGTAGGTTCCTGGGGACAAGACAAGACCGGGGGCCGATGCCCTATCTTCTAAGGGGTGGCATCTCACTGAAACCATAAGAATACAAGAAGGTTGAAGCGAAAATAAAAGTGAGTGTTAGAAAAGGATTAAGCGTCGCCTTGCAAGGGCTTGGTAGGTTCTTGGGTACTGAGACAGGACCTGAGGCCGATGCTCTCTTCTCCTTGGGTCACTACGCTCAGCTCCCTCCTTTTTACATGCTCGAGCATAGAAAATAAGAGGCTAAAGAGCAATGTGCTAAAAGATAATATTTGTTGATCAGGCTATAGGAGTTCTCACCTAGTAGAAGCTCCTAGTTGAGTTGTCCTTAGTTAGGTAGATAGTTTAGACCACCACTTAGGATGACCTCTTTGATAGTTCTTTTTAGCTTGACTGTGTTGCAGCAATTGGTTAGTAACTAGCTTTAGACTTTCTGTCAGATGATGCTAGGCCTACTCCTCCTGGATTCCATGCCTTAGTTTTGACAGGGGGTAGGGTGAGAGCTGTGATGTGCTTTATTGTGTATCTATTTTGTATCAGCTTGATGCTCTTTGTGGTTGTGTTTTTCTGCAGATCTGTTCATGGGATTCGACGGGCTGAGTCACCCTGTCCCGTGGTCGCCAATGAGACAGATGATTTTTTATGCCGAGAAGTGCTTAAAAATAGCAAAAAATTTTGAATTTTAGGGAAAAAATAGACTTTGTCGAAGGCGGCGGTTGCAATCACTACGATTTTAAGCGACAATGCCCGAAAGTGCTTAAAAGACCTACTAAACGACAATTAGTGAATTTTCATAATTTTTTGGCATATCAGACGAGATCCTAGGACATTCCCGACAGTGCAAGACTTCAAGACAGACGCCTAGGATTTTTCAGACTTCAACTCGGGTACCAGACGATGGAGAGGGAGTGCAGAGATGAAGACACCATGATTTGATGAAAAGGAGGAGCTATGGCACTTCAATGCAACCCCCCCAATTGACCGGATGAATGAACTACATTCTATCTTCGCTCCCTATCACTCCAGACTGGTCGTCAAATGGCTATCTGGTTGTGGAGATCAGAATTTAGTCTTTCTCTCTCCTCCCTCTCTCTTCCCTTAAGAGGCACTTCATGTGGCAAGAATCAAGAAGAGAAATGGTGGATGCTTTTCTGGGAGGCACCGGATTGTTCCAAGAGGCTGAGGAGGCTAAAGGCTGAAGATCTATGCTAAAATCCATGGCTGGTTGGTCGATACACTATCCCAATTAAATATTCAAAAAACCCAAAACACACAAAAAGGCAGTATGCTCTATTTTATGAAAGAATTTTGCTTGTTTTTTAGCGTTCATGGTCTAAATGGTGTGCACATGGGCTGAAATTTTATTTGAATGTTTCTTGCTTTATGTTTGAGGGTTGCAATCACTGTTATGTAGAACCCGTATTGATTTACAACAATTATAAATTTTCAAAACCGAAAAAACACTAATTTTGATGGAAATTGATAGTTTTTTTTATGTTGAGTAGGGAGAAATGAGCGGACATGGGATAAAATAAGGAAAAATGTTGAGTTTTAGTTTCAATGATCAATAATCAGAAAAAAACTAGAAAATACCTATTTTTATTAAAAATAAATTAAAACAATAGAGGAAAATGAAGAAAAATAGATTTTTTGTGTTCGAAAAAAATGAAAAAATAAGATCTATGTATGTGAATGTCTGATGGGGTGGAAGCATGAGGTTAAGCCTCAGTTTGGCCCTTGTCCTTTGTGTTAAAGTGTATATTTATTGCTTTTACATGCAAAAAATGGCATAAAAGAACCTCTACACCTATGCAACGCAGCAAAATTTAAACGGTGAGGGGGAGGATGATGTTATACAACAGTTTAAGTGCTAAAATAATACAAAGTTTGATTGTTCTCTTTATGCATAACATTTAGGATGTGGTTTATTTGGAAATAATGGATCTCGCAACACAAGGTTTGCCTTGGTGCTAGGTTCCTATAACAAAGCATTGCATATTAGCAAAAATTCATTAAAAGGGTTGTTTTTGCACGACACATAGGCTGATTGCAAACCATAATTGTTTGTGCACAAAAAAAAATAAAGCATTCACTTTTGCATGAATTATACACATGGTGTCTAGTCCTAGCATGCATAGTAATTGGTTGAATTATAAATTATCCACGCTAGAGAGAGTAAGGCACCCAAGTTTTAGGTCTAGACGGTGGGTCCAAGGGGACACGTAAGTGAGAACATGTACATTCCTAGAACAATATAATATTGGTATCAAGAGTGGAGTCTATTTCATATGTGTTATATGTGTTAATGGCGCATCGAGGAGTCAATCCCCAAGGTGTAGGAGGGTCGCAGTGGGGCCGCGGCAATCAGTCGAGGGGTACCTCCTATGTTGTTCTACCTAGTGAATTACACCAAAATGTGTAGGGTCTCTCTCCTAGGATTCTGAGAAGGTTAAGGGTTGGACTACAAAACACGATACAAATGCAAAATATACGTACGATGGCAAGGCAATGTGTCCTCTAGACGCTTTTGACCGCGAGGCCGTGGGGTTGTCTTGTGCATGTTAGAGGTCTGGCTAGTGCTATACCCAGTGCCAGCCCATTTTAGGTTCCATCATAGGCTGAATGCCACGTGGCAAGGCGGGTTGAGCGTCTGAACATTCGATTCGAACGGGCTGAATATGGTGGTTTGAATGGCCGAGGGCCGAGTGGCAAATTCATCCCCAGGCCGAGTTTCAGCTATTCGAGTGGTAATAGGGTCGAGTGGCCGAATGTAAGCGGGCCGAGGGCTGATTCTTCTGGGCTTCGGCCCAAAGTGGCCGTCCAAGTCTGTGACTCAGACAGGCTGAGTGAGACAGTGCGTGGCAACATCAAATATGATTTTTTATTTTTTTGTGCGATCTATAGCATACTAGGTGGCAAGCACTTCGAGAATAGATCAATGGACAAAGGTTAAGATCCGGAACTCAAACAAGGGGTGCACGTCTAAGTATCAGATTCGACCGTCCAAGGCTTGTGGGCCGGCCATTTGAGGCACAAAAGTGATCCAAGTGTGAGTGGACTTAGGTGGCTCGAACGTCCGAGTCCAAGTGGACTTGTCCAAGTTGGCCATCTGAATGGACTTAAATTTCTCAGATGTCTGAGTACCAAGGAGGATTCGATCATTTGAGTCCTAGGGATGCCATCTAAGCGGCTCAGAGAAAATGCCAAATGACAAAAAAATGAAGGCAATGCTTCGTTCAACCATATAACTTACTAACTATAATCATGTCAAATGACAAAAAAATGAAGGTAATGCTTCATTCAACCACATAACCTACTAACTATAATCATGTCCCCATTCATCAGTCAGTAAGGAGGGTTCTGATCATATGTGGAACCTCGGAGGGCAAAGATACATGGATCTATGCTACTCCTTTGGCCTACTCCTCTCTGTGGACCTATTGCTCTCTCTCTCTCAATCTCTCTTTGTACAAATGCACTCTCTCTTTCCCCTTTTTCACGTTTTGTTTCTCTCTTGCTTCCCTTACTATCTATTTTCCTTCCTAGGCATTCAAAATCTTTTTTCCTTTCTTTCTCTATTCCCATGTTTCCTAGTTATTACATAGACTTATATTTTCCTTCTTTCCTCTTATTTTCCAAACCTTAATGCATCCTAATGACAAAAAACAACATACCACTGATCTAACTAATGCTCCTAAATCTTCCAACACCTTTACTATCAAGCAAAGGAGATGAAACTCCCTTTGACTCCCTTGTTTCCAGCCTAAATCAAGCATCGTTTCAAAGACAAACTCCTAATCTATTGCTTGATTTGAAGTGCGTAAGCACTCAAGCTTGAATCCCTTTGTCTCGTCAATGGAACCAAAATATCAGCACTCTCATGAACTCACTGCCAAGACCCACGGACCGCTTATTACTTCAAGTGTTTCAAGCCGAGAGCTATGGCTACCTCTCACATAGCTGTGTGCACTCTCACACACGTGTAGTGAGCTTACCTTTGAATCCAATCGAGTTGACTCCTCCCACGAATCTGTCGGTAGCTCCACAATCCAAGATATGCTTTCAAGCAAGCTCCATCTCTAGCTCCAATCTTCAAGCTCCATAGCCATGCGTGCAAGAAAAGATAAGAGAAGAAGGACAAAATGAAGAGAGGAGAAGAAGAGCACACACTCTCTCTCTCTCTCCTTCTCTCATACACACGAATGAAGAAAGAAGCAAGAAATAAGAAGAGAGCAAGTTTGGTCACACACTAAGAACGAGCTTCTTTATTCACTTTTTGACTTCTATACATGCCCTATCTCCTCCTTGGGTGGCCATCCCGTTTTTGGTCCGTCAGTCTTTGTCCATTCATCCACTCCTTTCCTCCTCCTTTCTTATTAACACAGTCTTAACATGTGCCTCGTTTTCTTTACAATTTGTCTGGGAGAGAGCTCAACACTCTTTTGCAAAATAAATTACAATGTGCCTAGCGCTCCTTTTGCAAAAATATTAAGGTACACTTATTCTTGTGTGCCTCCGTCTCTTACATTTAGAATTTTTTCATGTGCTTTGTGTCTTCAAATTTTCCTTAGTGTGCCTTTGTCCTCCATCTTTCTCTTGCCTTAGGATTGTCTTCCACATCCAATTTTCTAGATTTTCTGTCTTAGTTAATACCTTTCATTTGTGTTTGCCTTCTTGTCCATTTGACAAGAGAAGAAGGATGGATGTCCAGGCAAATAAAAACTTCTTTACATGAACTAAAATCTCTAGCCAAGTGAATATGATTAGAAAGGTATTGTAAAAAATATCTAGTCCTGCAAAGCCTCAACACATTTACATGTAAAACCAAAATTTTGGCCCATGGATTTGAAGTTCAAACTAATGGCCATGCCGAGATTTTGAAGGCTAGGTGATAGGCTTAAATTCCACTGTCTATTTCAAGCAAAGAAGTACGGAGATGGGAGCTCATGTGAAGGCTAAAAATAGATATTGATATTACAAATTCTTAATATTATTATGTATATATATTTTTTTGTAAAATATTTTTTTCTTTTTTAAAATAAAAGTTTCGTTGCAAAGACTTTGCTCCTATTGGTCTAGAGCACTCTCTCTCTATCTCCTAAAAGGCATTTTCAAGATCTCAAAACTCCCCTAATGGTGTGCATGCACTTATTATTTTGAAACTGATGACCTAAAAACATACCAAAAGAAGTTGTCACTCTCATTTTTACAAATGAATTTGAGTCTACCTTAGCAATTTGATGGCAAAGAGTAAGGAAAGGAAGGATCTAAAACGATGTCAAAGTAGAACAACCTCAAAAACCATAAACTACACAAAAAATCTTGAAGAAACAAAAGAAAATAGGAGAGAAAAGAGCATGCATTATAGTTAGCATTTCCAAATCAATGATTTTACTTTCCCAAATAGCATATAGCATCTAAAGACTCTAAGTAACTCATGATTTTCACAATCATAGACTAGATTATAGCAAGGAAAGGAAGACCAAAGAGAGCACAATAAATAAAAACAATCTCACAAACCACAAGCCACACAAACAAACTTGAAGAACCCAAAAGCGAAGAGGAAAGAAGAGAGTAGAGAAAGCACACTACAAACAATCTCACTCGCAAACCACAAACTACAAAAACAAACTTGAGGAATCGAAAGGTAAAGAGGAGAGAAGAGAGGATGCACATACTTACGACTCTCAAATTGATGGCATGCTTATTAGAGAAAGCTTACTAAAGACAATCTCTCTCATAAACCACAAACTACATCTAAAAACTTGAGGAACCAAAAGGCCAAGAGAATGCACACACTTAGTACTTCTGAATTGATGGCATGCCTTCACAAAATAAAAGAACGTACCAACAAGCTATCCCTTTCATTTTTGCAAACAAATTCGAGTCTACCATGGCAATTATGATGACAGAAGCAAGGAACGAAGGCCAAAGAAACAACACTAGACAATAATAAAATAGTAGAATATACCAACAAGCTATCCATTTCATTTTTGCAAATAAATTTGAGTCTACGATGCAAGCTCGACCCCATCTATAAGCTATCCTAAGATGAATTAGAAAAGCTTAGGAAATTTATTTATGAGAATCTTTCCAAGGGATTCACACATCATTAAATATCTCCAATGGGTGCTCCAATTCCATTTGTTAAGAAAAAAGATGGATCCCTCCATATGTGTGTGAATTATAGATAGCTCAATAAGATTATTATCAAGAATTGCTACCCTCTTGCCTCGATTCCAGAACTCCTTGAACAACTTGGGAAAGCCAAAGTCTTGACCAAGATAGATCTTCCTAGCACTTACTATCTTATCAAGAAAGGAGGGTGATGAATAGAAGATGGCTTTTCACACAAACTGGCATTTTGAATATGTTGTCATGCCATGTGGCCTCATGAATGATCCAGTAGTTTGCCAAGATATGAAGAATGATATCTTTCGAGAATACTTGGATGACTATTCTTATACATTTGAATGACATCTTGATCTTTTCTAAGAACCAAGAGGAGCATGAGCATCACATCAAAATAAAATTAAATAAATTGTGAGAAAGTAAGCTTGTATGCAAAGGTGAAAAAGAGTTCTTTCCATCAAACTAGATTTGAGTTTTTGGGATACTTCACTTTTGAGAAGGGAATTTCTATGGACCCTAAGAAGATACAAACTATTTTGGAGTGGAAAACTCATTCATTTATGTAAGATGTTCAATGATTTTTGGAATTTGTAAAATGTTTTTGAATCTTTATTAAAGATCACTCTGATATTGTTGTCCGTCTAACCAATCTAATTGAAAATGACAAGTTTGTATGGGATCAAAAGATTGAACAAGGATTAGAGTGAGCCTTCACCTCAACACCCATTCTCATCCATGCATATCCATCAAAGCTCTTTATCATGGAGACAAATGATTCATATTTTGCACTTGAATCTATTCTATCCCAAATCCATGATGACAATCAAGTTCATCTAGTAGCTTTCCACTCAAGAAAATTCTCTGTACAGAAATCAACTATGACATTCATGATAAAGAACTTCTAGCTATTATGGACTCCTTGGAGACCTAGCAACACCTACTTGAAGGCACCTTTTATAAGATCACTATCTATACAAATCATAAGAACCTAGAATCTTTTATGACTTCTCATGTCTTGAATCCTCACCAAGCAAGATGGAGTGGTTTCCTATCTGGATTTGACTTCATCATTACCTGTAGGTCTGGCCACCAACAAGGAAGCCAAATACTTTATTCCAAAGGTCCTACCTAGCACCAAAAGAAGGAAATAAAGCCCATGACCAACAGGAATCAGTAATCTTGAAACCTAAGTAATTGAAGTTAAGTGTGGTTATCAGCAAAGCCCTAGAAAACCTTGGATTCATATCAAAGGTCAAGAAGGAAATTGCAAAATACTCATTTCCCAAGGACATAAGGAGGCAATTACATCAAGGCCAAGGCCAAACTCAAAGGGATTTTTGGAACATTGATGGGCCACTTTATTATAAAGGACTCATCTATAATATTCTCGGTCATTTGCAAGTGGATATAGTTTGTTGTGGACCAATGCCTGATGGAGCTTCAAGGGTGTATCAATGGAGTTGCAAATTGAGAGAGAGAGAGAGACATACACAAATACACTTAACTTCTTAGGTACTTCTCATATGTACAACTTATTCCATCATATAGGTATTTAGTATAGTGTCCCATAAAGGGGACATTCACCCCCAATGTGGGTGCAGACACGATGGCCCTTTATTCCCAACAACTTCCCATTTAAAGGCAACATGCCTGAAAGAATCAACTAATTCCAAGTATGTACAAAGCTAAAAACCTATACCTATTCAACTCCCATCATCTGGCGGAATGGGCAAACCACTCTACTAGAAGACCCTTCATGAGAAGGTCTGCAGGGTTGTCATCTGTATGTACCTTTACAAGGTCAATGCTCTTGCTATCAAGTACCTCTCTAATGAAATGATACTTAACCTGTATGTGTTTTGTCTTTGCATGAAATACAAGATTTTATGCTAACATGATATCACTCTCACTATCACAATGGAGAACAAGAACCTCTGTAATGCCAAGCTCTCCCACCAAACGTGAGAGCCATAAGACCTCCTTGCATGCCTCAGTGTGGTGGTAGCTGTAAAAGCCTACCACACATGCATTTTGCTTCCCAAAGAAAATGCACAGATGCCCTTAAGGTATCTCATGATACCCTTCACTACTTCCCAACACTTCTTGCTAGGGTGTGCCATTCACCTACTAACCACTCCCACCGCAAATGCAATGTCAGGACGTGTAGCAACCATAGCAATCAAGCTACAACCAGCCAAAGCATAGAATCTTGGCCATTTCAACCTTTTTATTGTCAAATGTAGGATTGTCCTTTGTATTTAGTTTCACATATGGAGGCAATGGAACACCAATCACTTTCCCCCCTCCATATTGAAACGCTACAAAATCTTGGATGCATACTCTTATTGTGATAGATAGAAAAGGCCCTTTGACCTATCCTTGAGTATCCGCATCCCAAGAATATGATTTTCCTCACCAAGATTCTTCATGTCAAAACTGTTATGTAAACTTTGATTCAAGGTGTCCAAGTCATGAACATCCCTCCCTACAATCAACATGTCATCCTCATACAAAATTGAGTATCAAGCTACCATCTATTGCCTTCTTGGTGTACACTCAATGATCCACTTGACTCGTGTTGTAGCCTTGAGACTGCATGAATGTATCAAACTTGTGATACCACTCTCGAGTTGCTTGTTTCAGCCCATACAAACTCTTTTTGAGTTTACATACTACATGCTCTTCCCCCTTTGCCACAAAACCCTATGGGATGTTGCATATAGATGTCCTCATGTAGATCGCCATGTAAAAACATAGTTTTTACATCCACTTGCATGAATTCTATATCCTCAAACGCAACCAAGCCCAAGTCCGCAAAGTAGTCATTTTAACTGCACAAGAAAACATTTTATCAAAACGAACTCCATGTTCCTACTTGTACCCCTTTGCAACAAGCCATGCTTTGTACTTTGGGGAGGAACCAAAAGTGACTTTCATCTTATAAACCCATTTGCACGGTAGTATCTTCTACCCCTTAGGCAAATGCACCAAGTCCCAAGTGCTATTCTTTTCAAGAGATTCCATCTCTCACAGCATAGCCTTATGCCATTTCTAGCTGCCCTTCCTATACATTACTTCGTTGAAGCATGACAGTTTACCACAATTAATCAACATTACATAATCTGCAACATAATGAGCACTAGGAACAAACCTGTTAGGCTACCTTGAAGGTTGGGTCAACCTACGAAGCAAAGGTTCCACATTTGATGGCTATTGGGTGTGCAAATCTACATTTATAGCTTGCTATCTTGATATTTCAACATGTTATCCTGTTAGTTCCAGCTATCCTAATTGTGTGTCATCCTATTGAGATTGTGGGACATCATGGGCAACTTCTTTTGCTGATCATTTTTAGGATTATTCTCTACATTTTCAGGGCCATTTACAGTAGGTATTTGATGTTGTCCAATCAGTACACCTTCCCAACATACAAACCTTCTAAACCTTCTCTATCTTTTTGGGTTGCTTATGCATGTGATCTACTAGAAAGATGACTTGCTGCATACTACTTTCCTTTTCTCGGGATCCCATAATCGATATCCCATTTCATCTTCATCACCATATCCTAGGAAAATACATTTATATGACTTTGGCTCAAGTTTGTTGCATTCTTCCTTAGAAATATACACAAATGCCTCACATCCAAACACTCTCAGATGAGCAAAAGAAAGTGGCTTGCCTAACCACACTTTCTAAAGAACTCTTCTCTCCAAAGACCTGTTCGATAATTAATGAATCAAATGAACGGTTGGCATAATAGCCTCTATCCAAAAATGATGGGGCAATGCAACATGAGATAGCATGGCATGGTGCGAACCTTTTCTTAAATGGTCCCATTCATACGCTTTGTGACTCCATTTTTTTTGGGGCATTTATGAGGGGCAATGAGCTCCCTCTTTATCCCTATACTATCACAAAATTCCTAAAATACTTTAGACACATATTCCCCACCATTGTCAAAGCGAAGACACTTGAATGTCTTACCTGTCATATTTTCAACCAATGCCATGAATTTCTTGAATTTATCCTCTAGAGACTTCTTATGTGATGTTTAAGCATGTTTACCATTGACACAATGATCACAATGGTAAAAATCAACATACCTCAAACATGGCAAATAACCAAAACGAGAAAGCACTTTCATTCCAATTTGACTCATGTGTCCCAACTGGCCATGCCACAAGGAAACACTTAGCTGCTTGGTAATGGCAACAACATGGTCATGCACACTAGATACATGCAATGGATAGATGGTATCACTTTTAGAACCATGAGCAACTATTCTAGATCCCTTACATATCTTCCATTTTCCATCTCCAAAAGTAGTGTGATAGCCATCGTCATCTAGGTGTGCTTATCAAGCCCTTCTTGAGATGGGGTACATGCCTCACATGATGAAGGGCAAACATTGAACCATGCTGAAATTTCAATTTCAGTTGCACACTACCAATGCCCAAAATATCACATGCATAGTTGTCCCCCAAGTGGACAATGTCATGTCTGCCAACCACTATAGCCAGAGAATCACTCACAATAGTGCATGATGTGAAAAGAAGCACCTAAATCCAAGATCCAAGTATGCATGTCATCACCGGAATCTATGACCAATGAGTGTGCACTAAAGCAAGAAGAGACAAAGAGTACATCACTACTGCCATTGTCACTCTCATGGCTAACCACATTGACTCCTCTATCTTAACATTGATCTTCTTTGCAAGCTGGCTATCCTTCTTCTCATCCTTGTTATCATCAATCTTCTTACCCTTGCCTTTCTCTTTCTTCCACTTATAGCATTCCCTCTTAAAGTATCCTTTTTCCAAGATCCAAGTATGCATATCATCATCAAAATCTGTGCCAATGAGTGTGTACTAAAGCAAGAAGAGACAAAGAGTACATCACTGATGCCACTATCACTCTCATGGAGAGCCACATTAACTTCCTCTATCTTGACATTGCTCTTCTTTGCAGGCTGGCTATCCTTCTTCTCATCCTTGTTATCATCAATCTTCTTTCCCTTGCCTTTCTCTTTCTTCCACTTATAGCATTCCCTCTTAAAGTATCATTTCCTACCACAATGACGGCACTCAATATCTTTCCCATAAGATTTATTGCATCCTTTACTGTCAGATTTTCCCTTTGCTAAGACCTATCTCTAGTATGCAGTGCACTAGATGACTTGTTTGTTGCAATATTTTGTCAATTCAGCTCTTCCGTAAGCAAAGAGCTTTCCACATCAAAGTACATAAGCATCACACTTAAGTTGCTCATAGTTGTCCTAAATATATCCCAACTTTCAAGCAAAGTGCATAGTCAGAAAGTGGCATTAAACTTATCATCAATATTAAACTTCAAGGCAACTTGCTAGTTGAAAATCGAGTTAAACTCATTGAGATATACAGATATAGTTGTACCTTTCTTCATGCAAAGGTTCATCAACTTTTTCAACCAGTAAACCTTGCTAGCAACATTCTTTTGAGCATACAACTCCTCAAGTCTAGTCCACATAGCTTATGTAGAAGTAGAGCTTCTCTATGTTGAATAACAATGAATATGCAACAACTAATAGTTCAATAGCGGAGCATGCAAGCTCGTCAAGCTCATCCCAATCCTCTTCCTCAATGTGTGTCGATTATACCCCTTTTGTCTTGATAGGCTTCACCTATCTCTTTTGCACCAAGACATTGTAGTACTGCTTCTACCATATGGCAAAGTTATGTGCACCCTCAAGCATCTTGATATGTAGTAGGTTGCTGCTATCATTGCTTCCAACCATGATTGCAGCCCAAAATTATAGAAAATGTCACCAAAGACAAGCCCAAAGTGTCAAACAACTGACCAAGGGGAGATGTAAAATCCAACCAGCAAGATGTGTCCAAATTCTTGTGTTCAGTACTAATTACTGATCATATTCCAACATATCCAAGGCATTTCATATTAGTAGCATACATCACCAAATAGCATATGACATCTCTATGCATAGACTGTCTACAAATGATACCTACTATTCACAATGTACAATATAAAAATTAGTCTGAATCAACTAATCTGTTTCAGCCTAAACATGATGCAAAAGCATGTACAATCACTGCTCCAACAAATGCTACCAAATCAGTACTAGAGCTTCACCGGAAGCATACAACCCAATCAAAGTCTCTTATAGTTATAGTACATGCTACTTGCAATTTTTCTACAACCAAGACAATGTTTCCAAGCTTCAAATCAAGCTCAAAACAACCCCAAAGTCATCTCTAGATGTTTAACATTCATGGTTTATATGAATACGGCATTAGTAGCACCCGAGAGGTAGCCCAAATGCATTAGGTATATTGTAAACCTTTGTCAAGTGCATTCAACCCCTGCTATTACAACATATACAAAACACTATCTAAACTGAGCAAAATCATTGCTTAAATCAAGCCAAAAGCATATCAAATCCAAAACATATCGTCTCCCAATGTGGCTGCATCACATAAGCATGTGTAGACATGCAATAGGCATAGTCATTGAGCAATAACAACCCAAGATAGAGGATACGTGTAAATTTCAGATTGTCACCTTTATATTCTAGCCACCACTAATTGAGAGTAGACAAATCACGATCAATGCCAAGTCTTGATACCAATGTCAACCAATGTCAAGAACAATGCCAATGGGTTTCCAAGGAGCAGCTACAACCTGTATAAACATAGCCATTGAGCAATAACAACTCAAGATAGGGGATGTCCAGACCAATGCCAATGGGTTTCCAAGGCCAACAAGGAGCAGCTTTAGTCTATATGACTTGTCAGAGAAGCCAAAAAGAGAGGCCCGCAAAACAAGCACAAACAATGTGATGTTATCCTGATGGTCTATAGGGTGCTACTGTTTGACACAAAAGCTTTTAGAGCTCTAATCAATCACTGAGACCGTCCTGAAGAAGTCTTGAAGCAAGGCATTGAGTGTAGAGATCACAATCAATCAACTCATACCTCATTGATCGGTTGCCATTGCTATCAAATTACAAGCTTTATCCATTGACTTCTCAAGTAAAATGTCTAAAGCCCCTTCTCCAAAATGGTTGGCTCTAATATCAATTTGTTGTAGACTGGAGCTTCAAGGGTGTATCAATGGAGATGTAGAGAGAGAGAGAGAGAGAGAGAGAGAGAGAGAGAGAGAGAGAGAGAGAGAGAGAGAGAGAGAGAGAGTTATCTTCTTGGGTTCTTTTGATATGTACAATTATTCCATTAGATAGGTATTTAGTGCAATGTCCTGTAAAGGGATGTTCACACCCAAATTGGGTGTGGGCACAGTACAGTGGCCCTTTATTCCCAACATAGTTTGTAATAAATAGCTAGATTCTTCACCTTTGATATCTTATATGATTGTCTATCATTGGTTATTGACCATAATTAGCAAAGAATGGTGTGAATTGAGTGGAAGCATCAGAGGGGATTATTGTATGCAAACTCAACAAAGGCTTGTTTAACAAGTTCACCCAATCGTCTTTATGAGTTGTGGGTGAAATAGAAAGAGTGAAAATCAAGTCTTGGAGCAATACCTTAGATGCACAATAAACTATCGCCAAGACAATTGGTTGAAGAAAGTTTTGCTTGTACTTCTAGACGTTTAAAGATACTTCTCCAAAACCCAGGTATAAACTGGAGGCTGCAATTACAAATAATATCATTAGGTAATGCGTGGCACCCAATTGTCTTTATGAGTTGTGGGTGAAATAGAAAGAGTGAATTAAGTCTTGGAGCAATACCTTAGATGCACAATAAACTATCTTCATCAAGACAATTGGGTGATTAGCTGAAGAAAGTTTCGCTTGTACTTCTAGAAGTTTAAAGATACTTCTCTTCAAAACCCAAATATAAACTGGAGGTTGCAATTACAAATAATATCATTAGGTAACGCACGGCACCCAATTGTCTTTATGAGTTATGGGTGAAATAGAAAGAGTGAATTAAGTATTGGAGCAATACCTTAGATGCACAATAAACTATCGTCATCAAGACAATTAATTGGGTGATTGGTTGAAGAAAGCAATACCTTAGATGCACAATAAACTATCGTCATCAAGACAATTGAGTGATTGGCTAAAGAAAGTTTCGCTTGTACTTCTAGAAGTTTAAAGATACTTCTCCAAAACCCAGATATTAACTTGAGGCTGCAATTACAAATAATAATTAGGTAACGTGTGGTGCTAGTATACATGTTCTAGGAAGAGCCTTGTTGTCCCTTCCCCATTATACTCTTGGTTGTTGGGATAAAGTGTGCCATTTTTGTGAATCCAATCAGCCAACACCAAGATGGAAACATACCCTCTAAAGAAGGAGTTCAACAATGAAGACCATGGATGAAGATGACCATGGCTTACTTGCAATAGGTAATAGTTGAAGAAGGCCACAATATCAATGTGACAAGGGACTTAATCCCAAGATTGCATGTCACAAGAACAAATACAATTCTTGACTAGTTTCCACATTTGCAGCCACCAAAAATCCCTTGCAACTAAACTAGCTTGATTGTCTTGTTAACCCCAAAATGCCATGCTTGATTGCACATGTCACAAGAACACATACAATTCTTGACTACTTTTCACATTTGCAGCCACCAAAAATCCCTTGCAACTAAACTAGCTTGATCGTCTTGTTAACCCCAAAAATGCCATGCTTGATTGCACAAGTCACAAGAACACATACAATTCTTGACTAGTTTTCATATTTGCAACCACCAAAAATCCCTTAAAACTAGCTTGATTGTCTTGTTAACCCCAAAATGTCACAAGAACACATACAATTCTTGACTACTTTTCACATTTGCAGCCACCAAAAATCCCTTGCAGCTAAACTAGCTTGATTGTCTTGTTAACCCCAAAAATGCCATGCTTGATTGCACAGGTCACAAGAACACATACAATTCCTGACTAGTTTTCATATTTGCAACCACCAAAAATCCCTTAAAACTAGCTTGATTGTCTTGTTAACCCCAAAATGCCCCACCAAAAATCCCTTAAAACTAGCTTGATTGTCTTGTTAAGACCAAAAATGCCATGCTTGATTGCACAAGTCACAAGAACACATACAATTCTTGACTAGTTTTCATATTTGCAACCACCAAAAATCCCTTAAAACTAGCTTGATTGTCTTGTTATCCCCAAAATGCCATGCTGAGGGGAGAAAATAAGCTGCACATTCAACACCCATCATACAAAATTGGAGATAAAGTTTATCTTCTTCAATGTGGTTTACATTCTTCTCATCCCTCTAGGAACTAGATTATCAATGGCTTGGGCCCTTCACGATTCTTGGCCAAGTTAATCCAGTCACTTATCGTCTCCAAATTCCCTTGTCCATGAAAATCCCTCATGTATTCCATGTTGGCCCTTCAAGATTCTTAGCCAAGTAAATGCAATGACCTATCATCTCCATCTTTCCCCGTCCATGAAAATCATGAAAATCCAACATGTATTCCATGTTGGCCCTTCAAGATTCTTAGCCAAGTAAATCCAATCATGTGTCAGTCATCTCCAACTTTCCCCCTCCATGAAAATCCAACATGTATTCCATGTTTCAATCTTGGAGCCATGTCATACATCCAGTATTCTCAGAAAAATACACTAAAACATAGATAATGCTTAGTTCATATGCAAGCTTCAACTTTCGTCATCCATGATAATTCATCATGTATTCCATGTTGGTCCTTCAAGATTCTTAGCCAAGTAAATCCAATGATCTATCATCTCCGACTGTATTCTCTGAAGAACACACTAAAACAAAGATAATGCTTAGTTCATATGCAAGCTCCAACTTTCGTCGTCCATGATAATTCATCATGCATTCCATGCAGGCCCTTCAAGATTCTTAGCCAAGTAATTCCAGCTTTCCCCGTCCATGAAAATCCAACATGTTTCAATCTTGGAGCCATGTCAGACATCCAGTATTGTCGGAAGAATACACTAAAACAAAGATAATGCTTAGTTCATATGCTTAGTTCTAAGAAGATTCTAGATAATTCTTTAGAAAGTTCTATAAGAGGATTGCATCAATGCTTACATTAATGTTGCTTATGTCATCAATTATGTGAATGATACCTTATATCATTATATCATATTAATGATTTCATCGTTTAGAAGCTTCCCCTACAGGTCTTGGGCTGCCAGTTCTCTTTTCTTGCAAGTTGTGACAACAATCTCCTTGCTCTCAAAGAGCACTTGTGCTGCTCAAAGCACTTTGTAGTTGTGCTTCCATGATTCTTTTATGGTTGCCTTCTTATGGGATGTCCATGCAAATAAGAGCTTCTTCACATGAGCTAAAATCACCAGCCAAGTGATTGTGATCAGCAAGGTATTGCAGAAAACATCCATTCTTGCAAGCCCTAAAGACATTTATTTACATGTGCAACCGAAAGTATGGCCCATGGGGTTTGAAGTTCAAGCTAATGAGCTGCTGAGATTTGAAGGCGCCTCGAGGCGATAGGCTTAAATTTCACGGACTATTTCAAGCAAAAAAGGTAGGGAGATTGGAGCTCATGTGAAGGTGTTTTAAGCACGATGCCAACGGTCACACACACAAAACCTGTCTCGACCAAGCGCAAGGTTAGGTTCGCAACCAGTTCGGGCCCTGGTGGGGGAAGCCCATAAAGACCAGCCCACATGTGGGACCAAAGCTTTAAAGGAATAATTTAAAGACCAGCCCACATCCATTCTTCAGGTTACTGATTTGTAATTAGCATGATGACAGCAGATACTGTATACATTGAGAAGATCAGGGTAAAGAATACCACGGTTGAATTGAAAAAATATGAAGATACATTTTGTGTACATTTTGCATATTAACCTTAACCCAGAGGACCTTAATATTAGTCTTCAAGGATACTCGCACGCTCCATAGCCTGCATTACCAAGAATAAGCAGTCAAAAGCATGACGGTGGCAACAAGAATACAATACTACCATGCCAAAATATCTCATCATGACAATCTGTTACTCGAGCAATCTTATCGTGCCAGAATATCCACACATTTCTTTGTGTCTAGCAATAGAAGAATGGTGCCAAAGAGAGCATTCATGGGTTGGTCACTCACTTGGATTGCTTGATGTCAGGACTGCATTGCCGTTGAAGTCACAGACTCCTCCTTTCTTCTGCATGGACAGCCAATACATGTGGAAGGCATATGCGGCATGAGCTGAGATGGTGTTGGGTTCAAAGCAAGGCTGGTTTGGCTGAATGCTCTCACAGAAGCTTGGGTTAACACCGCACGCATAGTCCAGAGCCTGCTGCAGGGCTTCTGGCTTAGCATCAGGAGAGCTCACACACCATAGCCTGCTGCCTTCTTTCCCTTCTCTGTGCCTGCTTGAATGAGGACCACTTGTTGAGTTCTTCTTATTGAGACCCTCTCTGCTGATGCTCGCAGTAGTTGCGCTCGGCCTATCGAGTGCATCCCTCGGCATCCGCCCTGTCAAATCAATGCTGTAGACTTGCTCACCGGTGGGGTAAAACAGGCCCCAGTTCCTCTCTGTGGTTGGGCCCGTCTTGAGATCCTCATTGAAGAGGGCAAAGATGTAGGTGGGGATGAAGGTTTTTGGACGCAATGGTGTCCCCAGGGGCGGGTAGGCAAGCATTCGACTGACCAGTCGCTGGTTGTACGCTGCAGCATTGGCAATGTTAGCACCAGGCTCATTCTCATCGCCCAAGGTTGGCCACCCAGTCTCACTGATGGCTATCCTGACTCTTGGATATCCCAGCTTAGCCATGGCAGATGCAACAGCATCCAGCTGGGCATCTAGGAGGTTAGTGTACTGCAGCTGCCCATCTTGGACAGAAGCCTCCGCGGCAGCTGCAAAAGTAGCATAGGCAAGAGGGATGTCTTGAGAGTTTGCAGACCAAGTAAGGTAAGGGTAGGCATTGAGGAAGAAGTAAGATCTTGTCTGGGTAAGGAATCGGAGCAAGGGCTGCATCACGCTCGTAGCTATGTCCTCTCGGAAACTGCCGGTCGAGGGCGGGTAGGAGCTGTTGAGGACATTGAGGGCAGAGGAGGTGGACACCTTGATGCTTTGGGCCAACCCAGCCCTGGCAAGAGAACCATATATGTTCTTCATAGATGGGACTAGCTGATACCACAGCGATTGGTTGTCTGGGTTGCTCAGCACTTCATTTCCAACAGTGATGAAGTTGATTTGTGTGGATGGGTAGTAGGCAGCCACGTTGCTCTGCACCCACTGATCTGACGCTGCCTGGCTTGAGGCTATGGTGGGGAGCTCCTCATTTGTCACAGCTATGGTTACCTGGAGCCCAGTGTTGGCAAGCGCAGAGAGGACCTCTGGGTCTGCATCAAAGATCTTAACCTTGCCCACCCCTATGCTCTGCATCAGAGCAATGGCTTGCTTGGGAGGAGGCAGGTTGTTGGCCACTCTGCCATAGTTGATGCCAATGCTGAGGAGCTTGGCATCTGCGACTAGTGCTGCCCATAGCAAGAAAACCAATATAAAGGGGCAAAAAACGGTACATTGTATCTCAGAATCAATCAGCAAACAAACAATACTTTGATGTAATCATGAGAGCATTAACGAGCAACGGATAACACAACCACCAATGAGCAACAAATAATGCTTAGCACAAAAAGATTTATGCCTTCAACTTCCTGAGACTACAAGCATCCATGAGCAGCAAATCAATGCATTGCAGAGGAATTTCCAACTTCATCTTCCTAGCAATCCTTGACACCGGAAGCTAATGCTCTACAGTAAGTGTTGTTGCATCATTAAGAAAGATTGCCAACTTCATCTTTGTGATACTACAAGCATCAAACGAGCCACAAATGATCATTTGCATAGGCAATGTCAGGGTCGCATCTAAATGTAGTTGTAACAAGAAAGATTGAAAGCTTCAAGATTCCTCACAGGACCAGCATCAATCAGCAACATGCTTCATGTAAAAGCATGATAATACATCGGGTACCATTGGCAATGTCAGGTTTATAGCTAAGTGTTGCGACAAGGAAGGTTGAGAGCTTCAAATTCCTGACAGTGCAAGCATCAATCGGCAACAAGCTTGATTTCTTCAGAGCATGATGATGCGTCACTTACCTCCAGCCCAAAGGGAGAAGACAGCGACGAGCACTAGGGATGAAGAAGGCATATCCATTGGGCGAGCAGGGTAGCTGGGTCAGCAAAGAAGGGCAAAGATCTGCACACAGATTTTGTGTATTTATAAGTGAAAATTTACAAAATCTTCACTTGGCCGTTTATCAATAAAATTAATGGCTTTTGCTTCGTTAGAAAAGAAATTTTACAGAATTTTAGCCGCTCGACAGAGCCATTTTTTTGGAAATTGGTGCGAAGGAAATGGATGCTGTAATTTTTGTCCGTGTCTCTTCTCGAAGGAAACGAATGCTGGAAAGTTCAATCTGATAATATATATATATATATATAATATATAATATATATATATATAATATATATACTTTTCCTTGCGCTTCAACGTTCACTTCTGCATGATTATATTGTCCGCATGTTGGAATGCCACGTGGCAAAAGTGAGGTGCTCTAACCATCAGGCCACGTAAGCAGGCGGGGGGCCATGCAAGCCTATGTAAAAAGTGCTATAACGGAAACAATCCCTCATGTAGTAATAATGTTTTGGAGCGCTATTTTTCTCCCCCAAGAAGAAGACATTTAAACCTTAATCTTGTCTTCCTTGAACCTTAATATAATGAGCTGGGAATATTGGGTGAGTTGCATGAGCTCCTCATATTGATTCCCAACCAAGTAGTTTGTGGGTTATTTTTAGTTAATTAACTAAGCACTCCATGCCTCGATCATCCCAACGCTTCGCATTGGTGTTCTCTTGCTACTTCACATTGGGATTTGAAGCATCGATGTCAATAACAATTAGGACACTTTGCCTTCTCATGCATGTTTCATGTGGCAAGAGGATTCATGCATGTTTCTCCCAATGCTTCACATTGGTATCATTAATAGTTAGAGCATACATGTCCTATAACATGCACCAGTGTTAGGTCGATGCTCGTCACCAATGTTAAATCTTTGCATTAAGAAGCACAAAGCCTATTTTAAAAACCATAAGTTATGTCATGCTTTTAACATGAAGCATCAAGAAGCCTTTGCATCATGTATACACATTAACAACTAAGTGCACCTCATACAATTATATTTTAAATCACATCTCTAAATATCTATCTTATAACTTATGTTTTCTTTTGAAGCTACATTTCAATTATATTTTTCACCACTATTATTTAATTGAGGACTTACACTTAGCTTTTTAAGCTACATTTGAATAATTTTTTTCACCACTATTATTTAACATAAATCACATTATACATTAACCGAGGCACACACTTTCGTGCATATATGACAAATATTGAGGTTTGGAGAAGGTTTGATTTTATGGTAATATCTATAAGATCTCGAGCTTCATTTGTTTCCTTTTTAGTTTGTCTCCACTATTACAAAATTATGTTTATTTTAATTAAACTATTTGCCTAAATACAAATATTTCTAACTAAACTATATTCCCCTTAATTAATAGTATTGCATCTCTAAACATATAATGATCGTGTGTGTGTGTGTGTGTGTGTGTGTGAACTAATATGTGAGAAAATTTTGAATTTTTAAAAAAAATATTTAAAAAAACCAAAAACATGAGAGAATGAGAAAGATAGAGACTAACAACACACACACACACACACAGTGGGGAGGAGGGGGAAAATGTAATAATTAATAATAAAATCGATCAACTTTATTATATAAAAATTAATTTAAAAATGGATAAGAGAGAGAGAGAGAGAGAGAAAAAAAATTAAAGTATTAAAACCAAATTAATTCAAAAATGAAAAACATGAGAGAGAGAGAGAGAGAGAGACTAAGAGTATATAAGAAGATCTCAACCTTAATATGCAAACCTAATAATATGCAAAGTATAAAACTAAACATTAATAAGAGAAATTTGTAAGAAGATCAAAGTATTAGAGAATATGAGAATTAGAAAGCTAAACTTAACAAAAGTGACAAAGATAGAGAGCAAATAAGAGAAAATTAACATAGAATTAGGAGTTTAGTACCTAGATTCTTCGCTTTGCATCGATGTTAGTAACAATTAGGACACTTTATGTTTGAAAGATAGGCAACAACATTACATTTTGAATTACTAAGGAGGTTTCCAATGTCCATCTCTAGCACACAAAGAGCTATCTTGTCATCAAAGAACATATCCTATTGTGAAATGTGATCATTGTATAAAACATTTCTATAAGAAGGATTTATCAATATTGTCGTTGGTTTTTAAATTATAATATATGTTCCTAAAAATAGAAGAAAGGTCTTGGGCATGGCATGTGAGAGTTATATACAAAACTTTGCTTGTCCATGTAAAAGGCTTAGAATGGTACATTTTTTATTTGGAGAGAGAGTTTTCATTATAGTGCAAAAGAAGTACCTATTCATTACAAACCTTAAAATATTAAAAGAAAATATAAACAAGTAGTATAGCTATTGACATGTAAGCAAACGTAAACATAATCTTTGCCTTATCTACCTAGTATCTTGTCCATTTACTAGTTTATGCATGTCATCTTACTACTATAATTATTTTAGCTATAGGTTCGGAAAACCTCGAACCTCCAGAGAGCTTCCCGAACCTACCCCCTTTTTCAAATATCTTTTCGTTAATTAAAACCCCCTTCTCTTTTCTCTTCCTCTTCCCTTTTTTCATTAAAGCCTCCTTTCCTCACCTCTCTCTTTTAAATTAAAACCCCCTTCCTTTTTTAATTAAATTCCTCCCCCTCCCCCCCTCTCTCTCATATGTAGGGCCTAGGTTTCCTCTCTCTCTCTCTCTCTCTCTCTCTCTCTCTCTCTCTCTCTCTCTCTCACACACACACATTTAGATTAAACTTTTTTTAATTTAACATTTTAAAATCTTTTTTTAATTTAAAAAAAATTTAACATAGTTTTTCACGCACTTTGAGAAGGAGATAGAATAAGAGAGAGAGAGAGAGAGAGAGAGAGAGAGAGAGAGAGAAAGAGAGGAGAAGAGAGAGAATATAAACATAAAGAGAGAATTATATATAAGGAAAAGATGAAATTTACATACTTTAAGAGAGACTGAGGGGGGGAAGTGAAAGAAGAAGAAGAAGAGAGAGAGAACATGCAGAGAGAATTATAGAGAGAGAATAAAAAATAGAGGAGAAAGAGAGAAGGAAAAGAGAGGAGAAAGAGAGAGAGAGAACAGAAAAGGAGAGAGAGAGAGAGAGAGAAGTAAAAATTTAAAAAGAGAATGAAGAGAGAGGAAAGAAGAAAAAAAGGAAAAAAGAGGAGAGGGAGAGAGAAGAAAAAGAGAGGAGAGAGGGGGGAGAATAAAAGGGGGGAGAGAGAGAGAGAGAAGAAAAGCGGTGAGAGAAAAAAAGGAGAGAGAGAGAACCAGGAGAGGAAAAAAATAAACTAAAATAGAAGGCAAAGAAAGAGAGAGAGAGAGAGAAAGAAAGAGAGAGAAAATTAGACATAGGGAATTTTGGGGGGGAAGAGAGAGAGAGAGAGAGAAAGAGAGAAAAAAGAGGAGAGAGAAAGATGAGAAATGGATTGTTGAGCGAAGTTGCCGTGCGATAGCATGGCAACTTCGCTTGCCGCTTCGAGGCAGCGAAGATGCCGCGAAGCGGCCGATTACATGAGAATATAGTAATGGCATGTGAACATGTCTTGAGATTTGTACATTTTCATCCTTACATTTGGAAGAAAATTTTAATTTTTCCAAAAAGTAAAGAAAGCTAGGAACACTACATTTAAAAGCTATGCATCTAGGCCACACTTCACATGGTATCACAAAAACAAACGGTAAAATAGCCGATGTGTGAAAATGCACATATGCACACATCCAAAATATATGTGGAGAATAGAGGCAATATGAATTTTTCATAAACATTTTTATTAGTTAATAAATAACTTGGCAAACTTAGTTGCTAGGAAGAAAACATACAAAGCCTTGCATATAGGCTAGACAAAGGGGAAGAAAGTGTGTATGCATTAGTGGAGGGATGGAATATTGTGTAAGGGCAAGGCAATTAGAGTAGAGTAATGGTCATCAATGTGTTGTGGAGCAATATAACTCCTCTTGCCTTTCCTCCCCAATATCATTGTATACCCTAATAACTTTTTATTGATCCATGGATTTGAGAAGCCACATAATATAAGCCAAAATTATGAGACTTTTGATCAAAGTACATTAGGAGAAATATGGACTCGCTTTTTTGCCCCTTAAGGAGTGAATAAACAAATATAGGCCTAACCAATGAGAGAGCTGGGATTCTAGACTCATGTAACATGAATCTCCTAGCCATATCTTGGCCCAAATCTTCCCTCAAAAATAAAATAAGGGGAAATGTGGGGAATTCAATACTGATACTTCTCAAAAGTTTGTGACTTGAATTTTTATTTAATTTATTTTTTTAATGTTTGACTTTTCATTTCTCCCCTTTTCAGTTTTCCCCTCTTTCTTAGGTAGAACTCAAATTTATCATATCTCTTTTCCTACTTTTTCTTTCTTGTCGAAATTTTACAGCCTCATTGTTGTTTGCCCTATCTATAACCCTATGAAATTTCATTTTCTCTACATAAACACAGAGTGAGTTTCACATGTTTTATAAGAGTAGAGCTTGTTCTACCAAAGCCCTAAGATTTTCTTCACAAAACTTTACAAGTATATTGTTCTCTTCCATGGATTTTCTATGGTAAAGTTTTATCGTGTTTGGACAAAACTTGTGCAAGTTATGTGCATTCTCTGACATGTAATTTCTTTTGTTTTGGTATTCTAGGAGTCTCTTACAATCAAGAAAAATTATCTTTTGAACACTCAACTTCTTCTTCAAGATCTTATGGTTTCTTTGTAAACAAAGTTACAGGTATGTTGTCTTGTTTTTTTGCTGCCCCATAGTTAAATTTTATCTGGTTTGGACAAAATGTATGCAAGCTATATGCATACTGAGCTTTTCTTTGTTTTTTTACTCCAAGAGTCTCCAAGGGTGGAGAACAATGATTTTTTAAAAACTCAACTTCTTCAACATCTTTGGGCTTCTTTGCAAAGAGAGCCACAGGTATATTGTCATATTTTTCTCGTGCTCCGTGGTTAAGTTTCAACTCACTTGGACAAAGCCTATGTAAGTTATATGTATGCCTTGACCCGAGATTTCTTTTGTTTTTGTACTCTAGGAATTTGTCAGTGAAGGAACAATGGTATTGTTATAAGTCAACTTCTTGTTCAACATCTCTGGGCTTCTTTGTGAAAAGAATTACAGGTACAATATTTTTTTTAAATTGCTCCATTTAAATTTCATTTCATTTGGAGAGAACATTTGTAAATTATACACATGTTGATAGGTAGCTTTTTTATTTGGTTATTATAGATGTCTTCACGGAGGAAAAACATCAATAACATACTTGCAGTGGAGGTTTTCAATAGGAAAGATAGTGGCGGTAATTGGATTTGTGATAAGTACTATAAGTTGGATTGGATTTTGATGCACCCAAGTACTCGAGGGAGTTTTAAGGTCAGCGTAAGGATGTTGCAAACCCCAGCAAACGTTGGAAAGGTAGAATTTTAGAGTTCAGAAAAGTGTTTAATGGAACAAGTACCGTAATAGAAGTGTTGATCCAACATGTTTATATCCACAAACAAATCTATGTACACAACGTGAACTATATTGCATTATAAACAAAACAATAAGTTTTTAAATTTTATCACTACTTATTCTTTTACATTAGAGTTGTTTTTAAAAATCTTTGCAGTTTTTAATTCAATCTTGTTTTACTGACAGCTTTATATCCATCAACTTTGCATGAATGACAGAATGTGGAATGTTTGAGTGGCAAGATACATGTTTGGCATAAAGAGATAGGTTCTTTGATCTATGATAATAACTCTACAAGTCAACTTGCAACTCAAAATATCTTTTTTTATAACTCATTGTATGTAGTAGAAAGCCAAAGATTGCAGCATGTCCCATTGCCACCACTATCTAGTGGTGAATGGTTGATTGGTAGCTTAGAGTTGTCATGAGCACGTAAGTCCAAGATAAAATCTAACATCAATAGTGCTATGAAACCCACCACAGGCTCCAAAGATATGCTTCTTTGTTGGTTTATTCCATTCTCATTGTTTGCACATTTGTTTAATTCATGTGATGTTCTGAAGAAAACAAATATTACTTATCAATGCAAGTGTCTATCTGAGGAATGGATGAGTCACTATTGGGTGAGTCTTGGCAAGTCAAAAGAATACATTTTGATGAGATGATTGAGTGCAGGGTCAACCAATGTGATCTCACATTCAAATAAATTGTTTTTACTACTTTGCGTGCCTTGATTTAATTAACATAGGACTTGCTTAGATGAATTGTTGTGTTAGTTACATTTACTTACCATTATTTTTGTTTTTATTACAGGTATTTCATCGCTAGACAAACTCTGTGCATTCACTTTTGATATAGAACAAACAACTTTTGTGAGGGGAGTGGATTAGCTTGGATCAAGATACCCGAGATGAGACTCATACAACTCTCATAAATGTGGTTATCTTGTGGAATGGTCATAATCCTTTTGTGATTAGCGCAGAGAGCCATTGGCCCATTTCTTTTCCGAGAAGACCAAGAAATCCAATTTATGTCCAATGAGCCTCTTTGCAACTTTTATTTCAAGTTAGATAATAGAAAAGTCAGGATTTGTAGTGAGCAATTCATGGCATGTAAACAATGTGCTTCTCCACGTATCCTTGAGATAGTGGAATCCATGTAAATTTTTTTTATAAAGAATGAATACAATTTTTTTTAAAAAAATTGAGTACTTTCAATTTAGATAATCTTAATTTATTGTTATCTAAGTGTGTGATAATACATATTGTAATTAGTCAATTATGCTGGTTAAAATTATAATTAAATTGCAGGATGGAGTTCTATAATCTATGCAATATTGTCTTTACATAATGATATATTATAGCTCATCTCTTCTACTCATTTCTTATATTTAAATATTAAATTAAAACCAAGGGATTTTGAAGGTCTTTTAGATTTCTTTTCGTAAAAAATTTAAATATTTTCTCTAGTTGGACTTGAATATACTCAACGATCCAAGTATATTCGAGGACATAATAAGGTAGAATGAAGCATTTGTCTGTATGAGTAGTTTTAACATTGACTTTAAAGTATTGAAATAAAGAAACTAAGATAAGAGTTTTAATTTGAAACTTTAGGGTTAAAAAAGAATATTTATTTAAAACCCTAGATACATAAAAGCTATAACTCCAAACTCATTTTCACTTTTATTCTCTACTTTCCTACACGTGCTCTCTGGAGGGGAGCTAAAAGCTCTACCTCGAGACCTACGGACCACTTATTGCTCAAGTGTTTCGAATCGAGCAGCCATGGCTACTTCTCACATAGCCGACACGCAATGCCTACCTTACGGGTTTAGTGAGCTTACCTTGATGCTCGATCGAGTACCCTCCTCTTTCTTGCACACCGGTAGCTCCACGATCCTTGAGGCAAGCTCAAGCAACCTCAATCCCTCTCCCATGAGTTTCATCCTCCATAGCCACATGCGAGACAAAAGAAGAGAAGAGAGGAGGAGAAGATGGAGAGCTTCTTCTCCAAGATCCCTCACTCTCACACAATCACTCCCTCACACTCTCTCAATCCCTCTCTCAAGCACAAGCAAGAAGGTAAGAAACAAGAGAAGAAGAAGAAGAAGCTTTTGCCACACACAAGAATCCGCTTCCCATTCACTTTCCAACTTTATATACATGCCCTAATTTCCATGGGCGGTCATCCCCCTTTTTTACATGGCCGACCATTAGCCTAGGCCCATTTCCTCATTTCCCACTATTCTAGTCTATCCTATCCCCAACTAATGCATACAATTTGCATAGGAGTGAGCCTGCTGCTCTTTCACAAGGTTTTGGAAGTGTTTTCGCACTAAATGGTGCGCTTTTTATTCTTTTACTCTCCTTGGGCGACTCCAAGACTTCTTGAGGATCATGCCCGTGCATTTAATTTTTTCCCGGGTCTAGTCGCCATTTAAGGCACCTTTTCTTTTTCTCTTTTTCTATTTCTTGCTCCTCTGTGCTGCGGTAAACATTACCCCCCTCCTAGCCAAGTGCCAATCCCATGGCACTGTGGTGGGAAGTAGTGGGATAGATGGTGCTATTGCTAGGTGGAACTGGTGGGGAGATGACACTGATGCTTGTGAATGAGAGGTGATGGAGTTTGATGACGATGACTAGTAGAGATTCCGGCGTGCTTTAGGCTTCATGAAGATTCTCGGCATCCTTCACATTGTTCTGGCGCCGCTATGGAGCCGGTCGTCTTTTGAGTGTCCGAAACGCTGGAAGCAATAAGCAATCCCTTAGGAGGATGGTATTGGAGGGATTTATTCTGAAGAAACCCCTCGAACGCTGGTTGCCTTGAAAAGCTGTGGCCTAGGCTGAAAACCCCTGGCGGTGAGTAGAGGATCTTCAGTTTTGAGTTGAAAGTCTTCAAGCTTGTGGTATCAATAAGCGATCCGTAGATCTTGAGGTGGTGGGCATGGATCATTGGATGGCGAGGTTCCAAGATCTATGCCAATGGCAACTCCATCACTAGGTTTTCCTTCTGCTTGATTTGGTTCAACCATGGCAGGCATCAGTAGGTGGATGATTGGCAACATGAAATCTGTTGAGCCATTTAAATCTTCGTAGCAAAGCGCCTGAAGTTGCGGTAATGTGGTCATTTCCGACTCCTGGAAAAATTCCTTGTCATTGGAGGATGTAGTAGATGATGCCCTTCAACCAAGGAGCCTGTTCTTGAAACATGAACATAACCTGCAAGAAAAGTGGTGCACTTCCTAGGGGGTGTGTCTGTCTCACTGTGTAGTGCATGGTGCCCGTGCCAGTGGAACTGGGAGATGGGTCTAACCTTGGGCAAGCCCTTGGTAATGTCCCACACTTGAGGACCCAATTCGTGCGGTGTTGGAGGTGCGGTGCAAAACTTAGGGTGACATGTCTGAAAAGTCCTGCCCTTGATGTGCCCTAAGTGTGAAGTGGGGGAGGGGCTAGAGAGGACTCTAGATGCAGTGAGGGTGGTGCACCATAATAGCGAAGGAAGACTGCAAGCACTTTTTTTTTTTGAATGAGAGAGAGTACATTGGGCAAGGTATGGGGCACCTATTTAGTCACGGGGCGGTCGCAGGCATTGTGATAAAAATGCACGACTTTGTAGGTATTCTTTAATACTGGCTTTAGCTCTTAGAGGAGTGGTGGACAAGAAGGGGTGATTACACCTTGCAAAACGGGTGTCACTCATATTCTCTAAGAGCTCTAAGCAAAAGGTAGGGAGGAGAGTAGCGCGCATCATCAACCTAGTCATGGCTCTACTATCTATTCCTAGGTTAATATAAAAAAAGAGTGGGGGGAGATGGGCTTCCTCTGCTGCAGGTTTCTGAAGTAGCAGGAATTTGAGAAGTCGGAGGTAATTACAAGTGGTTAAGAATTTTGGATCGGGGCAGGAAGAGAAATCTACAAGAAAACAATTTATGGAGGGAAGTATATCTTTTACCCTAAATACTAAGCACTCCTTCGGGCTTCTAGCATTTACATTATAGATTTTCGGGAAGTCATAATCCCCATGTAAATCTCTATCGTAGTCCACTCCATGCCTACGGGGGTAGGGCATGTAGATGGGATCGTTACGCTCTTCGGGGAGGGAGCTACAAAATGCGGTCCAGGCATCAAAATTGGTATCCCAAATCCTCCTTCGCCATTTCGGCTGTGCCTCGTAGCCTTGGACGGATTTGGGAACCAGATTGACCTTGTCTTCCCTGTACTCTCATGGCTCTTGTCTCCACCTAGTCATTATCATGCTTCTTTCTTCCATCCATCTGTTTGCGAGTTCGTTAGCCAGATCTTTGATCTTGGCTACGACTCCTAAAGGCAAGGCCCGGTCCAGGGAGCGTGGAAAAGTGAATGAAAGCTCGAACGGCCTCTTATGTACCTCTCGCTGGTGCCAGATGACCAACTCTTGGGGCCAATCTACAGGATGTGTATCATTTCTCAATGACATGGGCTCCTTAGGGAGTTGTCGTGGAAGTATGCGTGCTCGACGTTGGGCCTCCTCCGCTAACTCTTGTCTCCTTCTCCTTGCTGCAATTATGTGTTCAGGTAGCTCGGCATCAGCAGGTTCCTCCTGTGGGATCTCGGGTTGAGGCGGACTCGGCATCCTTTGTGGCTCCTCGTCATCATCTTGCTTGAAGTCCGGGCCCTCTTCGACATTTCACTCAACCACAAGAGGAATGGCTGGTGGTGGTGGCGGTGGCTGCTCCTGCTCCTGAAAACCTAACTCCTTGAGCTCCATAGTGGAAAGGCCCGTACAACGCAGGTAGTAGAATTGTTGCTCTTTAGTTATTCCTGTACTTGTTGGAAGCTCCCGCTCTTGAAGACTGTATCTTAGAGCCCGAGTGGTTAGCTCCAACTTCCTTTTTACCTGTTCCACTGTATCATCGCCCTCAGCTTGCATCACGTGGAGCACTGTGTTGAGGAAGGTCTATCGCTGGGTCTTAGTGGTTATCTCTGTAGCCTCAACCCTAGCTTCAGCAAGCATTCTTTCGCATTCAGCCACCCCCAGGCGTTCAGTTAAGTCCCTTACCCTATCAAAGTTTTTCCTTTCCCACTCCATGGCTCGCTCCTCCATCCTTGTCCTTTGTTCCTCCAACTGGCTTGTGAGGGTGGTTACTACATGTTGCTGCTCATTTGATAAAAACCATAACTGGTTTCTTTCTCTTAATTTCTGAGCAAGCTGTTCTTCAGCGATCCCTATTGCTTGATCGACAATGCTAAGACTGTGGTGTGCCTCGGCCAGAATTTCTGATTTCTCCTGCACCAACTGCTCTTGGCTTTGGATTTTAGCGAGAGGAATAGTCTTTTTTTATTAAAGGTCATGGCCATGAGGGCTTCTACGTCTTCTTGGGAGGTCTCCAGCGCATCTTGTAATCTTTGCACTTCATCCTGTAGCCGTTTTGCTTCAGCTGAGACTCCCGGCTCTTCATTTTTCAGGAATTCAATTTCCCTTATTAACCTGTTCTGTTTTTCTTACTTCTGCCATGACTGGGCTCCGTGGCATGTTCTTGTGGAACAGTGGCTTCGCCTTCCTGAACCTCCCGATAGAGCTTTTCCACTTGGGCAACCCTTTGCTGTAGATCACTGTATTGCTGCATTAGTAGTTTTAGGTTCCTTTGTTCCTCCACCAGGCTCTGCTCCTCGTCCTCCAGCCTTTGCCTAAGGCGGCTTTCATTGTTTTAGGCTTCCTTTATTTTTTCTGCTAGTTGGTCCTGCAGGGCCTTTATTTCTCTCTGTTTGTCGGCTTTCTGCCTTGAGACTGTCAAGATTGTGGGAGAGAAGGAAGGAGTCTCGCTTGAAGCTTTCTTGCTTGCACAATGGGGGAAGACACACAAGGGTGGAGGTTGAAAACAATTTTCCTCTTCTTAGTTGTGTAAGCCAAAAGAACTCAAGTACAAAGAAATAGAAGAACCCTATATATGGGTCTCAAACCAAACTCAACTAACTAAGGTGGCATACTAACTGAGCCACGAACTAGAGTAGATAAGGATAGCTATCATGTAGCTATTATTCATGGGCGGTGTACCAACCGCGTCTGCAACTGACAAGTCGGTGACATAAATACACAACGGTCACCCTGGCGTATCACGAGTGGAGCTCGATATCTCAACACTCCCCCTCGAGCTCAATCCCAATTCCTACACACCAAGCAGGTCTCTGAACTTGCGCAGCTTCTCTGCGCCCAATGCCTTCGTGAATATGTCAGCTACCTGATCCTCTGTGCTGACATAAACTAGATCAATAAGACCTAGTAAAACCGTCTCTCACACATAGTGATAATGCACCTCAATGTGCTTTGTTCTAGCATGATAGACTGGGTTATTTGCCAAGTGTATACTACTCATGTTGTCACAATAAATGACAACTGGTCCATGTGTAGACTGATGCATATCATAAAGTAGCTTATGCAACCAAGCTACCTCACATGCAGCCATTGCTGCACCCCTGTACTCAGCCTCTGTGCTCGACAAGGCAACTGTAGGCTGTTTCTTGCTGCTCCAAGTGACTACAGCACTCCCAAAAGAGAACACATATCCACTGGTAGATCGTCTATCAGAAATACTACCAGCCAATCAGCATCAGTGTATCCATGCAACTGTATCTGAACCCCAGTCTCATAAAATAGTCCATACTGCAATGTGGACTTCACATACCTAAGTATGCATCTAGCCGCATCCAAATGTGGTTTCCTTTGAGCCTGCATAAACTGACTTACCAATCCAACAGCATAGCTCAAATCTGGCCTGGTAATAGTCATATAAATCAAACTTCCTACTATGCGTCTGTACATAGTAGGGTCTTCTAGAAGCTCACCTGCATCTGTGCTCAGCTTCACATTTTGCTCCAAAGGAACTGAAATAGGCTTACAGCCTGTCATCCCATATTTGGATAGCATGTCCAATCCATACTGCCTCTGCAAGAGCTGTATCCCACTTGGTGATCTAATCACCTCAATGCCCAAGAAATAACGCAGCTCTCCCAAATCCTTCATCTCAAACTTCTGCTTCAATAGCATTTTCACATGAAGGATATCTTCATCACTGTCACCTGTCATAATCAAATCATCAACATAAATGACAAGTAGCATAATACCTTTCTCTGTTTTTCTCACATAAAGTGAGAAATCTGCCTTGGAAATCTGAAAGCCAATAGTGACAAGATACTGTCCTATCTTGTCAGACCATGCTCTAGGTGCTTGCTTCAAGCCATACAAGGCTTTCTTCAACCTGCAAACAAACTCAGGATGAACAGCATGCACATAACCTGGTGGCTGCTCCATATAGACCTCTTCTTGCAAATCACCATGCAAGAAGGCATTCTTTACATCCATCTGATGTAAAGACCATCCCTTTGATGCAGCCATAGCAATGACTGCTCTTACAGTTGCCATCCTTGCAACTGGACTGAATGTTTCTTCATAGTCAATGCCATATGTTTGTGCATACCCCTTGACTACTAATCTTGCCTTGTATCTGTTCACAGAACCATCTGCATTGTGCTTCACCTTATAAACCCACTTACAGCCAATTGCATTCTTACCTTTAGGCAAAGGTACTAACTCCCATGTAGCATTTGCTTCCAAGGCATCCATTTCTTCATCCATGGCTTTCTCCCATTTTTCTTTTCCCATGGCTTGCTCAAAAGATGTGGGTTCTGGTTCCTGTATCACTTTGACCATATATGCATAGTGAATGGCTGTAAATCCATCATATTTCAGCCTATCCACAGGATACCTAGCTCTCGTAGACCTGCGCAAAGTAGGTTCACTCCCAGGTGCTCTCAAAACATCCCTGGTCTTCCTTACTCTAGGTGTAACAATAGAAGGAATACCCAACTCATCATCAATGCTCTGTTCTGAGCCACTGGATTCACCATCCACATAAGAGTGACTTGCATTCACATCAAACATGGACTGATCAACCTTCTCTTTTCCTTTTCGTGATACCTGCATACCACTATCTGCATTACTTTGAGAAGATTCTCCTGATCTCAATCTGCCTGTCCATGGTGAAGAATGTGAACCACTACTAGAGGACGCTCCAGGTCCACTAATATTTTGTGACTGCTGCTGTGAATTTTGTGCAGCATTACCATTTTGTGCATCTATATCATCAATCACATTTACTGGTTTATACCAGCTACTCATCTCATCAAAAACAACATCTCTGCTCACTGTAAACTTACGAGTATAAGGGTTATAGCATCTATACCCTTTTTGATGCAGAGAGTAACCAATAAAGATGCACTTCTCAGCTTTTGGATCTAACTTGGATCTCAACTCATCTGGCACATGTACATAGGCAATGCAACCAAAAATTTTCAAATGAGAAATATCTGGTTTCCTACCAGTATACCTCTCCTCTGGAGTCATTCCATGTATTGCTGCAGTGGGAGTCCTGTTCATTATGTAGACTGCTGTAGCAACTGCTTCAGCCCAATAAAAATCTGGCAAGTCTTTTTCATTGAGCATGGCACGAGATACCTCTCCAATATGCCTGTTTTTCCTTTCTGCAATTCCATTTTTTTGTGGGGTATAACTACATGAATATTGCTGCTTTATGCCATGCTCTTGCAAGAACTTTGCAAACTCATTTGAGAGGTACTCTCCCCCTCCATCTGACCTTAGGCATTTTATTTGCAGACCTGTTTCTTTTTCAGCCATAGCTTTAAGGGTTTTGAAATGCCCAAAAACTTCACTTTTCTTTTTCATAAAATACACCCAAACTTTTCTGCTATAGTCATCAATAAAAGTGACAAAATAATGACAGCCTCCAAGAGATGCAGCTTTAGTAGTCCACACATCAGAGTGGATTAATTCCAATGGCTTCTCACTCTCTTGAACATGTCTAGGAAATGGTTTCCTTGCCTGTTTTCCAAACTGACAGGCTTCACATACCTTATGCATTTCTGCAACCTTAATTTTGGCAATCCTGCAACAATATTTTGGGCCTGCATTGATTTAAGTCGCTGTACATTAACATGACCAATGCGTTTATGCCATATATCAATATCTGCAACTACACCGGTCCCATGTGCAAACATTGCTACACTCAATTCAAACATGTCTGCATCCAACGTAAACATTCTGCCCTTCTTCTTTCCTTTTGCTATCAAGCGACCTTTATTTTTCATATCCTCAACAAAGCATCCATGAGGATTAAATCTGACCTGCAAGCCCTACTCAACCATTTGACCGACAGAAACCAAATTCTTGGTGATATTCGGGACATGAAATACATCGGACAGGTATTTATTTTTCCCATCCTGCATAGACAAGGAAATTTTTCCAATCTGCACAATAGGATGTGCAGTATCATCACCAGTCTCCACAAATCCTGGTTTTTCCATTTTCCTTGCATCCTCCATCCATTCTGCATGACCTGTCATGTGGTTTGATGCACCTGAGTCAACATACCATACATCATTGCTTTCTTCTGCACTTGTCACAGAATTGTTCATGTGCTGCACCATGAACAAATGCTCATTTCTGTCATCACCCTGTCTGCTAGAAGATGCATAATTCCCTTGTTGCAGTTTTCCATTCATGATGTCATTCTGCTTTTTATAGTAGTCTTTAGCCATATGACCCATTTTACCACAGTAGTAGCATTCAACATTACTGTTTGCATTTTGACCTCTTTGCCATCCACCACGACCTCTTTGGCTCCCCCTGCCTCTAGAGTTACCACGTCCTCCTCCATAGGACTGGTTTTCTTGAGTTTGCTGCATATTCTGATTTCTGCCACGGCCTCCAAATCGGCCTCCTCTACCTCTGCCTCTACCTCTTCCAGCATTTGAGTAGAAGACAGCTTCTTTTAAAGTTCCTCCTGAAGAAGATGCACCACCATTTCTCTGCTCCTCAGAAATTAGAAGAGCAATCAACTCCTCAAAATCAAGAAATCTTTCACGGACGGAAATGGATGTTCGAAACTGTGCATAATCCTTTCCTAGACCATTCAAGGTCACGGAAACTAAATCATCATCTTCCACTGGCGACCCAATGGAAGCAAGTGCATCTGCAATCTTCTTCACCTTCATGTGGTAGTCGTTGATGCTCATACTTTCTCTTTGCACATTATGCAACTCTTGCTTGAGTTGCATTTTCCTGGCTTGCATATTTGTGCTATACATTTTTGACAAAGTATCCCATGCCTCCTTTGGCGTACTTGCATCCTGAATATGCACAATCATAGAGTCTGAAATACTGATAGACAGCCAATACATAACTTTCCTGGCTCTCTCATGCCATGTTTTGAATGCCTGCATTTGCTGTTGATTGGGAACATCAGGAAGAACTGGTTCTTCTTCATTTCCTGCAACAAATTCCCAATATCCTTTTCCCATAAGGAAATTTGTCATTCTAAACTTCCATGCTTGGAAGTTGTTCTTATCAAGCTTTTCAGTGACAATCTGTGAAAGAGAATCAGACGCCATTACAGAACACTGCAAAAAATTCTGTCACTGCAAAGAACACAGCTTCAGCCTCACAAGGGCAAATCTGCAAAACTGACGAAAGTGGTATTTGACCACACAGTCACTTCCTAGTGACGATTTTGCATCAACAAGCAACAGGGATGATTCTGTAACTCCCAATGTCTCTGCGCACAGGCATACAATGCAATTTCTACAGTAACTTTTCACCGACCTGTAGAACAGTGGCTGCACAGCATAAAACTGGGCCTTTTCCTGAGTGCGTGCAGAAAACTTCCGCCTCCAAAACAGGCCCCGAAATGGCCTCAAATAAAAAAAACAAGGTCGCCAAGGGCTAAAGCCCTTGCCCGCAGCATATACTGCCCTCTTGCTTCACCGCGAAGGGCGTCTCAACCTGAGACAATGCACTCCTGCACTTTCCGGCTGTGCTACCTGCAGAGATCTGCTCCCAAAACAGAAAATGAAAGCAACACTGCTCCTCTTACCAGAACACCTCGAGCTTGGCTTGCTTTCTTGAGCTCCTTACCACGAACAAGGCTCTGATACCATGTCAAGATTGTGGGAGAGAAGGAAGGAGTCTCGCTTGAAGCTTTCTTGCTTGCACAATGGGGGAAGACACACAAGGGTGGAGGCTGAAAACAGTTTTCCTCTTCTTAGTTGTGTAAGCCAAAAGAACTCAAGTACAAAGAAATAGAAGAACCCTATATATGGGTCTCAAACCAAACTCAACTAACTAAGGTGGCATACTAACTGAGCCACGAACTAGAGTAGATAAGGATAGCTATCATGTAGCTATTATTCATGGGCGGTGTACCAACCGCGTCTGCAACTGACAAGTCGGTGACATAAATACACAACGGTCACCCTGGCGTATCACGAGTGGAGCTCGATATCTCAACAGAGACCTCTAGCCTGAGGGCTGCTGATGTCTCCTTTTCTTTCTCTAGTTCCAGCAGGGCCACCTTCTTCTCTTTGTTTTAGGCTTCCTTCGTTTTTTCTGCTAGCTGTCCTGCAGGGCCTTTATTTCTCTCTGTTTGTCGGCTTCTTGAATTGAGACCTCTAGCCTGAGGGCCACTGACGTCTCCTTTTCTTTCTCTAGTTCCAGCAGGGCCACCTTCTTCTCTTCTTTTGCCTTGTCCAATTGTGCCAGTAACTCGGCCACATATGCGTCACAGTCTGCGGCAGGTATGGGAGTATTGGGCGTGGTGGTCGATGCCTCCAGCCTTTGTCGTTTGGGGTCTTGCCGTGAATCTGCATCTGCAGTGGGCCTTTTCAATCTAGTTTCAGGGACGATTTTGGCCACCTTGCTCACGAGCATCTGCACCATGGTCATGAGCTGTGCTGTGTCGAGGGGAGGCGTGGGTTGTGCAGTAGTTGCAGTCATAGTTTCAGCTGTTGTCGGCACAAAGGAGGGAGGGAGTGGATGTAGGAGGGACTTACCCTTGCCTACGACCACCGGTGCTGCTTCCACACTTGCGTTGGCTTCGGCTTTATGGCCAGGGCTTGCGGGTTCGAGTTCTCCGTCCCCATGGGTTTCTTCCATTGATCTTCGTGTAGCTTCCGCCAGCTCGGCCAGTTCCTTTAGTCGCTGCCCCTCAGCTTCTTCCTCCGCCCTTCTTTTCCTGTCCTCTTCTACCTTCTTCAACTCCTCTCTTATTCTGGCAAGCTCCTCCTCCTCTTTCCTCCTTCTTTCTTCCTCAGCCCTTCGAGACTCTTTTTGAGCCCTTTTGATGTCAGCCCGTTCTTCCTTACTTAATTTCTCTTTCTTCTCCTTCTATCTCCTATCACTTTTGCTTTGTTCTTCGGGTTTGCTCGCTCGTGGAGGCGGCACCTCCTGCTCTCCCTTGTCACTTATTGTTCTTTCGCTTGATTCCCCTCCTTCGTGGTGAGGTGGACTTTGATGCGCAGCTTCCTCATCCATGACGCCCTCATTCTTTATTGCTTCGTCTATGATGGCTGTCAGGATGCCCCCGTATCTGATTGTAGCTAACTTTGACGCAGGTTTCTTCTTTGCGGAGTGCGCGATTGAGGCAGGGGATTCTCCTCCTACTGGTGCTTCCGCCGGAGTGAGGAGGGCAGCTAAACTTTGAATGGTCTTCTGTACAAATCCATTCCAGTCTATCTCTTCAGGAACTCCTGCTGCTATGCTTTCCAATAGTGGGACCCCGATCCTGTTCATCAGCGCATTGTACCGTTGACCCGAGAAGAGGGTATGGATCATCTTCGCTTGTAATTTCACTGCTGGGTCCGGGATGTCGGCCAAGCTGATCCCATCCATGGTATGCACCGCTTCTTTCTTGACCCCCAGCATGGTGTAAACATCTCGTCTCGGGTGTCTCTCTTTCTTTGGCACAAGCCCCAGGGCCTTTTCTATGATTGTTGCATTGAGGGGCACTTCGATTCTTCTTTCTTGCTCCCCTGTCCTTACTATGACAGTGCCACAGTTTCCGCTCTTGTCGAAGTTCCTCAAGAAATCCGCACACATGTTGTAATCCACAGCCTGCCCCACCTTCTCCATGTACTTGTGGAGGTGGCATCTGTCCACCAAGTCTTTGATCGCGGGTTCCTCCAGGATGGTCTCGTCCAGATTCAGTGTGTGCTTGAAAGTGAACTGACTGAATCCGCACGTCTCGATACTGATGCTGAATTTGGTCATTTCCTCTTCAGAGAATGGGAGTTTGCCCCCTTTGTCCTGTCCTGCCATGGTGGTGACCTGTCAACACACCATGCCAACATTAATGCCTAACAATCGGCTTATTTCTAATCAGAACTAAGTTTGAGAGAAAAATATATGTGCCCAAAATGGGTACACTTTCTTAGAGGCTTGACCATTGCTATTGTTTGCTATTGTTTTACTCTGCAGTATTCTTCCATAGAAACTTACTTAATTATAACAATCTGCTAGCTAGATAGCATAACTTTTCATTTTTGCTCTGCTCTTGCTCACATTGCTCCCCCCTCCGTCGGGGATCTTTCAAAGAATCCTTCCTAGGATTAGCACAGGAAGGACGAGTTAAGCGATGTTTCGCGTGTGTTGACTTACCTAGCCAATAGCCAATCATAGAAGCTTGGATTGTATTCGAGTTGGGCATGACAGTCAGAGTAGATGGTTGGATGGAGACTTGGGAAATGTAGGTCAAAACGTCGTGGAAGAGATCTCCAATATTGAGGCGACTGGCAACATGCAATTCCTCTTCGGTGAGGAATTGGTCAATGTAGGGGTGGGCGAGCACATGGTCGTCCAAATGCTGATTACGGGTGATGGCCAAGACCCTAAACGAGATAGGTGCCACATAAGTGGGGTCATATTCGATAGTTTTAACTGCCCTGCGTTGCTCAGCATTGGTCATTATGCGACAACCTTTTTTCTCCCATTGGATCCTTAGCGTAAACCACTGCCGCAAGAATGTGGAAGGTGAGCTTGCCATCTACTTGAGCTCTTGCAACTCCTGTTCAAGAGCAGAACGAGGAGGCTTATGATACAAAGTGATAAGTCTTCTGAGGGCAGCTTGATCCTTCGAGATTTCGTCGTTTGCTATCAGTTCAGCAGCAATTTTGGGGACTTTAGTGGTCATAAGTTCGTATTCCTCCCAAGTGCATGGTAATGCACGAACATTCGAAGCAAGCGTTTCGTCAAGAAGGCCTAGGTCTAGCCTCTCATAGCTTCTAGCAAATGTAGTGAAAGTTTCGTCTAACATTTTAATGCAGGTTATTAAGTCATCCCCAGAAGTTGCGGCAAGGTCCTTAGCCAAAGAGAGGAAAGGTCGTATTGCATATGAAGGTTTAAGACCCGCTGGCGGGGGTGGTGCAACTGGACTAGATAGTTGTGACTTCCTCATCAGTGTCACGGGTTGGGCCTTGCACTTTGAAGCACTTTGAGATGCTGCAGGAGGCTTCGGAGGCATGGGGGTTGTGCTAGGTTCTGAGTGAACAGTCATAGTGGTTTGTAAGTTCTCTGGATTAGGTAGGTTTAAGGCCTGTGGCATGTACTTTGGTCGATAGATGAGTTGAGGCTTGCTAGCCACAGCTGGCCAGGGCCTGTTGACTATGCGCTGGGCGCCCTTTGTGCAAGCCTCTCTCATTAGGGTGAGATTACTTGTAGATGGGCTTCGTAGCTGGCCATTTTTAGGCACCCAAATCCAGGGATTGCCCTCGTAGTATCCTTGTACTCGCAAGAGATCTTTGGGAATCCAGCGCGGCGTGGTTGTGTGTCTACGGCGATAGCGCCTAGACTACCTCTTGGGTCGGGACGGTTGATAATTTTGACGTTTAGGATCATACTTGGGTGGTCTACCGGATGTGGTTTTTTCCGTTTTGGCACCCATAGAAACTTGGACTCATTGGCCTTGTAAGCGCTCTTGGTGGGCTTGGGCCTAGGGTTGAGAGCCCGGCACGAGGCCGTAGTTTCCGTCCGTTCAGATTTGGGCTGAAGCGTGGTCATAGGATTTTCTACCGATGGCTTTGTAAAAGTGGGGGAATTAAGACAGCCCTTGCTGAAAGTCGTCACTATGCGCACATTGCCAATAGCAAGATGTATGCGGTTTAGGTTGTAATCCACATTGCAGTTGGTTTGCTCCTTGAAAGTGCGACCCAATAGTGACACATTACCAGCTCCCTTAGTGTCAGGTAACACATGGAAGAAGGCTGGTAAACTTTCAGACTCGATGGAAACGACCACCTTGCACTTCCCTAGGAGTGGATAAGCGGTACCCCCAAACGGGGTGAGTTTGGCATTAGTGGGCTGTAGTTTCGGTTGACCAATGCATGTCCAATGGTCATGCATCAAGATGTTGTAGTCAGCACCTTCATCAATCAAGGCTTCAAAAGAATACACCACTCATGCTGCGACTGTGATCCGCAAGTACGCCGGTGCCACTGCTTCTTCATCCTGATCTGTAAGGTCAGTTACAGTAGCCATGCGAACGTTCAGTGGGGGTTCTAGCATGGGTGGCTCATGTAATGGATGTGAAGGAGGATAGTACTTCTTAATGCGGCTGCCATTAAAAAAGCCTATTCCTTCACCGCCAAGTGTCTCCAACTCGACATTCCCAGTCCTACAGATCACGCATACTCTGAAAGGCCCTAGCCCCCGAAACTTCATCTTCTGTTTATGTCCTTTTACCGAGTACAGCAGAACAAGGTCCCCTTGTTCGAAGTCTCGCTGCTTGACATGCTTGTCAAACCACATCTTTCATCGAGCCTTTTCACAAATCAGAGAGTGAGTGGCGAGGAGTCGAGTCTCCGTTAAGCGCTCGAGTTCCACCAAGCGGTTGGTCCAAGCCTCTCTTCCCTCCCAACGCTCCTAGACTGCTAGCCTCAAGCTAGGGATGAAGAATTCTAACGGTAAAATGGCTTCAGTTCCGTACATCAGCCTAAAGGGCGTTTGTCCTACAGCCGTTTTATAAGCTGTGCGATAGGCCCACAAGGCCGCCATTAGCTTGTTGTTCCAGTCACTTCTCGAAGTAGACACGACTTTTGTAAGCACATTGACTAGGATTTTATTTGTGGATTCGGCTTGGCCATTAGCCTGAGGGTAATAGGGAGAGGACTTCCGATGAATTATTAGGAAGGTAGAGAGCAAGTGGGCAATCACTTCATTAATGAAGTGTGTGCCTTGGTCGCTTACAAGTTCGATTGGACAGCCAAACCGTGAAATGACCTGCTCCCACAAGAACTTTGCGGTGGTTCTAGCATCATTCTTCCTCGTGGCTCGTGCCTCTGTCCATTTCGTTAGATAGTCGGTCGCCACTATGATGTATCGAGCTTGGGAATATTGTGCTGCAGGACTGACAGGTCCAATAAAATCGATGCCCCATTTTTTGAAGGGTTGTCGGGCTATGACAGAGGTCAACTCCATCTTGTCCTTTTGCATAGGCACTTGGTCCTTTGGCACTCATTGCAGTGCTTTACAAATTTAGCTGCATCGCGGAATAGGGTGGGCCACCATAGTTGGGATTATAGCACCTTTCGGGCTGTTATGTCCCCGCTAAAGTGTCCTCCAGCGATTCTGCCATGTGCTTCATTCAATGCGTCGTGCATCTCGTGTTCACATACACATCTACACAATAAACCGTCTTGTCCCAGCCTGTAGAGTTGGCCAGCTATCAATTGGTATGGCTGAATTTTCAAGATAAGTCTCTTCAGCTTGGCCTTCTCAATGGGTCGCTCTGATAGTCCATTTTCTAGCACTTGCACTATGTTATCGGCCCAATACGGCGTCAGATCTGCTTTAAATAATTCTTCTTCACTAGACAAGTTAAAAAGATGGGCGTCTGGCAAATCTCAGGCATGCCTTGCCCAGCGGCTTCGCCTGTGTGGGTATGCGGGACATGTGGTCAGCCATGTAGTACTGCTTTCCTTTGCATACAACCACAGAGAAGTCAAACTCCAGTAAAAGGAGTAACCATCTAGCTATGCGCCCCGTAGCGCAAGGCTTGTTCACAAGATACAGTAGGGCCTGATGGTGGTCAACAAAGAAGACAAAGGGAGTGGCCAACAGGTAATGCCTAAATTTCTTTAGGTGGTACAGCCTACACCTTTCAAAGACAGCATTCCGTGGCAAAGGCAGTCTTGTGCCTGTCATCGGGGTGCACTTGCACTTGATTGTAACCCAAGAAACCATCCAGAAAATTGTAGGCTTCCTTCCCTACTACCCTCTCCAGCATGTGCTCGGTGTAAGGTAAAGGATAGTTATCCCTTTTCGTAGTGGCATTCATCTTTTTGTAGTTTACGCACACTCGGATTTTTCCATTTTTCTTCATGACAATCACGATAGGTGATACCCAGTGCGTGTGCTCAATCTCATATATGAAACCTGCCCTCATGAGTTTATCAATCTCCTCCTTCACTGCATGGGCGTGCTTGGGATTCATGGGGTAAGGTCGTTGTTTTGTTGGCACTGCATCTGGAACTATTGGGATGTTATGAGTCACGACCCTGGGGTCGACTCCCTTAAGTCCAAGCAAATACGTCAACGTACTCTTGCAGGAGCGCAACAAGTTTGGTCTCTTCCTCCTCCCCCAAGTCATCTGCAACGAACACCGGTCTTGGTTTTTCGCCTTTCCCAGCCAAGTTAACCTCTTTGACTTTGGCAGGTCCCTCGATCGGTTCACTAGTCTGACCTTGTCTTTTTGCACCTAACAGGACCACCACTCTGTCGCCCTTTTTAAATTTTGTAAACCGTTTGGGTAGATCCTGTGGTTTCCTCTGCCTTTCCGCTTCTGAGTCCCTTGCTTGCTTCCTGGCCTCCTCTTTTAGTCTCCTGCGCCTCAGGTGGACTGGCAAGTCTCCCTTGGTGTGTTTGACCTTAGAGGGTTGCGGTATCTCGGGATCACTTTCAGTGCTAACTTCCGACTTTGAGTTGAAATCGCATCCCTCACTTGAGGAAGGTGTTTCCCCAGGGGGTCGTAGTTCCGTAGGTGAATTTGTCTTGAGCATTGGAATTACCGATGGTTGTGCTACTCCGGCTTGCTCGTAATCCATGGCTCCTATTCATTCTAGCCATGATCTGTCACACTCCATTAGCATGGCTCCTTTTTCATTCCGACTGATCCCTTCTTTCCTAGGCCTTAAGTCTGCCCTGATTTGCTCTATCGCTTTTCCCTCCATGTTGTACTCTATCATGTCTACCTCTTCTTCACTCTCTTCTCCCATAGAGTGACAGTCCTCATACTCCTCATCGTCCAGGACCTGTTCTTCTGACTGCTCATCATCCCCCAAGCTTCCCTCTTCAATCTCCTTGTCGTCAGTAACTAAAGCCCAGTTATATAATAAGTTCAAGTCGTGGACCTTGGTCCATTTCCATTCTGGTTTAGCTAAAAGGTCACGTAGAGGTTTTAAGTTAGCAGCCAAATTGCCGTCCAATTTATCGGTCAGATACTCTACGATTTTCTGAAGCTCTAATTTGTTGTTGGGGATGCGGGACGAGGCCGGTTTGCCTGGGTTGAGTGAGCTTCCTGCCATCATGCAGAGTGGCACAACTGGCCCCTCAGTTGGCATCGTAGCGGTTTTAGCAGCCTATTGATGTGGTCCTTCCTCATCCGAGAATGGTAGGTCAATGGTTGCCAACACGTGCATCCAATCCCTCTCATCCTCAGGGCAAGGAATATATCTAGCGAGCGATCCATAAGGTTTGGTCGTTTGAGTATCGCCTTTTAGCATAGCCGAGATGGCAGCTAGGTCGACAGGTGTTGTCGTCCAAGTGTCCATCTCTACCCTCACTTCACTAGTTATGTTCCCTAGGAAAATCAATCCATTGCCCCAGTCCTCTATGACTCGTGCATTCCTCATCCAAGGTCGGCCTAATAGTATGTCGTAATCCACTCCCTTCATGACAATGAAGTTTACCAAAAATTGCACACCGGCAATCTTTACCGGCCAATTCTTTAGGACCCCAAATGGTCTTACCTTCATTCCGTTTGCTAGCGTGACATTGAATCTAGCAGCCTCTACAGGAGGGTTTCCCCATGCCTCTAGGACCGCATGGTTTAGCACACTAACACCGGCGCCTGTGTCTACAATTCCTTTCCGAGTCATGTCTCTAGGATGGGCAAAACTGTGTGCATTTCAGTGCCTTCCCAAAAAGCATTGATGTGCAAAGAATTAGGATCTGAGTGTAGAGTTAGACTTGGGATCCATGTGACTGCATCATGATCTTGCGAATCAGCACCCGCAAGCCCTACGTGTCCCTCGATCGAGTCTTTTAACTCCTACCACAAGGAGTGATTTTGCCTAAGCAGATCCTCCAAGCTTAGAGTTACTGGAGTGGATAGCAAAGTTGTGAGGAGGCTATTGGACCCTTGTCTTCCTTTGAGGCTAGCAGTTCTAGGCCATGCATTTTGTCTGCCCTAGTAAGCTTCCCCCCGGCCTTGCTGCTGAGTCGCTCCTAGTGGTGCAGGTATGCTCCTAGCCTATGGTTTTGAGGGTGAGACTGGTGTGCTAACACTGGAGAAGTCATCCATAGGGTCTTCCAATATGGGTTCAGCATCTTTGAGGTGCTTTTGGGCATCCTTGACCCACTCCTTGACCTTGGCTATAGCTTCGAGTTGCCATTTGGGGTGGGGATATTCCCCTACCTTGGCACTCCCTAGCTCTGCTGTCTTAGGAGCTGAGGTCTCTGCCTCTGCATTTGTGACCTTCTTTCCCGTTACCAGTGTAGTCGTTTCCTCGGTTTTAAGGGTTATCTTCGCATCGGTTCTCTTTTTTCGTCTCCTTCGGCTTTTCTTCCCTATTGAGGTTGCATCAAGGTTACTTGGCCCTGGCAAGGAGATGCCTGCTTGTTTCGTCTGAGCTCGCGTCATAGCATGTAGCGGGATGGGCGTATCCTCACTACCAAAAGTTTCCACTCCAAAGAGCCCCAAAGGCACCGATGGCATGTTGGCAGCACTCGTTGATGGCTTCCACCTAGGACAGTCAGGAAACAGATGTGTGATTCCACACTCTGTGCATCAGAGATCTGCTTTGTCTTTGTTAGCTTGTTCTCACTCTGGGCGGCGTGATGAAATGTGGCCTGGGTGGCCGCAAGTCCAGCATGTGACTGGATCCTGGCTAGGCCCTCCAAAGCCTCTGCCTCGTCCTCTTCCTAAAGCCATCATCTGCAGTGGCCGATAGTCCATCAGGACTGGGTTGCCCTCCTCATCGTAGGATACATACGGATTGACATATGCCTCTTCCTCATTAGGCTCCTCCACAAAGTGAAAAGGAGCATCGCTAGGTGGGTGAGTCACAAAAGGCCCTGGTGGCTTGGGTATACCTGTTGGGTTCATTTCCAGCCTAGGCACGACAGGTCTTGAGTCAGTTGTGCTGGAAGAGCTAACTGGGTGCCCCTGCCAAAGAAATTAGGTGGCCTATTACCTAAGTATGGAGGGTTGTACTGATATGTGTATGGGAATCTCCTCGGCATTCTGCAATGCGCTGCATCATGTCCGAATCTACCGCAATTTGAGCACGGCCGAGATCTAGAATCTTGGCACTCCACTGGGAGGTGATTGCCACCGCAGTATACACATTGTACATGCAATCTCATAGGCTTTCTAACGAGCTCTTGCAACCTCGCAATCTCCATTCTCATCTCTGCCATCCCTTGGTCGTGGTCTACACTCTTTCCCTTGTCCTGCGTGCTAGCAGTTACTTTTTCCCCCAAGGTGGTTGATCTCTCAGGGTCCCTCTGGCTTGCACTATCTCGGTTGGTAGCCCTCATGCTTCATTCCCTAAGTTGATCATCTACGCATATTGCCTCCTCGTCTCATTGTAAGGTGGTACTGGCCAAAGCCTTGTAGAGCTCCTCACTCCGAATCCCGTTCATAAACACTGTAGACACAGCCCTCTCGGTAGGTCACTCATTGGCAGGGATTCTCTTGTAGAGACTGTGCACCTGAGTGACGTAATCCCTAACGTCCTCCTTCTCCCTTTGACTGATATTCATCAACCTAACAATGAGGTTATCAGAATACCCTGCTTCGAAAACCTCTTGATGAAGAGGCCCTTAAGGCGACCAAAGTTTGTACATTCTGCATCATCTAGATTAGAGTACCAGGTCCTCCCCTTGTCGCCTAAGCACAGGCCGAAGGCTTGAGCTCACTGCGCAGGGTCAATAAGACCGTTTGCCTCACACACTTGCTCGAACTGCTCCATGAAGCTGTACAGGTCACTGCTAGGTTCATATCGAGCTAGTTGTTTTGCTACTATGGGGATTCTAGCCTGCCCTTTAGCCCCTTGCGTGATTCCCAATCTTGACAGTAGCGCAGTGGCTAGGGTAGTAGCACTCTGTTCTACGGACGTATTGTCCATGAGTCGCTTTGCCACCAGTTCACTCAACGTCATGCCAGTCTCTACTGCCCGTTCCCTCTCTACATTCGGTCTGGACTTGGCTGCCCCAGCTAGGTCTAGTACTCGTCTAGCCTCGTACATATCCACGTCTTGCTACAGCCTTCTAGCCCTTTGCTCATGGTTGTAGGCAATTATGCCTTCCAGCGCTCTCTTGATAGCTCTTCTCTCTTTTTCCAGGTTAGCCACTACTTCCTCTACAGGTCTACCTTGGATGGCGGTCCTGGTGAGTAGATCGTAGTCGTGGACCAGTTCCTGGACCGAGGTTGAAAATTCTCCTAAGTCTAATTGGTCTTCCCCTTGGTCGCCTCTTGATCCTGACATGGTTTCTGCTTCCAGCTCCACGAGATTGTCTATGAGTCCAATTAGCTCTGGCAGCTTCCACTCCTCTATCTTGTTGCTTCCCGTGTCTTCATGTTTTCTCTAGGTACTACTAGTAGGGCGCTCATGCACCTATCTAAGTCTTGGGGTCTTCTCCTATTAGTGGGTTCCTTAATGTTATTAGGTATCCAGATGTGTTCCTTGTTATTTGAAAGCAGCGGCGATCCTTACTCACACGTTGTGCTTAGTGCTTTCGTGATGCTTGGTGCGAAAACAAGCTTTTCTCTTTTCTTGCTGTGCAGGCTTAGTGGAGCACAAGAGTGAAATGCTGATGCAGAAAGCGTTTAATGCAAACTCCACCTTGTTTCTTTCCACGTTCTCAGCCTAATTTGAGTTTCCAACTCGGTTCCCGGTTATCCTACGATCTTTCCACACCCTAAGTTTGATTAGTCTCTGTGGTCCTAATGGTCGAACTGGGTCTTGGGGGGTGTTCAGGGTTGCATCCTGGGGTCAGGTCTATGGCAAGGCCAGCAAAAGATCCTTATCTTTTTGTTCTGGCAAGATGGTCCGATTCTAGGAATCGGACAGGGTTGGTCCCGGACGGTCTGATTCTGGTAATCAGACCGGTTTGGCTCGACTCTAATAGTCGGACGGGGTTGGTCTGATTCTGGGAATCATCCGACCCTGGTGGTCCGATTCTGGGAATCGGACCAGGAGGATGGTCCTACTTTTGAAGTGGTCCGGGTCCGAGTCCAGCCCCAATGGTCCGACTACGAAGTTCCGATTCTAATGGGCAGTCCGAGTACCATGTGGCATGTCCGATTGGGTTGGTCCGATTCTGGCAATCGGACCAGTCTGGTCCAACTCTCTCTCAGTCAGACGCGGTCTGATTCTGGGAGTCGAACGGTCCGACTCCAGAGCTCAAGTGGTCCGATTCTGGGGATCGGACCACTGCGGGTTGGTTCGACTGCGTCGGCGGCGAGCGCGATTCCGGCGCGTTTGAATCCTTCCTAATGCCTGTTGCACTCAATCACCACAGAATTCCCACAACTGATTAGAGCACTAATGGAACACACCGGACTCACCTGAAGCAGCACGAATCGAATGCGCCTAGAATCGGGGTCGCGTTTCCTCGTCCTGTGAACCAGAAGCTCTCTCTCTCTCTCTCTCTCTCTCTCTTTCTCTCTCTCACATAAGGCCAACTAAAGAAATGAGGTCTATCCTAGCCTCCCAAGCCTCTTAAGGTCCTTTCCGAGCACTGCAAAACCTTACAGCCAGTTCCATGTCCCTGTTTCACCCAAAAACTTGAATCTCGGCCCCTGTTTTCTTATTTCCAGCAGCAGCCAGAACCCCTATTTTCTCTTTTCTTACCCTAATCTAACCTTAATCTAGTGCAAGCAATATGAAAAACAGAAATGCAGAACAGTAGTCCTAATCTAATGCTTCCAACAAACCCAAATACTTACCTGTTCCACGGATTAAAACCTCCTAAATCTCCTAGTTATCTCGAGCACTGGTTTAGGCTGCAAACCCTACTTCCATGCTCAATCTGATGCATGCGATGCTCAAGGCTCGATTCTGTCTGTCCCGGCAACGGAACCAAAATGGAGGGGAGCTTCAAGCTCTACCCCGAGACTTGCGGACCACTTATTGCTCAAGTGTTTCGAATCGAGCAGCCATGGCTACCTCTCACATAGCCGACGCGCAATGCCTACCTTACGGGTGTAGTGAGCTTACCTTGATGCTCGATCGAGTACCCTCCTCTTTCTTGCACACCGATAGCTCCACGATCCTTGAGGCAAGCTCAAGCAACCTCAATCCCTCTCCCATGAGCTTCATCCTCCATAGCCACATGCGAGACAAAAGAAGAGAAGAGAGGAGGAGAAGATGAAGAGAGAAGATGGAGAGCTTCTTCTCCAAGATCCCTCACTCTCACACAATCACTCCCTAACTCCCTCACACTCTCTCAATCCCTCTCTCAAGCACAAGCAAGAAGGTAAGAAACAAGAGAAGAAGAAGAAGAAGCTTTTGCCACACACAAGAATCATCATGGTGTGTGATACACATGATGATTTTGTAGATTTTGATATACAAGATGCCTCAACACATGTTGCTAAGGTGGCTCGATATGATGGCACGAATGTCGATGACATCTCTGTCATTGTGAGTATCCAAGAGCAGATTGAGGATGCAACGCCACAATATGAGATCTCAGATAAGGAGTTTGAGCGGTTGCAAAAAAGCCTTTTTGGTCCTCGACCCGACTACACAATACCTTCCCAAGAGAGGGACAAGGGTGGCCTAGTTGTAGGAGCAGACCTAGATGCTCCATAACAATAACAGATAGATGATGTAGAGAAGGTAATGTTATCAGATTCACATGCAAGTTTACTAGTAGGGCCTCTGGTGGCCAAGGCTGCTTTGGGGGCCCAATCCCAATAAAAATTTATCCCAATGGTCCTAATGCCCTAGAGGCCCTACTGGTAAATTTGTGCATGAATCCGATGTAAATATCTTTAGCACACTCCATAATAAAAATTTATCCCAATTGTCCTAATGCCCTAGAGGCCCTACTGGTAAATTTGTGTATGAATCCGATGTATATATCTTTAGCACACTCCATGTATAGTGAGATTGATATTGAACTCATGTGATGCAGGACATTGTCTATATAGATGAATTTTCATTTAGACAAGGTGGCTAATCTGGTAGCCAAAGAAGGGTGCAAGACTCGACATTGAAGTTGTACATCAGCCAGCTTGTGAGCAACATTATTATATTTCATAAAACATGCTCTTCGGCTTTTGCTAAGAACTTCCTGAAGTTGACGGCACTAATGAAGGCTGGGGCCTTTCAAGACCATCCTGACAAACTCCAACTTGGAGAAAGTAGTGTTGCTTTGATGTTTGAAGCTTCTCTACTTATTCTCTAGATTTGGGCCACTTTTTTCCATGGTAGCCTGTGGCATGGTTACTGGCGTTCAAGTCCCCAATGTCATCAAGTAGGAACTATTAGGGCAAAATGTTTTGCTGCCTATGATCAAGAATAGCTGTAACCATGGGGAGTGTAGCTCGAAGAAGCCTAGGAGAGAGTAGATGTACTTATTGACAAATGATATCTCATCGCCAATGTAATGCACTTTGTAATCTTCTCTTGAAGTAATGAAAACCGATGTTTGTTGGATTTGCATACAATGTAGTTTGTCATATGTATCATTTATTATTGTTTTTAACTTGAATGTTATGTTTATTTGTCAAATTTATATGCAATACTATTTGTATCCTAAATTTAATACATAGTGCTTTATCAAGTTCATGCGCAACATGTATTCATTTGAACGCATGTAATGATAACTCAAAGACATAAATAAAACAAATAATAAGTGAATAAATAAAAATAAGACATGCCAAAAAATTATATTCATATTCATAACATTTTACATGGGGTCCATTACAACTAGTGATTACAAAATCTCTGTAGAAGCTACATTCCGTATAAGTTTTAGTAGTACACCCCTATCATTGTTGATCTCCGCGAGGACTATCCTTCCATCGTTGGAAGAACCTCACTATCTGTAAATCCCTATCAGTGACGGTGACTCTCCTTGCATGCACTGCTACATAGACCAAGTCTCCAAACAAGTCGATGAGGTAAGCTTCTGCAGCTTCCTATAGTGCAAGGAGGGCTTGGGCAGTCTAGCGTTTGGGTTGTTGCAAGTGCGATCCATCTGGGAAGTTCCTTCTATTGTTCTGAATTAGTATGTTGTCCATAATCTCTTGCACTAGCTTCTGGAATGGAGCCTTTGGTATGAAGAGGTCTGTGGTCTTCTAGTAATGGCGGATCTCACAAAGAGTCAATGTGCTTGGCCTCCATCGATGCTTGTGATGCTGGCGTGGTGGTGGTGGTGAAGCTGGGGGAGGTGGCCTGTGTATGGGATTTCTAGGGAGGTGTCTTCGAGCCGCTTGCTTGGTGGTGCCATGTCTTCTAGGAGAGAAAGCTCAAAGCTCAAAAGTGAAATGTGTAAAATGGTGAAACTTTAAACTTATAGCCAAACTTTTAAAAAACTACTTAAACTTGAATTAATGTATCCAGGCTTTGAAAAAATATGACCAATGATCTCATTGACATGAAATTTTACCTTTGGACTCCTCTAGGACACATCAACTACCCAAAAAAAAATGCCTCATTAAAAGCCTCTAGGACACATGTCCAAAGGCTGGCGTTCGAGGCCCTGAATCCCCAGATTCACGGCCCCAGACATGAGCCTCTGGACAGGTGTCCCAAAGGCTTATAATGGGGCCAATTTTTTAATATCCATGAGTTTTTATGATGCCTTACATGTGGGTGAAGTTTCACCAGATTTCGATTTATAAAATTGATGGTTCAATCATTTTTTGAAAATGCATTAACTGGATTATACTTGACTGATATCAGAAAAACTCACTACCGAGTATGCGCAACTGCATATTAATTGTGCAGTCAACCAAACTACGTGAAACATTGGAAACTTAAAATTTCACAAAAAATAAGTCATGGGTCAAATGGAATATCATATATCGGATATAGTATTGCCAAACTGCTAAATATAGTAAATATATAGTGCATCGGCCCATGTACAACTGATCACTAACGTGTGCATGTTTGCACATGGAATTTATCATCAACGAAACTAATTTCAAAATTAAAAACTTGAAAATACGCCCAATGCAAATCATGGTCAAAATAGAATATCACATATCAGATTTGGCATTACGAAACCATGAAATACACGATAGATAGTGCATCACACCAAGTATAACTAGAGCTAGGAAAAATTTAGCTCCATTTTGCAGGCCACTGTTATCAAATACTTGAAGGTCTACTAGAAAGATAACCCAAAACTAGGCTCCTTACAATTTACAACCAAACTTAAGCTAAAAACATAGATGCAAATACAAGGTAGCTTCTCAAAGCATATTGTTGGCATTAAGATTAAATGCATCCTTGTTGGATCCTATGAACAAGAACCATATATATGGGCTTAATAATGGTATGTCAGGCATGAATGGCTAAAAGTTAATAATCACTCATTAGATCAATCAAGTAACTTTTAACTACTTCTTGGAGAGCAAGTAAGACTTGGCTTGACCATCGCCCCACATTCCTTACTTGGTTCCTTGAAAAGAACTTGTGATGATGCCCTAATTGCAGATCTTGTAGTATTTCTCACGCCAACCTAGAGAATAATGCCTTAGGAATAATCAAGTTGGCACTATTCTGGAATTTCCTTATCTCATATAGCGCATCTGTGCCTGGTCTCCATCTTCGCTTCTTGTATTACCAGCTGGAGTAGTAGTGGGAGGTGGAGCAACTAGAGCATGTGGACCACCATTTCTGGACAATGGCAAACCATCATTATTGACCACACTAGGGCCACCATTGTTAGCCATAGTAGTGCCACCATTATTACGGCAATAGGGCCACCGTTATCAGCCACCACCAAGGGACCTTGTCACTCATAGTACACTCACTAGATTCGGAAGAGTGTTGAGCTCTTGCTCTTGCAGGTGCCTTCTTGATAGGAAGCTTGGAATGTGCCATGGTTGTGATGATGAAGGATAGAAAGATGGAGGGTAGAGTGAAGAGTAATGGGAAAAAAGGAAAGGAGAGACTTCACTTAAATACAAAACTTTTAAACTTATTGTGGTATAAATGAACTTTAAAATTATCATTTCATTTCATTTCTCCACCCCATCCCTGCCTCTCTCTGTCTCTTACCACCCCCCTCATGCCCCTCTCTCTCTAGACCAGTGAATGTTTCAAGGTTTGGAATTTTCATATATTTGTCTTAGGATTTCAAAATCAACTTTTCATAATTAAAAAATATAGTTTAAAATTGACTTTGAAAACCATAGTGACAAACCTTCGAAATTTTAAACAAAATTTACAAGACATCTCGTGTTAAAGATATGAGTATTGATGTGTCGTATCCTTATTACTTGTGCTCTCTCATGGACTCTAAATGCATCAAAAGTATTATCTTTATCTAGGTCTCCATTTCTTGCCATCTCTCTCTTGGGTTGCCAACATTCTGTGTGGCGTTGTCTAGCTATGCTATTTTTATATCTTGCTTTTCTCACTTCATATATTACCCTACTTATAAATTCTACTTGAGAGGTTTTGGAATTATTCTCTTTTTCCTCATATCGTATCTCCAATCTCCTATACCACCATTGTAATAATTGCCTCATAGTATTGGAATCATTGATGTCACCTCCATGATCAGTTGCCTTTTGAAAAGCACAATAAGCTTGCCAGTGAGATCGTTCTATGCCTTGAGTTGACCATACTACCAAACTTCCTTAATCTGAAAAGTATGGACCATGTGCTTCAAGTATATGCTACACAAGAAGAGAGATTAGAAACACAAACTAATTCAAAATGATGATTTTTTTTGTAATGGTGACAATAGTAACCATATAGTGTTTTATGTTGTTGGTAGTCCATGCCTCCACCATGGACTTATAAAAATTAGTAACTGTATCTTTAAATATATTGGCATTACCATCCCTAAACCTCAACTTTTGTAAGAGAGCTACTAATCTATCTAGGTTTATCCACACTTATACCTTTGCAATCCTCATGTGTCCCCCATTGCTCCAATACGGAACATCAAGGTGCAACTTTTTCCATGCTTCATACTTCTCTAGTTGTTTTACAAGTATATTGCCTTCATCATCTCAAGGTGGAGATATAAACTTCCTAGCCTTGGGTCTACCAAAGTATGGTTTACAAGGGATATTTCCACTCTTGCCCGATTTTTTATTGTCCTTTTTTATTTCTACTTGGCCCTTGTGTGTCCCCCATTGCTCCAATCCAAAAGAGCAAGGTGCAACTTTTTCCATGCTTCATACTTCTCTAGTTGTTTTACAAGTATATTGCCTTCCTCATCTCAAGGTGGATATATAAACTTCCTAGCCTTGGGTCTACCAAAGTATGGTTTATAAGGGATATTTCCACTCTTGCCTGATTTTTTCTCGTCCTTTTTTATTTCTACTTGGCCCTTGTGCAATCCAACTTCAAGGAGGACTTATTCTACCTTCTTGCATATAGCATCAGCTTCTAACATGGGCTACATCTTGTCTACAAAGCATATACATTCATATACTAGCTTCTCAATTATTCTAACCAAACAATGCAATGTGCAAAAGTGAACCATTGTTAGTGGTATTTCCAAAATAGGGTGCCAGTTTGGATCCGTTGGAACTAGCATTCCATTTCTCATGACTTTTTGATCACATGTTGGAGCACCTTGTTGTATTGCCTTAGCAAGCCATTCTTTCTTTCCATCTTTTCCTTTCTTCCTAGTTTGCATGTAGTATATGCACAAAAATTTTGCATTTTTTGCATTTGATAAACCAAACATACACTTCAATGTTTTTAAATCACCTGCAAGACACCATTCAACTTGATAGTCCCCAAACCCCTCGATGTGTAAAATTACTCCATTATTTTACTGTTGAATAACACTAGGTATATTAGTAAGGTTAAAAAAAACTTTAAGTACTTCATGGTCCTCCTTTGGTACTTCAAATGCTGCAAGCCACCATATTTCATTCTCTGATTGTACATTGAAGTATAAAGGATGATTTTCATTGATGTTGGGATCCAATGCTTGATTCATAAGTGTTGTACTCACACGTTCAAGTTTTTGCCCCTTAATAATCTCACTCTCATCAAGTCTGAGGAAAAACTTAAGCTTGCCTCTATATTCTTCCATAGACATATCGTAGAACTTGACCATAGCAATCTGAACCCTACATATATCCAATATAAAGTGAAAGGGAAGTGAAACCCAGGAGGAAGAAGCTTGGCGGTGAGAGCTATGGCAGATGGAGAGCAAGAGCCAAAAGAGAGAGAGACTCAAAAGTGGAAACTCCAACAACCACAATGTGTGGCCGGGCCTTTCTTTATTCAAATTGTCACTAAAAGAATAAAGAATAAGTGACTGTGACGGGCACTCGTCACCTGCAGTGTGTAGTGGCAGGTACTGTTAGTATAGTAATACATGGGCAGCTAAGCAGAGACGCCTTTACCCCCAACAATCTCCCACTTAAAGGTGAATCTGCCTCAGTCAGAGAGAAAAAAAAAGACAGTACAACATGTACACATGTACAACAGGATGAGGAAAAAGATGTCATCTCATCCAATGCCCATCAATCTCCCGAGGAAGGCAAAGCGCTCCATAGTGAGGCTCCTCGTGAGCAAGTCTGCAGGATTCTACTTAGTCAGAATCTTGACAAGGCCAACAAACCTATCCTCAACAACCTCGTGAATAAAGTGATACCTCACCTCAATATGTTTTGTCTTTGCATGGAAGACCAGATTCTTGGCCAAGTGAATGGCACTCATAGAATCTGAATGCAGTGTAGGCATAGCATCTGTCATACCAAGGTCAGCAATCAAACAACCTAACTAGATAGCCTCCTTGCAAGCCTCTATGGTGGCTGCAATATATTCGGCCTCTATAGTAGAAAGGGCCATACACTTCTACACCCTGGACATCCAAGAGATAGCCCCTCTAGCATAAGTGAAGGCATAGCCAGAAGTGGACTTCCTACTATCTGCATGTTTTGCATAATTAGAGTCAGTGTACCCCACAACTCCTGTATCATGGTTGCCATAACAAAGACACATATCTACTATGCCTTTCAGGTACCTCATGATACCCTTCACGGCATCCCAATGTTTCTTGCCAGGTGTAACCATATAACGTGCCACAACCCCAACTGCAAAAGCAATATCTGGATGGGTGGCTATCATGGCATACATAAGACTGCCCACAGCTGATGCATAGGAAATCTTGGCCATCTCGACCTTCTTCTCATCTGTTTGTGGACAATCAGCCTATGAAACCTTCACATGAGAAGGTAATGGACAGCCAATAGGCTTAACATCCTGCATGCGGAAGCTCTCAAAGACTTTATGAATGTACTCCCTCTGTGACAGATAGAGTAGTCCCTAAGATCAATCACATGTAATGGGCATACCAAGTATATGAGAGGCATGTCCCAGATCTTTCATCTCAAAGATCTTCTTGAGTTGAGACTTAAGAGCATATAGCTCCTCATGAGTTGTCCCTGCTAAAAGCATATCATCCACATAGAGTACCAAAATCAATAAAGAACCGTCACGGGATTTCTTCCTGTACAAGCATGAATCCATAGCACCGTGACTGTAGCCCTATGACAACATGAATGCATCAAACTTATGGTATCATTCCCTAGGTGCCTACTTCAAGCCATATAGACTCTTCTTTAGCTTGCACACTACGTGTTCCCTACCAGGGTCTGCAAAGCCCTTAGGTTGCTCCATGTAAATCTCATCATGCAAGTCCCCATGTAAAAAGGCCATCTTAACATTCATCTGGTATAAGTCCAAGTCAAGCTATGCAACCAAGGCCAAGACTAAGCGTAGGGTGGTCATCTTGACCACAGGAGAAAAGGCTTCATCAAAGTCAACACCATGCTCTTGCTTGAAACCCTTAGCAACCAATCGAGCCTTGTATGCCGGCTTGGGGTGTCCAGGGGTACTTTTTAGCTTGTACACCCACTTGCATGGCAAAGCCTTCTTACCCTGAGGCAAGGAAACCAAATCCCAAATATGATTCTTATGCAATGAGTCAAGCTCAGACTGCATAGCCCTCTCCCAAGAGTAACAATCACCCCTGCGCATAGCCTCATCATAAGTAAGAGGCTTTCCTGCATCTGTAACCAATACATAATCCATAGAGGGCGCAAAACGGTCAGGAGGTCTATCTCTAGTAGAACATCTGAATCTAGGCTCTGCTGCCTGACCGACATCCTGTCTAACATCAACATGTTTCCAAAATGTAGTGGGAGCTCACACTCAACCGCCAAGACCCACGGATCACTTATAAAGCATTTAAAGCAAGCTCTAATATCTATCTTTCGCCTAGCCGATGCACCTCCGATCCCACGGGTGTAGCGAGCTTACCTAGATTCCCGAATGAGTGTCTTTTTCCCACAAGCACTTCGGTAACTCCACGATCCTAGTTGCAAGCTCAAGCAACCTCATGCCTCCTCCTTCGAGCTTCATCCTCCGTAGCCGTGTGTGGGTCAAGAGAAGAGAAGAAGATAAGAGAAGATGGAGAGCTTCTCCACCACGGTCCCTCACCCTCACTCACTCACTCCCTCGCACTCTCACACTCCCTCTCTCAAGCACAAACACATACAATCAAGGAGGAGAGAAGAAGAGAGGAAGAAGAAGCCACTTTAGCCACACACCAAAGAATGCGCTTCTCATTCACTTTTGAGTTTATATACAAGCTCTAAATCCCTTGGACACCCATCCTCTTTTTTACATTACCGAGCATCTTGCCAATGTCCTCTTTCTCTATTCCCTTCTTGTTGCCTTATTCATTGACCTATGTCCATCTAGATTTTACAATTTGCAGCGCCCCCCCCCCCCCCCCCCCCCCCCAATGAAAAAAATAACTCCTCCAACATAGTGTGGATGTCACATCAAGTAGTCACATCAATTTGGAATATTTTGAAATATGAGGAATCTCACAACGTGCTATAGATCAACAGAAAGAGCTCAAAGAATACATTCTAAATATCATGTGTGCAACAAATTTGGAGTTGGTTTGCAAAAATGTCACCCTAATCCCATTTTTGAGGAGAGAGAGTGAGTAAAACCCCCTAAAAGGCCCATTTTTTAGTCATTTTTTTTCCTAATGCTTTGTTCTAGTGCAAAGGAGTGATAGCTTTATTGTGACTAGTAAAAGTAGTATCACATGTACCATCTTCTATATTCCATATTGTGGTAGATTCATCATTGTAGGCTACAAAAATTCATGAAGAAGATGGCATAGTAAAAAACACTCCTCTCTTTCATACACACGGCCAACACACCCCCATCCATAGCTGAGATGTCATGACTAATGGTACTAAGTGTCATACCAAGCATCAATGATGTACTGAACAGCTTCAAATTTTGATTGGATATTTCGTTCAACTCCCATACAACTACTAACAAAGGAAATATTTATAAGCTACCACACACAAAAAAGAAAAACATACTACTAATGATGTTGACTTCAACAACTCTAATGCTTGACTTAAGACCATCACCCAAGGTTTTTTGCAAGTGGATGCATAGTGTCACAGCACCCACCCCCTCCAAACTTGTACATCCCCTAAATCTGCCCCACTATATAGCCACTTGGATCATACACCCATATGATCTTCACCCAACCAATCATGTGCATAACCACCCTGCCATCAAGATCATAAACCCAAATCATGAACATTCTCTAAAATGCATAGTAATCCCAAGCACTCCCACTTGGATCATAAGGCATTGATCATTCTCATGATATCCCTTTATGATATATCCATCCACAACCAAATCTATGAACTTGTTAGGTCCTCCAATGTCAAATGGCAAATCAAAATCCCATTTCAACATCTTGTATCCAATAGCTTCCCTTGCATAAACCATTGCCATCTTTTCCCCCTCATCCTACATATTAAAGCATATGACTCTAGCTTCAAGAAACCACAAGTGAACACACTCCTTGACATATATCTCTTTATGTAGTGCTAGAACATGACTTGAAAATGCATCTTCTTTGTCTTGCATAGGTGGATCAACCATTTGCACAATCGAGCACTCTCTCAAAACATATATATCTTTTGCATCCTCAAGTATCATAGCATCTTCCCTCTCTTGCACAATAACATATGCATACTCCATCACTGCATGATTGATGCTTTCCCGGAAGCATCAATAGCTAGTTGATCAAAATTATCAACTATAGCATGTATAACACCCTCCACTATCACTATATCAATCAATGCATTTGTGACTAGAACAACAACCAACATATCAGAAAACATAGTAGTATCCTTGATCAAGATCTCTTCATCTTCACATCCCTCTAGTATCACATCTGTTACAGTCAATACATCTGCATTTGTAGCACCAATCTACATGTTAGACACCATAAAAGCATCCATAGGCAAAATCTCTACATCATAAGTACTCCCTAGTCCAATGTCTATATTTGCAACGTCCTCCATCTCCTCCACGTCTGGTGATGGAAGCTCAGAAAACCCATTAGACAATTAGCACACAAAACTTGGCTTTATAAGCAAGCTTAATTTCTTCCAAGCTTTAAGAGCATGCTTACATTCTTCCCAGGTTGCTACATACATTCATCATATCTCTTGAACTTGTGCCTTGAAACTGCTCTCAACACTACATTCAAAATATCCAATCTTGTAATCATCTAGAGTACCATATTGCTGTAGCATTTCATAAAAAATTGTGAGAGAGCTAGATATAGCTTGATCATTAAATAGACCCATTTCCTCTACAGTTGTCTAAAGTGCTCCCATTACCAAATCCTCCATCTCGTTAGGTTCTTACTCTATAGTTCCTTGTGGCTACATATTTATGCCTTGGTGCAGCAATTGCATATGCATTGCATCCATAAATATTTGAATTGCTCGTATCTTGCAATCCATATCCAAATCTTTATATTTAGCCACTTGTACACAATCTTTTAGTATTTGCATATGTTGCATGTGAATGTCCCTGAAAAAGTCCATGTCATCTTCATGATTTCTATGACTTCCATCATACAATCCTAGCACAGCATTTCTCGTTAGGTTCACCACAAATGTGAAATGATTATCATGACATAAAGTAAGAAGAAAGAGGAAACCAATTGATAATAGGCAAGAGTCACCAAGAAGCCTACATCATAAAATCACAAGAATTTTGCTGCTCAACCCAAATTGCATAAAAGAAGCGAGCTCCACATAAACCCACAGATTGGATGGAGACTCCTTAGGTATCATTATATTTTCAAGCATTACATTCCAATGTACCTAACACAATATACTCATATAACTATAATCAAAGGCACTAAAAGCATCCTAGATATGTGTTGTCATGTATATCTCTTTATGGATCTCATAGGATCCCCAACCATGGTTTCCTTAATAATCATGACTTGCTTTTTCAAACACATCTCGCTGGCTCTTCCCACATGATAGATGTGCAAGTGATAAGCATGCAAGCAACATGAAAAGCACCCAATACATTTAAGGATTTCAAGTTAACACTGTTTGAGAAGGATGTGAATTTATCAACTATCAAGTGGAAATGAAACACCTTAGTAGCAAATAAGATTGATAGAAACTTAGAAAATTCAAATAGCTTCTTTGAGCATAACAAAGGATTGTGAAGACTTACTTCTAGTAAACTGAGTTGGCATCTAAAGACTACAACACACCATCATTCCAGCAATCGAATGCACATTATGGTGACAATTGCTAACAAACTCGCCACCACCATGGACTGAACAGAACTTCAGCCAATTGTACATAGTACCACCTATCTCTTGAACCCATATGCTCTAATCTCAATGTTTTCTCCTTTCTCAACATATGTGAGCTCTCAAATCATGTCAGCAAGTAGCCTCTATCAACACTCCAATGATGATTGAGTGCATACAGCTTCAACAAACATAGCTCTACCAAATGTTCTTTTTCCAAATCTTTCCAATTACAAAGCTTGAGAGCTACAGCAATAAGAGCAAGCTTAACAAACTATGCTAGACAAAGAAGTAGCATGCTGTATTTTTAAAACCTAAATTGATGCAAATCATATGCAATGTCATCATCTCCTGGTATAAGAAGTATGTGAGGAGGCAAAGAATTATGCAAAGCCTAGAGCAACATATCCACTAATATAGCCTTGTCAGTAGCATCCTTATTACAGGCTTTGGGACCGCTTTTTTTTTTTAATTCTCACTATTGAGTAAAATAGATCAAAATTATTTTTAGATTGCTTTTGGTAATTCATGCTACATACTATCAGGATCTATATAGCTCATTGGTCTTTTACTATCAAGAGGAAAATACGTGACCACACTATGAGCCCTTTTATTCCTGATTTATGATAGTATAAGAATGCATCAAAACTCTATTTTGAATATCAATACCCTTGATGATAGACTAGTTGGTGTCTTGTTTCTTATTTCGATGTAGTGTTTCAAGGAAAAGAGCTTCATCATTAAATATATGTTATGCACTAAATCTCTACAATACGTACACTTGAGGCATATACATCAGCTTCAAATCTCATCCCAAACCCAATAAACTCAATCATAGAAGGTATATACCACCATTTGGGTAGTGGTCCAAGTGGTGGAATATGTATAGAATGTAGGAAACCTATATGAGATGGATTTTGGTACTTTAGCCCTATTATTTATTATTATGGATTGTAGTAAAACAAACCACTAAATCAACTCCAAATCCCTTCAAAAATGTATTCTTGGATAGGCCAAAGCCTCTACCTATTGTAGAGAGATAGATGCTTTGAGCCAAGACCCTCGAACCAATGAAAGATGCTTCAAAAACTTCTATTTGCAAAAATACCCTATTGTATACCTTGACAAAACCCTATATATTTCAACCCAAAGAAGCTAGAAATACCCCTTTTGATGACCCAAAACCCTCTCCTTAATGTCAAAGATTATTCCACCCTATTCTTCATTGTTCAAGCTTGGAAAACCCTAAACAGAATGAAGAAAATTGACTTTAGCTGTCATACCCTTTTTAGGATAGCATGTATCTTCTTTAGATCAATCCCAAAACTCTTCTTGAAAGTCTTCAAATAGCCCTTGAAGATTACAAGAAGCTTCAACCCTCCCTTTCTCAAGCTTTTATGGTGACAAGCTCTCCCCTTTTGCTTTAGTTCGCATCCCTTCTTGAACAACATGTAGGCAGCCATAAAAAACATTGCAATCTAGCACAAAATTCTTTTCTTTTGCTACCCCACAATTCCGTTCCCAAAAGTCCCACCTCACTCCCACATCCCATGGGCATTGGGGCAGCCCAAAAACTTCAATCATGTTCATCTACTTTTAACCTTGCTAGCGACATGATTGGATAACTTGAGATTCAGTCACATACATTGAGCCCTTTATCATCACATGGAAACAAGCACTTACAAGAACAAAAAAAAAGTAAAACAAAAGGTTAAGACAACACTGACTAAGAACATTGAAGTCCTATGAAACAATGATTCTCTCAGGTTTTTCATGACTAAGAACAATGGGGGTAGACCTTCGGCCATCAATTATATCGGTTTGTTAAAAGACAAAAAAAATATTTTTAAATTCTATCATATTCTCTCTTGTATTTGTATTTCTTGTTATATTCCTTTTGTGCTCTTTTTTTTAAATATAGCTTTTTCTAATCCCATATGATGGATAGTAAGTATTTTACCCTTTCTATCTCAATTTCTCAAAAGAAAACAAAAAGCCGAATTCTATTCATGTGACTTTGATTTTTACTCCCATTAGAGCTTGATTTCCATGGATTTCATTGCTTAAAAATGTTAGTTTCTCAATTCTTTGACGGAGCCCATGGAAATGCCAAGATGTAAGTTTAAAAAACCAGGGCTTGCATTAGCATTTGTACTTTTGTTAGTTGTTAATAAGTACCCTAAACTTCATGATTTTTGAAGTAGAGATGTAAAAGGATTTATTGATGTGCTTCTAGAAATGCCTCAAATGCATCTTGATCTTCTTGCTAAGATGGAGTATAGACTTGTTGTAGTGAGTCCTAGATAAAAACATTAGCTATCATGAATAACTTTGACATTTTTATTTTTCTTGTTGATTTTGCACTCCTCTTCAACAAGACAGTCATTCATGTAGCTCAAGAGCAAATGCCAATGCAAGGAGATTTTTTTATTTTATTTTCCTTAATGATGACAAAGTTATAAAGGCAACATTGATAAAACTTATCTTTAAAGTAATTGTCACTCGTGTGGCTCAAGAGTGATTGCAAATGCTAGGAGATTGGTTTATTTCATTTTTCTTAATAACAACAAAGTTATAAAGCCACCTTGATACAAGTTATCTTTAAAGTAAAGTTCTACTAAAAAATTATACCATTGCAAAAATAAAGGTAAACTAGCACACTTTTTAATCAAATGTATATACTTTTCTAGGTATTGTTATAACAATGAGTATGTATGGTGTTTTAGAGCAAAGCTATCGAAGTATATGTTCACCAAAAATTCTAAGTTTTGAGAAGGATATCCAAGGCAAAAGGAAGGCTCATGAGATGTACTCACTTGGAAAGCTAGGGAGTCATGTTTGATAGTCATGCAATTGCATGCTCTAAGAAATACTGCCTAGATCCCATGAAACATGTAGACTTAGTTGATTACACTGCTCCTGAGTCTACCTCACATGGGAAGATTAACTCAGCTTGACTCATAAGGTCCCTAGTGACTCAACTAAGGTTTCCTATATAGACTAAGAAACAAGGGGGAGTAGAATGTAACCCCTTTGCCCATAGGGTGTAGTATAACCTCGACCCTCTAAAATAGCGCTATGTAGGATCTAAGACCTAGACCGTAAGAAAGTCAACATTTAAGCTCTATTGGTAACCTTGTTGAGAAGCCACCCAACTAATTGGGTCCACCCATCCATAGAACATCCCCGTCAAGGGAAACTACCCATGGCTTTCCATGCATATCTAATTACCTCCCGCAATAGTTAACTGTGACATTTAAAATTAACTTCCTTAATTAACCCATCTCACATAAGTTCTTTACACAATCTATACTATCTACTATTGACGAAAGGTTTTGCAAGGGGCAATGTGGCACATGTAGAGCCCCCCCACAAAACCTTTCAAGGGTTGCCCACATGCCCACAAAACATTTCGAGGGCCCATTTGTAGACCTACCTGCCAACTCTCGCAACCCCATAGGCACAATGTGCTTTGCGACATGAAGAGGAGACGCCTATATAAGGATGGGTCAAGGTTGAACATTTGCACTACTCCCTCACCCATTTTTGGGATGTAAAAGACAAGTGTCAAATGTTAAATATTAATGTTAAACGTTAAAAATTAAGGTTTAAATGTTGAAATGTTAATATAAATATTTATTTTATTAAATATTAGAATATTGTAGTGTGCACACAGTTAGTTCAATACTCAGACTCCCTCCCTGGTGTTGGGTATCCTCTTTCATTATGTAGTCAGGGCTCAATGTACATCAAGAAAGGTTCTCCTCAAGAAGGAGTCATAACTGCCTAACTATCGAGGGCTCTACTTGTGGACCAGCCACACTACACCTCCCCCCTGAAAAGAAAACTGAGCTACTGGAATGGAATAGTAGTAGCTGGAAGATAGGGCTTCATCCGCACCACATGTGCAGTGGTAACAGCTTTGTTGGAATTGCGTTGGAGCCTGTATGTGTAGGACCTGATGCGCTGTAGTACTGTGTATGGGCTTGGTCCTTGGATTGGGTGGTAGAGCCAGACTTGATGACCTATCTGATACTCGCGATGCTGGCAGCCTTGATCATACTGTCTTTTCTGTTTCCTTTGTGCATGCTAAAGGTTAGCTTGTAGGGAGCTTCGAAGTAATGGTTGCACATGCTGCAAATGTTATAACCATTCGACTGCATCTTGCCGAGTAGGTTGTAGTTTGCTGAGATCAATGTCAGGTGGAAGATGAGGGTCCCGTCCATATAGGGCTCGAAATGGGCTCACTTTTGTGGAGGCTTGAACTGTTGTATTATAGGCATGCACTGCATAGGGTAATACTTGATCCAAGGTTTGATGTAATGGATCTACGTAGGCTGCAATGACTTGTTTAATCATCCAGTTGAGACGCTCGGTTAGGCCATTCGTCTGAGGGTGGTAGGGGGATGAAAACACTTGATTAATTCCTAAGCTTGCGCTTAGCACCTGCATGATTTCTCCTGTGAATTGTTTGCCCTGGTCAGATAGCAACTGCTAAGGGCATCCATGGAAAAAAATGATTTTTTCTAGTAGGGTCCTGGCTACTGTTGTCGTTGTCGTATCAGGAATAGCATGTGCTTCACACCACTTTGTCAGATATTCTATCATGACGACAATGTATCTATTGCCATCCAAGGAGGTTGGGAATGGGCCAAGCAAATCCCATCCCAGCATTTGGAAAGGTTCCTGAACTTGTATAGGTTCTAAAAATCCTACATTTGCTAGAGGACTTTTGGTTAGCTGGCATGTTCCACAATTCTAAACAAATTGAGAGATTGTATTCCTCATTTGTGGCCAATGAAAGCAAGATCGCATGAGTTGCAAAAGGCGATGGAAACCCAGATGACCTGCTAATGGGTGTGAGTGATAATACTCCAGATAAGGGATCCATAGAGCTTGTGGTAAATATATTCTTGGAGACTGATTATTGGCTTGGTAATAAAGGACCTAATCTACCAGCAAGAAGCGCTGTTGAAGTGGATGAAGTGCGTGAACCCTGAGCTGATGAATGATCTGCTGGATTGCAGGGTCGTTGTGCTGAAAATATGCCATTCGATCAAGCTGTATTGGAAGGTCTTGAGGTAAGGGTAACTGAAACTGTGTTGCTGAAAATTCAGTTCGAGAAAGGCCATCTGCGATGTAGTTAGTGACTCCTTGCCTATATTTGAGTTCGAAGTTGTACTCTTGCAATGCCAACGCCCACCTCAGGAGTCTATCAGGGGGATGATGTTTGTGTAGAAGGGTGATTAAAGGTTGATGGTCTGTCTCTACTGTGACTTGAGTTCCATGTAGATAGGGGTGAAACTTTGTGAATGCCCACACTATTGCTAGTAATTCTTTTTCTGTGGTTGCATAATTCTGCTCTGCCTTGGTCAAAGCTCTACTGATGAAAGAAATTGGGCGCCATTGGTCATTCGAATCTTGCTACAGTAGTGTCGCTCCGAGACCTTGATTGGATGCATCAGTTTGCAATAAGAAGGGTTTGTTAAAGTCCGGGTGAGACAGCATGGCAGACTTTTGGATAACCCGCTTGAGTTCTTGAAAGCTGAGTTGGCACTTGTCTGACCACTTGTACTTCGATCCTTTTTTCAATAGTTGTCGTAAAGGGAATGTGAGGTGTGCCAAATTAGGGATAAACCTGAGTGAAAAGGTTACCATTCCAAGGAAGCTTTGTAGGTTTTTAGCATTTGAAGGTGCTGGATAGTTTTGGATAGCTAGAATTTTTGCGGGATCCATCTGAATTCCATTTGCTGATATAATGAAGCCCAGAAATTTAAGTTTTGTAGCACCCCAATGACATTTCCGTAACTGCAATTGGAGGTTGTATCGGTCAATGTGGGCAAGTACCTCCTGGAGCACTTGTAAGTGTTGTGTCCAAGTTGCTGTATGTATAAGAATGTCATCTAAATACACTAACAACACTCCTTTCTGTATTAAATCCTGAAAGATTTGATTAGCCATTCTCTGAAATGAGCTGCTTGCATCTGACAAACCAAATGGCATGCGATTGAACTGATACAGACCAGTGGGCATCCGAAAGGCCGTTTTGTGTGCATCTCGAGGATCAAGTGGTATCTGCCAATACCCAGATGCAAGATCAAGGGAAGTGAAGTAACGAGATTTCCCCAATTGGTCAAGAAGATCATCTACTCGGGGAAGAGGGTAGAGATCATGTATCCTGATCTTGTTAAGGGGCCTAAAGTCGATGCAGAATCAATAAGAGCTGTCATCCTTCCGGACAAGATGGGGTTCAGAGGCCCAAGAGCTGTTGGAGGGTGTTATGATACCTTTGGATAGCATATCTTGGACTGCGGTATTGATGATGGCATTCTCCTTAGGGGATCATCTTCGTGCAGGCATTTTGATGGGGCGGTCGTGCGTGGTAGGGATGGTATGAGATATAGGAAGATTGACTGTAGAATTTTTGATGGGTTTTTGGAAGAGGGTAGGGAACTTATGCAGGAGTGATCTGATGTCTATGGATCGAGTCTCTACATCAATGATAGTGCATTGGGTTTGGACAAAATTGGGTCCAGCTTGGGAATAAAGTAAAGGTATGGGGAGGGCCTGAGGAAGAACTAGATGATGAGTGTCAAACTAGAGACGTGCTTTCTGTTTGATGAACCAATCGCAACCTAGAGTGATAGGAAAAAGTTGTCTCGGAAGGACATAAAACTGATGCTGGAAAGTGTTCTTGGAAATGGAAAAAGTGCAATGAGCTAATGTATTGGATGTATACAATTCCTTGTTATCCCCAAACAAAACAGAAATTGGAGTGGTGGAGGATATCTGAAGGCCTAATTGAGTGACTAAATGAGAGATAATAGAAGAAATGGTACTCCCTGAATCTAAAAGGGCCTCATGAGTAGTGTCATGCAAGTGGACAATAGTAGAGCATACCTGGCGGCTGGAAGAGATTGTGGCCTAGAACTGCGGGTGGGGGCCTTCCATTAGCCACTCAATCAAAGGTTTTCGGGCAAGGCTGCCAGAGTTGCAGAATCAGCGACAGCCACCTGTGAATTTTGCAGTTGTTGAGTGGCAAGCCAGCGACGGCAATGCCTTTTGACATGCCCGTAGTTGTTACAGTAGAAGCATTTAGGTCTCCCTTGAGCATCCTGCTCCGGTAGGGAACGACGATGAGGATATGAGGGGTTTCGAAAACTGGATTGTTGTTGTTGCTGTCTATGATTAACCTGCACATTTTGTACATCAACATCCATTGGTGATGTAGTATCCACAGATGGGTGAATAGTGGGTGGGATGGGTGGAGGATGAAATGATGGAACTTCATCAGATCTGTCACTGCCTTCTATTCTCTGAGCAATCTGAATCGCAGAATGGAAAGAGGTTGGCCCTTGATCACGTACTCTTCTTGAGAGGTCATGTCGTAGTCGAGGCCACAAGAAGAAGAGTTTCATCTCCTCTGACATCGTTGGATCTGCTCGCAGTAAGAGTTGTGTCATCTTTACTGTGAATTGAGCTACAGGCTCAGTATGATGTTGCTTGAGTGACTTCAGCTTTGCCGTAGGGCTGTCTGAGTTATATTACTATGGGTGAAATCTTGTATCAACATTGACTTGAGGGTATTCCAATCATGCTTTACTTCTTGTGATTGCTGTATGTACCAGGTAGCAGCCACTCCTTCAAACAAAGTACTAGCTTCCATGACCTGTTTATGGGCTGACCAATTGTGGTAGGTAGCCACATTCTGAAAATGATCTAACCAGGTAAGAACATCCTCTGTGGGTAAACCTGAAAAAGGTTTGGGACGGATTTTGGGATCAAGACGGGTGTGATTTGGTGTAACTAAGTGATTAAGGATAGTCTGATTAGTGTGATTCTGGCTTAGCAGGGCTTGATTCGTCTGATTCACTTGGACAATCAAATCACTCATAGCGTGAAAAATCTGCTCCATGTGAAGGGTGGGCACCCCAAACTCGGGATTCATTGATGTGGTTCAAATTGGGGAGAGCCAGGGGTTTGATGGGGTGAAACAGAATGGCTCATCTCGGCCACCAGGTCTCTTACAAGGCTGAAGAACAACGTAGGGTGCTGAAGGGACAGAGTGTGCACAGAGGGAAAGTTGGTACCCCGCGGTCTCCACCAATGTAGTGTGCACACAATTAGTTCAATACTCCGACTCCCTCCCTGGTGTTGGGCGTCCTCTTTCATTATGTAGCCAAGTCTCAATGTACATCAAGAAAGGTTCTCCTCAAGAAGGAGTCATAACTGCCTAACTACCAAGGGCTCTACTTGTGGACCAGCCACACTACAATATTATATTTAATATATAATGTTATATTATACTTATTAAATATAAAATTTTAATATTAAATGTTATAATAATATATTATTAAATATAATTTTAATATTTATTTAATAAATATTTATATAAACAAATAATATATTAAATATAGCATTATGTATTAAGACATGTGTTATGTTTATTATATAGCAAATTATTTACATTATGTATTAATATATTTAGCATAAAGTATTAATATATAATGTTAACTATATAATAATATATGAATATAAAGTTAAATATATAATCTATCTACTATATATTAACAAAAGGTTTTGCAAGGGGGCCGTGTGGCACACGTGAAGCCCCCTCGCAAAACCTTTTGGGGCCCCATCCACATGCATGCCCACCCAATTCTGACCCACCCCCATGCCCATAGTGTCCTCCTATATATGGTTGAGATGCAAAAAATTGTGTTATTCACTCATCCTTTTTTGGTACTTTGATATTGCTATAAGTGCTAGAAGTGTAGTGTAGGAACCCTGAGTAAGCAAGGATGTATGAGAGAAGGTAAGGTGTGATGAGCTATAGGACAAGGGAAACCCTAACCCTAGCCCATAATGAGGCTATATAAATAGCCTGGAGGTCACTCTCAAATGAAGAGAGAGTGTACAAGTTGTACTTGTGAACAACTCATTAAGCAAGATTTCCTTCTTGTTATTGAGCTCTATCTCCGTCTTGTGCACACATCCTTTGACTCCCACTCTACTTTTCAACATGAACATCAGAGCCATCTCTAATCCAACAAGCTTCCTTTAACTCCATTTCACACTAAGTGCACATGAGTATGTCATTTCCTCATCATACCTCTTCACCTCTGTAGCTGCCTACCATACCCACCTCCTCTATATTGGACGACCTAGGGAGAGCAAAAGATAGCATTTTAGCTCACAAGATCTCTTCTGAAGATCTCTTCCCCATCTTAGAGTGCAACATCTTGGAGCATCAAAGTCCGACATTGGGCAGCTAGGATGCTGGTGGTGCTACTGTTTCCAACAATGGTGGCCCTAGTGTGGTCAATAATGATGGTTTGCCATTGTCTAGAAATGGTGGTCAACATGCTCCAATTGCTCCACTTCCCACTACTGCTCCAACCTGTAATACACGTCCTCCAACACATAAGAAGTGAAGATGGAGACCAAGCACAATTGCGCTACGTGAGATAAGGAAATTCCAGAAGAGTGCCAACTTAATTATTCCTAAGGCACCATTCTCTCTAGGTTGGTGTGAGAAATACTGCAAGATCTGCAGTTAAGGCATCGATCCGAGTTTTTTACAAATCAGATTTCTAACACAAAATTTAGCAAAAACCCCTATCAAGAGCCTTACACATAGCTTAAACATGACATCTTATTACGTTGGGTTTACTCTTCAAGCACTAGGTATGCTACATTGCTTCTCGGTTATGATAACTCTAGCAAGTGGGGGGAACAAGTTCTTAGGAGAGATGTCAATGTAAAGGGTAAAAGGGATGGGTTATCTTAGTGAAGGTGGAAATGGATTACACATAAGGGTTGAGTGAGTACGTAGATTTTATCAAAGGACTAGCCTCCAACTACACATGGGTTCCACCTGCATCACCAAGATTTGGGATCTATCACCATCATTAGAGGACACCTCACCCTTGTATACAAGTCAATGTCCACATCATGATGTCATTTGGATCTTACACAAAAGCTTACAAGCATGGACCCCTCTGTCACATGCTTATATTTATTTATATATATATATAAGGAACTAAAATCAAAGCAGCTTTTGGAAGCCATTTTTTATCATTTCAATAAATCCTAGGAGAAAGCGAATTTCAAGAAAATTCTCATGCTACCCAATTGATTTTGACATGGTCTACAAAGTTGCAGAAGAAACTTTTTCCAGATTCTTCACTGATTTGAAGTTACGGAGGCACAGATGTAACGTGTCCACTAGAACTATTCAGGACATGTCTTAGCAGTCCATCGGAAAGGATGTCTAGAAAACTCCGCCCGGCACACCCATAGAATGTTACGGGTTTTGCAATCTAGGTCTTCCCGAGTCTGCCACGTAGCGGAAGTATCCTGGCCGTTCCCACTTTGGATCGACCTGAATTTGGGTTTCCATGTTTGGTCATTAGCTAGCAACAACTAGCGTCAGACCCGAGCGAACTACTTTACGCAGAAACGCCAGGTTTGAAGCGGATTCATGCTGCACTTGGTTCAAGGAGAATGGGAAACGAGAGGGATGCAAGGCTCGACCTCTCTGCCAAAAGGCATAGTCCCATTCCGTTCCCCTAAAACAGCCTGAATCGGGTAATCGGTACTTCCAAGTCATTGTTCTCTTTGCTTGTTTCGGTGATGACGATCGTCCTTCTGTTCGTCAAAGGTTTTGAGAAAAGTTCCCGGCTAACCGGGACCACCCATCCATAGGACGGACCCATGGTCCATCCTCCGCACTTTCCTCGGTTTGTTTTAGTTATGTAATTACCTACCACATTAGTTTGACATATACAAACAGCTTCCTTGATTAGCCCTGTTAAGCACTGGTTCCTTCACGTAATCTTATCACAGGACATAAAGAAAACAATGTCAAACAACTCCTTTATTATCATTATATCCTTTTATCTTTGAAATACAAGGAGTTCCCGCCCGTAGGCGCTTTCATAATCCGCCCGAAGGCTATCCAGTAATCCTTCCTGTGATTACTATCCCAAGTTTTCGCCCGTAGACTAGTATGCGGGCCTCGAGATCCAATCCCGAGTCACGTTAGTCTCTTGTGCAGGGCCCGGAAGGCGAGGGATTTACAGCCAGAGCCCCCCCTGGCACCCAAGCGTCCTCCTGCTCCAAGCAGAACTCAACGGAGAGACCTCTCACGGCGGGTTCGGTCCACGTTCCCGGCGCGGTTCACAACCCCCTTGGTTAGGGTCAGGCAGGCAGTCGGGGGTAACTGAAGCTGCCTCTCAGGCACCAACCTGAAGCTTTAGATATATTTTCATCCTTTAGTTCATTGAGCAAACAATGCAAACAGTCCTTTCTAAACTGTTACAAGCACAATCAATTTCAGTGGTCTTTTAGCTGGCAAACTGTTAAGGAATGACTCCTTTTCTCCGAATGCAACCCGCATTCGATCCGGAATCAGTTGCAACTTGGCAAGATTCCTATCATTCTTGGGTTAGGGTCATACCCTACCAATGCTTAAGATCCAGCGACCATGTCGCTTTAGTTTATTGTCGGGTCATTCGCAAATACCTAACTTTCCTTTTCCTTGGCAATTATTCCCCAAGAAAAGTGAGTAACAGGATGATTACTCATCCTCTTGTAAATTAACTTGCCAACCTCATTTCGAGAGATGACAAAACTCTCTTGTGGACAAATCTCAAGTCTATACAATGTTGCAGCTTTTTGCACATGTATTGCATCTAATTTCCACGGGATCATTCCATTGCTTAGTGTTTTCCGTTCACGGAATTTACCCCAGCCGAGTAACAGGGCTTTATTGGGTATCCTTCAAATCATCCCTAATTATGTTGGGCCATGGTTCTAGGAATATGCAACTCCGTCGGAGTTTCGTCATGATCCTTAGGATAAAACCTTAGTTCATTTCAAGCATGAACATCTAATTGTTTCGCCAATTTGTGAACGTGTGTAGGATCTTTAGATTCACGGTTTCCGTCTAAAGCTAGGTCAAATTGCACTAATCCCTAGTTAACACTTAGGATTCCTATCATATCGACTCAGTCATGTCTATACGAATCCTTGTGGTTTAGATTACTTAGTCAATTCAATTATGCTTGTCCCGCGACAAGGATGATCCTTCTCAAGGGTAATAATCTAAATCTAACGGAGAGCAATAGATACAATTCCACCACTACGCGTAAGCATGCGATTAATTTCCTCTACGTGTCACATGGTTCATGATAACCTATCTTTCCTTGGTGCACGATAATCTGGCTATTAACTTTTCCTAAGACCTACTAAGTCTTTCATCAATAGTCGTACCTACAACCTTGTTGTTTACCCTTTGGCATCTTATGCTTTTACTCCTAATTGCGGCTCTTAATGAATGACATTTTTCTTATGACGACTACGCAATTTGTAACATTCTCCTAGCTACGAAGTAGTTGATGAAACTCATGCAAAACTAGTGTTAATTTATTCCATCTTACAAGCTATTTTTCAAGTCCATACGTACACTTTAGTACCCTATTAAATTCTCTCCGAATGAATGATACCTTATGGTGCTAACCTTTTCCTATGAAATCATTACGAGAAGCATGTTACCTAAAGTGCAGTATACGCTTGTTTCTACCATGTCTAGGACGAAGATAATGCACTTATAAGTTCCATTTCATTGCCTAAGTTTAGACCCATTACTTTGATGATGTACCAAAAATACATGCAACTAGCCTTCTATTCGTTCACATTCACGACATATTTCAATCTTACATAACGCTCGAGAGATGTCCTATCACATGTATTCCTTTCCAATTTCCATATGCTTTTAATTTAAACGTAAACATGAAATTTCCTTTCTAAGCGCGCCTAATCATTTCCTTATGCGGAATTAACACGGAAGAACCTGGACTTGTGGAGTCGGAGAGATGTCCACTTGTACATTCGGAGATGAGCCTCCCGCGGTCGCCTCTTGGGATCTTTTTGGAGCCATTGCACACGTAGGTTAGGTTTCTGAACTCGCTTTTGTCGCCTACGGATTTTTTTGCTTTGACGAGCAACCTTCCGGCCTTTGCCTCTCCTCGTAGGCGGAAGATTCTGTAACGGTAGGTCGCTTGCGGTGAAGAGCCTTTAAAAGACTTATTGCGGGACCTTTTCCGACGGTCTAGTGGGATCCTTATGGCCCTCTTCGATTCCCGGGGAAGGGGTGTTAATGGCCTATTCGGAATTGTGGTGGGAAGGGTATTTCAGGACCGTGGTGGGAAAGAGCCTTTGGAAAAGGGTGGGAAAGTGTCGTGGGAAAGGAGGTTAATGAGGCCCCCTTTGGAAGCTTCTAAAGAAGCTTCCAAAGAAGCTTCTTCTTCAGAGAACACGTGGGCAGGGGAAACGTCGTGGACAGCGTGGTGGTGGGATGGCGGCCTGGCGACTGTGGCGGCAGCAGCGGCGGACTGGGGCGGCAGCAGCGAGTGGCGTTGGCTGGGCGGCAGCGCGACGGACTGGCGGCCTCTTCACGGCGACGACTTCACCTCCTTCACGTCTCCTTCTCACAGCTCCTCCTTTCCACAGTCTTTCCTCTCTCTCCCTAAACACACCCCCTTGATGGGGGGTGTTTTTATAGGCTTTGGGGGTGGGGAAGGGGGTCTCCACCCACGTGGTGATCTTCCCCATGCAACCCCCACTTTGCCATCCTCCCCCCCACACTCCCTTTCCTCCAGCCATGCATCGGCTGGGGGAAGGGATAAATATAAAAAAAATTTGCATTAATTTAATTAAATTGCCCCTCCCAAGAGGGTGTTTTCGTGCGGCTTGCGGTTTTGAACACCCGGTTTGATTTACCATTTGCAGAGGACCCTATTTCCCGCACGCGGCTCACACATTACGCGGTCAATGATTTCAATGCAAAGAGATACCCTTTGTACAGGGTTTACCCGGCGTACACAAGGTTAATATTTACGGTACGATCACGCGGAAATATTACATTCTCTCCCCGTTAGAAGAATCGAGATGTCCTCATCTCGAGATAAACTGGGGATATTGAAGATTGAGAGAGCTTTCATCCATCCAGGTAGCATCCTCTTCGGGGTAATCTTTCCACTAGACGAGGCATTCTCTCAAGGTTCTAGATCTCAACTGTCTCTCCCTGACATCTAAAATCTTTTCCGGCCTTAGTTCAAGGATTCCTTGACTAGGCATTACAATTTGTTGGTCATCAAGTACATGATTTGGGTTGGGTACATACTTTTTCAAGAGACTAATATGGAATACATTGTGAACTTTTAGGTTATCAAGAAGTTGCAATTTATAAGCATTGGGTCCTAGGCATTTGAGGATTTTATATGGTCCACAGTACCTTGGACTTAGCTTCTTGCATTTACCTAGAGATAAAGAACTCTTCTTGGGGCGTACACGAATGAAGACCATGTCTCCTTCTTCGAAGATCCTCTCTTGGCGCTTTAAATCCGCATATGCCTTTTGTCTATCTTTGGCTGCCTGTATGTCTTGTCTTATTGACCTTACTTGGTCGTCCATGTCCTCCAACATTTGTCTTGAAGCTTCCACTCTCAGGGTAGGATTTGAAAAATTTAGAGGACTTCGACAATCATGACCATACAATGCCTGAAAAGGAGTCATTTGAATGCTCTGCTGATAAGAAGCATTGTAGGCAAATTCTACTAATGGTAAGTATTGAATCCATCTCTTTGGCTCTCGACAGTAGTAAGCCCTAAGAATATCCTCAATGATTTGATTTACTCGCTCTGTTTGTCCATCTGTTTGGGGATGGTAGGCAGTGCTAAAACAGAGTTGGGTCCCAATAGCTTCAAAAATAGCTCTCCAGAAGTGAGAAGTAAAAAGAGAATCTCGATCGCTAATGATCCTTCTAGGTAGCCCATGTAGCTTGAATATTTCTTTGATAAACACTCTTGCAATATCGGAAGCTTTATAGTTTGTCTTTACTGGAATCAAGTGTGCAACCTTAGTAAGTATGTCAATTACAACCATAATGGAGTTGTATCCTCCTTGGACTTGGGGTAAGCCCACCACAAAATCCATACTGACGAATTCCCATTTCATTTGGGGAATGTCAAGTGGTTGTAATTTTCCTGGCATCATGACATGTTCAGCCTTGATACGTTGGCAAGACAAACATTCGGTGACATATTTGAGGACGTCACCTTTGAGCCTCTCCCAATAATAGCTCTTCCTAACTGCATTAAGAGTTTTTGCATAGCCGGGATGTCCTGCAAACGGGGAATCATGAGCTTCCCACAATATCTTCTGCTTAAGTGACTGGCTTGCTGGTATACATAGCCTTGTTCTATAGTAAATAAGTCCATTGTCAATAGAAAATTCATGATACTTTGCCTGTAACTTCAAATTCTGATCCTTGGTAGATATTTCTTTTATCATTGCTTGGTAAGCTAGGTCATGGCATGCTTCCCCTCTAGCTAATTCGAGTATAGGGTTGCTTGGCATAGATACCTTTGTAGCCAGAGATCTGGCTGTTGATGGATTCTGCAAGATTAGGGAGTTTAGGAATGCCTTGCGACTGAGTGCATCGGCAACCACATTCTCCTTTCCTGGCCGATACTTGATTTCAAAATCATATTCCTCTAATACTTCAATCCACCGACGTTGCCTCATGTTGAGCTCGTTCTGGGTGAAAATCCATTTGAGGCTCTTATGATCGGTTACTAGAGTAAACTTGTTATCCAATAGGTAGTGTCTCCAAAGTTTTAGAGCATGGATGACAGCTAATAACTCCAGATCATGAGTAGCATAATTCTTTTCGTGACTCTTCAATTTCCTTGAAGAATACGCTACTGGATGACCTTCCTGTATAAGAACACACCCCAAGGCAAGAATGCTAGCATCAGTTACTACCTCGAACTCCTTACTGAGATCAGGAAGTTTCAGAATAGGTGCTGATACCAAACATTGCTTCAATTTGTCGAAGCTATTTTGCTCGGGAGTTGACCATGTAATAGAAGTCTGCTTCTTTAGTAAGTCGGTAAGAGGTGCTGCAATCGAAGCATAGTTTTTGATAAAGATCCTATACCATCCTGTCAAGCCAAGAAAACTACGTATCTCTTTGACAGATACTGGTATTGGCCATTCAAGTACATCTCTGACTTTGGCTAGATCTACTGATGTTCCTTCTGATGATACTATGAATCTTAGATCTTCAATCTAACGTTTGAAGAATGTGCACTTCTTCATTTTCGCATACAACTTATGAGACCTCATTGTCTCCAACACAATCCGTAGTTGGGGTTCATGATCTTCTTCCTGTTTAGAATAGACTAAAATGTCATCGAAGAAGACAAGCACGAAATCATCAAGATATGGCCTAAAAATATCCTGCATTAACCTATTGAAGGTGGCAGGTGCATTTGTAAGGCCGAATGACATAACCAAGAATTCAAAGTGCCCATATCTCGTATTGAAGGCCGTTTTTGGAATATCCTCATCCTTGATCCTGATTTGATAGTAGCTTGACCTGAGATCAATTTTTGGAGAAGATCTTTGCACCTTGAAGGCGATCAAGAAGCTCATCTATTCTAGGAATAGGGTACTTGTTCTTGTCTGTTGATTAATTCAACCTACGGTAATCAATACATAGTCGAAGTGTCCCATCTTTCTTTTTCTGGAATAATACTGGAGCTCTCCATGGGGAACTGCTAGGTCTGATGTAGCCTTGGTCTAACAGTTGCTTGAGTTGCTCCTTCAACTCAATAGCCTCTGGAATGGACATTCTATAAGGTCTCTTTGCAATTGGCGCAGTCCCGGGTATTAGCCCTATTTCATGATCAACTTCTCTTTGAAGTGGGCGTTTTGTTAACTCTTCAGAACTATGTCCTCCTATTCTTTTAGCCAAGACCAAATTACTTTTATCAATATTCATGTCAAGACAATTGTTGATTAAAAAGTTTTATTCCATTCATATCAGCATAGCCCTTTCGTGGTACAATTATTCCTTGGAGCGATGGAACAAGTTAATACATTAATTCGAGGAGAATAAGATATTATTGCATTCAGCTACAGGAACTGAGTAGTAGTACGGATTAGGGTCATCGATTTTCAGGAATCGATAGTTCATTGGAAGATTAGGGTATCTCTTCCTTCGATATCCATTCTTCTCACGACGCCCCAAAACCTTGATTCGGTTGGCAGGGATTCTTTGAATCACTTCTCCGTACACATACTTATTCTGGTTAACCCTTCGACCTCCAACCTGTAGGGTCGCGTTTGCGTGAGCCTCAATAAAGACGAACAGCTTTACGATCTTCAAATCCTCCATCCACTTGATTCTCTTCAAGTTAATTTGAAGGTACGCAGGTTGATAGGCAGTTATGTAATAGATCCCTGTAACACCCATCCATCTCCATTCCACGTACACAGGTGATGGATTGTAAATGCGATCTAGGATGTTCATCATCTCAACCCTTTGTCGATAATCCGTGGAATGCATCGCGGTCATAAACATGATCCGGAATACCAAAAACTTATTCCACGCCTCGTAATTCTGCAAGACAGTACTGAAGATGAGAAAATGTTTGGACAGGAACAAATTCTTTACTTCACTTCTAATGAAATCTTATGAAAACAATTCCATTGTAAGTCGGCTCTGATACCAACTGTAACGTGTCCACTAGAACTATTCAGGACACGTCTTAGCAGTCCATCGGAAAGGATGTCTAGAAAACTCCGCCCGGCACTCCCATAGAATGTTACGGGTTTTGCAATCTAGGTCTTCCCGAGTCTGCCACGTAGCGGAAGTATCCTGGCCGTTCCCACTTAGGATCGACCTGAATTTGGGTTTCCCTGTTTGGTCATTAGCTAGCAACAACTAGCGTCAGACCCGAGCGAACTACTTTACGCAGAAACGCCAGGTTTGAAGCGGATTCATGCTGCACTTGGTTCAAGGAGAATGGGAAACGAGAGGGATGCAAGGCTCGACCTCTCTGCCAAAAGGCATAGTCCCATTCCGTTCCCCTAAAACAGCCTGAATCGGGTAATCGGTACTTCCAAGTCATTGTTCTCTTTGCTTGTTTCGGTGATGACGATCGTCCTTCTGTTCGTCAAAGGTTTTGAGAAAAGTTCCCGGCTAACCGGGACCACCCATCCATAGGACGGACCCATGGTCCATCCTCCGCACTTTCCTCGGTTTGTTTTAGTTATGTAATTACCTACCACATTAGTTTGACATATACAAACAGCTTCCTTGATTAGCCCTGTTAAGCACTGGTTCCTTCACGTAATCTTATCACAGGACATAAAGAAAACAATGTCAAACAACTCCTTTATTATCATTATATCCTTTTATCTTTGAAATACAAGGAGTTCCCGCCCGTAGGCGCTTTCATAATCCGCCCGAAGGCTATCCAGTAATCCTTCCTGTGATTACTATCCCAAGTTTTCGCCCGTAGACTAGTATGCGGGCCTCGAGATCCAATCCCGAGTCACGTTAGTCTCTTGTGCAGGGCCCGGAAGGCGAGGGATTTACAGCCAGAGCCCCCCCTGGCACCCAAGCGTCCTCCTGCTCCAAGCAGAACTCAACGGAGAGACCTCTCACGGCGGGTTCGGTCCACGTTCCCGGCGCGGTTCACAACCCCCTTGGTTAGGGTCAGGCAGGCAGTCGGGGGTAACTGAAGCTGCCTCTCAGGCACCAACCTGAAGCTTTAGATATATTTTCATCCTTTAGTTCATTGAGCAAACAATGCAAACAGTCCTTTCTAAACTGTTACAAGCACAATCAATTTCAGTGGTCTTTTAGCTGGCAAACTGTTAAGGAATGACTCCTTTTCTCCGAATGCAACCCGCATTCGATCCGGAATCAGTTGCAACTTGGCAAGATTCCTATCATTCTTGGGTTAGGGTCATACCCTACCAATGCTTAAGATCCAGCGACCATGTCGCTTTAGTTTATTGTCGGGTCATTCGCAAATACCTAACTTTCCTTTTCCTTGGCAATTATTCCCCAAGAAAAGTGAGTAACAGGATGATTACTCATCCTCTTGTAAATTAACTTGCCAACCTCATTTCGAGAGATGACAAAACTCTCTTGTGGACAAATCTCAAGTCTATACAATGTTGCAGCTTTTTGCACATGTATTGCATCTAATTTCCACGGGATCATTCCATTGCTTAGTGTTTTCCGTTCACGGAATTTACCCCAGCCGAGTAACAGGGCTTTATTGGGTATCCTTCAAATCATCCCTAATTATGTTGGGCCATGGTTCTAGGAATATGCAACTCCGTCGGAGTTTCGTCATGATCCTTAGGATAAAACCTTAGTTCATTTCAAGCATGAACATCTAATTGTTTCGCCAATTTGTGAACGTGTGTAGGATCTTTAGATTCACGGTTTCCGTCTAAAGCTAGGTCAAATTGCACTAATCCCTAGTTAACACTTAGGATTCCTATCATATCGACTCAGTCATGTCTATACGAATCCTTGTGGTTTAGATTACTTAGTCAATTCAATTATGCTTGTCCCGCGACAAGGATGATCCTTCTCAAGGGTAATAATCTAAATCTAACGGAGAGCAATAGATACAATTCCACCACTACGCGTAAGCATGCGATTAATTTCCTCTACGTGTCACATGGTTCATGATAACCTATCTTTCCTTGGTGCACGATAATCTGGCTATTAACTTTTCCTAAGACCTACTAAGTCTTTCATCAATAGTCGTACCTACAACCTTGTTGTTTACCCTTTGGCATCTTATGCTTTTACTCCTAATTGCGGCTCTTAATGAATGACATTTTTCTTATGACGACTACGCAATTTGTAACATTCTCCTAGCTACGAAGTAGTTGATGAAACTCATGCAAAACTAGTGTTAATTTATTCCATCTTACAAGCTATTTTTCAAGTCCATACGTACACTTTAGTACCCTATTAAATTCTCTCCGAATGAATGATACCTTATGGTGCTAACCTTTTCCTATGAAATCATTACGAGAAGCATGTTACCTAAAGTGCAGTATACGCTTGTTTCTACCATGTCTAGGACGAAGATAATGCACTTATAAGTTCCATTTCATTGCCTAAGTTTAGACCCATTACTTTGATGATGTACCAAAAATACATGCAACTAGCCTTCTATTCGTTCACATTCACGACATATTTCAATCTTACATAACGCTCGAGAGATGTCCTATCACATGTATTCCTTTCCAATTTCCATATGCTTTTAATTTAAACGTAAACATGAAATTTCCTTTCTAAGCGCGCCTAATCATTTCCTTATGCGGAATTAACACGGAAGAACCTGGACTTGTGGAGTCGGAGAGATGTCCACTTGTACATTCGGAGATGAGCCTCCCGCGGTCGCCTCTTGGGATCTTTCTGGAGCCATTGCACACGTAGGTTAGGTTTCTGAACTCGCTTTTGTCGCCTACGGATTTTTTTGCTTTGACGAGCAACCTTCCGGCCTTTGCCTCTCCTCGTAGGCGGAAGATTCTGTAACGGTAGGCCGCTTGCGGTGAAGAGCCTTTAAAAGACTTATTGCGGGACCTTTTCCGACGGTCTAGTGGGATCCTTATGGCCCTCTTCGATTCCCGGGGAAGGGGTGTTAATGGCCTATTCGGAATTGTGGTGGGAAGGGTATTTCAGGACCGTGGTGGGAAAGAGCCTTTGGAAAAGGGTGGGAAAGTGTCGTGGGAAAGGGGGTTAATGAGGCCCCCTTTGGAAGCTTCTAAAGAAGCTTCCAAAGAAGCTTCTTCTTCAGAGAACACGTGGGCAGGGGAAACGTCGTGGACAGCGTGGTGGTGGGATGGCGGCCTGGCGACTGTGGCGGCAGCGGCGGCGGACTGGGGCGGCAGTAGCGAGTGGCGTTGGCTGGGCGGTAGCGCGACGGACTGGCGGCCTCTTCACGGCGACGACTTCACCTCCTTCACGTCTCCTTCTCACAGCTCCTCCTTTCCACAGTCTTTCCTCTCTCTCCCTAAACACACCCCCTTGATGGGGGGTGTTTTTATAGGCTTTGGGGGTGGGGAAGGGGGTCTCCACCCACGTGGTGATCTTCCCCATGCAACCCCCACTTTGCCATCCTCCCCCCCACACTCCCTTTCCTCCAGCCATGCATCGGCTGGGGGAAGGGATAAATATAAAAAAAATTTGCATTAATTTAATTAAATTGCCCCTCCCAAGAGGGTGTTTTCGTGCGGCTTGCGGTTTTGAACACCCGGTTTGATTTACCATTTGCAGAGGACCCTATTTCCCGCACGCGGCTCACACATTACGCGGTCAATGATTTCAATGCAAAGAGATACCCTTTGTACAGGGTTTACCCGGCATACGCAAGGTTAATATTTACGGTACGATCACGCGGAAATATTACAACAGACTACTAGCTACACGCAATTTTCTTCTCTCTTTCACCCTTATCATTTCAACTTTCCATTTTATCCTTCTTGTAAATATATTATAATAATGTGCTTTGGGAACCCATCTCTTATAATCTAGCTCCCTTTCTTTAGCTTGTCTGCCATCACCCTTGGCTTCTTGCATGATGACCAAGGTGGAGACTTGTCCCATCCACTATTCTCCATATTATCAAAGATTCCATACATCATCTAGGATTATGTTAATCAAGAAGATTAGCTTAATCTAATCCCTCATGGAGACTATAAAAGGTGCCTATGGAGATGTAAAGGAGACACAATCACAAGCACATGAGAGTACTCTAGATCACCAAGCCCAAAGGGGAGCCACTAAGAGCACATTATGCAACACCCTCATGCTAGTCCATCTCTTTGAGGTAAGCTATGAGTGAGTCTATTTCTTTATGTAACATTCCATGAATACATAATGGCAAGCTTCCTCTATCTCTTCTCCTCTTGTCTCCCTCTCTTCTCATATTCTCCCTCTCTCTCATATTCTAATATGATATTTAGATCATATGGTGTCTGTATTGGGACTAGCAACCATTCCATGGGCAACCGTGGAAAAAAGGTGCCCAAACCTAGTACTAGAGAATAAGTAGAGGAGCCTCAAACATCAAAGCAAAAATACTTTTTCCAAGCTAGAGTTTGTTGGGATGGTCTTGAAGGGTCCAGCCTTCGTCAATGCCCTCAACTTCAAGAAGTTGTCAACAAAATCCGGAGAGCATGTCTCACAAGCTGGCCGATATACTCCTTCAATGCCGAGTCCTGCACCCTTCCTTGGCTACCAAATCAATCACCTTGTCTAGATGAAAATTCATCTATATAGACAATGTCTTGCATCATACAAATTCATTGTCAGACTCACTGTGTTTGACTCGCTGATGCAACGTGAGCCTCTGGCCAGCCTCTGGCTAGGGTTGCTTTGGGGGCTCGATCCCGCCAAAATTTAATGTGCATACTCTTGATGCCCTAAAGGCCTTGCTGGTAAATTTTTACGCAAATCGAATTTTGATAAAATCAATATGATAATATTACCTTCTCAGCATCATCTATCTGCTGCTACAATGGAGCATCCAAGTCTGTTCCTGCAACTGGGCCACCCTCATCTCTCTCTTGGAAATGTACTGCATAGTTGGGTCAAGGTCCAAAAATGCTTTCTTGCAATTGCTCAAACTCCTCATTTGAGATCTCATACTATGGCACCACATTCTCAATCTACTCTTGGATGCTCACAATGGCAGAGATGTCATCGACACTCGTACCATCATATCGAGCCACCTCATCAACATGTGCTGGCGTATCTTGTATATCAAAATCTATAAAATCATCTGGTGCATCACGCACCATGATACAATATAGCTCTTCTTCCCTTAGCTCCAAAATTTCTAGTACATCCTACATAAGTAAATATTCCACCCCCTCGATGATGATAGCATGGAGAGAAGCGAGGGGTGGCCCATCACTTGTCAGCGTCTCAACAGGGCAAGGAGGTGGGTGCACAATGGTTAAGCTTTGTGCTACCTCTACTCTCGAATAGAGTGTGACCTTCTCAGGCTCCCTCTTGAAATACTCTAGCTGTGGCCAAGAGGGTGTGTCGATGTCTTCCTTGCTATCCTCTTGCACCTCAGTGCACAAAACATATATGGCAAATGCTGTATCACACTCGATGAGATCCATCGTGGAGTGGTCCTGGGATGAGGTGGGCACTGCTTTAGCGTGAAGATGCTGCCCCACATGCACGAGGGCTCAATTTATTACCTTTGCATGGCTTGATCCAGAATGTAAACTATATAAGAAATCTATGGGGACCCATCTAAGAGCAAAGTCCGAAATAAAACATGTGAGAGGGTTTGTCGCATCACAAAATGATCCCAGTATACTAGAGCTAGAGTCTACGGCCGAAAGTGAGCTCTCTAGACTCAAGGTCACGCAAAACCTAGGGTATATCTGGTCTCCTATATGTGTGTAGCATGTGAAGCTAATCCATGCGGCGAAGGTGGGAGTGTAGGGAAGTAGAGAATGAAAGTGAAAATAAGTTTGGAGTTATAGCTTTTATGTATCTAGGGTTTTAAATAAAAGTTATTTTTAAACCCTAAAGTTTCAAATTGAAACTCTTACCTTAGTTTCTTTATTTTAATACTTTAAAATAACTGTTATAAAATTACTCATACAAACAAATGCTTTGTTCAACATTATTATATCCTCGAATATACTTGGATCGCTGAGTATAGAAAATATAGAAAAATTTTAAGAAAAGAAATTTAAAAGACCTTTAAAATCCCTTGGATCCAATTTAATATTTACTTTTAAGAAACAAGTAGAAGAGATGAGCTACAAACATCAATTATGCAAAGACAATATTGCATAGATTATAGAACTCTAGCATGCAATTTAATTATGATTTTAACTAGCACGATTAACTAATTACAATATATATTATCATACACTTGGATCATAGTAAACTAAGATTATCTAAATTGAAAGTACTCAAAAGTTTAAAAAAAGTTTATATTCGTTCTTTATAAAGAAAAAAATACAAGGATTCCACTATCTCAATGATATGTGGAGAAGCACATTGTTTACATGTCATGGATTGCTCACTACTATGAATCCTAACTTTTCTATTATCCAACTTGAAATAGAAGTTGCAGAGGCGCTTGTTGGATATTAATTAGATTTCTTGTCTCAGAAAAGAAATGGGCCAATGGCTCTCTACACTGACCACAAAAAGATGATGACCATTCCACAAGATAACCACATCTATGAGAGTTGTATGTGTCTCATCTCGCGTATCTTGATCCAAGCTGATCCACTCCCCTCGCAAAAGTCACCATCTTCTATATCGAAAGCAAATGCACAGAGTTTGTTTAGCGATGAAATACCTATAATAAAAACAAAAATAATGGTAAGTAAATGCGAATAACACAACAATTCATCTAAGCAAGTCAATTAAATCAAGGCATTCAAAGTAGTAAAAAAGATTTACCTGAATGTGAGATCAAATTGGTTGATCGTGCACTCAATCGTCTCATCAAAATGTGTTCTTTTGACTTGCCAAGTCTCACCCAATAGCTGACTCATCCATTCCTTAGATGGACACTTGCATTGATAAGTAATCTTTGTTTCCTTCAAAACATCACATGAACCAAACAAATGTGCAAACAATGAGAAAGGAATAAACCAACTAAGATGCACATCTTTGGAACCTGTGGCGGATTTCATAGCACTATTGATGTCAAATTTTATATTGGTCTTACATGCTCTTGACAACTCCAAGCTACCAATCAACCATTCACCACTAGATAGTGGCGGCAATGGGACATGCTGCAATCTCTGGCTTTCTACTAGATACAATTAATTATAAAAAAAGATATTTTGAGTTACAAGTTGACTTGCAGATTTATTATCATAGATCAAAGAACCTATGCCTTCATGCCAAACATGTATCTTGCTACTCAAACATTCCACATTCTGCCATTCATGCAAAGTTGATGGATATAGAGCTGTTAATAAAACAAGATTGAATTAGAACACTGCAAAGATTTTTAAAAACAAATCTGATGTAAAGAATAAACAATGATAAAATTTAAAAACTTACTATTTTGTTTATAATTTGCAATGTAGTTCTTATCATGTACATAGATTTGTTTGTGCGTATAAACATGTTGGATCAACACTTCTATTACTGTACTTGTTCCATTAAACACTTTTCTGAACTCTAAAATTCTACCTTTCCAATGTTTGCTAGGGTTTGCAACATCCTTACACCTGACCTCGAAACTCCCTCGACTACTTGGGTGCATCAAAATCCAATCCAACTTATAGTACTTATCACAAATCCAATTACCGCCACTATCTTTCCTATTGAAGACCTCCACTGCAAGTATATTACTGATGTTTTTCCTTTGTGAAGACATCTATGATAACCAAATAGAAAAGTTACCTATGAGCATGTGTACAATTTGCAAATGTTCTCTCCGAATGAAAATAAATTTAAATGGAGCAATTAAAAATAAACATTGTACCTCTAATTCTTTTCACAAAGAAGGCCAAAGATGTTGAACAAGAAGTGGACTTATAACAAGACCATTGTTCCTTCACTGACAAATTCCTGGAGTACAAAAACAAAAGAAATATGGAGTCAAAGCATACATATAACTTACATAGGCTTTGTCCAAATGAGTTAAAACTTAACCATGGAGCAACTGAAAAAAGTTACAATATACCTATGGCTCTCTTTGCAAAGAAGCCCAAAGAAGTTGAAGAAGAAGACTCTTGGAGTAAAAAAACAAAGGAAAACTTAGTATGCATATAGCTTGCATACATTTTGTCCAAATGAGATAAAATTTAACTATGGAGAAGCAAGATAACAAGACAACATACCTGTAGCTTTGTTTACAAAGAAACTGTAAGATGTTGAAGAAGAAGTTGAGTGTTCAAAAGATCATTGTTCTTGACTGTAAGAGACTCCTAGAGTACCAAAACAAAAGAAATTACATGTCAGAGAATGCACATAACTTGCACAGGTTTTGTCCAAACGAGATAAAACTTTATCATAGAGCATCCATGGAAGAGAACAATATACTTGCAAAGTTTTGTCAAGAAAATCTTAGGGCTTTGGTAGAACAAGCTTCGCTCTCATAAAACATGTGAAACTCACTCTGTGTTTGTGTAGAGGAAATGAAATTTCACAGTTACAAACATGGCAAGCAACAATGAGACTGTAAAATTTCGTCAGGAAAGAAGAAGCGGGGAAAGAGATGTGATAAATTTGAGTTCCGCCTAAGAAAGAGGGGAAAACTGAAAAGGGGAGAAATGAAAAGTCAATCATAAAAAAATAAGAAAATGAAAATTCGAGTCACAAACTTCCAGGAAGTGTCAACATTGTATTTCCCACATTTCCCCTTATTTTATTGCGGAGGGAAGATTCGGGCCAAGATATGGCTAGAAGATTCATGTTACATGAATTTGGAATCCCAACTCTCTCATTGGTTAGGCCTATATTTTTTAATTCACTCCTTAAGGGGCAAAAAAGAGAGTCCATATTTCTCCTAATGCTTTTCTCTCAATGTTTGTCTTTGGCCATGGGAGATTGCATCCTCTAAACTACAAACTGGCGAGCCCCTTCTTTTGGCCTCTACATAAGTTTTAGAGCTAGTTAGATTGACTGGGATCACTCTTTTTTAGTGGTGGTGGTGGAGGGCTATGATCGGGCCAAATTCATGGTTTGCTACTATAATTTCTCGCCAATGGTTCAAAATTAGTGGGCTAACTTCTTTTAGTATGGTTTAGGGGCAAGATAATAGTAGACCTACTTTAGATCAATATAAGGAGGAGCAAAGTGCTTAACAAGGAGATGTGATTGATTTTTCCTAGTTCTCACAAGTCATGATAATCATTTTGGATGCATCAAAATTGAGCACAACATAATCTTGTACACAATCACCAAATTATGGGGCTTCCAATCTTTGCAATATTTACCTAATCTTAGACAATAACTATTCTTCATATTTTCGTGCATTTTATATTGCTAAAGAGGTATATTATAGTCTTTTGTTAGAGAACTTAAGTGCACTATCGAATTCTAGTAAAAATAGAGTAAAATTGATAAAATCAGGACATATGGAAGGTGAAACTAAATTTATGGATTAGTTGTATTATTAAGATGGGTTTGAATAAGTTGGGGTTATAGAGTAAACAAGTCTCAAAAGAAGATACATTACATTCTCTTTCCTTTCGAGGAATCTAGATATCCTCGTCTCAAGAGAAACTAGGGGCAATCTTTGCATAGAGTGGCTTTATCTGTCCAAGCAGCATCCTCTTCAATGAAGTATTTCCATTCCATAAGATGCTCATGGATGGTCTTGTTGCTAAGGGTTCTCTCTTTAGTATCGAGAAATCTTTTAGGTTGCACTTCAAAAATCCCTTGTCTAGGCATTACAATCTAACTAATGTCAAGCACATGATCATGATTATGTATGCCTTGAGAAGGTTGACACGAAACATGTTGTGAACTTTAAGATGTTGCCAAAGATGCAAATTTGTATGCATGTCTCCTTAGACACTTAATAATGTTGTAAGGATTGCAATATCTCTGGCTTAGCTTCTCAAATTTCCCCATTATAAGGAACCAAACCCTTAGGAAGATCATATCCCCTTCCTTTAATATCTACTTGATCTTTTTGGATTTGCATATGCCTTTTGGAGATCTTGAGCAACCTTGATGGCTTAGTGGATTGCCATTACTTTCTCTTGCATGTCTTCAAGAATTCTCTTGGATGCTTCCACCTTGAGTGTAGGGTTTGACAAATTTAGAAAGCATACAAATCTTGTCCATAGAGTGCTTGGAAAGGCATCATTCCAATGCTTTGATTATACGAGATATTGTAATCTTTTGTTTACATGTTTATTTTGTGGATAGCTAATTTATATTTGTTGTAATTACTTTTGATATAGTAAAAATGACTTATGTTACCAACGATTCTCATGTTAACATTGATTGATTTTAGATTCAACCGATATGTAGAGGTATGGTAAATTTGATTATTAGGCCAGGTTGAGTACTCTTATCAAAATATTACTTTATTTTTTTAGATTATTTTACTTTATTCAATCAGTTTCTTATTCAAAGCTCGTTGTCGAAGGGTTTTCGAAAACAAAATCACATCCACAGAGGACCTTGACGAATTTCAAGATAGAAGATCAATCAAGCGAATAAGCAAGACGAGAAAATGAAGCCAAGACTCTGTTTTATTTCTACCAATAACAAATACAAGGTACAAGAAGAAGAAATACGAGCGGCCTCTGGACTTAGGCCACCCATACATATCGAAGAGAATTTCCAAGAGTATGGTCTTCATCCATGAGTGAGAAAGTGGATGAACATGGATCATCTTCTAATCCAAGCTCCATCATGGTGGCCATTTGCTGATACCGAGATGGCTTACGGCTAGAGACAGTCTTCAAATAGTCCATATTTATAGATTATATCGGCCTTCGATCTGCCCTGTTCCTGGATGTTTTTCATGAAAGCAAACACACAAGTTTTTTTTTTCCTTTCTGCTTCCTCCTTGGCTTGCTTTAATCATGCTGCTTTAGCGGCCACGATGATTTGCTATGCCTCCTGCTCGGCTGCAAGAAGCATCTGTTTCTTCCTAAACTTGGCTTCTCGTCGTGCTTGGTATGCCGCAACTTCCCTCTATGTCAGTCTGAATAGTGTCTTCCACTCTGCCGATTTCAGAGTTGCCTTCTGACGACCTTCTCAATCTCCACAAATTTGTTGTCACGATCTTCCCAATCACACACACACTTCTCAATCTCCACAAACTTGTTGTCACGATCTTCCCAATCACACACACATTGCAATGTATGAAGCAAATTACAGGTTGCTTCTGGAAAATCAGATCTGAAACATAAAGCTTGACTTGTCATTGTATCTGCCGCTTGACGATCTTCTCTGATGCTTTTTTCCCCAAAAGCTTTACATAGCCAAGCTTTTTGATTATCCTGCATTGCCTCTGCATCACTACCTACATCATTGCAAAAATTTTCAGCCCTGGTTCGACGTTTATTCGTGGAGAAAAATGCTTTTTCCATCAAAGCAGAAGCTTTCTGTATCCTTCTAAGAAGCTTCTTAGTTAATCATTGGAAATGCTTAAGTTATCTCTTTTCACACCTTCATACTTGAACTCGTTTCAGTTAGTGGCCTTTCACACCTTCAAGGCTTCTCAAGCTCGATTTTAACTCTCGGCTTCTTGTATTTTTTCTTATCTTAAATCCAGGATTTCTTGTACCGCTTTGACAGCTTCAGTAATCTTCCTTGGCATTAGTTTTTTCAATATTTTTGACACGCACACCCTCACAAGCATTCATTCACACACGCGCAGAGATAAATGCACACAGATAATATTATTTACAATGGAACGAAGTCCCAGCACACACACATGTTTGAGATGATAACTGGAAACACACTTACGGGAAACCTAGGGTTCATACACACACAAGCACGCAAGCCACACACAGAACAAAATGCAAACACAACGACTAGGTATACATGAAACACGAATGTCACACACACAAACTTTCGGTGGATTTTCACACTTTGGATGCGCAACAGTACGACATCCACCCCCTCTGGTCCTGTGCATCCTCCAGATGGGCCAACTACCCATGATCATTGTCGTCCAGATCCACGAACAAGTCAATCTCTTCATCTTCTACTTCGGTTATACCTATAAGGTTATCTGACACATCATCCATTTTATCTGTCTCTTTTGTTGGAACTTCTTCTTGTTGCTCTTCTCTTGCAAATTCTTCCAATGCATAATCCTCCTCATCTCTTTTCTTGAAAATATTGATTCTTTTTCCTGCAATGGGCACTCTAAGCACTGTCCCATCCAATTCTGTCAGCTCATATGTTGCATTGTCAAAGACATGTCTGACTATGTACGGCCCAAACCATCTTTTCACCATCTTCCGAAGTGCAGTATGCTGATTTTCAAGGCTGATATCAAAGACTAATACCCAGTCTCCCTCTTCTATTGCTCTAGGCCGTAAGCGATGCCTGCTGTCAAATGTATCCTTATTTCTAAGTCTAGCAACCTTTAACCTGTCAATAGCTAGCTGAATATCCTCTGTTCTTCTCTCCAACTGCCACATCCGAAGAGCTAAGAGCTCCTCTCTTGTCAAATACTCCTGCCAAGGTAAAACTAACCAAGTCAAAGCACAAGTCTCAGTCGGCATAACCGGTTTTTGGCCATACATCAACTCTGCGGGCATATATCCTGTGGCAACACTGTGAGTCGTACGATCAGCCCACAAAGCAAATGGTAGAAGTCTCAGCCATTCTCCAATCCATCCTCTGCATGCTTTGGCTAATGCTTTCACTATCAACGGATGCCCTCTTTCACTCTTTCCATTTCCCTCTGGATTGTATGCTGTGGTTAGAGCCAACTTGATTCTTAGTTGAGAGAAAAACTCCCTAGCTTCATCTGCATCTAATTCACCGCAATCTGTAGTGATCTTACCCACACAGCCATACCTGTAGAAAATTTCTTCCAATAAGAACTTACACACTGCACTAGTGGTCTTCATTCTCAAAGGTTTGCCCTCAACATGATTGGTAAGATCCTCTCTAGCCAATACAATATATCTCATCTGCTATAGACCCATCGGCATAGTAATCAAGTCAACTACCCACTTATAATGAATGCATAGCGGATAGGTCGGGTGAAGCTCGTCTCGATGACGCACTACAGAATACATCTGACAATCTCTGCAAGTCTCTACAAAGCGAGAAACATCTATGTACATGCCTTTGCACCAATAATTTTCCTTGATTTTCTCATAAGTAGCCCACACTCCTCTATGACCAGCCCAAGGACTCTCATGAAACTCTCTCATCACCTGTAACTGGGTCTCTTTATCGCAGACAACCCGCAAGGGTAATCCACCTCTTTTCTTCGGGTGCTTCCAAAGATATCTGTCCTTGAGAAAATAACCATAGGCTTTTCTCCTGATCTTGAACTCTTCATCTGTCCATTCATCTCTTTTGCTTAGTATACTAAGATACTTGCCAATCTGCAACCAATCTCCAGCATAGAGTTCTTCTATGAAAGCCACAATATCATAGACATGGCAAACATGATCAACCATAGCGGCTGAAATTTTTGCATCATCCTCTTCTACAAGTAGTGTCTCCTCATCATCATATCTGGCTCTAGACAGCATATCTGCCATTGGATTATCCTTCCCTGCTATGTGTTTACATTCTGGATTTAATGACTTGATGTATGCAATCCATCTCAGCATAGCTATGTTTGGAGTAGAGCAACTCGTAATCATACCTATCAATGGCAAGCAATCTGTCTCTACCACAACTGGGGCTCCAATAAAATACTCCTTGTCGCATTTGAGAGCCGTAACAACCCCCAGTAATTCCCTCTTGATTTGCAGATACCTCCTCTGTCTCTCGTTTAGGACTTTTGCCCCAAACCAAATAGAGTACATGTTTCCATCTGCATCATCTTGACCCACAACCCAACCTATGCCAATTGGACTAGTATCAACTGTCAATACAATAGGCTTTCCGCAATTATAATCCACTTTCCTGAGAGTAGGAGCAGTCTGCAATAACTTCTTCAATTTCCGCATGGCTCTAGTGTGGCTCTCATCCCAATAAAATTTCTGCCCCCTTCGAAGCAGATGATATAAACAATCTGCTATGTGTGCAAAATAGGGTATCCAAATCATGTAAAACACACAGGCTCCAATGAATCTCCGTACCTCTGAAGTGGTAGAACAATACTTTGTGATCTTTCCTATAGCATCCACCTTCGTAGGTGAAGGTTTCTTGCCATAATACCCACACATATGTCCAACAATGATGACCTCATTTACTCCAAAAATAGATTTCTGCCCTGATAGTGTCAAGTTCACTTCTTCTAACCTGGCCAAAATCTTTTCACAAGCTGTAATATGATCAGCCACAAAGTATCTGCATCCCTGCTCATTTAGACTCTCATTCTTCTCTTCTTCTGCACACCCCTTAATGGGCACATCATCCAAGAAAGGCATGGTAAGCTGAGGTATGTACTCGCGAAGGACCTTATGCATGGCATTCATCATATGCGCGACAGAATTAGTGGCACCTTGAGGCAAGGTACACATCCTGACAAGCCCAATAGGAGTTCTCATAGTGGTTAGGTCCCTGCTTTCCAAGGCCAACTGAAACTGATCATATCCCAAATACAAGTCACCTAAAGAATAGAGGGCATGTCTAGCAAATGCTTCTGCAAACTCATCCACAACTGGACCTATACCAACATTCCTGATAGTAACTCTGTTTACTGGCTGCATGTCCTGTATAAATCAGAGAGTACCATTCTTCTTTGGAACCGTAAACCACCTATTTGAGTATGGCGCAAATGACGGCTCTAGGATTCCCATCCTGATTTTCTCATTCAGCAAGTCAACTAGCTTTGGCAGGTGTGCCCTAGGCACTGGAATAGGTCGGAGGTTCCAGGGAATATGAGGGATAGTAAAGATCACCATAGGGGCAACAATATCCGGATTCACACAGCCAATCTCATGTGAGAAGAAAGCAAACCCCCTTCCATGTCGCTCAAGCATATCCTGAAAGCACTGCTTCTCTCAGGGTAGTAAGAAATCACCATTTCCAATTTTTAATTCAACAAGAGTCTCTGCTAAAAATTTATGGCCTATATGCTCTGGGTTCCTCAAAATTGGTTGCTTGGCATCCCTCTCTATTTGCTGATCACTGTCAAGTGGAAGCAGTCCAGCTACCGGCTTCACCTTCTTATCCATAGTCTTGTATTTCGTGTCAACCCTAGCTTCATTATGATCCTCTGCACTACTCAAATCTTGATGTATATCAACAATTCTACCCTCTGGTAGGGCTGAATATCCTCAGCCCTCTGCTCTATGGACTGCATAAGAACAGCCCTAAACTCTGGATGCTGAAATATTTCAGCAGTAAACTCTGTTGGCTGAAAGTTTTCAGCCCTCTGTGTCTCTATAGGCTGATCATAATCAGTCGAAAACTTTGTTTGCTGAATTTCTTCAGCACTCAACACTTTTTGCTGAGTCACCTCAGCCTCTGACTCTATCTGTGAGACAGAAAATCTGAAATTTCATGAAACATGTCCAAGGATTGCACTGATACATTACTGGGACAACTCTGCATATCAGCTTTCAGCATATTTTCCATCTTTTTCATCGTATCTGCACAAACCATACTATCATACATCCCGTCTATATGCTCATCATCCTCTAAAATACCTGCATTTTTCAAATCTTTCTCCTTCCTGCATATGTACTGCCTGGTAGCTCTAGGCAACTCAGAAATCTTATGATAACTCATTGAACTGTTTGCTGAAATTCCAACAAAATTGGAGGAGAAAACACTGCTTCCAGGAGGTGAGAACTCCAATCTCCTCTGCTCTATACCACCATCGTCTCACAGAACAGTAGTACCTAATGAAAATCCGAATCCCTTGTAGTGGGCAAAGGCGCATCTCGAAGAGTATCCCTATTTCTAGCATGATTTACACACACAGTCATAAATTGGACTGCTCTCATACTATCTTTACTACGAATCCGTGCATAAGCAGACCCGTCATCCATTACTTTCATCTCCATGTGCGTCTCTGTGATGAATGGCTGTCCTAGGATTATAGGGTAAGAGCATGAATCCTGCACAAAGAAATGGAAATCCTCCTCTACATCTCCAATAGAAATCCTGACATTGGGACAGGCAGCATACAAATCACTTGCAGTGTTGTTGGCGACTCTCATACGCCACCCATGCTCTGCATCCATAGGCCATCTATTACTTTCATAAACTCTGCGAACTATTAGATTAATCTCTGAATAATGATCCACCAAAGCACATAAGGCACCTGTTTCTCTCCAATTTTTACCATTGTTTCTGTAGTTGCCCTAGCCCAATGACTCCGCGAAAAGTGACTGCGTGGTACCAAGATAGGCTCATCAGTTTCAGCATAATGCATAGGTTGAACCCTCTTCTCTATCAGCGCGGATAAACAGAAGCATTCTCGACCATAACCTCATCCTCATCCAACTCCTCAATCAAAAATCCCTGTGTATCACTAGTAGGCAATGTATGTCTTTTTCTCTTCAAGACTTCTTGGAAGTGATCTTGAAACTCTCTTTTCGAGATGCCCAAAACCTTAGAAATAGTAAAAGTCACCTCACTGCCAAGTATCTTGTCATTAAAGATTTTCTTCATGTCCGTAGATGTCTCAATATCGGACATTAATCTAAATCCTCGCTGCTTTCTTTGTCTAGGTTCCTGCCTCTTTTCTTTCTTCTAAGCATCCTCCATTTGTCGTTCTAGCCCTGGTCTCAAAGACGGCTCTGTAGTAGGTGGAGTAACAAACTCATCCCCTCTAGTCTTTTTAGCTGCATTTGGATTCTCTTCATCTCTCTTACGCTTCTCCTCAACAAGTACATATGCTCCCTGAGATTTAGCCAAGTAGGCATAAATAGTGTACCTGTCAACAGGAGAATCCCAACCTGTCTCGGATCTGATGCTAGAACGTGCACTGGACAAAATAGTCTGCTGGATTTTTCCCTTGTTTGCAGTCTCTATAGCATAGGTCCATAATGCTGATTGACTCTCTGGCCCTTTCTCAATTTGGACTCCATATGTAGAGGCATCTCCTCTAGCTGCCACATAAGAAGTACGCGTAGCCATGTCATCCACTAATTTCTTCATTCCGCCTTTCCCAAAATTGGTAGCAAAGCGGAGCTCCTGTTTCAGTCAACCAGATCTTGCCATCTTGTCCCCAAAATACCAAATTCTTCCTTCTTGCATCTTGAAAAGATTCGCAATCCCTGCAATGTTGATGGTCCGTACTATCACACCAAATACATCTTTGATCTCTCCTAGGTGCACTAGGAGCACTAGAAGAAATAGTAGGTGCAGTTGAGGCAAACTGATCTTTTAATTTTCCCACCAATTTTGCTTTAACTGACTCCAGTGTCGAATTCGTTATGCCTTTGATTATGTCATCAAGAGAGGAAGGAACCAAAGGAGCGGATGATTTCGAAGCAAAAAGAGCAGGCATCGGTCTTGGAACAAAAGGAACGAGAGGATTAGAAACAGTAGGCACTGGAATAGGCCAAGTAACTGGCTGAGGAAGAGAAGAAATGATAGGGGTAGAAGTAGACATAGGAGCAGAAGACAACGTCGGAGTCATAGATCCATTCTGTAGTCGGGTCTTCCATATCCGCCTCTTGGTCAAAGTCGAGACCGCATCCTGAGCATCTTGCTAATCTGTTCTAAGACCCATAGGCTTCGTGTGATCCTCAAGGAGCTCTCCTAATTCTTCCTGAAGAGCAGGATCTGCAGCTTGTAAGAAAAGCTCAACTTTCTCAATATCCAATGCTCTTTGTTTAGTGGCATCAAGCTAACTATACCTCTCTTCAAATTCTCATATCAATTCTGAAGCAGCTAGACCTTTGTTTGGCATGTAGATCCACTCTCGGAATGACCGTCGTGTAGCCATCTCAAAGTCCTCAAGAAAATACTCCTCTTTCAGGGCCTTCTTAAAATCTTGCCAATGCGAATTTTGAAGGAAAAGATCAGTCACTTTTACCCTCAAGGTGGGTGTGACAAGGCGAAGAAAATATTTGGTCATAAGTCCTGTCGGTACTCCAAAAAATCCCATCTTAATCTCATATGACTTCAAATAAGCCGATACATTACGGCCATCGAATAGCTTCTTTTCATTTTCAACTACTTCAATCACCTTAGTTGCATTGATTGCATTCTCTTGCTCCGAATATAGTTGCCTTTGCTAAGACAACTATTGTTGATGTAACTGCTACTGCTGCTGCATATACAATTGTGTCTGCTGATTTTGAAGTTGCATATACATAGACATGTTCTGCAAAATTCGCTTTAAATCATCTGTAGAAGTACTTGAAGAAAAAGTCGATGACGGAGTCGAAGTAGAGGACAAAGTAGGAATCGTAGAAGGGGCTGAAGTTGATGCCAAAGTTTCTCCCATCCTAAAATTATTAAATGCGACGCGTTTCACATTGGGTTCACCAAAGATGTCGAAGGGTTTTCGAAAACAAAGTTGCATCCACAGAGGACCTTGACGAATTTCAAGATAGAAGATCAATCAAGCGAATAAGCAAGATGAGAAAATGAAGCCAAGACTCTGTTTTATTTCTGCCAATAACAAATACAAGGTACAAGAAGAAGAAATCCGAGCGGCCTCTGGACTTAGGCCACCCATACATATCGAAGAGAATTTCCAACAGTATGGTCTTCATCCATGAGTGAGAAAGTGGATGAATGTGGATCATCTTCTGATCCAAGCTCCATCATGGTGGCCATTTGCTGATACCCAGATGGCTTGTGGCTAGAGACAGTCTTCAAATTGTCCATATTTATAAATTATGTTGGCCTTCAATCTACCCTGTTCCTGGATGTTTTTCATGAAAGCAAACATGCAAGTTTTTTTTTCACTTTCTACTTCCTCCTTGGCTTGCTTTAATTGTGCTGCCTTGGCTACTTTAGTGGCTGTGATGATTTGCTGCACCTCTTGCTCAGCTGCAAGAAGCATCTGTTTCTTCCTAAACTCGGCTTCTCGTTGTGCTTGGTATGCCGCAACTTCCCTCTATGTCAGTCTGAATAGTGTCTTCCACTCTGCCGATTTCAGAGTTGCCTTCTGACGACCTTCTCAATCTCCACAAATTTGTTGTCACGATCTTCCCAATCACACACACACTTCTTAATCTCCACAAACTTGTTGTCACGATCTTCCCAATCACACACACATTGCAATCTATGAAGCAAATTACAGGTTGCTTCTGGAAAATCAGATCTGAAACATAAAGCTTGATTTGTCATTGTATCTGCCGCTCGACGATCTTCTCTGATGCTTTTTTCCCCAAAAGCTTTACATAGCCAAGCTTTTTGATTATCCTTCATTGCCTCTGCATCGCTGCCTCCATCATTGCGAAATTTTCGGCCCTGGTTCGACCTTTATTTGTGGAGAAAAATGCTTTTTCCATCAAAGCAGAAGCTTTCTGTGTCCTTCTGAGAAGCTTCTTAGTTAATCATTGGAAATGCTTAAGTTATGTCTTTTCATACCTTCATACTTGAACTCGTTTCAATTAGTGGCCTTTCACACCTTCAAGGCTTCTCAAGTTCGATTTTAACTCTCAGCTTCTTGTATTTTTTCTTATCTTAGATCTGGGATTTCTTGTACCGCTTTGACAGCTTCAGCAATCTTCCTTGGCATCGGTTTTTTCAATATTTTTGACAGGCACACACACACAAGCATTCATTCACACACACGCAGAGATAAATGCACACAGATAATATTATTTACAATGGAACGAAGTCCCAGCACACACACGGGCTTGAGACGATAACTAGAAACACACTTACGGGAAAGCTAGGGTTCATACACACACAAACACGCAAGCCACACACAGAACAAAATGCAAACACAATGACTAGGTATACATGAAACACAAATGTCACACACACAAACTTTTGATGGATTTTCACACTTTGGATGCGCAGCAGTACGACATCGTCGTATTACTTTTGATGACTATTCTTTAGTATGTCACATTATTATTATTTTGGTGGTGTTGCCCCATATATTTTAAATGATGCATCAACATTTTTTGAGTTATTTTATTTGTTTAATTTTGATTGACATTTTTTAAAATTAGTTGCAACCGTAGAGAAATGTTGCAATAGTTAGAGGCCTTTCATATTTTCAAAGGTCTAAAAGTTTATACTTATTGTAGTGTGCCACAAAGGCATTATCTATTTTTGTAAAGGCTATTTCTTAGCACAAGCTTTTCTAATTCATGAAGTACTCACATTCTACCCTCTTATGCATTGTTACGCGAGCGGTGATCGAGAGCAAGCCTTACTCACAACTCAATAACAAGACGCTAAGGAGTGACAATTAGGGTAATCGACTTTGTTGATGAACAACACAACATGACAATTTTTGAAGATTCACAAACACCACACAAACCACACACAAAACCAAACAACATACAATGCCTCTTGTAGCTCAAATGAGTTTTAATTCAAACTCAAAGTAGAGCATCAACAACTTTTAAACATGAAAATCTTGAGCTTGAAAAAAATAATAACTTCATACCTCTTTAATTTTTGATACACCATGCATCAGTTCAATTGCGTCCGAAACTTCCACAAGATTGGACAAACTCCTTCACAAAAACCATACTTGCGTATGGGACCCTCCTCTCACATGTCAATAAATTTCTTACAAAGTGGGAAGGCCCCTGATGCTAACTCTCTTCTTCCTTATGTAGTTTTTTCTCCAATATACAAGTTTGAGTTATTTTTATTTTTCAAAAAGCACAGAGGCTTTTCATGCTTTTAAAGACAATTTGAAAGCTTTATAAGTTATAAAGATTTCTAAAAGCTTTACGTTTTTTTCAACTCTAAAGCTTAAAGCCCTATAAAAGCTTTTCATAAAGCTTTTTTAAGTCTTAAATTCGTTTTTGTCACCAACTTCAGGCAATTCTGGCACATCCACCTACCCCCCAGGGAAGGCTAAGCCTAAGCCAAAGCTGGTCGAAACCCCAATACCAAAAGTTTCATACTTTTATGCATTCGTAGGGTTGTTCCCGCAACACTATGGATTCATGTCTTTGCATAAAGAAGGCCCATGATGTTAACCTTATCATTTTGCTACTATATGTTGATGGTATGTTGATTGTTGGGAGTCCTCATGCTAAGTTAGATGCTTTGAAGACTCGTCTCAAGAAGAGATTGAAGTGAAGGACATGAGACATGCCTCTCACATGCTTGGTATGCATATTATGTGCAATCTATCTACAAGACTTCTCTACTTATCCCATAAAGAGTACACATATAGAGTACTTGAGTGATTCCATTAGTTGGGTGGTAAGTCTATTAGCTGCCCACCCATTGCCTTCTCATGGTGGCCGAGATATTAGAGTCATGGGCTACACAAACTTTGATTATACATGACATACAAATATGTGAAAGTCCATCTCTTACTATGTCATCTTTGTTGGAGGTGTTATTTCTTGGGTGTCTAGGATGCAAAATTGCATTGCCTTGTCTACTATCAAGGTTGAGTACATTACAGCCATCACTAAGGCTTGCAAGAAGGCTCTATGGTTAGGCCATTTGGTCTATAGACCTTGGTATGACTATGATCCTACATTGCATTTGGACTCGATAACTACCATCTAGTTGGCACATAATCTAGTCTTTCATGCGAACTCCAAGCATATTGAGGTCCATTACCACTTTATTAGAGAGGTGGTTGAGAGCAAGCAGATAGAGCTTATCAAGATCTCGTTTGTTAAGAATCCTATGCATTTGCTCACTAAAAGTCTCCTAGTGAAACGTTATGCCTTCCTTAAGAAGATGATGGGTGTAGAATGAGATGCCATTTATTTCCCTTATCATATATACTTCTATTTACACATTGTACTTTATCTCCACACTTAGGTATATTTACCTTTAAGTGGGGGGTTATTGAGGATTAAAGGTTGCATGTGCCTAGCCACCTACATTTGCTTGTATTTACTACCTGCACATCTATACACTACGAGCGGATGATGCCAGGAGGCATATTCCATGGTGGATTCCATGAGACCACGGTGGATTCTATGAGGTTTTTATTCCACGGTGGATTCTGTGAGGTTTTGTAGTGGATTTCATAAAACTATATTTATTTGCCATGGCTTGTACACAAGGTGGATTCCTTGTGCGAGAAGTTGACGAGGACGCCTATCCTTTTTGGGTGTCAGATTAATTTAATGTGCACATGGGTGATTCTGCAAAATACATATTAAATTAATGGACGTTTATGAGTTTAGAGTGCACTCATATTAAATTAAGGTTAGGACAGAGTTCCAACCTATTTATTTATTTTGTAGCTGAAGACTGCTAGGTATTCACTTTTGTCGATTTAATTTTATTATTTTCTAACAATTGTGAATGCTTCAGTTGATGTGTAGAGCAAGCAATGGTGGCATTCGAAGCACCGGGCAATGGCGTGTATTCAAATTACCTAGAAGAATTATTATTTTTTATGGGCACGCATCTTATCATTAAAGGCATGGTGCTAATATTTATTTAGGCGCACTTATTTATTGAAGCAATTGACAAACATTTATTATTTTGCATGTGCATAGGTGCTCAGTTTAAATATTTCATTATTGGACATTGTATTTGGGCATAACCCAATTTTGGGGATGCCTAACCGCTTTATTCTTTATTTGGGAAAAAGCAAACACGAAACCCAAAGCATGCTAATTGTAAATTGGGCTATTTTTGAGCTTGGAGATTAGTAAATTTATAAATACATGCCTTGTGAAGCGCTTACACAAGGCATGGGGGGAGATTGTACCCAATTGGTCTCTTTGCTTCATGTCGTGCAAATCTTTCTTCTTGTTTTATGAGCTTTTGTAGAGTTCTTTGTTCTTCAGGACCTTCCGGTGTTCACTACGCGCGCATACAACATCTGGTTTGCGCACCAGTGGCGATCATGCGTCACTGCCACTTTATTATTTATTCTTTCTATGATAATAGAATAAGGGATGGGGGGTCACACATTGTGACTATGAGAGTTTCCACATATGCTCTCTCTCTCTCTCTCTCTCTCCCTCCATAGCTCTTGCATCCTCTTCCTTTCGCTTGTGCTCTCACTTTGGCTCCATCTTTCATAACCTAGTCCCATATTTGTTTGAGAGAGACTCCAAATCCCATAATCAAAATTCTAAATACCTTCCTCTCTTTAATCTCCTTACAACCCTCATCTATGAGCCATTGTGGGGGGGGGGGGGGTTTAATTGCTAATTTAATTCCAATCTTAGCTAGATTGAATATTGATCCTAATGCTAGGCAAAATACTTTTTTTGCAATTCCAGAATGAGCGAATCGAAGAGGGGTCATTGTTCATAGTGCCATTAGTGTCATTTGCAAACATGTTTAGTAGCACATCCTAGTTGCTAGGTAGCTTTAATCTTGTTGACCTCCCTTCCTTGATCTCATCCTTCACTAGCCGTCCCAAGGTATCAACTGAGATGGCTAAGAGTGATGGGGCCAATAGGTAGCCCTATTTGATAGATATGAATAGAGGAAATGGAGTTGACAACTCCCCATTCACTACAATTCTAGCACTTACATTTCCAAACAATGTACTCACATACCTAATAAATCTTTTCCTTGATCCATATCATGGAGTGACTTCAATATAAAGCACCAATCAAGCATGTCATATGCTTTATCAAAATCTATTTTAAAGAGCATAAATCCCTAATTTTGTAATTAGAAAATTCAAAGCATGTCATATGCTTTATCAAAATCTATTTTAAAGAGCATGAATCCCTAATTTTGTAATTAAAAAATTCAAAGCATGTCATATGCTTTATCAAAATCTATTTTAAAGAGCATAAATCCCTAATTTTGTAATTAGCAAGTTCAAAACCTTCCCAAAAACTAACAATAGAGTCAAGAATGTACTTCCCTTTTAATGAAGCCCTTTTGTTCTCTCTTGAGCCAACCGTCAAGATGAGTCTCCTTGCCAAGCACTTAACAAATATCTTATAAGTAGAAGATAAACAAGTAATTGGTCTCCAATTGGAGGGGGAGCTTTTACTATCTCTTTTATATATTAATTTGATAGCCCCTTGGTTGATGGCTATAAGGAGGTCTCTAAACCTCATTGCTTTTTTACATATCAAAAGCAACATCTAAATAAGAAGAGATTTAAATTCTCTATAAAACTTATTGGGTAGGCCATTCAACCCAAGGCTCCATTAGACAGATTGTCTATTGTGTCTCCTAGTTCTAATTTTATAAGGTTTATGCCCAAAATTTTAGCTATGGAGCTAAGTATTGCCTTGGGTCTCACATGGGATAACATTACTTCCTATGATTGTTCCTTGGGTGGGGAGAAGATTTTCGCATAAAAGTTCATTGTTGTTTCTAAATTTTCTTCCTTTGAGGAGGAAATACTCCTATATTTTTTAATAAGCATGGGAACTAAGTCCTCCTCTTTTTTCTTTTTGTTTGTATTAAACATCTCTTTTGTGGAATTGTCAATTTTCCTTGCCCACCAACTTTTGGTGTAGAGTCTAATGGAGTTGGCCTCTTCCTCCTTTACAGCTTGAAGTCCTTGCTCAACTAAAAATTAGTTCTTCTTGTAATGTGGTCTCACCTCTCAAAGGATTCTAGATTCTAATTCTAGTACCTTGGCAAACAACTTTCCTTTTCATCGTCTTCTTTTTAAACTTGTCTCGTTACTCCCCGAGTAGCTTTGATAGCTGCAGCCCAAGATTGTGCAAGGGCTTTTGTAAATAGGAAAGCTTGATCCCAAAGATTTGAATTTCCTCCTTAACTTCCTGATCTTTAAAAAGTGTAGGATCAGTATGGAATCGTCTAGCTCTAATAATATTAGTGTTGCAAGAAATGTGAGTTGAAATTGGAAAATGATAAGAAAGAACAAGATCTTTATGGATTTTACATTAACATTAGCAAAAATGGAGAGTAGACCTAATGAAATATATACATTGCTAAGGTTCTTGATTATTTGACCATGTGAAGTGTGTTTCTTCGCTCACATCTATCAAACCATGGAACGAGAAATGATTCATCCAATCTACTTTTTCATCACCTGAGATGACTAGGCCCTTCATTTGATACCTGTCTTTAGTATCTTCCACCATGTTAAAGTCGCTTGTCAGAATTATTGGGCACTGTATTTGTAGTAGAGCATTCCATAGGGAGGTTCTCTCTTGTGCATTACAAGGGGCATTAATGATACTACAACAATTTCCTCACTTTCTTTCATGTGTATTGTTCCCCATCTATTCTCTTTCACCTATTGTAGTTTTATGGATAATATTTTTAATTTTACCAACGATTCCAATTATTGCTCCTTCACTCCTATTATTATGATGAATGTAGATCCATTCAAATTCCTAGTAGATTAAGCTTAGATTATTATATAGTTATTCATCCATAATTCTAACCTCCTACAAGTAGAGAATATCAAGGATAGGCGACATGTCTTTAAGCCATCCCTTTAAAATATTGGCTATGTTAGCTTTATTGATTTATAGTTAAGGGAGATCAAAATTAGCTTATTCATGGATGAAATTTATTTTTTGTTTTTATCTTTTCTAGTCCCTTCCTTATTCTTGGAGAATGGGTTGTTGTCACTATCACTAACTTTTGAGTATGTATCTTCTTTTTGAGTTTTTTCAAGAGTTGTCCGATACCATTTTTTGAGGGCTCATAGCCATTTCAGGGTTTTGAAACTAGTCATAGCCCTCTTCATGATCTTTTATATCTTTTACGAGAACATAATCACAATTCTCATTTAGATCCGGATTGATATTCTCTTTTTTTTTTGTGGGTTATCCACAAAACTTTCCTCATTTAATCTAGCATAAGGCAGCGGTAATATCTAGTACGTTCAAGGAAACATTGAATGTCCTTATGGTTAATGGGTGGTGGGAGATACATTATTATTTTGATCTTAGGAGTATCTGGTGCAATACCTTTCTTAGAAACCACATGACCCAAAATGATGCTGTGTTTAATCTAGAATTGGCACTTCAAGGGATTCAAAGAAAGTTGGTACAATCAACATTGTTCGAAGACTAATAGAAGCTTTTCGAGGTGCTCCTCCCAACTGGAGTGGACACAGAGGTTGTCAATGATGAATGCCTCAAGCCATTGTCTTATCTAGGGCCTATTCAATCATGAAGGATCTTAGTGATGAGAAGAGGGGTGTACATACTGTGATGCTATTGTTCGACCTTTTGCTTGATTATTATTCTGATTTTACTGGTGATTCTTTTACCTTTTTTTGTTAACGGATCGAAAGCCTATGGTGCCTTCTTCTCCTCTTTGGTATTTGTTATCTCATTGCTTTATTGCTTGCTTTTTATTAATGCCTTCCCTATTTTTTAGAAAAAATCGATCTAGTGTCCTCTTGTTGCCCCCGTGTAAGCTTGGGGGAGGAATGCCCTTGGGCTGGGATACCGAACCTAGTGGGAAACATACACTAGATCTCAAAATTTAGAGGGTGGTGAAGTATTCCGACCAAAGGCTTCGAAGGATCTTGCAACCTTCACTAAATCTGCCGGACACGATTACTAAATTTTTTGGACAGGGCTGCCATTTCTGCATCTGTCTCGCTATGAAGGCATCTTCTTCAAGACATATAGCAGTTTTGCCTCTCTCCCCTAGCCTACCAAGCAGGGGTGGATGTATAGAGAGGAGCTCTCCAGAAGATATTGATTTACTCTTATCTTCATGGAATGAGTATTTCATCGATCCCTGGGACGATTCCAACAGCCAGGTGATCACTCGGTACTGTGCAGGTCTTGGGAATTCTATGGTTTATCATGTGTACCAACATCCATTGGCTTGCTGTTTGTGACAGAACATGGCTTTGCATCACAGACCTTCTCAAGATACGAAGACTTCAAGCACAAATTTGCCGAAGGGGCAGTTTGGATCCATGGCTCTATCAATTCGCCTTGGGTACGAGAAGAGCTGGCGAGAAGAGAGATGCAACCGCTGCTGACATTAATAGAAGAGCTGGGCAGAAGAGGAATGCAACCACTGGTGAGTTTAATAGAAGGAAAGTTATGTGAAGTGAAGGACAAAGAATGTCATTTTAAAACACAACCTGGGGAAAAGGAGCAAGTGCTGATTGCTAGGCATGGCAGCCACCTGACATCTCGGGAGGATTGCGGCCTAGTGGCCATGCTGCAGACTTGTGCCAAGCAAAAGGATTTGTACAAAGGCAGCAGAATACATGTTGATATTCTTGCAAGGGGGGTGCTTGAAAAGAACATTTATATTGGTACTTCTTTAGTTAACATGTATGCCAAATGCGGTGCACTTGCAAAAGCTCAAGAGGTGTTTGATTTGATTCCAGTTCGGGATGCAGTATCATGGAATGCACTAATTGCAGGTTATGCCCAACATGGTCATGGTATAGAAGCACTGAACTGGTATGAACAGATGCAATCTGAGGGCCTTTCTCCAAACCCAATCACCTTTATATGCATTTTGAAAGCCTGTGGTAGCATAGGAGCAGTTGAAAAGGGCAAAGTCATTCATGCTGAAATAGTGCGAAAGGGTTTGGTAGAGAAATATTGTTTCATTGGCAATGCGTTAGTGGATATGTATGCAAAATGTGGTGCACTTGCAAAAGCACAAGAAGTATTTAATGAGCTTCCAATTCAGGATGTAGTCTCATGGAGTGCACTTATTTCGGGATACACTCAATATGGGCATGGTGAGCAAGCACTAAACTGTTATGAACAGATGCAAAGGCATGGTCCTTCACCTGATGCAGTTACCTTTATTTGCATCTTGAAGGCCTGTGGCAGCATAGGAGCAGCTGACAAGGGCAAAGCTATACATGCTGAGATTTTGAAAAAGGCATTATTGAAGAAAAATCTTTTCATTGGCAATGCATTGGTGGATATGTATGTCAAATGTGGCATGCTTGCAAGAGCTCAAGAAGTGTTTGATGAGCTTCCAATCCATGATATAATCTCATGGAATACACTAGCTGCTGGGTATGCTCAGTTTGGAAAGGATGATGTTGTTTTTAATTTCTTCAATAAAATGATAAGTGAAGGTATAATGCCAAATCTTGTCACACTCACTGTTATGCTACATGCATGCAGTCACTCAGGTCTTCTGGATGAGGGTCAAGTGTGCTTTGAAACTATGAACACATCCTATGGGATTATTCCAACTTTAGAGCATTACACATGCATAGTTGATCTTTATGGCCGTGCAGGCCACTTTGACAAGGCGCTAAGAGTGATCGAGAAGTTTTCATCTTCTGATCATCTCCCTGTATGGACTGCCCTCTTGGGTGCTTGTCGAAAGTGGGGAAATGTGAAGCTTGGAAAATTTGCCTTTGAACATGCCGTACAATTGGATGAAAAAGATGTTGGAGCCTATGTTTGCATGAGTAATATCTATGCAGGTGCAGGCATGCAAGAGGATGCACACAAGATTGAAGCTATGAGAGTGAAAAACAAAGCATGGAAGAAACCAGGAGATTGGTGGGTGTGAGTGGAAATTTCATTTGTTTCTTTCAGGGATAAGAGCCATGTGAAAGCCAATTTATGTGAAGCTGGTGGGTTTCTCCTTGCTTTAGGTGTTATGATTGGAAGAGGCTCAGCAACCACCAGGAACTTTTTCAAAAATAGCAGTTATATTTATGATGTGTAAACTGTGAGCCCATGCTTTATATTGTTGACTACTCCACACATTTCCCCAAAACATGTTTGGAGTCTTTTCAAAAGCAGCAAAGAAAGATGTCTCGAGTTGACATACTAAGAAGTTGGGTATTGCATTGGCCCTCATTAATTCCACCAGAAAGAACACCCATATATGTGAATGAGCATGCAGCTTCACTGTGACTACCACTTGCTACATGACTTGTATAAAAAATGAAGCAGATTTAAATTATTTTTGCAGATGCACTGATCTTATGGATTGTACAAAAGATGAAGCAGATTGAAATGGTTGCAGGTGCACTGATCTACATGAGTTGTACAAGAAATGAAGCAGATGTAAAAGTATGGTTGCAGATGCAAACTGATCTCATGTTTTTTGGGATGAGATTGGTGCTGGTTGCTTCACTTATAGAATGCTTGTACTATTTTTCTTGTCGTCTTCTAGGCTAATTCGTGAAGCAAAGCAACTATGTAGGAGGATGTTAGGCACATGCATTTGGCTTGTTATTGGGAGCTTGCATTGGCAGTTGGGCGGCTCATTTAGGGCTAGTCCATGCCCATGTGTCTTGGGTCTCACCTTGTAGTCTTTATATACTCCACTCCTCCACTCTTATTCTAGTGGGCCACATCCACTTGGAGAGAGGGAGATTGAAGGTACTGCTGGTCATCATATGTCCCATCACCTGTGTGGTTTGTACATTACATATCATTGCCCATTTGTTTATTCTTTGAGTTCTCTCATTGTACATTCTTCTTGTGTTTAATAGTTCTCTTCTACTTCTGTTACTCATTCTCACATATTATCGGACTTCGAGTGTTGCTTGTTTTGGTGCTTTGTGTAGCTTACTGTGATAGATTTGCTACAGGCTGGTCTACTGCTACAAGGGTTGTCAGTCACTGCATTTTGCCACTGCAAGCACTTGCATTTTTCATCTTCAACCTTCATCTACTGCTGGCGACCTGCTTATATGCTGGTGACATCTTTCTTGATGCAGGTGACCTGCGGTCCAACTGAAAAGGAGCCTGTATCCTGCGTTTCTTGGTATTGCCACTGTTGTTGAAGTTTGGGACTTTTTGTTTTATTGCCATGCTGTTTCACTTGTCAGGGATCTTGTTTTTACTGGCTGACTGCTCTGACAGTGGTACACTCTGCGTTTTTGTTGATCCGATCTTATTCACATTTACATTTGTGTTTTTAGCTGTATAGGGTCTCCTGTGTTGGTGGTTGTGATTTCTCACTACATACTCTTCACTGCTGTTCCCATCTGTGTTTTTGCTACTGCTTGTGTGTGTTTTGTGTGTGTGTGTGTGTGTGTTTTTTGTGAATTATGGAACTCCTGTGTTGTTCTGGCTGATTGACCATGAGTATCTGAGGTGTCTCCTACTCTCTATTCTCCATCATCATCTTGCATATCGCCAATCTTCATTATGACTGCTCTATCTGATTGACTCCAGATTCTCTCACCATGGTCCTAACCTTGTTCTTTTGAGGCTTTTCGAGCTTGGGAGGATGCTTGGATTTTGGTTCGCAGCTGCAAATTCTTTACCTTCTACTTTACCCATGTTATGAGCTTTGTGGATTTACTCCATCTTTGGTGCTTCTAGAGACTTCTTTGTAGGTTGGTGGTTTCCAGCATGTTTCATTTAGTCTTCTTGGTGATTGCTTTTTGGTGGCCTTGGTGACCCCATTTATATGCTACATAGATGAAATGGTGTCATGCAGTTTCTGTGGTGATTATGCTAATCAATCAATGGTGGTGGCCTGTGCAGAGAGGGTCACTGTGTCCTTTGGTGGCATGGCGAGTTTTATTCGGCTGATGGGCAGATGGTTGCTACATTGACTCTTGACCCCTCAAACTGACTTAGATGGTAGGTTTGGAGTCGAGGATGTAAGCCGACTTCTGATATAGCATGGGTAGGTTGGATCTGTGAGAGTGCGCAACGGAAGAAGAACACGAACACAGAGGAGGAGAGTGAGAAAGCAGAACATGAAGGAAGAAAATCTGCACTGACTGTAATGAATGCTGAATACACCAAAGTGGACTGATCAGTCCCTGCACGCAGCCCGGAGCGTCAGTGAGGGCACCAGAACAGACTGGAAGCAATGGCAGCACCAATGCCGGAGTGGGAGAGGAGGGAGTGTGTGCAGAATCTGCAGAAGAATGTATGAGAGAATGACTGGGGGGGCTGCTATAAATAGCCCCAAACTAGCCAAAACTGGCCGACCTGGCTGAAACTGGCCGACCTGCCCACAAACTGGCCGATTGCACACAAACTGGCCGACCTGCCCAAATATGGGCCGACTGCACACAAAAAGGGCCCATTTTGGGCTGAGTGCCACCCGAGAAGGGAATGCAGACTAAATCAGCAAACACAAAACTGACAGAGCTCCTCTGTCTCCTGCCAGACTCTGGCAGGAGCTCATAACTAGGAGATGACAGACTGAGAATGAAAATAGAGCAGGCTAACACCCCCTCTCAGATCCTGGGAGGGTCTGAAGACCTAACAACCGCATGTAATGGAGCAAAGAAGCCTGAGGCAAAGGCTTCGTGAAGAGATCAGCCGCATTGTCCGCCGTGGGACAATAGGCCACCGCCAGCTCCGAATCCGCGATCTGCTCTCGAACATAGTGATACTGAACCTCAATGTGCTTTGTGCGAGCATTTGCCAGAGCAAGAGCACTCTGGTTGTCCACGTGCAGCTCCATAGGTCCCGTCTGGGAAAAGCCAATCTCCGCCAGCAAGCGACGGAGCCAAACTGCCTCCATAGCGGTCGAACATAGGGTCCGATACTTAGCCTCTGTAGAAGAAAGTGCCACAGTAGGCTGCTTCTTGCTGCTCCAAGAGACAGCACCAGATCCAAGGGTGAAAAGCATAACCTGTAGTGGATCGTCGCGAATCCACATCACCTGCCCAATCAGAATCATTCCATCTAGAAAGGGGGATCCCGTCTCCATACATGATCCCGTAGGATCGAGTCCCCTGTAAATACCGAAGAACACGCAAGGCTGCCCTCCAGTGATCCTGTGTAGGAGTCTTCATAATAGAAGACAACAAAGCCACCACAAAAGAGATATCCGGCCGAGTGTGAATCAGCCAGATGAGAGAGCCTACAAGGCACCTGTAACGAGTGGCATCTGTAAGGGGGACTCCATCTGCCAAAAGCTTGGACTCAGGGTCCATGGGGCAAGATATAGGCCGACACTCGGCCATACCAAACTCCGAAAGAAGCTCGGAGATGTACCTGTGCTGCGAGATAAAGATGCCATGTGCCATCTGATAGATCTCCAGTCCTAGAAAGAAGTGAAGGATCCCTAGATCTGTCATGTCGAACTCCTGCCGAAGAATGGACCGAGTATGCTCCACCTACTGAGTGTCGCTCCCTGTAATGATAAGATCATCTACATACAAAATAAGGAAAACAAAAAGAGAGCCCACAACTCCAAAGTAGAGGTTGGGATCATGATCGGAGTGCTGAAAGCCACTCTGTAGAAAGAAGCGGTCAATCCTTTGGTACCAAGCACGAGGAGCTTGCTTCAGGCCATAAAGGGCCTTCCACAGCTTGTAGACATGATCCGCCTTCCCCTACACAAGAAAACCAGGAGGCTGTGAAACATAGATCTTCTCCTCAAGGACGCCATTCAAAAAGGCTGACTTGACGTCCATCTGATAAACAGGCCAACGGTGGTGAGCTGCAAGAGCCAAAATAACTCGAATGGTAGACATCCGAGCTGTAGGAGCAAAAGTCTCGAAGTAGTCCAATCCTGCGCGCTGTGCAAAACCCTTGGCAACAAGCCTAGCCTTATGCTTGTCCAAGGAGCCATCTACAAGATACTTGGTTTTAAAGACCCATTTCACACCTATTACCTTCCGTTTCTTGGGACGCGGTACAAGCTCCCAAGTATGGTTCCGCTCGATGGAATCGAGCTCTGCCTGCATAGCCTGTCGCCATATATTCTGTGCAAGAGCCTCCTCCACAGTGGAAGGCTCGGAATCGTGAAGAATCTGAGACATAAGAGCATAGTTCACACATAGTGAACTATCCCGCTGGGCCTGTAAGCGGGCTGATCTGCGTGGACATGTAGAAGAAGCAGGAAAGTGAGTAACACCTGAATCCTGCATGAGCCGGCGATACCATAAAGGAATCCTAAGAGACTCCTCCTACTGCGAGGGAGGCCGAGTAGTCGTCGGAACCTGCAAAGCACTTGTGTCTGCGAGGGACTCCCCCTCACCAAGTGAAGGTAGATCCTTCTCATCGGAAGAAGGCTCCCCAGCCGATGGCGGGGGATCCCGAAAAGACTCCGGAGGGGAGTCGGAAGGGGTGGAAGAACTCGTAGAAGGAGTCACATCCGCCAAAGGGGGAGGAGAAGCCGTAGTAGGAGGAATGGGAGGGGGAGGAGGCGATGATGGAGGGGTGCTAAGGGGTATCCTGGAAGGAAGAGAAGGCAGAGAAGGTGGGGGGTGGTTTGTCGATGTCGAAGAAGCACCTGTAAGAGAACCATCAATCGGATCCTCGGAGGCCGAAGCCTCATCAAAGATCACATCCCTGCTCACCTCAATCTTCCGTGTCATCGGGTCGTAGAGCCGATATCCCTTCGTGGTCGTGCTATAGCCCACGAAGATAAGCTTCCTCGACTTAGAGTCGAGCTTCGTCTTCCTCTTCTTCTTGTCCACATGGACAAAAGCATCACACCCAAAGATGCGAAAGTTGGACACGGAAGGCTTCTTCCCAAAGAAAGCCTCATAAGGAGTCATGTCCTGTAAAGCCGAAGTCGGAGAGCGGTTGCGAATATGCACCGTTGTAGCCACCGCCTCACCCCAAAGGAAATGAGGAAGACTCCTATGCTCCATCATAGATCGGGCCATCTCCACTATGGTCCGATTCGCATGCTCCACCACACCATTCTCTGATGGTGTGTTTGGATGGGAATACTCCACCCGAATGCTGTGATCCCTGCAAAACTGAGAGAAAATGTGAGAAGTGAACTCGTCACCATGATCAGCTCGAACGCCACGAACTTTGGAAGTTGTTTGTGTCTCCACAAACACCTTCCACTCGCAGAAACGGGAGTACGCCTCGCTCTTGGACTCCAAGAAATAAGGCCACACATAACGGCTGAAGTCGTCCACAATCAGCATAAAATACTTGGCCTTCCCAAGGGAGGCCGTGCCCATAGGTCCGCAAAGGTTGGTGTGAACCAACTCAAGCGGAGAAGTAGCCCTCTTAGAGGCAACCTGAGGGTGAGGCTGCCTATGCTGCTTGCCCCTCAAGCAGCTAGGGCACAAAGTGTGAAGAGGAGGGAAATCTGGAAGTCCCTCCACCATCTTCCTCCCAGAAGCCCACCGAATAGAATCGAGGTTCAAATGACCATACCAAGCATGCCAAAGCAGCCCAAGCTCGTGGGAAGCCCTCGCAGCCAAGGCTGTGAGCTTATAAAGCCCACCATCCTGTGTACCTGTCCAAAGAGCATCACCTGTAGAAGCATCCTCCACGGTGATTGCATCCTGTGTAAAAATGACTCGGGTACCTAGCTGAGTAAGACCATGCACAGACAATAGGTTAAAGCCCAAATTAGGTACATAGAGAACTTTGGCGGAAGAAGACCGCTTGTTAGAAAACATAGGTAGAGTCCCCACGCCTCGAACAGGAATTGTAGAATTGTCACCAATGGTGACAGTGTCCCCTTTGGAATGAAGATCCTGAAGCCAATCCTGTTTGAAGGTCATATGTGAAGATGCTCCGCTGTCCACAAGCCAAGGCTTCTCCTGAGTGGTAGAAGCTAAGGCTATATCCTCCTCAACAAAGACATGCACAAATGTAGACTCTGTCGTGGCGGGGGTGTTGAGATATCGAGCTCCACTCGTGATATGCCAGGGTGACCGTTGTGCATTTATGTCACCGACTTGTCAGTTGTAGATGCAGTTGGTACACTGCCCATGAATAATAGCTAGATAACAGCTATCCTTATCTACTCTAGTTCGTGTCTCAGTTAGTATGCCACCTTAGTTAGTTGTCTTTGGTTTGAGACCCATATATAGGGTTTTTCTATTTCTTTGTAAGAGAGTTCTTTTTTGGCTTACACAACTAAGAAGAGGAAAACTGTTTTCAGCCTCCACCTTTGTGTGTATTCCCCCATTGTGCAAGCAAGAAAGCTACAAGTGAGACTTCTTCCTTCTCTCCCACAATCTTGACATGGTATCGGAGCCTTGTTCGTGGTAAGGAGCTCAAGAAAGCAACCCTGTTTTTTTGATTTGAGGCCATTTCGGGGCCTGTTTTGGAGGCGGAAGTTTTTTGCACGCACTCAAGAAAAGGCCTAGTTTTATGCTGTGCGACCACTCTTCTACAGGTCGGTGAAAAGTTACTGTAGAAATTGCATCGTATGCTTGTGTACAGAGATATTGGGAGTTACAGAATCATCCTTGTTGCCTGTTGATGCAAAATCGTCACTAGGAAGTGACTGTGTGGTCAAATACCACTTTCGTCAGTTTTGCAGATTAGCCCTTGTGAGGCTGAAGCTGTGTTCTTTGCAGTGACAGAACTTTTTGCAGTGTTCTGTAATGGCGTCTGATTCTCTCTCACAGATTGTCACTGAAAAGCTTGACAAGAACAATTTCCAGGCATGGAAGTTTAGAATGACGAATTTCCTTATGGGAAAAGGATATTGGGAATTTGTTGCAGGAAATGAAGAAGAACCATTTCTTCCTGATGTTCCCAATCAACATCAAATGCAGGCATTTAAAGCATGGCATGAGAGAGCCAAGAAAGTTATGTACTGGCTGTCTATCAGTATTTCAGACTCTATGATTGTGCATATTCAGGATGCAAGTACGCCAAAGGAGGCATGGGATACTTTATCAAAAATGTATAGCAAAAATACGCAAGCCAGGAAAATGCAGCTCAAGCAAGAGTTGCATAATGTGCAAAGAGAAAGTATGAGCATCAATGACTACCACATGAAGGTGAAGAAGATTGTAGATGCACTTGCTTCCATTGGGTCGCCAGTGAAAGATGATGATTTAGTTTTTGTGACCTTGAATGGTCTAGGAAAGGATTATACACAGTTTTGGATATCCATTTCAGTTCGTGAAAGATTTCCTGATTTTGAGGAGTTGATTGCTTTTCTAATTTCTGAGGAGCAGAGAAATGGTGGTGCATCTTCTTCAGGAGGAACTTCAAAAGAAACTATCTTCTACTCAAATGCTGGAAGAGGTAGAGGCAGAGGTAGAGGAGGTTGATTTGGAGGCCGTGGTAGAAATCAGAATATGCAGCAAACTCAAGAAAACCAGTCCTATGGAGGAGGACGTGGTAACTCTAGAGGCAGGGGGAGCCAAAGAGGTCGTGGTGGATGGCAAAGAGGTCAAAATGCAAACAACAATGTTGAATGCTACTACTGTGGTAAAATGGATCATATGGCCAAAGACTACTATAAAAAGCAGAATGACATCATGAATGGAAAATTGCAACAAGGGAATTATGCATCTTCTAGTAGACAGGGTGAGGACAGAAATGAGCACTTATTTATGGTGGAGCACATGAACAATTCTGTGACAAGTGCAGAAGAAAACAATGATGTATGGTATGTTGACTCAGGTGCATCAAACCACATGACAGGTCATGCAGAATGGATGGAGGATGCAAGGAAAATAAAAAAACCAGGATTTGTGGAGACTGGTGATGATACTGCACATCCTATTGTGCAGATTGGAAAAATTCCTTTGTCTATGTAGGATGGAAAAAAGAAATACCTGTCAGATGTATTTCATGTCCCGAATATCACCAAGAATCTGGTTTCTGTTGGTCAAATGGTTGAGCAGGGCTTGCAGGTCAGATTTAATCCTCATGGATGCTTTGTTGAGGATATGAAAAATAAAGGTCGCTTGATAGCAAAAGGAAAGAAGAAGGGCATAATGTTTACGTTGGATGCAGACATGTCTGAATTGAGTGCAGCAATGTTTGCACATGGGACCGGTGTAGTTGTAGATATTGATATCTAGCATAAACACATTAGTCATGTTAATGTACAATGACTTAAATCAATGCAGGCCCAAAATATTGTTGCAGGATTGCCAAAATTCAAGGTTGCAGAAATGCATAAGGTATGTGAAGCCTGTCAGTTTGGAAAACAGGCAAGGAAACCATTTCCTAGACATGTTCAAGAGAGTAATAAGCCATTGGAATTAATCCACTCTGATGTGTGGACTACTAAAGCTGCATCTCTTGGAGGCTGTCATTATTTTATCAGTTTTATTGATGACTATAGCAGAAAAGTTTGGGTGTATTTTATGAAAAAGAAAAGTGAAGTTTTTGGGCATTTCAAAACTCTTAAAGCTATGGTTGAAAAAGAAACAGGCCTGCAAATAAAATGCCTAAGGTCAGATGGAGGGGGAGAGTACCTCTCAAATGAGTTTGCAAGGTTCCTGCAAGAGCATGGTATAAAGTAGTAATATTCATGTAGTCATACCCCACAACAAAATGGAATTGCAGAAAGGAAAAACAGGCATATTGGAGAGGTATCTCGTGTCATGCTTAATGAAAAAGACCTGCCAGATTTTTATTGGGCTGAAGCAGTTACTACAGCAGTCTACATAATGAACAGGACTCCCACTGCAGCAATACATGGAATGAATCCAGAGGAGAGGTATACTGGTAGGAAACCATATATTTCTCATTTGAAAATTTTTGGTTGCATTGCTTATGTATATATGCCAGATGAGTTGAGATCCAAGTTGGATCCAAAAACTGAGAAGTGCATCTTTATTGGTTACTCTCTGCAACAGAAAGGGTATAGATGCTATAACCCTTCTAATCGTAAGTTTACAGTGAGCAGAGATGTTGTTTTTGATGAGATGAGTAGCTGGTATAAACCAGTAAATGTGATTGATGATGTAGATGCACAAAATGGTAATGCTGCACAGAATTCACAGTAGCAATCACAAAATATTAGTGGACCTGGAGTGTCCTCTAGCAGTGGTTCATATTCTTCGCCATGGACAGGCAGATTGAGATCAGGAAAATCTCCTCAAAACAATGCAGATAGTGGTATGCAAGTTTCACGAAAAGGAAAATAGAAGATAGATCAACCCATGTTTGATGTGAATGCAGGTCACTCTTATGTGGATGGCGAATCCAGTGGCTCAGAACAGAGCATTGATGATGAGTTGGGTATCCCCTCTATTGTTACACCTGGAGTAAGGAAGACCAGGGATGTTTTAAGAGCACCTGGAAGTGAGCCTACTTTGCGTAGGTCTACCAGAGCTAGGTATCCTGTGGATAGGCTGAAATATGATGGATTTATAGCCATCCACTATATATATATGGTCAAAGTGATACAGGAACCAGAACCCACTTTTTTTGAGTAAGCCATGGGAAAAGAAAAATGGGAGAAAGCCATGGATGAAGAAATGGATGCCTTGGAAGCAAATGCTACATGGGAATTGGTATCTTTGCCTAAAGGTAAGAATGCAATTGGCTGTAAGTGGGTTTATAAGGTGAAGCACAATGCAGATGGTTCTGTGAACAGATACAAGGCAAGATTAGTAGTCAAGGGGTATGCACAAACATATGGCATTGACTATGAAGAAACATTCAGTCCGGTTGGAAGGATGGCAACCGTAAGAGCAGTCATTGCTATGGCTGCATCAAAGGGATGGTCTTTACATCAGATGGATGTAAAGAATGCCTTCTTGTATGGTGATTTGCAAGAAGAGGTCTATATGGAGCAGCCACCAGGTTATGTGCATGTTGTTCATCCTGAGTTTGTTTGCAGGTTGAAGAAAGCCTTGTATGGCTTGAAGCAAGCACCTAGAGCATGGTCTGACAAGATAGGACAGTATCTTGTCACTATTGGCTTTCAGATTTCCAAGGCAGATTTGTCACTTTATGTGAGAAAAACAGAGAAAGATATTATGCTACTTGTCATTTATGTTGATGATTTGATTATGACAGGTGACAGTTATGAAGATATCCTTCATGTGAAAATGCTATTGAAGCAGAAGTTTGAGATGAAGGATTTGGGAGAGCTGCGTTATTTCTTGGGCATTGAGGTGATTAGATCACCAAGTGGGATACAGCTCCTGCAGAGGCAGTATGGATTGGACATGCTATCCAAATATGGGATGACAGGCTGTAAGTCTATTTCAGTTCCTTTGGAGCAGAATGTGAAGCTGAGCGCAGATGCATGTGAGCTTCTGGAAGACCCTACTATGTACATACACATAGTAGGAAGTTTGATTTATATGACTATTACCAGGCCAGATTTGAGCTATGCTGTTGGATTGGTAAGTCAGTTTATGCAGGCTCCAAGGAAACCGCATTTGGATGCGGCTAGACGCATACTCAGGTATGTGAAGTCCACATTACAGTATGGACTATTTTATGAGATTGGGGTTCAGATACAGCTGCATGGATACACTGATGCTGATTGGGTTGGTAGTATTTCTGATAGACGATCTACCAGTGGATATGTGTTCTCTTTTGGGAGTGCTGCAGTCACTTGGAGCAGCAAGAAATAGCCTACAGTTGCCTTGTCGAGCACAGAGGTTGAGTACAGGGGCGCAGCAATGGCTACATGTGAGGTAGCTTGGTTGCATAAGCTACTTTATGATATGCATCAGCCTACAGATGGGCCAGTTGTCATTTATTGTGACAACATGAGCAGTATACACTTGGCAAAAAACCCGGTCTATCATGCTAGAACAAAGCACATTGAGGTGCATTATCACTATGTGCAGGAGAGGGTTTTACTAGGTCTTATTGATCTAGTTTATGTCAGCACAGAGGATCAGGTAGCTGACATATTTACGAAGGCATTGGGCGTAGAGAAGCTGCGCAAGTTCAGAGACCTGCTTGGTATGCAGGAATTGGGATTGAGCTTGAGGGGGAGTGTTGAGATATCGAGCTCCACTCGTGATATGCCAAGGTGACCGTTGTGCATTTATGTCACCGACTTGTCAGTTGTAGATGCGGTTGGTACACCGCCCATGAATAATAGCTAGATGACAGCTATCCTTATCTACTCTAGTTCGTGGCTCAGTTAGTATGCCACCTTAGTTAGTTGTCTTTGGTTTGAGACCCATATATAGGGTTCTTCTATTTCTTTGTAAGAGAGTTCTTTTTTGGCTTACACAACTAAGAAGAGGAAAACTGTTTTCAGCCTCCACCTTTGTGTGTATTCCCCCATTGTGCAAGCAAGAAAGCTACAAGTGAGACTCCTTCCTTCTCTCCCACAATCTTGACAGGGGGCCGCCTTCGAGTCCTTCTCCTTGGGCTTTAAATGGGGGTACTTCTGCCAACACTTCTCCTCGGGATGAGTACCCTTCCCACAGTGGGGGCACTTGGGCTTTTTCTCCTTCGCATCCTGCTTGTCCTCCTTCTTCTTGTCCTTGGCCTTCTCCTTCTGTTGCTTCTTCTTCTTGCCGCTACCTGTACCTGCTGTAAAAGCCTTGGTGGAGCCACTGGCACCTACCTCTTTGAGTCGCTCGTCATGCTCCAAGACAAGTGGGGAAAGTTCCTCCCATAGGAGTTTCTCGCGGGTCCTCGAGGTGATGAGGCTGGTGTAGAAGACATCATAGCAGGATGATGGCAGCTGAGTCAACAGAATCATCGCCATATCCTTGGACGATATCACACGACCATGAGAGGCTAGCTTGCCTCGCATATCCTCCATCTTCGTGATGTGCTCCTTCATGGAAGAAGAATCATCAAGACTGAGCATCCGCAACTTCTTCTCCAAGGAAATCTTGTGGGCAAACGTCTTGTGCTGATACAAAGATGCAAGCTTCTTCCATACTTCCGTCGCGGTCTTTAACCTGTGAACATGTACTAACCAAATCATGTAAACTCATAAAAAGAAAGGAACGGGCTCGAGAGTTGAGCCTATCCCACAAGGCTGCACAGTCCATGGAGGCTCCATATGATGAATCCACGGGAGGACGGTCGATGGGTGAAGAAACAAGCTCCCATAGGTCGAATGTATCGAGGATGCACTCCACCTTGCACGACTAGAGGGAGTAGTTGGAACCATCCAACTTATCTTCCTTCGGAAAGGAAGGGAGAATCGGCACTTGAATAGAGGGAATCAAGGAAGGCATCCACACATTTGAAGCAGTCTTCACGATAGATGGAACCCTCTGAGATGCATGGACTGAAGAGGGAGGAGTGCGAGGAGTCTCCTCTCGATGTCGAAACTCCTAATAATCCCGCCTCCGCTCAGAGGAATGATGAGAAAGGAGCTCATCCTCTGAGTCGTCAAAGCCTGAAAACTAGTAAGACATCTTCCAATCTGCAAAATACCAAACACCAAAGAAAACTGTGCCGAAGCCGAAGTATGACCAGAAGTATGGTCACCAACCACCAAAACGCAGGCTGTGATAGCCTACAAACACTTGGAGCTGCAAAACGCAAAGATAGCTGATGAAGATCACCAGAACAGAAACTGCCAGCACCAAAACGCAGCCTGGGAGTAGGTCGCCAGTAGGAGATGAGCCGCCAGGAGTGGAAACGACCACCAGATTAGAAAAAAGTAGCCTGATGATGTGTCGCCCAGCTGAAGGAGAGGCCGCCTGATGGAAAACGCAAGCAGGAGGGGTCGTTTGATGACGTGACAGCCTCGGGAGTAGTCTGCAGCAAACGCAAGAAGAATGGCCACCTGGAGGGGCCGCCTGGGCAGTTGGAGATGAGGCGACAATAGCAGAAGAGAGGTGAGGTATCTCTCCACAAGGTTAGGTCCTTCGTGCTCTCAGTCAGGCGATGAAACCATGTGAGAGTGCGCAACGGAAGAAGAACACAAACACAGAGGAGGAGAGTGAGAAAGTAAAAAATGAAGGAAGAAAATCTGCACTGACTGTAATGAATGCGGAATACACCAAAGTGGATTGATCAGTTCTTGCACGCAGCCCGGAGTGTCATGAGGGCACCAGAACAGACTGGAAGCAATGGCAGCACCAATGCCGGAGTGGGAGAGGAGGGAGTGTGTGCTGAGTCTGCAGAAGAATGTATGAGAGAATGATTGGGGGCTGCTATAAATAGCCCCAAACCAGCTAAAACTGGTCGACCTGGCTGAAACTGGCCGACCTGCCCACAAACTGGCCGATTGCACACAAACTGGTCGACCTGCCTAAATATGGGCCAACTGCACAGAAAAAGGGCACATTTTGGGCTGAGTGCCACCCGAGAAGGGAATGCAGACTAAATCAGCAAACACAAAATTGACAGAGCTCCTTTGTCTCTTGCCAGACTCTGGCAGGAGCTCATAACCAGGAGATGACAGACTGAGAATGAAAATAGAGCATGCTAACAGGATCAATGCTTGGTGGGTTTGCCTATGCAAGTATTGACATTCTTTGCTCTCCTCTACTACAACATCTATTCTCCTTTGCTGCATGTCTTTGCATGGAGCAAGGATGCCCTTGTCCTATAATAGTAAGAGTGTCAATTCTCAGGTATCTTTGGGCTAGAGGGATGATTGTAAAAGGGGGGATGTATGGCATGTTGATGCTCGCCATACATCTACATGATGTTGACCTTTGAGGGAGGCCTTTTATATGCATCGACATAGCTCTTGGTTCAAATCCAAGAGCTAGTTTGACTTTGAAATCCATAGTGGGATGTCTCGATAGTGATGGTGTGTAATCTTAGTCTGTTTCCACACGATTGGACACTTCGATGGTTGACTGAAGGAGAGAAATCCATGATCATGATGTTGAGATGGCAAGCTCAATACGTGCGGGCATTGATGATGGACCACTTGGCTAGATGGGTCTGCACATTTACACTTAGCACGTTGGTGGTCATTATGATACTCACATGACCACTCACTTATCACTTATTATATTTAGTTTGTTACATCTACCTACAGCTAGCAAAGATATAGCGCCAGTCGATTAGTGTAGTCGGTTATGCACCGTTTGACTTAGTAGGCCACTTTCCTTTATGTTGTATCTTATCTATACTTTGTGTACATTGTATAGTGTGTGGAAGAAGAATAAAAACCAGCAAGAAAACGTTTTGGCGTCCATCTCTCTTCTTGTGTTCTTGAGTGAGCTTCCTCTTGTGTATACAGTGTGTGTTTGGCGTAGCAGCTTAAGCACATCCCCCTATTACGCGATTCTTGACATGGTATCAGAGCCACGCCATTGAGAGAGGTTGATTTTGAAGGCGAAGTGAAGGAGAAGAAGCAAGGTTCAAGCAAGCAAGCAACGTATAAGAAGCTCTCTCATTCTTTCACTCTCTCTCTTGGATAGTGCCTGTGGAGGCACCGGAAGCAGGGTCGAGAAAAAATCTCAGATTGCTGTGAGATTTGGTGTGCGAGCAGATCATTGTATATTCTGCAGATAAGCTCTTTGGAGCCTGCCCGCATTTTTTTGGGTACCTGAGGCCGTTTCAGGCCCCGTTTTAGAGCCGCAAGGTTGCGGACAGCAGTTTCAGCTATATTGTGATTTCGGCTATATTGACCGAAAGTAGGTACACAAGTTACAGATTGCGAATCTGTAATTTTTGAGGTGTTTGCAGGAAGCAAACATAAGGTTTATCTGCAAATAGGTTACAGATTACATGTACTATTGAGCAATCAGCGAAAATGGTTGCTTGGTATATTGCTGTGTACGTGTTGTGAAAGATTGCAGAATACTAGCTTGTTGTGTTATATCCTTATTTGTGATAATGATAGAGAACAATGGAAATCCCATTATTGAGAAGCTCGACAAGAACAACTACCCTTCATGGAAGTTCCCTGTGACGAAATTTCTCATTGGAAAGAGCCTTTATGAATTTGTTTCAGGTGAAGAAAAGGAGCTAGAGCTGGGTATCCCTCCGACTGCAGATGAATTAAAAGCATGGAAAGAATGGAATGCGAAAGATAAAAAGATGATGTACTGGTTATCTGCAGTCATTGATAATATGATATTGGGACATATCAGGAATGTAGAAACTTCACATGCAGCTTGGACAATTTTTGAGAGCATGTTTTCAGTAAATACAAAGGCACGAAAGATTCAACTCAAGCAAGAGTTGAATGCCTTGAAGAAAGAGAAAATGTCTGTCAATGAGTATGTGTTGAAGGTGAGGAGCATTGTAGATGTTTTAGCAACGATTGATGCAATTCGGATGATGATGATTTGGTTTCATCCACTCTGAGTGACCTTAACAATGAGAAGGCATGAAAATCATTTGTTACTTCAGTATATGTACAGAAGCCATTTTCAGATTTTAATAAGCTGATCTCTCTCATGATTACTCCGCGTTTTTTCATCTGAGCACTGTCGCTATTTGCGTCGCTATTTGTGTCACTATTTGCATCGCTATTTGCATCACATTCGTGATGCAAATAGTGAGGCCGCTATTTTGCATCGGAAAGCACAGTTGCTATGCCTCTCTATCCTTGTAGTGACTTTCTTTTCAAGGTGGATACACTGTGCACTATTTTAACACTGAATTGCTTTTTAGTCTCCTTCTTGCTACACTTAATGCTAGGATAATGTGGATCTTCAATAATAATATCAAGGTGAAATCAGAGCCGCCCATCTTGAAGCTTTGTATCTTCATAATCGGAGCTCTTGATTATCCTCATCATTTCTTTCAATGAAGATTCTCTTCTCTTCTCTCTGAAATCAGACTTTTCATATCCATCACTCTTCTTGTGCTTGCAGCTCAATGTATTCATTGTCTTGACCTCCAATTGAGCCTTTTGAGGCAAAACTAACAAGACAACATGAATATAGCGATGCATATACCTTAGCTATTCCATCAATTGACTCCATAATATCTATAAATGGGATGACTTCACTTCCAACCGATCCTTTGGCATAATGTATGTCCCTTTCCTAGAAGCTCTAGTCTCTTTCTTTATTAGTTTCATCCAATGCTTAATCAACTCGGAATAGAGAGAGAGCTCAATCCGAGGATGGCTAGAAGAAAGGTAATGCCATAATTACAAAGAGACAAGTTGCATGACATAACCTCGAACCATCTCATCCTCTAAGCACTGAAAATAGTGAATTATGAACAATAAGTAGTTTATATTTTTCTCGGCCAAGCTCAACCCTCTTTCTTGGTCTTTCAAGGTAAGGATCCACTGTTGAAGAAAAGCTCAAAATTTTCTTTCCTATCATGAAAACTCCTCCATGCAGGCACATTTTCACGGAACTTTTCATTTACCATAAGTATGATTGACATGAGGTGTTCCAATGTGTTAGCATAAAAATTAGGTGGTAGGTATATCTCCAAGTATTGACTAATCTCCAATACCATGACCTTTTGCAATGGCTTGATCACTTCAACAAGTGTTGAAATGCAATGTGCCCTAATTATGCTATAAAACTTCATGTCCAATCATTCATGATTTGAGAAAATATGCAAATTAAGATCTATATGATGTAGTCAATCAATCAATGCTCCACACAAAAAATTATGAATGCATTGAAGAAATTGTACTAAGACTAACTACTTGTGCTCGTGCATCATGCAAAATGCAATAAAAGAAGACACATAAAATAGAAAATAATTTCCTAATGACGCTGACTAATGTTTTCAAATTCTCGGCGAAAATCTTTGCCCTCAGGTTTACAATGGTGGACGTGCAATGTCATGACATCATTAATCTGAATTGGTATCACCTCTACCTTCTTTCTAGATTAACTATAATCAATAGTGCTTAGATTTATTATTTCCTTGAGTTATGTGGATTTAGAACCTCCAAAGAATGGGTAGTAGAATTTGTGGTCTATAGACTTACCGAAATCTGTGTTTGATAGATTTGTGGATGAGCTAATTTATAATGAGACACAACTACTTTCTTTCATGTATCTTAAAGGAGATTTGCAAATCCCTGATGAGGAGGACATGAATGTTTATGTAGGTGATGTGATCTTATAGGTTGTCATGTATGTACATTCAGTTGAGACGACTTTGGCAGATGGCTTGAGAAATTATTATCACTAGACATCTCGGCGTAGAGGATATGCTTGGCATCCTCCTTTGGACGATGGTGTCATGGATTCACAATGTTGAAGGAGTTTTTTTTCATAAATGTGATATCTAGCCTTTAGGCACTCAACTATTAGCACATTAACACATATTCCAGATAATCCCTTGTTCATAGATGAATTCTTCCAAACTTTTAAATCTCATTGTCCTATTTATCCTTATGATCCCAATGATCTCCTTTCGTATTCCCTTATTCTCTATCATCTACCTTTGTATATTTCCATTATCAATTTTAATCTCTAGATACCATTCCTATCTTATCTTTCACTCTTGCAAACTCCCCTCAAATTCTTTTTTTTAGTAATTTTCCATTCATTATTGATCCTACATCTTCTCTTGCCCCTTTTTGAACCTCTTCCTATTGTTTCACCTATTCACTCTATCTTTTTAGCAGAGTCCCTTCAAGCATTTTTATTATCTTTTCATCCTTTTCCATCCTCATAGTCCTTTTAATTATCATCCTTTTATGATTTATCTTATCCACCTTTGTAACGTTCTCCTATTATTCCAGTACCCCCACCCACTAAATATATCAACCATTCTCCACGATCTATGATAGGTACTCCTAGATATGATAGTGATTTCCTCCATCGACTGTAGTGGATGTTATATGATTCTTTGACAGGACTAATGTTTAATTGGCCTCTTGCTCCTGGGTCTTGGGATAGCCCTTCAACCTGTTCACACTCCTACATTCAGTTTTCTCGGCTACATGCTTAGTTTGAGGATACCTTTGTACGTCTTGTAACTCATTTTTATTGGTATCTTGCCTTCATGCAGCATCAATAGTTCAATCTGAATACTTGAAAGACAATACCTAATTTACAGATTAATCCTAATGAGGATGTAATAGTGGCTCATATGGATGTGTTCTACTACTTTGCACAAGCTTTTCCTACTAGATTCATTATCTTGTTGGAAAGGATGTTGTGTCTTCAGTCTCTCCAAAATATGCCTATATATTTTGTAGATGAGAGCAAAGCCTTGAAATGTCTCAAGTTGAGCATGAAATTCAAGAATAAATATCTTCATCCTACATAACAGTGGAGTATTTTTTTTGTTTGTATCTTTAATGAAAAATCTTCTTATTTTTGCTGTCCATTTTTTTGGGGGAGCATGCACCATTCAAACTACATCATTATAGCGTATATGTAAACTCTATGTTCTATGATGTTTGTGTGAAGTGTGTGTGTGTGTGTATGTGTGTGTGTTTTATCCTTGTCATGTCGAGATAAAGCTGAAGCTGAAGATGATCAAAGCTAGATGGTGGTTGAAATTCAAAGATCTTTTGGAAGAACATGTGTTAAGATGTAGAGAAAACTCTTATATCCTTTAATGATTTGAGTTTATTGGTTTAATTATTAAAGTAATGGTTCATAATGGTTATAGTTTTCCTTTTATATATATTGTTAGATATAGGCTTATTCGTAGAATACATGTTTAGGTCATAGATTTTTTTGAGCTAGAGTTGTTGATTCAAGAGGATTATTTTAGAGCTTTGATTCTCTTTTTCCAAGGTTGCGAGGCATCTAATTAAGTGTGGGGATATGTTGAGAGATGAATTGACTTGTTTTTTGAGATAGTTTTTTAAATTCTTATGCACAAAATAGTTTATTTTGAGAGCTTATTTATTGAATTTTGATGTGTTGGAAGTGTTTTGAGATGGTTTAATTATGATTGAGAAGCTCATGAAGTGTTTTGGGATATGATGTTCCAATTGGTTCTGTGATGTGTTCTGTGTGGTTTTGTTTTGATACATTTTCTTCCTGATTGTGAGGTTATGATTGTAGATGAATGATTTAAGGAATGATTGAGAGTGCGTTGGATGGTTTTTGATGGATTGAATTGGTTTTGGTTTGCTGTTGATGAATGTTTAGTATGGAAATGTTTTGCAATCTTGGAAAGAGATGAATGAAAGCTCTTTGAAGCTTGAAGAAGTAGCCGATGAAGACTTGTAGTGATAGTGATAGTAGTGAGCTCTCAAGGGTCACTGTAGTATCTCTAGTGACCTTTCATACAAAACATACCATTTGGGAGGGGTCTTGGGGGTGCACCTATTAAAAATGATCCATATAATGTGCATTCAAAAGATATTAAGAAATACATTTTCTTTGTATACTATAAGGCCATAAAATGACCCCTTTTACTTTATTGAACTTATAGATTTTTTTCAAATTGTAATTTAGAAATCCATTTTATAAATAGAATCCTATAATAAGTCTTACTAAATAATATACCATTTCTTTTGAACTCACATTATATCTTATATATTCTATTGTTAGCTATATATAGTCTGTCTATATATAGCGCCCCAGGTCCCCTCTATGTATTCCTATCATGTGTGCTCAGTTGACACACTTCTGGGGTTCCACTTCCGGTGTCTCATATCTCTCTTCTCTCCTCTCTTCCTTTCATCTCTTGTCTTCCTCGCAGTTTCCAACATGGTATCAAAGTGCAAAAATACGCCCGACCTAGAGGAGAAGGAATGGGTGCTCTCCATCAAGGGCATGCTCGACGCCTGCTTGTGCGGGCCGTGGGACTCCTCCCCCTCCATCTTCATGGCCTCCAGTCCCCTTCGCAGCCTCAAGGACGATGTCTTCGTTCCCCAGGTCATCGCCATCGGCCCGTATCACAGCGACCTCAGCCCCCATCCCCCACCATAGCTCCTTCTCGGACAATCAAGAGACAGAGCGCTACAAGGATGTCGCATGCTTTCTTCAACAGCATAAGCCAACACTTGTCAGACCGCATTTCCTTGTTTTTTGTGCACACCAACGCTTGATCTTCTTGTTCATCAACATCCCTGCGTCTGACTTCCACTGGATATGGAATGTTGGAGGATTGTATGGTAGCTATCGCTCCAATTTAGCACTCTTTTGCATCGAGGCGGAAGTTGCATACTTTTGCATGAATTCCTTTCAGGCGGAATTGAAGGAAGGGTGATTTTAAAGGGGCTTCTGTCAGGTTTCTGTTATGCAACTTTGAAGAACGGCGATTTCTCACAGGATCATCTGTTACAGCAAAGCTGTACAAAACGCAGTATTGAGGCTTTCTAGAATTGCTTCTATGCAGGGCATCCAGCCAGCATCGTCATATTTTACACATGATCTGATTGAGTTCACAAAATTTTACCAGTGTACAACCACACGACGCTGGATCTATTAATCGGACCACGCAAAAGTGTGATCCACACGATTGTCAAGCGTAGTTTCTGTTTATGCTGTGCATGTTTCTGCTAGCTTCCTTTTCTCATCACAAAAGCAGCAGTTCCAACTATCTTTCTCGATAAAAATGCTTTTATTATGGATCATGAAATTAAAGGGTATTGCTATCAGGAACAGATGGCTCACTGGTCTGGCTTGTGGTTTAATGCGCGTGGATTTGTGCATTGAGTCTAATGATTAGGTTGGTGTCCAAACCTGCATGGCTGGGGCAAAAATCTTGCAAATGAGTTGGTTACCTCTGAAGAAAAGGAAAGGTGGACCATTAGGACTCAAGAATCTTGGAAACACTTGCTACCTCAATAGTGCCCTGCAGAAACTGGATCTGAAACTAGAAGTGATAAATTGAAAGACAGCAATAAGCTAGAGACATCAAATGCCAAGAGCCAAAATTATACGTCTCTTGGTAAGGGTAGCACTGTACAGTCATCTGTAAGTTGTGGTGAACAATGATGCCAGACATAATCTCAGCACCCAAATGGAGTTGCTGATGCTGATGAGGGTCTATATTCCAGCTGATGACACATTATTTCATTTATATTCTTTCTAGCTAATGAGCGTCTATATTCCAGTTGATGACAAATTATTTATTTATATTCTATTCATGGGGCCCCACATGTATTATGTTGTCTATAGAGCGGCGTCGCGAACCGTCTCTTTAGACCTTGTGTTGTTCTAATGTCACTGTAACGTTTTTCTTTAAGTTTTGATGTGACAGATATACTGCTTATATCCCAAGTTCAGTTGAAGGAATTTCTTGGAGATTTTATCTTTTGCATTGATGTCGCTTATCCTTATTTTACATGTTGTATATTTAGGAGTGATAAAGCTATTTTGATGCCTCTGAATAGGCTGTTGTAATTCAGGAGTGATGTAGCTCTTGAGTGATGTAGCTCCTTCTCTGTTGATGTTGTAATTCACGAGTGATGTAGCTCCTTTGATGCCTATGAATACTAGGCTCTTGTAAGTTCAACTTTGTAATTTTATATTTTGAATATTAATATAACGGTAGGCCTATATAGAGCTGTGGTTTTTTCCCTTGAGCTCCCAAGGGTTTTTTCATCCATAGTAAGGGACCTTTATTTGAGCGCGGGTGTTAGCTATATATAGTCTGTCTATATATAGTGCCCCAGGTCCCCTCTATATATTCCTATCATGTGTGCTCAGTTGACACACTTCTGGGGTTCCACTTTCGGTGTCTCATATCTCTCTTCTCTCCTCTCTTCCTTTCATCTCTCGTCTTCCTCGCAGTTTCCAACATCTATAAGGTATATCCCCCAGGGGAGAGGTATCCACAACTAAGAGAGGATTATTGACTATTATTCTTTGTGTTATTCTAATGTACTATTAAGAGAGAGAATATGCAATAGAGATAATGTATGAGAGATAGCTAATTTTCTATGAAAAACAATGTACCTATAAGTGAGATTATGAGAGAGATTGAGAAAAAGACTATGAAGACTATAAAGATGATGAAATATGAATGCTATGTGATGAATTCCAAATTTCAAAGTTGATCATTCCTATGTGTTCTCTTAGTTTTTGGATGGTTTCCATGAAGAATATGTTGAAGATTTGTTGTGATAAATCCGTGAGAGATGTGCTATATGATGTTGTGTGAAGATTTGTGGTTCTCGGTGTTCATTTTTTTCTTATGGTTGATTAAAGTATGAAGAACATGCTTGTTGCTGTGACAAGATAGATTTTCTTGCAGTAGTTTCCCTGTTTTCTTGGTGTTCCTCTTGGGGTTCCAAAAAGTTGCTCATAAACTTAGCATATGTGTAATGCACTATGACCTATGTTAATCCATGCAATTTAAACACATGCTCCATAAATTGAGTGGCCACTTGAGATTATGTGTACTGAGTCTTGGTAGGATAAAGTGGATAGCTTTCATGAGTTTATCTACTACCACATATATGTTGTTTGATCCTTTCTTGGTTGTGGGCAGGTCTGTAATGAAGTCCATAGTGATATATGTCCACTTTTCCTCAAGGATAGGCAAGGGCTATAATAAATTAGTTGGTTTAAGTTTGTTATCCTTATTCTATTGGCACAAAACATACCTAGAGACAAAATCCTTGACATCCCTCCATACGATGTCGGAGCATTTGGGGTCAAAAGTCTACTACGGGATAAGAGACAATAGGTGAAGGGAGATTCAAGGAGAGGAGTAGATAGAAGAGAAGGGGTTTAAAGAAATAGAAGATGTAGACGAGTACTCAAAGAGGTGAAGCTTGTGAATTTATTTCTGCATTCTAAGAAGATAAATCCCTTCCAAACAAAAAAAAAAACGTGAATAAAATAGTAGCTTCCTCTCTGTTGCTCATACTGCCAATTTGATGCTTCTATTGGTTCTGAAAGGGGAGGTAAAATATCAGGACACTTGGTTGGAATTCTGTCATATCACTCCTTCTCCTAGTTTGGGAGTGCTATTTGCTACCTATCAACTGCGATTGCACACCATGTGATTTTACAAATTCTTCTTTTTGCATAAAATCCCCCAAAAATAGCTAAAAGCCACTTGATTTTTTTTAAAATGTCATGCTTTTCTAGAAGTTTTCTACAACTTTTGGATATTTATAAGAAATAATATCCATAATATAAAAAATAGGCTAAACTTGTCCAAAAATCTAGTATTTTTGAACCATCCATACTACGGACACTCACACTAATGACTAATATGGCATTGCCTCTCTAGATCAATAAGAGAGCCGAATGATGATGCACTCTAGAGTTTTTCACACTGTGTCTGTGTAGTCACACGCGACATCCACCCTCTCTTAACCTACACATCCTTTGGCATGTGCCAAAGTCTTATGGATCTGTAGTGTCAAGTCTTCTCATGCAAGTACAAGACAATGGATAGCTTGGTTGCAACCCATCTCTATGCTTTACCATGGAATACATTTGATAGTCACTACAAGATTCCACATAATGCTCCACATCTTTATACATGTTCTGCCACCAATACTTCTCTTTGATCTTGGAAAATATGCCCCAAACTCCTCTATGTCCAACCCATAAACTTTCATGAAACTCTTGTATCATTAGTTGTTGAAAAGCCCGATCACCTAATACACGTAATGGAGTTTCTCTCTTTTTCTTTGCATGCTTCCATAAATATGTGTCTTTTAAGAAAACTCATAAGCTTTTCTTTTAATCCTTTTGAATTCAGCTTCAGACTGCTCACCCTTCTTTGTCATGAGGCTGAGATATTGGCCTATTTTTAGCCAATCATCCTCATACAACTCTTCCAAAAATTGTATTCTCATTGAAGCATAACACTGATGATGCGTTCTCTCTATTGCCTGGTCTCTCCTCCATGGCTGTAAGTTCTTTTCTTACTATTGAAATCCCTATTACAACAGTTGTACCTATTATATTTGCTATTATGATAGTTGTACTTGCATTAATGACAACTGTATCTATTGTTTTCAGTTCTGTACCTGTAGTAATAGCAACTGCATACTCCTTCCTTGCTGTCATAAAGTCATTTTCAGTGCCTATCACATCATTCTCTTCATCTTCCATAATCTCCTCTTCATCTTCAAACGTTGCTTGTGAAAGCATGTTAGCCATGGGGTTTTCTTTGCCTACAATATGTTGAAAATCATGGTTAAGTGACTTTTTATATATATTTAATCCACCGTAACATTGCAATATTGGGAGTTGAGTAATTTACTATCATGCCCAATAGAGGTAGACAATTAGTCTCTACAACTACATGAGCTCCCATAAAATACTCCCTATCACACTTAAGGGCTATCACTACACCCAAAGCTCTATTTTGATTTGAGAATACCACCATTGGTGTTCATTGAGGACCTTTGCTCCAAACCAAATGTCATACCTATTCCCATCAACATGATCTTGACCCACTAACCAATGCCAATTGGGCTTGTATCCACAGTGAGAATAATAGGCTGCCCATTCTCATAATTTACTCTCTTTAGTGTTGGGGAAAAAATCAATAAGCTCTTTAACTTTTGAACTGCTTTTGTACGCTATTTACCCAGCAAAACCTTTGCCCTTTTCTCAAGAGGTGATATGAACTTTCAGCCACATGAGCAAAATGCGGAATCCATATCAAGTAAAAGACACATGTACCCAAAAATCTTCTCATCTCAGATACATTCAAACATGTCTCCCGCATCTTGCTTATGACATCAATCTTTACTGGTGAGGGATTTCTCCCATATGGTCCACACATATGCCCAACAACTAATATTTTCTCCATTCCAAAAACTGACATTTCTCCTAACAGAGTAAAATGAACTTCTTCAAGATAGCTCAAAATCCTGTCATCATCAACAATATGATCAGCCACAAATCTTCTACATCCATGCTCATTCAACTCTTCATTCTTCTCATAGATATCATATCCTTTGATCGGCACATCATCAAGAAAGGGTAAGGTCAACTAAGGAATATACTCCCTCAAAACTTTATGCATAGCATTTGTCAGATGCGCCATTGAATTGGTTACTCCCTGTGGAAGCATGCACATCCTAACTAATCCAAGCGGTATCTTCATGGTAATGATATCCCAACTTTCCAATGCAAGTTGGAACTGATCATATCCTGAATATAAATCACCCATAGAGTAAATTGCCTTGCCTACAAATGCTTCTGCAAATTCATCCACTATCGGGCATGATCCAACATTCCTTATGATGACTTTATTAACTAGTTGTAAATCATGTATAAACCTCAAAGCACCAATCTTCTTTGGAACAGTAAATCACCAATTTGAGTATGGAGCTGAAGAAGGCTCCAAAATACACATTCTAATATTCTCGTTCAAAAACTCTAGTAGCTTAGGCAAATATGCCTGAGGCACTGGAATAGACTTTAAATTCCATGGCACATGAGGTACTGTAAAGATCACCATAGGTGCAACTATGGTTGGATCAACACATCCAATTTCATTTGGCTAAAACACAAAGGCTTTCCCATGCCTTGCCAACAACTGCAAGAAACAACTTCTTTCTGAAGGCAAAAGGAAGCTTGTATTACCAATTTTCAGCTCTTGCAAAGTTTCAGTTGTAAATTTATGTCCTACTCCATGTGGATCCCGTAAACTAGGCTATTAAGTCACTTTTTCAGCCAACCCATCACTTTTAGGTGGTAAAGGCAAAGCCACATGCTTAACCTTCTTTGCAACTGTTTTGTACTTTGTATCCACCCTTGCTTCACTCCTGCTTTGTAGCCCATATTGAATCTGCCCATAACATTCATGCTTAGTAAACTCTTGAATGACTTCATACATCTCTAAAGTGTCAACATAAATAACCTCTTTTTCTACCCTGTTTTCAGTATTAACTGCCGCAAAATTTTAGCCACTATATCAACATTAACCAGCCCTAAAAACAACCTTGAAATATCTTCATTGTTGTAGCCATCAAACCATATGTCTACAGCTCTTTTTCAACCCATCCTACATATTTCTTTTTAGCTCTGCACATGGCTAGAATATTCTTAAAAGTGCAAAGACTACATGTTGTCCATTCTTGCAATCCAAAAATAAACACAAATTTTACCTTTCTTTGAGGCATAATTATCTTCCTAGAGGCATTGCCATAGCCTCCACTTATAGCAATGCTGTCTTAAAATCCTTAAACTCTTGTGCATTAGGTGGCATGGGATTATCCCATAGCCTATCCCAATTGCAGGGATGATTCACACAAATATTGAGAAATTGTACCGCCTTTGTATTGTCTTTACTCCAAACTCGAGCATATAATGAAGAATCATCATCCAATCCTTTTGTTTCGAGTCTTGATTTCGAAATATAGGGCTACCCCAAAATCACTTGATAACTACATGAATCTTGCACAAAATAATGTTATTAATCCCTAACATCTCCAATAGTCACATGTACATTCGGACAAGCCATATAAAGATCCCTTGAGGAATTGTTTGCTGCCCACATGCGCCATCCTGGGTCTGTCCACATGCGCCATCCTGGGTCTACATCAATCAGCCAACCTCCATTCTCACACAAGCTGTGTGCCATAACATTGATTTCGAGACCATGATCCAAGAGAGCTATGCAAGGGATCTCTCTTTCTCCCACTTTAACAATTGTCTCTGTTGTAGCACGAGCCTGATGCATTCGTGAATAATGACTGCTTGAAATAAAATGAGCATCTTTTTCTTCATGTACTTGTTGATGGACATTGCCATTATACATAGCCTTCTCTCTATGCTTACTGTTGGTGCATAAGATCTATTTCAGCCACAAGCTTGGTGTTTATACTCCCATTTAACCCATTTTCAACATGAGCCTGCTCCAAATCAACATTACATGCATCATCATATTCCCTCTGAAGTTGTTTCTCTGTGTCTTTGTCAACCTACATCAATGCTTGCAAAACTTCAACATCAAACTGTCTTTTTCATTTGGACATATCAATGATTGCATCATGAAGTTCACGCTTTACAATTCCAAGTACTCTGCCAAGTGTGAATTTCACTCTATTGCCAAGTATGTGATCTTCCAAGACCTTTTTAAGGTTTGTGGCAGTCTCAAGATCTGATTGTAACGTGTAACTAGGTTGGTTGTCCCTTTTCTTCTATTCTTGTTTCTTCTCTTGAGATGCATCCAAATTTTTGACCTTTGCATAGATTTTTGTCAAATTCAACCTCAAATCATGCATGCCTTTGATTAATTCATCCAAAATATCACCTTTAAGAGCTAGCCAATAGATATAGCCAGTTGTTCTGCCATAGCCACACACGCCTTGGTTGCAATTTCAGCCCCCTTCTGAGCACTGGCAAGTGTGGTGCCTGTACCCCATCTTAATTTCATCCGCTCTCTCTTTACCAACATATGCACTGCTTTAGTTACATTAGCCCAATCTGATTTCATCGCTGTTTTAGAAGAGGCGTCTTCTAAATGATCAATCATCTTCTCCTCCAAGACACGATTTGCAACCTTTAGAAACAAATTAATTTTCTGACTCTCTAATGATTGTTGCTCATCGGCATCCAACTGTACATACTGACTTTTAAATTCATGGAGCAAAGTTGTAGCAGCCAATCCTTTATTGGGATTTTCAATCCAATCTATAAATGTCTTTTTAGCTACCAATCATGCATCTTCCAAGAAAAACTCTTCTCTCAAAGCTTTCTTAAAAGTTGCCCAATCAACATCTCTTCTATGTAACTCATCAATCCAATCAATGCAATGCATGCATGGCTAAACGGGAGAAATATTGAATCCATGCATACTGCGGTACCCCATGAAACAATATCTTTTCTTCATACAACTAGATGAAGGATGAAACATTTTGACCCTTAAACTGGTTCAATTCCTGTCCCACTGCTTGCAATACATTCACAGCTAAGGAATCAATTCTTTTTGCTTCCTACCAAATTTGCACATGCTATTGTAACAACAATTGTTGTTTTTGTTGTTGTTGCAAGAAAGCAATCATCTCTTGTAAAGCATCACCACTACTTGAACCTGTAGAATCCCCCATCTTTACACTCGTGTTGTCGACTTTCACATCGGGTTCACCACTGTCTGAGCGTTTGGGGTAGAAATTCTACCATGGGAGTAAGAGATAGTAAGGTGAATGGAGATTCAAGGAGAGGAGTAGATGGAAGAGAATGGGTTTAAAGAATAGAAGATATAAAAGAATACTCATAGAGGTAAAGCCTGTCAAAAGATAAATCTCTTATAGACAAAAAAAAACGTGCATAAAATAGTAGCTTCCTCTTTGCTCCTTAGACCGCCAATTTGATGCTTCCGTTGGCTTTGAAAGGGGGGTAAAATACAAGGATACCTGGTTGAAATTCTCCCAGATCACTCCTTCTTCTCCCAATTTAGAGTGCTGTTTGCTGCTTGTCAAGTGCGATCGCATGTCACACGATTTTGCCAATCCTTCTTTTTGCATAAAATTTTCCAAAAATGGCTGAAAGCCACTTGCTTTTTTTACATGTTATCCTATTCTAGAAGTTATCTACAACTTTTGGATATTTATAAAAAATAATATCCAAAATATCAAATATAGGCTAAACTTATAAAAAAATCTAGTATTTGTTAACCATCCACACTAAGGACAATGACACTAATGACTAATATGGCATGGACTCTCTACATCAATAAGAAAGCCGAATGATGATGCAATCTAGAGTTTTTCACATTGTGTTTGCATAGCAGCACGGCAACGCCCTTCCAGAAAAACTTTTGGCAATTTTATCAAATGTCTTGAAGACAACCAATGACCAGTAGTGGGGCAATAATGCATCTCTTCCATGATCTTCCATGTGAATGGAGAAGTATGGGGGATGAAAATTTTGCCATGGACTATAAGATTCTATTCTTAAGATGATATTGGGAGTTTTTTTCCATTGCCCTATGTTGCAATTTATGAAATATATGGCTGAATTCTTCATTTAGCACAAGTAGGCTGCCTAGAGCTCCTCAATTCAATCACTATGAAATTTAGATATGGATGACACTTTGCATGTCCACATTCGTGAGGGTGAATCAGCCACCACCACCAATACATTATCTTTGCCCTAGTATGAGAGATGTCAAAATCATAATTCTGCAAGGTTGTCACCTATCTCCTCTTCTTAAGAGTCAAAGTAGATTGAGTCAAGAAGTGTTTGAGGAATTGAAGGCCACTCTTCATTTTAAATTGGCTTCCATAGAGGTTGGGATGCCATTTCTTAACAACATGAAGGATGGCTAACATCTCCCAATCAAAAAACCATTCATCTACATTTTCCTTTTCATCAAGCTTACGACTCTCAAAAGAAATCACACCATGCTCTTGCACCAAAATAGCACCTATATGCCACCCACTAGGATCAAATTGAAGTTAAACTCTTTTGAGAAGTTAGGGCATATGAGGATAGGAGTTGAAGTGAGCATCTCCTTCAGTTGATTGAAGTTATGATCAACTATGGTATCCCAAAAAAAAGATTTCTTATTCAAAACCAATCTATCACGGGTATTGAAATTGTTGCATAATGCTTGATAAAACTCCTATAGAATGATAATAGACGAAGGAAACCATGCAACGAAGTGGTATTGGAAGGTGTGGGCCAATCCTTTACGCATTGTAACTTTTTGGGGTTAGCTTGTATGCCATTTTCACTCATAATATTACGTAAGTACTCCATTGATGTATACATGAATACACACTTATTTTCTTAAGAAGATTATCTACGCTCTCTTGAGATATCAAACACCTTCTTGACATGTGCCAAGTTCTCTTTCAATGACTTGTTATAAATAAGAATGTCATAAAAAACTACAAGCATGAACTTGAAAAGGAAGGGGTCTAATATTTTATTCATCATAAGGCTTTGGAATGTGACTGGGGTATTTATCAAACCAAATGGCATCACTAGGAAATGGTAAAGCCCAAGGTTTGTTATGAATGTGGTTTTTACCTCATCACTCTATCTCATGTGTATCTAATGATAGTAAAATCTTAGTAAAATACCATGCTCCTTTTAGCTCATTAAGCAAGTAATAAATCTTCGGGATGGGTTATTGGTTCTTGACCATAATTTTGTTCAAGTCTTTGTAGTCAATGCACATTTAGAAAGATCCATCTTTCTTCTTGACTAACAGGACTAGGGATGCACAAGGAAAAGAATTTAGCTCAATAAATCACATCTCAAGTAACTCGTTGTTTTTCTTTGCAATTGCATCATGTTCATACTTCGAGAGTCTATAACGTGGCTTGTTCATTGGCTTAGAATGGGGCTCTAGATCAATGGGATAATCCACTAGCCTTTTAAGAGGGAGGGCTATAGGCATCTGAAACAAATCCTTATACTCTTGTAGCAAGGCATATGGCCAGTTCTAGTGGTCATAAAGTCAATGTCAAGAATAGTTTCAGGTTCGAGGATTTCAGTTTCTTCTTCTAACAAAGGAGGGGTTTTCATAAACAGGGTGGATTGGTAATTGGCATCTAAAAGTTCGTAACAAATAGATATGAAAAGTATTATGTATCTTCCAATGTTCGGGTAGTTCTAATTTAAGTGCATTGTCATTGATCTTGTGAATTATTTTGAAAGGTCCATAAAATCTAGGTGCTAACTTAACAAGAGGGTGTTTCTCAACACTTTGCAATCTTCTCTTTTGAATGTGTAACCAAACATATGTTGAGATATCGAGCTCCACTCGTGATATGTCAGGGTGACCGTTGTGCATTTATGTCACCGACTTGTCAGTTGTAGATGCGGTTGGTACACCGCCCATGAATAATAGCTAGATGACATCTATCCTTATCTACTCTAGTTGGTGGCTCAGTTAGTATGCCACCTTAGTTAGTTGAGTTTGGTTTGAGACCCATATATAGGGTTCTTCTATTTCTATGTACTTGAGTTCTTTTGGCTTACACAACTAAGAAGAGGAAAACTGTTTTCAGCCTCCATCTTTGTGTGTATTCCCCCATTGTGCAAGCAAGAAAGCTACAAGTGAGACTCCTTCCTTCTCTCCCACAATCTTGACATGGTATCAGAGCTTTGTTCGTGGTAAGGAGCTCAAGAAAGCAAACCAAGTTCGCGGTGTTCTGGTAAGAGGACCAGTGTTGCTTTCACTACAACAAAAAGGCCTCATAGACGCACATTTAGACGCAATTTTTGAATATAGATAAATTCTTAAGGGCGCGTCTATCCTCCCGTCTATTTGCACGTCTACCATTTCGCGTCTATAATCGCATGTATCAATGAATTTACACGCACAAATAGACACGCAATAGACGCACATATACACGCGTATATAGACACGCTGGTAGACGCGCTTTTACAAGCACTGATAGACGCGAACGAAAAATAAAAAATGTCATTTAAAAAAAGATATTTAATTTTTTTTTAAAATTTGAATTATGAAGCGCGTGTATAAGCGCGTGTAGTCTGCATTATAGGCATGTATAAACGCGAATTATCTGCAATTTAGACACGCTGATAGATGCACAAAACAGAACTGGAGAAAAAAAATACCAGACAATGTATCTTAGGGCACGAGAATTAAAAATAAAAGTCCATGTATTCATTATATATCAAAAGCATTTACAAGGGAAGTTTAAGTGCTTGCGACCTAAAGCGTGGCCGCAAGCAGTAGGCTCAAAGAGATATCATACATATACAAGAAAAGAAGGCCTCATGAGGAGGTATGGTGCTCCTCTACGAATCTGAAGAGGAAATATCTTCGCTAGTACTACCATGGCTACTAGCATTGCTATCCCCCTTCTCGCTATGCTCCACATCCGGGTTCGCCTACACACACAAAAGATCAGGGTTGCTTACATAGACAAGGTGGAGAAAAAGTTATAATTAGCTATACTTTTAATAAGAAAGTAAGAAAAACATACCTCCTCTGGCTGTCGAATCCTCATGGCCCGGTTGTATTGGTCCTCAGTGATGATGAGACCCTCCTCATAAAAGTGAAGCCATGTCGCTGCGCGGTTATGGCCTCGATGGTAACCTACCTCTCTAGGAGTAGGTGTCCTACCAACGATGGTAGTCTGCAAAACATTTAGAGATATACAAACAATTATGAGTCACAATATATTAGACTAAAATATATAAAGAATTGAAAGAAATATAAATTAAAAAAAAACTAGAAATCAAAATATACTTATAAACTCTGCCTCCCACGACTCTCTGCCACTCGATCCGTAATGCGACGATCCCATTGTTTCCATTTGGATCCGTCGCGCCTCTGTGTGCTAGCGACTCTTCACTTTCTCAGCTGCTTTCTTCTTGGCTTTCTTCCACTCTATGCGGTGGCACATACGTGGTTGGCTATAGGCTCCACACCCCTCCTCCAGCTTTCGCAGTGATTCCCTGGCCCGTGTCATGAGGTGCGATCTTTTGTTGTGAAGCATATCCCTCACTTTTGCATGTCCCCAATCATCCGAGAATCGCTGACCCTCAGGATTTGGGTACCTCCTATGGACTGCCCTCAACACCTCCTGCTACAAGCCGCTTTTCTGATTTTTGAAGGCAATGAAACAATCTTTATACGTCGCATGCACGACGCTCCTCATGTACGCCATTACATCCCTTCCCTCATCATCATGAAAGATGCCACCAGCATCTATAACTCTATAGTACTGGCGTACAACCTCCTCTACGTGATCTACTGGTGAGGGTGATCGCTCACCACCTCCTAGGCAATCCCCACACAAGCCTCGTCCTCCCCCTCGACTCTCCCTCCTCCCTCTCTATCGACTACCCTCTGCCTCGCTGGACGTACGAGCTTCTGCAGATGCACGTGCTTCTGCAGATGCTTGTGCTTTAGCCGATGCACGTGGAGCACGTGGAGTACCTGCATATGGAGTACCTGCATATGGAGTACCTGTATGTGGAGTACCTGTACGTGGAGTCTGGGAAGTAGTGCCAGGCAAAGACGTCAGAGGCATCCCAGACATGACACTGAACACCTCGTCCGCTATGGGAGAGCAGCCAAGGTGTCTGGTCATCTCTTCCATGAAGTCTTCTCTACTAGAAAAACCTTCAAAAAATGCATTGACCCCCTGCCAAAGGAGGCCAATGTATCATTCATGCGATCCACATCTGGGTCATTGCTAGATGAACCAGGATACGACATCTGCAAAAAAAACACAGGAAAAAAATAAACTTATTTGCATACAAAGAATCATATATTACCTACATTTTCAAAGAGCTTTCTTTAGACATTGAGCATAACACTTAAGTGCTAATGCTTCTCTTAAATAAGAAAACTGATAAACACAAACATGGGATTGTTCACATTCATCATTGCAAAAATATATTGTTTACTATCAGAACTGGGAGACCTGGCGTGTGTATCCCCCCATCTACATTGCAGGTTAGACGTGCCCTCAGACGCGCTCTAGAGTGAACCTTCTGTCCAGCGCGTCTATCTGCGCATCTAAGATGCAGCATAGACGCGCTGTCAAACGCGCATCCCAGGTCTATGCGCATGTATAATCGCGTGTAGACTGTAGGTCGACCTTCTGTGTAGTGCGTGTATCATCGCGTGTCCACTGCAGAGCACACGCGCCAGCACAGGCCTCTAAGACGCGCCCTCAGATGCTCTGAGAGGAAACATTTTTTGTGTCTATGTCTGCATCTACACTGAGATGTAGATGTGCTATCAGACGCACTCGGTCGGCCGATTTTAGGCTGACGACCGCCATTGATGATTTACAAAATGCAATACATAATGGAATCACAAATCCTAAATACACAGACAGAGCAGAGAGAGGAAGAGAGAAACAAAGAGAGAGAGAGAGAGAGAGAGAGAGAGAGAGAGAGAGAGAGAGAGAGAGAGAGAGAGAGAGAGAGAGAGAGAGAGAGAGAGACTCACCTTGGGTGTTTGGTGTGGTGGGTGGTGGCGCTTCTTCCTTCTCCTTCTTCCTCTCCTTGGTAAGTTACCCTCCCTTGATGCTTGCTTGCTTGCTTGCTGCTTCTTCTTGTTCTCTTCTTTCTTATTCTCTCTTTCTTCCTCTCCTTGGCTTTCCTTTTTCCCTTCTTGTGTGTTTGAAATGAAAGAAGAGGTGAGTCATGAGGAGGTGAGGCATGAAGAGACTAGGTGAGGCATGAAGAGACTGCATGTCGGCTAAACTCAAGCTTCAGAACCGCAAAAAACGCAGGAAAGGAAATGCGCAGTTTGAAAAGAAATGATTTAAGTATGGTTTAAATTTTGACGTGTGCGTCTATTTTCACGTGTATATGTGCATCTATTGTTTAGATAGACGCGAGTATAGACGCGAATATAGACGCGAAAATAGACGCCAATATAGACGCGTAGTTAAATGCGGATATAGACGCGCATTTGGGCTTTATCATAATTTTTTGTTTTTAAGATAAGTTTTGATAGTGAATTCTTATCATTAGTTTTAATGTATTTATGGTGATTTTTGTGTATTTAAAATTGAGATCTTATGTAAACATATGAATGACAAATATTTTGATGTTGTCATGAATTAGGTTTAATCATGTCGACGTCATCATCACCTAGTGCCGTGCAAGTTAGTGAGTCAATAAGCACATCCTTAAGTGAGGATGAAACATTGCGTCTTCATAATTGAGATGCATGGCTATGACGAAAAATTAAATGCATGTGTGATCGTTGTCGAGGGTGTATTTTTTGAGCACGTCGAATTGCAATGTCACACCTCAGCTTGTATGGAGAATGGGACTGAGAAAAAACACCGGTATTCATTGTTTTTTTTTTACCACTAAGATTGCATGTCTATGTTACGGGAATTGTATATCAACGTACATGAAACTCCCTTTTGTGGTTGAGCAGGATGTGGTGGCACATCCGCAGATGCTCCCTCCTGGGCGTCGAGAGGCTGCAAAACGTCGATGCGAGGAGGTAGAGTCTTCAAGAAGAGTAGAGACTGACGACCATGATAGTAGAGACTGACGATCATGCACATATTCAAAAATGTTGTATCTACATTATGGGATCACTTGATAGGGGCTCGTGATTCAATTAATGTAAGGGAGGATTTACATAACATTGGTCGCATGAGATGAGATTGGCCACACATTGAACCCAGAGGAAAGATTGAGCTACCCCATGCACTCAATTACATTTACTCGTATATTTGATTGATGAGATCGCACTTTGTGGGGTAGTTCATGTAAGGTGGATGTTTTTCTTGAGCGCTTCATGAAAACCTTGAAAGATTTTGTGAGGCAAAAAGCACGGCCTGAGGAAGCATGGCTAAGGGTTGGTTAGTGCAATCATCCCTTGTTTATATCTCTGAATATCTTGCTGAAGTGGATCCCTCTCAACCACGATTATGGAAAGATGATGAAGACTTGAGGATGACCTCTATAGTACCTCAAGGAAAAGGAATGAGTAAAGTGCTAACAAAAGAAGAACTTCGTAAGTTAAATAGTTTTTATGTGCTCAATAGTGATGTAATGAGCAAATGGGTGACACTATATAATGAAGCAAGGGCAAGAAGAAAAAGTGAAAGACAAGAATTTTGCACTAGATATGGACGTAATGTGTCATTTCCAGATCATCCAAATGTGCTCCCACATCATATTGATATAGATTGGTTACATGAGGAAATGGAGAGAATGGAAAAAGAGGAGGAAATTAATATATCTCAAGAAGAGTGGGAATACGCACGAGGTTGCTTATCAAAGGTGAGACATACTATCAATTAATTTGTTTCTATAAGTTTTATTTAATATAAATAATTGGCATGTTTGATCTTTTATCTTTTACTACTAGTGGACATTATTCAATGCACTTTGGTGTGAGGGTAAACATCTTCGAACTCAACGTATAGATGAAAAGAGAAATACCCAAGATTGTGGTGTCTTTGCTCACTTCGAGGATGCCAATGGTACCATGGAAGGTTATTGTGGCTTGATCCAAGATATTCTGAAGCTTGACTTCAGACAATTCTTTATATAAATACTGGATGTAAAGTGGTTTAAAGAAGTGGTAACAAATGGTGAGCATTGCACAATCAGACGTCATCCAAGTGGTTTTGTAATCATTGACTCTACAAAATTTCACCAAAACAAGAATGACACATTAGTACTACCTCAATAATGCGAGCAGGTATATATGCAAATGCTAATTTTTTTATATGTATACATGTGATACATATACACAATATAATAAGTACTTAAGTTTTTTGCTTTTGTTTTTCAAATACAAGTTGTATATCATCCAATGGTAAACAATAGCCGATGGTGGTATGTCATCCCTATATCTAATCGTTCAAAACCAATATATGGTAATATTATCGACATGAAGATAGCAGATGACAATCCAACAATTAATGATAATGTGCATGATGACACCATAATAGATGATATGCGTGATATACTACAAGATGAACCTCGCGAGGATGTTCAAGGAAACACAGAAGAAGACAATAATGTGATTGTTGATGATATTGATGAAGTTATTGAGCAATATAGCAACACATCTGATAGTGGGATAGACTTATTTGTTTCGTTACCTCTTGGTAACATAGATTTAGAAGTAGATAGTTTAGCAAGGGTTGATCTCATTGAAGATGAGATGGATCATTCACTGTAACATACTTAGTTTGCTTATTGATTCAATGTGTATTTCTAATTCTATGCTTTTTATCATGCGCACACGTGCATACTCAAGAATCAATAGTCAATTTTAAAGCTAAATTGAATTTTCCATAATAAAAACGAAGTATCTTTTATCATCTTCAAGTACGTAGAGAAATTACGAGATACATATTGCAATGCTTGCTACTAATTGTAAGGTTTCTATCGCTTGCCGCTAATTACTTATATCAGGCTTGTCAATTGGAGGAACTGCCATTCATTAGAGAGCAATGAAAAAGTAATTATTAACTCTATTTTTTTAATTCAATGATTCAATGTGTATTCCTAATTCTATGGTTTTTATCATGCGCACATGTGCATGCTCAAGAATCAATTTCAGGTGGTTAAATAATTATTAACTTTGGTTTTTTAATTATGTGAATTGCTAATTTTAGGTGGTTAAATAATTGTGCGTCTGTTGGCGCGTCTATATTAGCGTCTATTTGCGTGGATATAAAGACGTAAAATTCGCGTCTATTTACACGCATGTTTACACGCACTTATAGACGCTCTGATAGACGCGCCCGACTTTGCACGTCTAACATGCGTGTCTATGCCTCGTTTCTGTTGTAGTGTTTCATTTTTCTGTTTTGGGAGCAAGTCTCTGCAGGTAGCACAACCGGAAAGTGCAAGAGTGCATTGTCTCAGATTGAGACGCCCTTCGCGGTGTAGCAAGAGGGGAGTATATGCTGCGGGAGAGGGATTTAGCCCTTGGTTGCCCTATTTTTCTGATTTGAGGCCATTTTGGGGCCTGTTTTGGAGGCGGAAGTTTTCCGCAAGCACTCAGGAAAAGGCCCTGTTTTTTGCTGTGCGACCAGTGTTCTACAAGTCAGTGAAAAGTTACCGTAGAAATTGCATTGTATGCTTGTGTGCAGAGACATTAGGAGGTACAGAATCATCCTTGTTGCCTGTTGATGCAAAATCGTCACTAGGAAGTGACTGTGTGGTCAAGTACCACTTTCGTCAGTTTTGCAGATTTGCCCTTGTGAGGCTGAAGCTGTGTTTTTTGCAGTGACAGAATTCTTTGCAGTGTTTTGTAATGGCGTCTGATTCTCTTTCACAGATTGTCACTGAAAAGCTTGACAAGAACAACTTCCAAGCATGGAAGTTTAGAATGACGAATTTCCTTATGGGAAAAGGATATTGGAAATTTGTTGCAGGAAATGAAGAAGAACCAGTTCTTCCTGATGTTCCCAATCAACAGCAAATGCAGACATTTAAAGGATGGCATGAGAGAGCCAGGAAAGTTATGTATTGGCTGTCTATCAGCATTTCAGACTCTATGATTGTGCATATTCAAGATGCAAGTACGCCAAAGGAGGCATGGGATACTTTGTCAAAAATGTATAGCACAAATACACAAGCCAGGAAAATGCAGCTCAAGCAAGAGTTGCACAATGTGCAAAGAGAAAGTATGAGCATCAATGACTACCACATGAAGGTGAAGAAGATTGCAGATGCACTTGCTTCCATTGGGTCGCCAGTGGAAGATGATGATTTAGTTTTTGTGACCTTGAATGGTCTAGGAAAGGATTATGCACAGTTCCGAACATCCATTTCTATCCGTGAAAGATTTCCTGATTTTGAGGAGTTGATTGCTCTTCTAATTTCTGAGGAGCAGAGAAATCGTGGTGCATCTTCTTCAGGAGGAACTTCAAAAGAAGCTGTCTTCTACTCAAATATTGGAAGAGGTAGAGGCAGAGGTAGAGGAGGCCGATTTGGAGGCCATGGTAGAAATTAGAATATGCAGCAAACTCAAGAAAACCAGTCCTATGGAGGAGGACGTGGTAACTCTAGAGGCAGGGGGAGCCAAAGAGGTCGTGGTGGATGGCAAAGAGGCCAAAATGCAAACAACAATGTTGAATGCTACTACTATGGTAAAATGGGTCATATGGCTAAAGAATGCTATAAAAAGAAGAATGACATCATGAATGGAAAATTATAACAAGGAAATTATACATATTCTAGTAGACAGGGTGATGACAGAAATGAGCATTTGTTTATGGTGCAGCACATGACCAATTCTGTGACAAGTGTAGAAGAAAGCAAGGATGTGTGGTATGTTGACTCAGGTGCATCAAACCACATGACAAGTCATGCAGAATGGATGCAGGATGCAAGGAAAATGGAAAAACCAGGATTTGTGGAGACTGGTGATGATACTGCACATCCTATTGTGCAGATTGGAAAAATTCCTTTGTCTATGCAGGATGGGAAAAAGAAATACCTGTCGGATGTATTTCATGTCCCGAATATCACCAAGAACCTGGTTTCTGTTGGTCAAATGGTTGAGCAGGGCTTGCAGGTCAGATTTAATTCTCATGGATGCTTTGTTGAGGATATGAAAAATAAAGGTCGCTTGATAGCAAAAGGAAAGAAGAAGGGCAGAATGTTTACATTGGATGCATACATGCCTGAATTGAGTGCAGCAATGTTTGCACATGGGACCAGTGTAGTTGTAGATATTGATATTTGGCATAAACGCATTGATCATGTTAATGTACAGCAACTTAAATCAATGCAAGCCCAAAATATTGTTGCAGGATTGCCTAGATTCAAGGTTGCAGAAATGTATAAGGTATGTGAAGCCTGCCAATTTGGAAAACAGGCAAGGAAACCATTTCCTAGACATGTTCAAGAGAGTAAGAAGCCATTGGAATTAATCCACTCTGATGTGTGGACTACTAAAGCTACATCTATTGGAGGCTATCACTATTTTGTCACTTTTATTGATGACTATAGCTGAAAAGTTTGAGTGTATTTTATGAAAAAGAAAAGTGAAGTTTTTGGGCATTTCAAAACTCTTAAAGCTATGGTTGAAAAAGAAACAGGCCTACAAATAAAATGCCTAAGGTTAGATGGAGGGGGAGAGTACCTCTCAAATGAGTTTGCAAGGTTCTTGCAGGAGCATGGCCTAAAGCAGCAATATTCATGTAGTCATACCCACAGCAAAATGGAATTGCAGAAAGAAAAAACAGGCATATTGGAGAGGTATCTCGTGCCATGCTCAATGAAAAAGACCTGCCAGATTTTTATTGGGCTGAGGCAGTTGCTACAGCAGTCTACATAATGAACAGGACTCCCACTGCAGCAATACATGGCATGACTCCAGAGGAGAGGTATATTGGTAGGAAACTAGATATTTCTCATTTGAAAATTTTTGGTTGCATTGCCTATGTTCATGTGCCAGATGAGTTGAGATCCAAGTTGGATCCAAAAGCTGAGAAGTGCATCTTTATTGGCTACTCTCTGCAGCAGAAAGGGTATAGATGCTATAACCCTTCTACTCGTAAGTTTATAGTGAGCAGAGATGTTTTTGATGAGATGTGTAGCTGGTATAAACCAACAAATGTGATTGATGATGTAGATGCACAAAATGGTAATGCTGCACAGATTTCACAGCAGCAGTCAACACAAGATATTAGTGGACCTAGAGTGTCCTCTAGCAGTGGTTCACATTCTTCGTCATGGACATGCAGATTGAGATCAGGAGAATCTTCTCAAAGCAATGCAAATAGTGGTATGCAGGTATCACAAAAAGGAAAAGAGAAGGTAGATTAGCCCATGTTTGATGTGAATGCAGGTCACTCTTATGTGGATGGTGAATCCAGTGGCTCAGAATAGAGCATTGATGATGAGTTGGGTATTCCTTCTATTGTTACACCTGGAGTAAGGAAGACCAGGGATGTTTTGAGAGCGGCTGGGAGTGAATTTACTTTGCACAGGTCTACCAGAGCTAGGTATCTTGTGGATAGGCTGAAATATGATGGATTTACAGCCATTCACTATGCCTATATGGTCAAAGTGATAGAGGAACTAGAACCCACTTCTTTTGAGCAAGCCATGGGAAAAGAAAAATGGGAGAAAGCCATGGATGAAGAAATGGATGCCTTGGAAGCAAATGCTACATGGGAATTGGTACCTTTGCCTAAAGATAAGAATGCAATTGGTTGTAAGTGGGTTTATAAGGTGAAGCACAATGCAGATGGTTCTGTGAACAGATACAAGGCAAGATTAGTAGTCAAGGGGTATGCACAAACATATTGCATTGATTTTGAAGAAACATTCAGTCCGATTGCAAGAATGGCAACCGTAAGAGCAGTCATTGCTATGGCTGCATCAAAGGAATGGTCTTTACATCAGATGGATGTAAAGAATGCCTTCTTGCATGGTGGTTTGCAAGAAGAGGTATATATGGAGCAGCCACCAGGTTATGTACATGTTGTTCATCCTGAGTTTGTTTGCAGGTTGAAGAAAGCCTTGTATGGCTTGAAGCAAACACCTATAGCATGGTTTGACAATATAGGACAGTATCTTGTCACTATTGGCTTTCAGATTTCCAAGGCAGATTTCTCACTTTAAGTGAGAAAAACAGAGAAAGGTATTATGCTACTTGTCATTTATGTTGATGATTTGATTATCATAGGTGATAGTGATGAAGATATCCTTCATGTGAAAATGCTATTGAAGCAGAAGCTTGAGATGAAGGATTATCACCAAGTGGGATACGGCTCTTGCAGAGGTAGTATGGATTGGACATGCTCTCCAAATATGGGATGACAGGCTGTAAGCCTATTTCAGTTCCTTTGGAGCAGAATGTGAAGTTGAGCACAGATGCAGGTGAGCTTCTCGAAGACCCTACTATGTACAGACGCATAGTAGGAAGTTTGATTTATATGACTATTACCAGGCCAGATTTGAGCTATGCTGTTGGATTGGTAAGTCAGTTTATGCAAGCTCCAAGGAAACCGCATTTAGATGTGGCTAGATGCATACTCAGATATGTGAAGTCCACATTGCAGTATGGACTATTTAATGAGACTGGTATTCAGATACAGTTGCATGGATATACTGATGCTGATTGGGCTGGTAGTATTTCTGATAAACGATCTACCAGTGAATATGTATTCTCTTTTGGGAGTGCTGCAGTCACTTGGAGCAGCAAGAAACAACCTATAGTTGCCTTGTCGAGCATAGAGACTGAGTATAGGGGCGCAGCAATGGCTGCATGTGAGGTAGCTTGGTTGCATAAGCTACTTTATGATATGCATCAACCTACAGATGGACCAGTTGTCATTTATTGTGACAACATGAGTAGTATACACTTGGCAAATAAGCTAGTCTATCATGCTAGAATAAAGCACATTGAGGTGCATTATCTCTATGTGCGGGAGAGGGTTTTACTAGGTCTTATTGATCTAGTTTATGTCAGCACAGAGGATCAGGTAGCTGACATATTTACGAAGGCATTGGGTGCAGAGAAGCTGCGCAAGTTCAGAGACCTGCTTGGTGTGCAGGAATTGGGATTGATCTCGAGGGGGAGTGTTGAGATATCGAGCTCCACTCGTGATATGCCAGGGTGACCGTTGTGCATTTATGTCACCGACTTGTCAGTTGTAGATGCAGTTGGTACACCGCCCATGAATAATAGCTAGATGACAGCTATCCTTATCTACTCTAGTTCGTGGCTCAGTTAGTGTGCCACCTTAGTTAGTTGAGTTTGGTTTGAGACCCATATATAGGGTTCTTCTATTTCTATGTACTTGAGTTCTTTTGGCTTACATAACTAAGAAGAGGAAAACTGTTTTCAGCCTCCACCTTTGTGTGTATTCCCCTATTGTGCAAGCAAGAAAGCTACAAGTGAGACTCCTTCCTTCTCTCCCACAATCTTGACAACATAATCATCAACATTGAAACTCATAGCTTTTCTTGTCTTATTAGCTTGTTTAGTGTATGATTGTTGGGCTTTCATAGTCATATCTTTAACTTGAGCAAAAATAGTAGCATGCATATTGGCAATATCATCAACAGCTTTAACTTTATTTGACAATGTTGTAACATATGTAGGTAATCTATGTCCATAAATAATTTCAAAAGGTGCTTTATGAGTAGCTGTGTGTGGTGTATTATTGTATGCAAATTGAAGTAGATGCAAATGTGTATCCCATGTTTGTGGTTTTGAAATTGTGTATGCATGCAAAAGATCTAAAATTATACTATTAGTAGCTTTTGTTTGTCCATTAGTTTTAGGATGGAATGCAGATGAGAAATCAATCTTAATACCCAAATTAGCAAACAAAGTAGTTCCAAAATTATTACAAAATCTAGAATCACGATCAGAAATAATAACTTTTGGCAAACCATGATTAGTGAAAACAATCTTCAAAGACAATTGTGCAGCTTGAGATGTAGTTAATGTTTTCTTGCATGGTAGAAAATATGCTTGTTTGGTGAATCGATCTACTATAGTCCAAATCATATCATGATTAGCTCGTGTATTAGGAAAACTAGTTATAAAATCCATTGAAATATGTTCCCATGGATATTCAGGATTTGGTAAAGGCATTAACAAACCATATTGCTTACCGTGGTGTCGCTTGACTCTTTGGAAAATTAAACACTTAGAAAAAAAGTTAGAAACATCAAATTCCATTTGCAGCTAGTAAAAATCTTCAACCAATGTTCTTAAAGTGGAAATAATACCTCTATGTTCTTTTTCTTTTCTTCTCTCTCTCTCTCTCTCTCTCTCCCTCTCTTAAATGCTATATTTCCTCTCCCTATAATTCTCTCTCTCTTTCTTCTCTTCTTTTCTTCTCTCTCTGTATCTATCTCTTGGTTTTTTGTATTCTCTCTCTCTCTCTCCTCAATTTTCTTTTTCTCTCTCTTTCTCTTTTTCATGTTTCTCTCTCTCTCTCTCTCTCTATTTTTCTTTTTTCTCTCTTTTTTCCTCTCTCTCTACTTTCTCGCTCTCTCTCTCTCAAATTATATCTTCTCTGTCTCTTTTAAATTTTATCTATTCTCTCTTTATGTGTTCATATTCTCTCTCTTCTTCTTCTTCTTTTCTCTCTCTCTCTCTCTCTCTCTTCTTTTCTTCTCCTTGCTTTCCTTTCTATCTCTCTTTTAAATTTTATCTCTCCTCTCTTTATAATTCTCTCTTTCTTTGTTCTCCCCCCACCTCTCTCTCATCTTTTTCTTCATCTTTTTCTTCTTCTTCTTCTCTCTTCCTCTTCCACCCTCTCAAAAAAGGTTTAAATTAGAAAATGAATTTTCTATTTTCTCTTTTTTTCCCCTCTCTCCCTCTCCTCCTCCTCCTCCTCCTCATTATTATTGTTATTATTATTATTATTATTCTCTCTCTCTCTCTCTCTCTCCTACCACAGGGGAGGAGAATCATTGTATATTTGGAAAGTCCCATGGGTCATAATTTGGCATTTCGTGGACGATAATAAACTACTCTACTCTACTCTACTCCTCTCTCTCTCTCTCTCTCTCTCTCCCCCCGGTGTTTTCTTTTCCCCGCTCTCTCCTCTCTTTTCCTTCTCTCTGCCGCTCTTCTTTTTATATATTTTTTCTTCTTCTTTTGTCTCTCTCTTCATTCTCTCCTTAGATTTTTTTTATTTTCTTGCTTTAAAATTTATCTTTTTTCTCTCTATAAATCTCTCTCTTTGTATTTATATTCTCTCTTCTTCTTCTTCTTCTTCTTCTTCTTCTCTCTTGCTATCTCTCTCTTTTCTTCTCTCCCTGCTTCTCTCTCTCTCTCTCTCTATCTCAAAATTTTTACTTTTTTTCTCTATAATTGTCTCTCTATTCTCCCCCTCTTGCTCTCTCTCTCTTCTATCTCTTCTTATTTTTCTTCTCTCTCTCCTTTCCTCCCTTCTCAAAAAAGGTTTAATCTAAAGAAAGACTTTTCTCTTTCCTCTTTCTTCTCCTCTCTCTCTCTATCCCTCTTTTCCGCTTTCTTCTTCTTGTTGTTTTGTCTATCTGCCTCTCCTTTTCTTCTCTCCTCGCTTCTTACTTGTCTCTCTCTCCCCCCTTTTCTTCACCCCCCCTCTCTCTCTCTCTCTCTATCTCTTTAATTCTATCTTTAAGTTGTTTTAGTTTCTCTATTTTAAATTTTATCTTTCCTCTCTTTATGATTCTCTCTCTGTGTTCATAGTATCTCTCTTCTTCGTCTTCTTCTTCTTCTCTCTCTCTCTCTCTCTAATTTTATCTTTCGCCTCTTTATAATTCTGTCTCTATTCTCCCCCTCTTTCTCTCTCTCTCTCTCTCTTCTTCTTCTTATTTTTCTTCTTCTCTCTCTCCCTTTCGCCCTCTCTCAAGAAATGTTTAAATTTTAAAAATACTTTTCTTTTTCTCTTTTACCCTTCTCTCCTTCTCTTTTCCTCTTTCTTCTTCTTCTTCTTCTTCTCTCTGTGTCTCTCTCCCCCCACTCTCCCCACTTTTCTTCCGTGTGTGTGTGTGTGTGTGTGTTTTCTCTCTCTTTCTTTACTCTCTTTTCTTCTTCCCCCTCTCTCTTTTTTCCCCCTTTTCTTCTTCTTCTTCTTCTTCTTCTTCTCTCTCTCTCTCTCACCTGTCTTTTTTCATTTTTTATTCTATGTCCTCTCTCAAATTTTATCTTTCTTCTCTTTATAACTCTCTCTCTCTCTCTATTTTCCATCTCTCTACCTCTTTTTCTCTTTCTTTTTCTTATTCTCTCTCTTTCCTTTCCTTCTCTCCCCTCAGTCTCCCCACCTTTCTCCTCTATCTCTCCCTCCCTCCCTCCCTCTCTCTCTCTCTCTATTCATTTTCTTCTTCTTCTTCTTCTTATTCTCTCTCTCTCTCTCTCCAGTCTCTCTTTAAACATTTTTCTTTTCTCTCTCTTTAAATTTTATATTTTCTCGCTATAGTTCTCTCTCTGACTTTATATTCTCTCTCTCTCTCTCTCACACACACAGCCGACAGTTGTTCCCCTATCACAGCCGACATTTGTTCCCCTTTTGTAGCCATTATCTAGAGTACCAGAGCTACATACGCACATACACATACACGACACTTATCACACTCATAGCACCGTATTTTCAGTTTCCAGTTTTTAGCTTTTCATTCAGCACTTTTATTTTTGGATAGCTGGACCTCATCGGTTGTATCACAGTTTGTCTCATAGGCCAGTTTTGGTCTTTAGAAGACGTTAATATAACTTTCTTTCTTTCTTTCTTTTCTCTCTCTCCCTCTCTCTAATTTTATATTTCATCTCTCTATTCTCCCCCCTCTCTCTCTTGTTTTTCTTCTACTACTTCTTCTCTTGCTCCCTTCCCTTGATCTGTCATAAAAGGTTTAAATTAAAAAAATAAATTTCTCTTTTTTTCTTTTTCCCTCTCCCTCCCTCTTCTCCTCTTTCTTCTTCTTCTGCTTCTCTGTCTCTATCTCTGTCTCTGTCTCTTTCTCTTTCTCCCCTCTTTCTTCTCCCCCCTCTCTGCTCTCTTTTCCTTCTCTCCCCCTCTTCTCTTTTTTCCTTTTTTGGTGCTTCTTCTTCTCTCCCTCCCTCTCTCTCTTCACTCTCTCTTTTAAAATTTAAAATGTCTCTATGTGTAATTCTCTCTCTCTCTCTCTCTCTCAAATAAAAAATATGCTGAAATAGTTTATTTAAGAAAAGACTATTCTCTTTTCTCTTTTGCCCCCTCTTTTCCTCCTTTTTCTCCTTCTTATTCTCTCTCTCTCTCTTTCTCTCTCTCTCTCTCTCTCTCTCTCTCCCCTCTTTTTTCATTTTTTTGCTTCTTCTCTTTGTGGAGTTGTTGTAGGCAAACTCAACCAAGTATAACCAAGAATCCCATGAATTATGGACATCATAATAGAAATGGTGAAGATAAGTCTCCAACCACTTATTTACCCTTTCTATCTATCCATTAGTCTATGGATGATAGGCCATAGAGGGAGCCAATTTAGTGCCCATGGATGTGAATACTGCTTGCCAAAAGTTACTCATGAACTTTGAATCTCTATCATGAATAGTCACCTGTGGTAATCCATGTAGTCTAAAAATCAACTCCATGAATTGATTGGCTACTTGAGAAGCAGTAAACTGGGTATTTGTTGGAATGAAATAAGCTACCTTGGTGAGTCTATCCACCATCACATATATACTATTCCATCTCTTTTTGATAGTAGGCAAGCCAATAATGAAGTCCATGGTAATGTGCATCCATTTGCCTATAGGAATGGGTAATGGATGGTTGCAACAAACCACCTACCTTATGGGTGATGTCCTTATTCTGCTGACAAGGCATACATTTCATGACAAAGTCTTTGATATCTTTCCATAGCCCTTAATAGAAGTTTTTTCTGATCCTATCATAGGTTTTGAAAACTCTAAGGTATCCAGCTAAAGGCAAAGAATGCAACTGCTCCATAATTTTCCGTGTGAAAGAAGAGGTAGAGGGAGTGTCAATCTTGCCATTTAACCAGATGAGACCATTTTGAAGCTAATAACGCGAGTTATCTTCTATGAGACCTTGCTATAATTTTTGAAAAATATGGCTGAGCTTTTCATCCAAAAGATAAGCCTCCTGAAGTTCTTCAATCCAATCACTATGTAGCTTAGTCATTGCTGAAACTTTGCAAGCCCACATATAAGAACGAGAATCTGCCAGTACATTGTCTTTGCCCCTCGTATGAGTGATGTCAAAATCATAATTTTGCAATGTAGCTATCCACCTATGCTGCTTAGAAGTAAGATTTGACTGAGTGAGAAAATACTTAAGGACCCTGTGATCACTCTAAACTCTGAATCAACTGGCATACAAAAAATGGTGCCATTTCTTTATTTCATGCAAGATAGCCAACATCTCTTGGTCATCAACATTCATGGCCATTTATTTATCTGTAAGCTTACAGATCTTAAAGACAATCACTCCATGTCCTGTAACAAAACAACCCCAATGCCTCAACCACTAGCATCACACTGTATGGTAAACTCCTTCAAAAAATCTGGGCATACTGAAATAGGAGTAGAAGTAAGGAGTTCCTTTAACTAGTTGAAGCTATTATCTACAAGAGCATCCCAAAAGAAAGCTTCCTTCTTCAATCTATCAATAAAAGAAGCTGCAATAACTGTATAATGCTTGATGAATTCATGATAGAATTAAGATAGACCAAGAAATCCTCTAAGTGAAGTAGTGGTGGTAGGTGTTGGCCAATCTTTAATACACTGCATCTTCTTGGGGTCAGTCTGTATCCATTTTTCATTGAAAATATGTCCCAAGTATTCCACTTCAGTCTGCATGAAAGAGCATTTCTTCTCCTTAGCAAAGAGTTTGTGATGTCTCAATACACCAAAAACCTTCCTCATGTGTGATAGATGGTCTTGTGAAGGGTCTTACTATAAGTTAGAATATCATCAAAGAAGACCAAGACAAACTGAAAGAGAAAAGGCTGCAAAATCTTGTTCATCAGACTTTGAAAGTAGTTGGAGCATTTGTAAGCCCAAATGGCATCATTAGAAAATGATAGAGCCCTTGATCAATCCTAAAAGTAGTATTGATCTTATCACCCTCTCACATGCAGATTTGATGATACCCTGACCTCAAGTTAATCTTTGTAAAGAATCTAGCCCCCTTAAGTTCATGAAGAAAATCATCAATCTTGGATATTGGATACTTGTTCTTCACTGTGATCTTGTTAATATCCCTGTAGTCAATACACATCCTAAAAGATCCATCTTTCTTTTTGACCAACAAGACTAAAGATGCATAGGGTGAAGAACTAGGTTCAATGAATCCCATCTTAAGAAGCTCCTTGATTTGCTTAGCTACTTTTTCTCGTTTACACTTGGACAATCTGTAGGGTGGCTTATTGATTGGCTTTGAGTTGGGCTTCAAATCAATGGGATGATCTACTGCCCTCTTGGGAGACAAGGAAGTAGGCACTTCAAACAAATCCATGTACTCCTTTTCAAGAAGAGCTTTCAAGGCTAGATGACTTGTTGAATTTATGGACTGATTTTCAATCTCTTTATTCAAGTGCAAAACAAATATCTGTGAGCGCCTCTTGTACTCCATTTTGAGTTGTTGAATGGTGATAAGCTAAAAATTTGATCTACTAGAAATTCCCTATAAATGGATGAGGTGTCCATCATAGATAAACTCCATATATAACTGTGAGAAATCCATTGTGATTTTTCCTAATGTCATCAACCAATCAAAACCAAGTATAATATCTATGGGTGCCATTTCCAAGATAATCAGGTTTACTTTTGCTTCAAAATTTTTAGCAAGTTGTAAAGAAATGTGTGGGCATATTTGTGTGTTGATTTCTTTAGCATTGACCACTTGAACTCTATAAGTTAGTGGGAAGACAATTTAGCTTGTCCATAATGGACTTATTCACAAAATTATGTGTACTACCACTATCTATCAAAATGAACACAACCTTCTCATGAATGTTACCCTTCATACGGAGTGTATTAGAGATCTTAGAACTTGTTGAAGCATCCATGGAAATGGAAGAACTATTGGCAGCATGTGGTTCAGTCCCACTGGGTCAAAACGAATCCCACGGGGATCAAAAGGAAAAGAGTCGGCTAGATCATAAAAGTAATCTTGCCTAAGTGCTTCCTCAAGATCATCATTCTCAGCAATAGGTGCAATTGCATTAGCCTCATCAATGTCATCTTCAGAATCCTCAAAGACTAACATACTATAAACCTTGGCTTTTGCATTTTTGTATACACACTTTGTGGCATGATCAGGTGTATAATTTTCCCCACATTTGAAGGATAAACATTTTTCCTTTCTTTCTTTCTAGAGGTCCATAAGAATAGACTTGGGATTCATATTGGCTGAAATAGATTTAGGCTTGTTGTCCTCTTATTTGAAATCAACTCTAGGACTATTTTCTATCGTGAAATTACCTTGAGGTCTTGAAGCATTAAACGGTGGATAAGTTGGCATTCTTAAGCCCCCACTTGGCGCATGGTTACTGCCATAAAAATTGCCAACTTGTCCGTTGTCGAGTCATTATGCACACATAGTGTAAAAAAAATCTAGAGTATGGATTTCTTATTGATTTAGAGAGCCAATGCCATTTTAGACATTAGTGTTAGTGTCCATGGTTCAAAATATTAGATTTTTGGACAAGTTTTAGCTAACTTTTGATATTTTAGATATTATCTCTTAGAAAAATCCATAAAACTATAGACAAATTATAAATTAGGATGACATGTAAAAGAAAGCATGTAGCTTTCAGCCAATTTAAGAGGATTTTATGTAAAAAGAGAGATTAGCGAAATCACACGACATGCGATTGCTGTTTTCAAGTAGTGAACAACACTCTGAAGTGGGAGATGAAGAGGGAGTGATCTGGTAGAATTTTGGCCAAGTGTCGTGGTATTTAACCCCCCTTTTGGAGACAATGGAAGCATCAGATTGGCAATTTGAGCAACATAGAGGAAGGTATTATTTTATACACTTTTTTATCTATTAAACTTTTATCTTCTCATAATGCTGGAATGACATGATAGGCTTCATCTCTGTTAGTATTCTTCTACATTTTCTAATTCTTTTTGGGACTATTCTTCTACATCTTAAATATCTTCAAACCCCTTCTCTTCCATCTACTCCTCTCCCTGAATCTACCTTCACCCTGCTGTCTCTTACCCTCATGGTGGTGGACTCTCGACACCAAACACACCGACACCGTGTCAGGGGAAGTATATGCTATCATCAGAGGTGAATTTTTGAAGATATTTGGGTTAATTTGGGGCTGATATCTTCATCCATATTCACAGAATTAGCTACAACAGTATTCTTTTAATTCATTTCTTACTTTATAGAAGACATTTTATCAAAATATGCAAGTATTATGTGCCCCTATGGTAGGGCAATGTTTGTAGATAATTCATAGATGCTATGAGTTGAATTAAGAGGAGATTTTTTTCTTATTTCTTGGCTGTGCTAACTTATCCTTATCAGTAACTCAATTTGAAGCTCTCTTGAAGCAAGTCTCTTTGCCTTACAAGCCTTGTAACTGACTCATAAGCTTTTATCCCCAATAGTCTACATTGGATGTAATCATGCAAAGTTGATTCATGATATGGCACCATATATGAATGATGGGATGCAGAGTTGTTTATGATACATGACAACATATTGTACTTGATTTTATAATTTGTGATTGCTCTTACAGTCAAGAAAACAAGCTTGATTTGAGTTAGAATTTATGAGATAATACTCTTGTGATCTTTGCTAAGAACATGTAGTTGGAAGCTCTATTAACATCTTCAAGAACTTGGCTTAAAACCTTCAACCCTTCTCTTATCTCTACCATCTCTGAAGTCTAAGCTCTTGGACCCCCATACATTTTTCTCTCAAACCCCTGTGATTGATCGTGAAGTACCTCTTTAACCTTTAAACAATCATTGTAATCTACTTATCTATTGAAGACACATCTCCATCTATCTTGTCCAGTTTTCTTGCCAAACCCCTGTGGTGATCTTCAATCCTACACGCTACAACATTGGTGAACTCGACTTGAAGGTCTGTGTAAGGAAATGCCAAGATGGGGAATCTTTAGGAGATACTCTACAACAATTGGTGTGCATACTGCAACAGACCCAACAATAATGAATCCAAATGTTACAACAACAACAACAAAGGCAAGAAGAAGAGAAGATTGATTCCACAGCTATCAAGGCCCTAGAAGAAGTTGGGCATGAATTAAAACAATTTAATGGTCAAAATGTCTCAGTATTCATTCGTTTGTATGCTGAGAAAATGCTCTTCTTTGGTGTACCGCAACATGCATGGAGTCGTTATTTTGCCAGATTGGCCAAGCATGGTCTTTAAGAAAGAATCCACGGTCTTTTCCAACAAGATGCGAATTGAACTGCATTAAAAAAATCCCTATGCGAAGAATTCTTTTTAGAAGACTTTGGCCTTAGGACGAAGAAAAGCTTCACTGAATGGGCTAAAAAACCCAACAAAGCTGCAACAGCTCTATACCATGAGTTTGAAAGTAAATTTGGACAACTTGATATTGAAGACCAACAAAGTATGGAAGGTCAGAAGATTAAATTATTCCTTAAGGCTATAGACCCCATTCTGCAAGAGAAGCTTGCTGATCGCCTAGAAGATGCTACCTCTGAATCAGGAGTCAAGACTGCATGGACAGATGTTACTGATGCAGTTAACATGATTGCTCAAAGAGAGTAGATGCGACTAAGATTGGGCTCTACTTCAACTTCAATGACTCCATTGATGGAGCTTGTTCCACCTTCAAAATCCCCTATTCCTTTGACTAGTCAACCAACTCTTTCTTCTTCTATTCCTTCTAAAAATGATGTCATGGATGAAATTAAAAGCATGCGTGACCTTCATCTGAATCTTATAGAAATTAGTTCAAAGGTGGATAAGCTAGATGTCAAAGTTGAAGAATGAGCACGATCATCAACTCAAAGACCCATGAGAGAAGGCTATAGGAGGCATTATATTTGGTGTGATAGCCAACAACATGACAAGAGAGAGTGTTCTGCCTTTCGTGAGGCTGAAGCACAAAACCTTGTTATTTGAAAAGACGAAAAAATTCATGCAGTTGAAACTGGTCTTCCACTAGAGCCAAATTTTGGCAATGGTGGAGTAAAGAAAAGATTAGAAGATTTAGTTGTAAAGAATGCATACGTAATAGTTGATGTAGCTACCTATGGACTGCGAATTGAGCCAACTAAATAAAATTTGAAAGCATGTAAAGCTAATGTGCAATCTAAAGTATGGATGTAGACACTAGATCAAATGGAACGTGACAAAGAAGCCAAAGAAGATTTGGCTAACGCTAGTCAGTGCATTCGAGGAATAACTGGTTGGAAAGAATTGGTAGATTTATTTTCCACCTTTGCACATTTGGTTGATGTCAATCAGAAAGAGGTCTTGATTGAAGAAAAGAGAAGAAGAGGATGAACTAGGGACTTCCACTTCAGGCCCTCCAAAACGAGTAACTAGAATATTGCATGAGCAACCAAAGCCTATTGAAAATATAACCCTAGATCAAGAGATGGAAGATGCACCACAAACAAAGAAGGCTGAAGGAAAGAAAAAAGGCAATCAACCAGGCTACGAATTGCAATCTAACATAGAATCTGCATTGATCTCAAAGGAGTCCTAGAAGAATGAATTCTAGGAAGCAAAATCGAATTCACCTTAGTTGAAATTCTTGGAATTGCCAAACGCAAATTCCATGATGTAATTTTTAATGTAATCAAAAGAAAAAGACAATATGTTGGTGATGAAGCTGAAGAAACAATGCATGCTTTTTTGCAAGTTCTTCGAGTTTTTGTGTAGGATGAAGAGAAGCTGACTTCACAAGGAATTCATCTTGAAGCAATTAAAGAATTAATTGCAGCAGTTGAAGCTGAAGATAAAGAAATCATGAATGCAAAAATTAAAGAAGTGAAAGCTAAAAATGTAATGGTCGGTTGGTCCAAACTAGTTGGAAAGCTCATCTCTCAAAAAGAAGGCCCTCTACAGCACATACATAAGGACGAAGAGACTCGATTCATTCCAAGCATTCACTACTCTCGTACGCATTGGGCAAGAGCAACAATGGTAACAATCATCAAAATTGGAGAAAAAGAAACACCATGTATTGCATTCTTAGACCATGGCTCGGAGATAAATGCCATGGCAAGGAGTCTCTATGAAAGTGGTGGATGGCCCATAGATGTTGATCCATGTTGGCGAATGAGAACTATAAACAACTCTTCTAGAGAGTTATATGCTGCATGTCCTAATGTGTAGGTAATATTGGAGACATAAAAGACAATTTTCACTTTTTTGTTCAAGACTCTTGTAGTCACCCTATCATTCTTGGGCAACCTTAGATTTTTGAAGCTCGCTTGGAAACAAAAGCTCTTGATGATGGTTCTTTCTATGCTCGAATCCAAATAAAGGATAATGAACGAGCTATCCAATTTCTTACTGTGTGTGTTAGCCATCATCAAAATAGAGATCGACTGCGCGATTATCCTATGCCTCGTAATGCCCGAGAATTCAAGGGTTTTCAGGCTACACTACTATAAAAGGAAGCTATGGCAGTGCATCATGTAAAAAGATTGAACCTCCTTATGCTATAGAAACTATGTCTCTAGCAAATCTATATGTATGTATAGCCAATAGTATGGGTTGTTATAAGTCTCTTCCAGCCACGACTAAATCTGAAATAAAATATTTATGTCATGTAAAAAGAGTGTTGAAAACTTATGACATGATGGCTGAAAATGAAGATATTTTGGGTATTTTTTTTGGAGTGATTACTAATAACACATTGGCTGAAATAGATGCAGCTGCTCATATAGAAAATCAAGCTGAAAATCAGTCCATAGAAGTATGTACATTGGATTTTTATCAAACAATTCAAGAATTTGTTGAGCAGGAAGACATTGGTTTACTCAACAAGGCTGAAGTGCAAGTGGAGACAAAATACAAGATAGTGGATAAGAAAATCAAGCCTGTGGCAGTCCCACTGCCTCTTGAAAGTGAAGGGCTGGCTGATAGGGTAGCAAATAAACAAAGTCTTCATGATCCTTCTAACATTTATCACAAGTTCACATCTAAAAGTATAAAAGAGCTCAAAATAGGTGATAACTCTTTCCTTTCGCCGGCTGAAAAACACTCTTTTATGCAAATGCTAATGAAATATGGAAAAGCTTTTGCTTGGCTTAGCCAAGTGAAATAGGCTATGTGGATCCAAATATATTTGTGGCTTCTATGGTCATTTTTACAGTTCCACATATACTTTGGAACCTCAAACCTATTCCTGTTCCAAGGGCGCATTTGCCCAAATAACTAGAACTTCTAAATGAAAAGATCAGAATGAAGATTTTGGAACCTTCTTTAGCACCTTACTCAAACTGATGGTTTATTGTGCCTAAGAAAAATGGATCTTTACGATTCATTTAAGATCTACAACCTATTAATCGTGTCACAATCTGAAATGTTGGTTTGAGTCCAATTGTTGATGAGTTTGCTAAAGCTTTTGCAGGTAGAGCAATTTATTCTATGGAAGACCTATATTTAGGATATGACCAATTTCAGCTTTCATTAGAAAGCCAAGACATTACCACAATGAAGACACCTCTTGGATTGGTCCGTATGTATACTCTACCTCAAGGCGCAACAAATTCTGTAGCCCATATGATGAACGCCATGCACAAATTCTTAAGGGACTTTATTCCACAACTTACTCTTCCATTTCTTGATGATGTACCTATCAAGGGATGTGAAGTCAATGAAAAGAATGACAAGCTTGATGAAGATGGTTGTAGCACATTTGTAGTTAACCATATTCATGATTGTGACAGAATTTTGACAAAGCTAAAAGAGGTTCATCTTAGCCTTTTCGGAGCTAAGTCAATTTTTGGAGTTGAAGAAGTTCTAGTGGTCAGACATTTGTGTGGGCCCTATGGACGTAAGCCTTCACCAATCAAGATAGATGCCATCAGTAGAATGCAAGAAAAATGCACAAATATTTCAGAGGTGAGGAGATTTCTCAGCGCATGTGTATTCTATCTTATATGGATACCACATTTTGCTCATGTAGCTAAAAATCTCTATCAATTATTAAGAAAAGGCCAAAGATTCTCTTGGGGAAAAGAGCATACTCTCACTGTATGAAAATTAAAGAAGTTGTTAATTTTAGCCCCCACTCTCAAAAGGACTGATTATTCAAATGGTCAACCCATCATCCTTAATGTGGATACAAGTCCCATTGGGATAGGATGGGATGTTGGCCAAGAAGACCTTGAAGGTAACAAGTATGCAATTTGTTTTGAGCAAAGGTTCTCAAATGAACGTCAAAGAAGATATGAACAAGTAAAAAGGGAATTGTGGGGAGTTGTAACAACAGTAAAGTGTCATCGTGAATACTTTGTAGGTGCTTCCGTAGTGGTAGAAAATGATTGTCTTCCACTCTTGGGCGTGATTGCCAATTTCTCTACACCCAACATTGCTATGTTAAGATGGATTGCATATATTAAATGTCTCAACCCTAAGTTAAATCATATTGTAGAAAAGGAAAATCCAACATGTTGTCACATGCAAGATATGACAATGAAGAAGAGCTGACGGAAGAAGATGAAGTTGAAGAATCTATACCTGCTGAATTTCATTCCATGGCATTTTCAATTGCTGCAAATACAAACCCAAAGCTGAATCTTGCAAGTGAAGCTGATCTTTTTAATGGTATATCATTAAGTACAGTAAGAACATGAAAAGGTATTGTTGTAGATCAGCATACAACAACAAAGATCAAAGATTTATCTATGGAAGAAGGGTGCACGACTAGAAGCCAGCATGCTCATTGCATTGCTCAAGTTCTAATTCATTTCCTTGAAGAATATTATGAAGAAGATAATAACCAAGACCACTCAAGTTGTTTGTCAATTTTTTCTTGAAGATGTGTTTTGCAGATATGGTTGTGTCAGTAAGGTAACCGCAGATAGAGGAGAGATAGATGCCGATGAGGCACACAACTTCTTTGCTCAATTGGGAATCAAGTTGGCTTTGATGTCAGCCTACAATGGGAAAAGTGAGAGAGGGCATCAGCCTATTCTCAAAGCTCTAGCAAAGTCTTGTAGAGGAAAAATCAAAGAATGGCCTAAAATGTTACCTTTTGCATTATGGGCTGACTAAACTACTCATAGTGTTGTAAGTGGCTATACTTATGCAGAGGCAACAACCAATTATGCCAATTGAAGAATCTATTCTCACATGGAGTCTTGTACCTTGGGAGGAAGGCATCAGTAGAGAAGAGCTGCTAACTTTGCGCATATGGCAACTAGAAAGAAGGCCTAAATATGTTCAAGCAGTTATTGAAAAGCTAAAGAAAGTGAGACTAAAGAACACAAGAAGATTTGATAGGTGACATCGACTTCGGCCAAGAGCTATTCAAGAAAATGACTAGGTGCTTGTCTATGACAACAGCCTAGACAATCAATACAATTCCTCTAGGAAGATAGTAAAGCGTTGGTTTGGCCTGTATGTGGTGAAGGTCTTTCATGACAATGCCACATATTTATTGGCTGAATTGGATGCAACAAGCATGAAGATACCCGTATAGCTGGAAAAAGAATCAGGATCTTCAAACGAAGAGAAAGTTCAATATATGAGCTAGAAGACTTGGATATAATTAAAGGGCATGCAGACATAAAGGAAGAAGAAGAGGTAGAAGATGAAGACATTGATATGGCAAAATATACTTCTTCTGACATTGCAAATCCGTAAGACTTTGACACATGCCAGAGGATGTTTAGGTTAGGAGGGGGTGGATGTCATGCTGCTTTGCACACACAGTGTAAAAAAATCTAGAGTGTGGCTTTCTTATTGATTTAGAGAGCCAATGCCATTTTAGACATTAGTGTTAGTGTCCATGATTCAAAAATATTAGATTTTTGGATAAGTTTTAGCTAATTTTTGATGTTTTAGATATTATCTCCTAGAAAAATCCATAAAACTATAGATAACTTCTAGATTAGGATGACATGTAAAAGAAAGCATGTAGTTTTCAACCAATTTGAGAGGATTTTATGTAAAAAGAGAGATTGGTGAAATTGCGCGACGTACGATCGTTGTTTTCAAGCAGTGAACAACACTTTGAAAAGTGGGAGATGAAGAGGGAGTGATCCATGGCTAGGTGTCTTGGTATTTAACCCTCCTTTTGGAGCCAATGGAAGCATCAGATTGGCAATCTAAGCAGCATAAAGGAATGTATTATTTTATACATGTTTTTGTCTATTACAATTTTTTCTTCTCGTAATGCTGGAATAAAGTGATAGGCTTCATCTCTATTAGTATTCTTCTACATTTTCTAATTATTTTTGGGAGTATTCTTCTACGTCTTAAATATCTTCGAACCCCTTCTCTTTCTTCTACTCCTCTCCCTGAATCTACCTTCATTTTGCTCTCTCTTACCCCCGTGGTGGTGGACTCTCGACACCAAACACACCGACACCGTGTTAGGGGAAGTTTATGCTATCATCAGATGTGAATTTTGGAAGATATTTTGGCTAATTTGGGGCTGATATCTTCAGCCATATTTAGAGAATTAGCTACAACAATATTCTTTTAATTCATTTCTTACTATGTAGAAGACATCTTGTCAAAATATGCAAGTATCATGTGCCGCTATGGCGGGGCAATGCTTGTAGATAATTCATAGATGCTTTGAGTTAAATTAAGAGGAGTTTTTTCTCTTATTTCTTGGTTGTGGTAACTTATCCTTATCAAGAACTCAATTTGAAGCTCTCTTGAAGCAAGTCTATTTGCCCTACAAGCCTTATAACTGACTCGTAAGCTTTTGCCCCTAACAGTCTACATTGGATGTAATCGTGCAAAGTTGATTCATGCTATGATATCATATATGAATGATGGGATGTAGAGTTGTTTATGATACATGGCAACATATTGTACTTGATTTTATAATTTGTGATTGCTCTTATAGTCAAGAAAACAAGCTTGATTTGAGTTAGAACTTATGAGATAATACTCTTGTGATCTTTGCTAAGGACATGCAGTTGAAAGCTCTATTAACATCTTCAAGAACTTGGCTTGAAACCTTCAACCCTTCTCTTATCTCTACCATCTCCGAAGTCTAAGCTCTTGGACCCCCATACATTTTTCTCTCTCAAACCCCTATGATTGATTGTGAAGTACCTCTTCAACCTTTAAATAATCACTGTAATCTACTTATCTGTTGAAGACATATCTCCATCTATCTTGTCCAGTTTTCTTGCCAAACCCTTGTGGTGACCTTCAATACTACGTGCTGCGATAGTGTGTTTGAAAATAGTCATTGGCTGTCCATAATGAAATTAATTGCCTAGGGATTTGTACCCCTAACACTTGGCATAGCCTGGTCACAAGCATGACCTGAACCCACAAGCAAAAAGAAGAATCCCTTTTATATTTCCTTCCCATAGCACTCCACAAGCTCAGTAGCTTTTAAAAGAGTGGCAGGGTTTTGCACCATGACATTAGCTGATAAGGATGGCTCTAAACCATACATGTACTTGTGGAGTTTAGCTTCATCATTGATGCTCTCTACATACATGGCAAGATTGAGTAATTGGTTGGTATACTCCCTTACACTTAGATCTCTTTGCTCTAAATCATACCATCTTCATACTAATTTCTCTTTTTCAAGAGGAATTGGTTGGTATACTCCCTTACACTTAGGTCTCTTTGCTCTAAATCATACCATCTTCGTACTAATTTCTCTTTTTCAAGAGGAGAGACAAATACTTCAGCCATAAGTGACTTGAAAGCTTCCCAATTCTCTACAAGTATGTTTTTCTTTTTAATATATATCCACCAAGTATGCGCAAATCCCTCCAAATGCAAGGAAGCAAAGTGAATCTTCATATCATTAGTTCTAGGGAATATATCAAAGTAAGATTCCATTTTGGAGATCCATTCCTCTAGATCATATGGTGAAGATGATTGACCATTGAACTTGGCTAAGATGATTTTATCTTTTAGCTCTCTTTCATGGAAGGGTTGCTATCCTAAAATAAACTAGTCATGAGTATTAGGCATTGAGCCCCCAAAATGAGATGAAACTCTCCCAATAGGTGGTTGATAATCAGTATAAAACCTCCCCACTGGTAGAGGACCTCTAAGAAGTTGGGTATTCAACCCAAAAGCTTGGGAGTTGGCACGATTCAAACTACCCAAATAGTCATCATGTCTTTGTGAAGTCTCACCTACTTTACGTCGGCTATTTGAGATACCCCTTTGTCTAATGATTCCATGACCTTGACCATTTTGGTTAGATGGCTGAAGTGGGACTGAGGGTTCACTATTTGAATAAGCTTTCTCCTTTGCTTCTTTGGATCCCATTTGCATTTTCATCCATTGGGAGAATTGAGCCATTATTTGAGCATTAGATTCTACTAGCTTTTGAATGGAACCCTTTGTTTAGGTAGTTGAATCCACTAACTTCTCAATGGAAGACTTCATTTGACTAGTAGACAAGACCATCTGCTCCACTCTTGATAATAGCTCCATATGATGTTGGGCATGCCTATTTTCATGTTCACACATGGTATTGTTAAGTGCATTTATTTCTCCATGTACTTTAGGCTCTTTAGGGCTCTCTTGGGGAATATCATCCAGCATACAATCTCTGATTTGCATAGCATACTCATCGTGAGCCTTATTTTTACCTTTATGCTCTCCCATAATAGTGTAGTCTTGTACCCCTTGTCAGAAAAACAATTATAACTTGAGCTAGGAAGTTCTGATTCTATAACTTTTTGATGTAAATTGAAGTGAATGATGCCCCTCTTTAAGATGATCTATAGCACACTATTATAAGTTTAGGACAAAAAATTATGCAATTCAATCTTTGAGTCTGAATAGTCCAGGCCTGCACCCTGTTTTAATCAGTAAATGCCCTGTTTCCACTTGTAAGGTAAAATAGTGGTTCCAAATGGCTACCAAACCCTATATGAGGTTGAGTAGGATATATGGGCACCTTTTAGTATGTACACCTGTATTTCAGTATGTAGTGAAGTTGGTACTTGTAAGGACCTATAAATACCCTGCAGTGTCTTGTAAAGTCCCTATTTTACCCTGTTTTTCTCTTGAAGGTACTTGAGTCTTTCAAGGCACTTAAATATTTAATTCTCCACTCAATGTACCTTTGTGAGGGATAAAGTGGCAGGACAGGCTCCCTACACGGGCTTTGAATCACTGAGAGCTGGGCAAAGTTCCCCCGCACTTGGTTGGTTGCACCCCTTCGAGATCTTTGATAGTGAGGGAGGGCCACCTCTCTTTTGTCCCACTATCACCCCCGACATCCACCTTTTTCTTTGGTGGGTATATCAACATGGTAGTAGTATGTTATTCTAATCAATTAGCATGAAATGCATTTCTGAAATATTAATCCAATCCCTTTCATGCAATGCAATTGGATGGAATATTGGAAAATTGGATTGGAAGAGGGTCTTACCAATGCAATTGAATGACTCACTGATTGCTAGTACTTACCCTTTTACATTGGTAAGACCCTTTTACATTGGTACTGATTGAAAAATTGGATTGGAAGAGGGTCTTACCAAGCCATCAGTGACTAGAATAGGTAAGAGGAAGATAGGAAAGAGAAAGAAGCCATTGAAGTTGAGAGCAAGGTGAAGAGGAGAAGGACATTAATGTATTAAAGTATAAAAAATATGAGAAAAATTACATGTCCTCTCCTTTTATACCATGCCATTGTGACATGTCATCAATATTATTTACACACTAAAGCCTTATTCTTCCTAGCTTCTTAAAGACCAAGCAGTTGATGCTGATTGGCAACTACTACAGATGATGGCAAGATGGCACCAACTGGCTGATGGTGAATATTTGAGGCACTCCTGTGTTGCTACACATGCTGGTTCAGAGCCAGCCTAGGGTAGGGTGTTATTTGAAGCTACTTCACTCTTCCTCCTCCTCTTCTTCTTCTTTGTTTACATTGTTGTTGGCATGCATGGTCTTGATGAAATATTAGAATGATAAGATTTCCATCTCTTCAATAGATTTGTAATGAGTAATAGTATTATATCAAAGGACAGGATCCAATGACGCACAAATACATGAATATTACATAGTTTCAACTCCAAGATGATAGAGAATAATACTTTTTATTGTAGTGGAATGCCAAATGGGGCTGATGTGGGTTCAAGTCCCACTTCCACTTAATACATAGATGCACAAGACATGATTGGTAGGTAAATTTTATCAAGATAATCCCTTGAAGAGATAGCAACACTTTGTGCTAAAATTTAGATACCAAATATTGAAACTTGATTTAGAAATACTTTTTGAAGTAGACCTCCTTGAGATATAGACTTCATTATGAATCTTCTTAAAAAAACCTTCTTGTCAATGTAGAGACTTTGTTGTTACATGGAAAAATCCTTCTTGAAGTTTTTGATATGGAAATAACTTTTATGGTAAAGAAATCTTCTTAGTCATGTGTTGCAAACTCAGTGAGTGAAAATAGAGATGTAGACTAGATAATATGAGGAGTAAGATGCAAGTAAGAACCTAGGGCCAACTCTAAGGTTGTGGATTATGGAGAATGCTAGGCCATTAGGAAATTGGTGAGCACTAATACCATGTTGAACAATGGAGCATTGGATCAAAATAGAGAAAGTGAAAGTGATACCATGTTGAAGAATTGCTCTAATACAATGTTAGGAAATAGTGCTTCACTATACAATGCACACAAGAATGCTATTTACTATACTCTAATGCACTACTACTCTACTATGAGAAAACTACTACATGACTAGCTACCATAGAGTGGTTTATATACAAGTACAAGAGAGTGGTAGGTGAGATCCATAATCAACAGGTGGTTCCATTGAAGCTTCTCATCTCCAAAGGCCTTGGTAAAAATATCAATAGCTTGATCATCTATGTTGATATAAACCAAGTCAATATCACCTGCTACAACCCACTCTTGAATGAAATGGTAATAGACCTCTAAGTGTTTGATCCACGTATGATACATTGGGTTCCTAACCAATTGAATGCTACTAAGATTATCAGAGTAGATGATAAGCTTCTTATCCACCTATATCACCAAATCACCAAGTAGCTTACTTGTGTAACCAAGCTACCTCACGTGCTACAATTGTAACATGTTTGCACTTTGCCTCTATACTAGACAAGGTAATTGTTGGATGTATCTTAGTACTCCAAGTAATAGTACGACTATCAAACAAAAGCATAAAACCATTGGTAGATCTCCTATTTGAAATACTACCAGCCCAATCTGCATTTGTGTAACCATGCAAGTCTAATGGTACACATGCACCATAGAATAAGGCCTAGTCCAATGTGGACTTAACATAGTGCAATGTGCACCACATTACATCCAAATGTGGCTTCTATGGTAGTTGCATTAATTGACTCTCCAAACCAACTGTGTTGTTGAGGTTTGGCCTATTGATCCTCAAATAAATAAGGCTACAATACATAGTGACATCATCAATCAAGTCACCCTCATGTGCACTAAGCTTAGCATTAACATCCAAAGGTATATAAATAGGCTTGTAATCAGCCATACTATACTTCTTCAACATATCTAATGCATAATGTCTTTGTGACAACCACATACCCTCTAGAGTCTTGGTTATCTCTATAGCATAGCTCTCCTAAATCCTTCATCTCAAATTAAACCTTGAGAAGACCCTTCACATTGGCAATCTTTGTCTCACTATCACCCACAATGATCAAATCATCCACATGTATAGTAATGACCATAATACCTACATCACTCTCACATACATAGAGTGAATGATCAGCCTGTGCTCTGCAAAATCCAATGCTGACAAGGTATTCTGAAATCATGTCATGCCATGCCCTTAGTGCTTGCTTTAGACTATACAAGGCCTTAAAAAGACTAGATACATAATCTTGATTATTCTCATTCACATGATAAGGCGACTGCTCCACATAAACTTCCTCTTGCAACTCCCCTTGCAAGAAGGCATTCTTAACATCCATTTGATACATGATCCAACCTTTTGATGCAACCACTGCTATTATAGTCCTTATAGTAGCCATTTTATCCACTAGATCAAAGGCCTCCTCATAATTAATACCATGAGTCTACGTATATTCTTTGGTAGCTAGCTGTGGCTTATAGTGTTCAATAAATCTATCTAACTTATGCTTTACCTTGTAAACCCATTTGCAACTAATAGCTTTCTTGCCTTTGGTAAGGGCACCAATTCCCATGTGTCATTATCCATAAGTTTAGTCATTTCTTCATCCATAACATGATCCCAATACTCATTATCCACTACATCCTCGAAACAAGTGGATTCCACATCTTGCACAACCTTAGCCATGTATGCATAGTGATGGAATACATAGCTATCACATATGAATCGTTGCATTGGCTTTCTCACTCTACTTGACCTACATGGACTTGGATTACTAATAGATGCTTTAGCATCCTCTTGTGCCTTCCATACACCAGGTGTTATAAACAAACAGAATCCCAAACTCTTCATCCAAGCTTTGCTCAGAGCCATTTGAATCAGCATATCAACATGAGAGAAACTTGATGATACATCTGTCACAATAGGTGAGCCCCTAACTTTCTCTTTATATTTTCTTGATATCTGTGATGTACTTGACGGAGTAACCTATGACCTCAATCTACCACTCCAAGGTATGTCACAACAGAACCATGACTAGGAGACTCTTATGATCCACTCAATGTATGTACTCGTTGACCTATTTTTTGCATAGACACGCTCTCATGCTCATCAAACCCAACTGTATTCTGCACATTACTATACTAGCTACTCATTTCATAAAAAATAACATCTCTGCTAAACTCTCAGCTCATGTGTAATAGGTTTATAACACCTATATCACTTCTGCTCAAAAGAATATCCAACAAATATACATTTTTCTGCTTTGGGATCCAATTTACTATAAAACTCATCAGGAATATGTACGTAAGTAATACATCTCAATACTTTTAGATGGGATAGATTTATCTTTATTCTTGTAAACTTGCCCACAAGTATCATACCATGTATAGCAGCAATGGATGTCTTATTCATAATGTATACAATTGTAGTAACTGCTTCAACCCAATAGTAATGAGGTAAGTTTCTTTCTAGCATCAATGCATGAGCCACCTCTACAATATGTGTGTTTTTTCACTTAGCAACTCCATTTTGCTACTACGGAGTATATCTATATGTATACTACCTTTGTATGCCATTTTTTTGCAAAAAAAATAGAAAATTCATGAAAGAGATATTCTCCCCCTCCATCCAATCTTAGGTATTTAATATGCAATCATGTCTCCTCAACTAAAGCCTTAAAGCTTTTAAAGTGAGTGAATACCTTACTTTTCTTATGCATAAAGTAAACCCATACTTTGTGAGTATGATCATTAATGAAGGAAACATAATACCTACAACCACTCAAAGTTGTAGTCTTTGTAGGACCCCGTGGAATACATTAGAATGTATCTATTCAAGTGGCTTCTTGCATACATGCTTTTCATGTGGAAACACATGCCTTGCTTGCTTTTCATGTTGACATGCTTTACATACTTTGTGTATCCCATCAACTCTAAACTTGGGCAAGCCATCCACAATCTATTTTGATTGCGTGTCTCTTAGCCGCCGTTGCACATTGACATGACTAGTTCTCTCATGCCAAATTTCAATATCAGCCACACAATACCTAAACCTTGTGCAAATATAACATCAACCATCAGATGTGAATCAAACCTGCAATCCCAATTCTACACCATTTGACCAATAGAAAAACCAAGTTTTTTATAATATTTGGTACATGTAGTACATCAGCCAAGTACTTAGTTTTTCCATCTTGCATACTCAAAGGAACATTTCCAACATGAGTGATGGGGTGAGTTGTATCATCCCCTATCTCCACATAGCCTGAAGACTCTAGACTACATATCTCTCTAAATCACTCTCCATGAGAAGTCATGTGGTTAGAAACACTTGAATCTACATACTATACATCATTCTTTGATGAACCATGAATAATCATAGTATTCATAAAGTGTTGTATAAAAAACAATAACGATTCACTTCTGTAATCATTGTTTCTAATAATGGATGCATAATTATCTTGTTGATTTTTTCCATTTCTAATTTCAATATTCTTTTTGAAGTAATCTTTAGAATTTTTTTTTTCACAATGCCAACATTCTCTGTTATCGCCAAAATTTTGTAGCATATTAAAATCCACAACTTGTCCTCTTTGACTCCCCCTTCCTTGGGATTGTCCTTCTCTATTTTTCTATACATCATAGCCTTGACCATGACTACCATCTTGGCCTCTGCCATGACCTTTATCTCTACTAGTAGAGTAAAACACCTATTCAGACTTTTTCTTGCTTTGAGAAGAAAAAGAGTCCAAGCCAATGTTCTTTCCCTCAAGTATCAATATAGAAATCAAGTCTGCAAAATCAAGGATATCATCTCTTGTATTCATAGATGACATGAAGCTCTTATATTCATCTCCAAGTCCATCTAAGTATATACACACAATATCATCATCATCAACTACCGCACTAATAGATCCAAGAGCTTCCACAATACTCTTGATCTTCAAGGCATAATCATTAATGGATAGGTTTCCTCTTTTCACTTGGTTTAGCTCTGACTTGAGATGCATGCTCATTAAAAACTACATCCCTGCTGATTAGGGTTTCCCAAGTGAATGGATCATAGCATTTGTAAGCCTTTCTCTCATGTGCATAGTCAAGAAAAACACTTTTGACAGCTTTTGGGTCTACCTTCTTCCTTTTTTATCAGGCACATGTACATAGGCAATGCAACCAAATACTTTTAGGTGACTAATGTTGGCGGGATTGTGCCCATACAATTTCTCATACGGAGTCAAATCATCAATCCCAGCTGTAGGTGTTTGGTTCAGCACATAAACTGCAGTGACCACTACTTCAATCCAATAAGCATTTGGTAAGTTCTTTTCATTAAGCATTGCCCTGGTAGCTTCCATAAGTAGCCAATTTTTTCTCTCAGTCACACCATTCTGTTAAGGTATGTAACTGCATGTGAGCTACCTTTTTATGCCATATTTAGGAAGGTACATATAAAACTCTTTAGATACATATTTTCCACCTCAATCAGATCTTAGACATGAGACATAACAACCAAGTTCATTTTCAGAATGCTTCTTCAATTCCTTAAAGACATCGAGCACCTCATCCTTATGCTTCAGAATGTACAACCATGTGTATACAATACTTGGAACCAACAAAAGATGCATTATGGGTAGGACCCAATATATCCAAATGTATCAACTGCAAAGTTCGAGAACTATTTCTAACATGTCTTATGAACGGGAATCTCACTTGTTTTCCAAACTGACAAGGAGAGCATACATGTCCAAGATCAGTGTACTTGAACTTCAACAAGCCAAGTGCAACCTCTTTTTACTACATATTTTTAAGCTTTTGTACATTACCATGACCGATGTGTTTGTGCCAGATTTCTACATCCAGAACTACTCCATTATCATGGGCAAACATGGTTGCCTTCAATTTTGGAATGGATACCTCCAAGTAAGCATTCTCCCATCTCTCTTGCCTTTGGCAATCAATTTACAGCCGTTGCTATATTTTTCAATAAAACAACCATCCTTATTGAATTTGACTTGCAGATTCTATTCTGCCATCTGTCCTATTGCTAGTAAATTCTTGGTAATAGAAGGTACATGTAGTACATCATGTAGGCTCTTCTTTGTGCCTCATGCATGAGCAACGAAACCACACCTATATGCTGGATATCATCCTATATATAATCACCAGTACATACAAATCCATGAGACGTTGCTACTAAGTCATCAAACAATTCACTATGAGGAGTCATATGAATGGATGCTCCTGATTCTACGTACCATTTCTCATCTTTTCCTTGCTTAGGCGTATTCTCTGATACATGCTACATAGCAAACAACCTATCTCCCTAGTCATCCTACTACGTACCACTGGAAGATGCATAATGTCCATGTTGCCTTCCTTTTGCCTTCATATCAGCTTACTTTTTATGGAAATCCTTCGTGATATGCCCATATCTTCCGCAATAATGATAGTCTTGATCCTTGTTAGACTGCTCATGCAAGTGCTAAGAGCCATGGCTTCCTCTAGGTGATCTTCCCTGCCTCTAAAGGCTCTAGGATCCTTGTTGTCCTTACCTATTTGAGTTGTGCCAAGCATTTTGCTGCTACTCTCCATGTGTGTTTTGAGTGTCTCCTCGATCCCAAAAAGCTCCACAAGCTCTAGCACATCGAGCTCACTAACTAGAGTGAAAGATAGTGTCTCTGCCTTGGGATGTGAACCTGTATTCAAGTCAAGCTTTACTTCTTCATGTAGCAATAGTGCAAGTTACTCATCCCAATCAAGGGGTTCTTCTTTCACAGAAATGGATGTATCAAATGCCTTATACTCCTTGCCTAACCCATTCAATGTCACTACAATCATATCATAATCTGAAATAAGAGATCCAATAGTAGCCAGCTAGTCAGTTATGGTCTTTATTTCTGTCTTGTATGCTTGAATGCTCTTGCCATTCCTAGACATGTTGTTGAACTGTTGCTTCAGCTATATCTTCCTTGAATGCATGACATTACCATACTTCTTCATGAGTGCATCCCAAGCATCTTTCGAGGAATAGAAACAACTGGTAATTTGCATAGCCATTGCATAAAAAATGCACAAAGAAAACCATTGCAGTACTTTACTAGCTCTTTTCAACCACTATCATTGAGCTCTCTGTTGTTCTTTCTGTGTCGAATTCCATTCAAGAAATTCGGGTTCAGCTTTAGCCCTTATACATGAATCCCGATAGCCTTTACCAATTAAGAAATTGTGCATCCTAAACTTCCATAGAGCAAAGGTTTTGTTATCAAGCTTCTTCCCCCACAATTTGAGTGATATTGTCAGTGCCTTGAGCATTTGCCATATTTGCAACTAAGATATTCAATGCTATATGCAATTTGTAAGTGCTTGACTCCTTGTAGCTCAGGAATAGACTTTTTGTAGTTTAGGAACAGTCTTCCTATAGTTCATGAATAGACTTTTTGCAGTTCAAAAACACTCTTCTTGCAATTCAGGAACAATCTTCGTGTAGTTCAAGAACAGTTTCTTGCAGAGTTCAGGACTAGTTTCTTGTAGTTCTTCAAGTATAATTTCATAACAACTTGCTTGCGATAAACTGTATTCCAGCAATGAAAAAACACAATCAATTGAGCATAAGCCAAGCTTAAATTAGTTCAAAATATTCTATGGTAGTGGCAAAACATCCCAATAACAAATGATGTCCATACAAGTATCAATAGATGCATAGAATTGATGCTAACATTCACTAGACTTTCCCATAGTTTATGATAGGCAAGTAGCCTATGACTAGTAGCATAAACTCTGCAATAATCAGGGTATTCTCAGCTCAAGAATATCCTTAAACCACCATAGACCTATCCTAGTACATTGAGGATTCAATATGTGACCAAACAAGAATCAATGTTTGTATTGTATGCAAGTAGCAATGCCAAATACTCTAACCGCATATAGCCAGTCCACTATCATGACCAACACTATTTTCTCTGCTAAAACAATGGTATTTAGACTCAAAACGGCCCCAAAACATCTCATACAATTGCCACTCTATGCAGGAGTTGATACTTGTCCAACTAGTCAAAATAGATTGCATGTATGTCAAGTGAAGATGATAGGTATCCTTCTTGTAGAAAATAACCAATCAATACCTTGGTATAACCAGTAACAAATCAGTCCAAACTTTGAGCTTTCAACACTCACAGTATCCCATAAATCATCTATCACTCAAGTGGTATGATCCAAGCATTTGTTAGTAGCAAATAAGCGTCACAGATACTTCAATCATGTAGGTATATTGTTTCCAAATTTAGGATAGCAACTAGTTCATTGTTTCTAGCCTACAAATAAGCTCCAAAATTGAGCATTCAACACTCCAATATCATGCCCATGTATACATAAGTGTTGCTATAACACTTGCCAAGCATCTAGGTTGATTGTCTACATCACTCTCAAGCATTTCTTGATCAAATAATGCCCAGTTTTAGTGCTGGAAATTCTAGGATAGAACTTAGCTTGCTATTAACATTTAAATCTAAGTGTTTATGTCTATTAATTTTTGATTTGGAGAGGAGAAGATGACGAGCAACCTGACCCAAACTGTGCAGGTCACGTTTTTTAACCTTTTGCTCTTGTTTCTTTCATCAATGCTCATGCAATAGATCTCATTCAAGTGGTAGAGAACCCCTCTAGGAAGCCTCAATAGGTTGTGAACTAATAAACCACAAGAAATTACATACCTTCCAACTGATCCAATAGCTACCAACACATGAATTTTTGTAGGTCACACTATAGCTCCTGATTTCAGGCTGCAACTCTTGCAATGCCGATGTGAATGCCATTGCCAAGCCTTCAGGCTTTGGGCTGCTCTGATACCATGTTCAAGATTCAGAGGGGGAGAGAGACAAAGACATGGAGCTATAACAGAAAGTCCTGAACTCCCATTGTTCTCTACTTCTCATTATTCCATAATGCTTACTTAAGTGTAGTCACACATAACTGAAAAACACACTAGGTCACTAATTGACCATACCACTAATTGTGAATGAGTCTAATTGACTCAATTATTACAACACACATGGAGAGTGACAATTAAGATGACAATTGTCTAAATAAGGTCAATCACGTTGGTTGTTAGGCATCACGTAGAAGATCTTAGGAAGGCTTTCAGTCTCGATAGAGACTACTATTTTGCACTTTCTCAGTAGTAAGTAGGATTGTCTCCCAAATGGGTTGAGTTTAGTGTTAGTAGGCTATAGTTGGGGCTGACCAATGAGGGTCTAATGGTCGTGTGTAAGGATATTACAGTTAGCTTCCTCGTCAATAAGCACATCAAAGACATGTATCTTCTAGGTAGTCACTGATATGTGTAGGTAGGTAGGTGCCACTACTTCCTTATCCTCTTTCTCAATCTTAGTGATGATAGCTACTCTTAAACTTACATGCGAGTTGCAATCTATTGTCTAAGAATATGTGACTGTTGTTCCAATCTTCTATCACTCATGCGTTTCACATCCAGGGTCGGCCTAGCAGGACATCATAGTCCACTTCCTTCATGACTATGAAGTTCACTGAGAACTAGACTCTTGCTATCATCAAGGGCCAAGCTAAATTGAGGTTTCTAGGTCGTGGTAATGAAATACCAACTTGATTAACTTGTGCTTGGGTCATGACATTCAGTAGAATTGGTGTGGCTTCACATCAAGTGTTTCAAATCCAAACAGTCCCAATAGTATAGATGGCACGATAACTGAATTAGTGGAAGGTTTCCACCTAGGGCACTCGGCATGTAAGTGTGTGATCCCACACTCACGGCATCTGAGGTCCACCTTGTCTTGGTTGGCCTGATTCCTTTTGGGGCATTGAGATGAGATGTGTCTTAGTTGACCACAAGTCGAGCATGCAATGGATTATTGGTTCTATCCTCCTAGACCTCTACCTCTTCCCCTGTCCAATGCCATCACTATGGTACTAGTCTCAAATCCATCAAGATGAGATTTTCCTCTTTTTTGTACGAGACATAAGGTTTTACATATGCATCATCCTTGTTTGTCTCATCTACGCAATGTATAGGAGTTTCGGTCGGTGAATGGGTCATGATGGATCTAGGTGGTCTAGGTATCCCTGTGGGGTTGATGTCCATCCTAGGGATAGCTAGCTTTGAATCATTAGATGCTAGGAGAGCTAGTGGAGGTCCCCTTCCATAATGTGGTGGTCTATTCCCTTTTAGACAACACAGCTACGGAGCAACTCTAGCAGGTACATTGCTAGCAAGATTGGGAATCACCCCGAATTCTAAGAGTCAGACCAAGATACCAGCAACTCGACAAGCATCAACCCAAAAATGATCCATATAGCTTTTTGGAGTAGTTTGAGCAAGTATGCAAGGCTAACGGCCTTATGAACCTTGCTCAATGTGCATAAGCTTTTGGACTTTATCTAGGGGATAAAGGACAAATGTGGTACACTAGTCTAGACAATGCCTTATCTAGTGACTTCAATAAACTTAAGAGTCTCTTCATCAAGAGATTCTCTAAGGTGGGATACTCTAATAGCCTCATCATTAGGCTGATAAATGTTAGTCAAAAGGATAAGGACAGTATCCGAGAGTATGTCACCCATGTGCGGAGTCTCTTTAAGAGAATGCGAGCCACCATAGAGTGACCTAGCAAAGGAGCGTTCTCCACTATGTTCATAAGAGGGATTTGAAGCAAAGAGCTTTAAAAGGCCTTGGTAAGTAACTCAACCCTACAAAGGGATGTGCTAGCTAGGGTCTTCAAAGACCTACTCAAGGAGAGGAGCTCAAGACCCACAACTCAATACATCATTGTCTCTAGAACCTCAGAAAGGGCTACAACCATCAATGAAAGACCTAATCAGAGCACCCAAGTCAAGGGAAAGAGTGTCGATAAGAGCCAGGAGTTGGCAGATGTGAAGCTAGAGTTGGCTAGATTACAAGAGATGATGAGAAGGCCCACATGACCTCATATGCAATGCATGCGTTGCGAAGGAAACCACCTTCCGGTGCACCAAGTGCATGGATCCTAGATCCAGACCCTATTTCGATTATGGTAGGTTTGGCCACGATGCAATGCATCGTCGATTACCAAGGCGGCTTCCATACCCACAACTATACAATTAGCCGCTTCATGAGAAGCTCACTTAGCATAAGATCAGCCTCTAAGACTCTCTCCCTCTGAGCATTTAGTCTTGTCTTAGTTCTATTGGCAAGAGCTAAGACACATTGTTACACAAAAGAGATGTTACACGCATGGTGATCGAGAGTAAGCCTCACTCACTACCCAATAACAAGATGTTAACAAGTGCCGGTTAGAGTAGTTGTTGATCAACACCAACACGGAAAATTTTAAAGTTTCACAAACACCACACAAGCCACACACGAAACCAAATGACACACAATGCCTCTTGTAGCTCAAAAATAACAAAAATACAATCGAGGTAGAGCATCACACACACCTTGTGCACTGTTTTAAAAAAAAACACAAACCTCGAAGACAAAACCAATTGTACTACATTCTTGTACCTTGTAAAACCTTGTTATAATACTTTGACACTTCAGCCTTCGAATTCTCGAACACTTTGATCAGCATGATAATACTCTACTGTTTCATGCAACCCTCCACTCTCCTCACTCAAATGAAAAATTGATTACAAGGACTAGGGCAAGGCCCTTAGTACCTCTCTCACACCTTCCTTTATATAGTTTTTCTCAAAACACACATTTGGTCTAGGCTTTTAGAAAGACATAGAGCCTTTTTAACACTTATTGTTTTTCTGCAAAATTAGAAAGCCTCATAGGTTTTAAAGCTTTTAGCAAGCTTGATGTCTTTTTCAACTTAAAGGATTTCAAATCTTTGAGCTTTACAATGCCACCTTGCTCGTCATCAACAACGACCACTGTATTTGAATCTTTGTGTTCCAGAATGTCCTCGACTCTTTAGCATACATTTGTGATGCCACCAAATTGCTACCAGGCATTCTTGATCCTCTTCTTGTAAATCTTTGACTTTTTCAAAGCCTATTTCTTTTCCTAACCCTTAGGGGGATCACCTTATAGGAGCCCTCTATATAACTTGCATTCAAAAGATACTTTAAAAACCCCTTTTCTAAAAAACAATTGAATCATTTTATACACCCCTTCTATGAATTTCATAGGTAATAGTTATATCCCTTTTGTAAATCTAAAATTCAAAGAGAAGGTGCATTTTCATGGTCCCTTCTATACAATTCAAATTAAAACATGGTCAATCAAATTTTAAAGTGCTAAATTATGCTTAGATTTTGCATTGATCCTTCATAGCTTATAGTCAGAATATAGAAAGTATGCTCATTTCTTTTTTAAAAAGATGACTCATCTTTATTGAAGTAAGAGAATAGCAGATACCATCTCCTTATACATGCTTACACAAAAAGATTGAGTTTTTGTCTTGATCTAAAGTTACCACTCTAAATACATGCTCTCCATGAAAAGATTTAATGCATATCTCAAGGAGTTGGATTTGAGGATTTCAGGTTTAATCCAAAATGGATAGAGGTAGTTACAATTAGCTTATACATTTTCCATGCTATCTATAGCATGTGTCATAATCATGATTGTTTTGTATTTGATGAGATTCTGATGATTCTAGCATTCCCATATGTTCACATATAACACCTCAAGAATTGTTGATTGCATCACATATAGCAGTAGATCACAACTTCAACAACAAGAAGGACTTGAAGAATACTTTATTCCCATAACTAGCACTAAAATGACAGTAGCTCGAAACTAGGGTTGGGAGCTAGATAGCAAAACACAAATGCAGATTGCCTAGAGAATGATTATCAATAACGATTTCATGTCACCAACATGCAAAAGGTTGCCAGTGAGTCAAAGGTGTAGTAGCATCTAGGCTGCTAGATTTTCCTTAAAAACACAGCCTAAAGAGGATGGAACAAGACACCAACATTGGACAACACAAGAGAGTTCTCCACAAATTGAGGCATCCTCTATGTTGGGGTGCATACAACTATGGAGAGACTAAAGAATGAAAAGGAGAATGATGGAATAAGAGATTATGATTTGATGAATGGATGACGAATGAAGTGTGTGTCCTAAATATGAATTAATGAATGAATTTGATCTTGGTATCTTCATAAAAATTGTATATTGGAACCTAAATACATTTTTTCTTCAAAAAGCTTAGTGATTCGAGTTATGGATCAAAAGTTATGAGCAATTTTCTATAGGATGGTCCTAATGGATAGTTTTTAGAGCAAAGAGAGACTAATCATGATGGATGGAAGGTATTAATTGAGGGCACTGATAGAATGATTTTGATCACCACGACTGCTTTGAGGGTATGGATGAGTCCTTCGATGCTACAAAGAGAAAAACATCATGCTTTCAATCATTTATGCTTTGTATAAAGCATAAAGCTTTCAGCTTTTGCTTTAGAGGCTAATCACATGCTTTTGAGAAGGAAAATCTGAGAATTGCAGGGGACATCTATAGATAGGGGCAAAAATTATCTATGCAAGGTCTAGGGAATTAATTTCATGAGTTATTATAGAGATATTGTAGGTATGCATTGACTTACAGTAATCTCAGGTACCTTATGCCTGGTAAGGCTTGTCTAGGATACACACCTTGAGTCGAGAGGTCATCTTGAGGTTACCTATGTAAGGATCAAGGATCTTGAGTAGCTTTGGGGTCTTTTGTAAAAGAGGTTTTGCATGTATCTTAGTCTCTACAAGCAATAGAGCAAGATTTTTATATCAAAAAGAGGGTTTTCGGACTTCTTCTTCATTGTATCAAGTGTACAGCAAGGTATTTGGTTGGGATTACTGAGATCATTGTATCGGAAGATTCTTGTATCTATATTGAGGTCTAGGATTTGGCTTAAATAATGTATTGTACATGCCAAAGATTTTCACTGAATAGAACGGGTTCACTTTAGTCTCTCTTCTTTGTCTTCTATCTTGTTGATTTTTTTGATTCCCTATGGATTGTGGCTAAACATTGCCTCCCCCTCGACATCTTTGGTAAACTCGACATAAATTACTATAGTTGGATTGCAAGATGGGGGACCATAGCAACCATGAAGTAGAGAACATTTTACATAGAGATGAAGACCAACCAAATGTCTTCAACAAAGTCTATGGTGTAGGGATTGGAGGAAATCATGAGATTTGAAACTTCATGCACATATATGAGCTAATAAAGTGTGGGGAGGCCATGTGTGATACTACTTTTCATATTGCCACATCACTCTCTTGTAGTACCAAACCACTAGCCATAGTGGTATTGCTATTCTTTTTAGTGTTATCTCCTTAATTATTACTTCTATTAATTTACAAGTGAAACATTTCTAATGAATGTCATTCTTAATGTACAAACTTCTTTCGTTGTGTTGATCCAAAAATAACTATAATTAATTTTATCAATACATTATTGTAATTACTCCTTCTAATTATTGTTTCCATTGTCACAAATGCTTATCGGAAGATATATAATGCATATGGTGTAAGAAAAAAAATCAATCTAAGGGAAGATCTCGAGCAGAGTAGCAAGTACCTATCAAGGTCTTTTAGAATGTAGTGGGTACTGGTAGTTCAAAAAATGAAGGCAGGAAGAGCAATGTGAAGGGCACTATCCAAAGAAAATATTGCCTCTATAGAACATTTAGAAGTGTTCCAAGACCACTTGAAGAAGTATGTCATTCATAATTTTGTAATTCACTTCCTTATTTTTAGATGAGGCGATGGTCTCTATTGTAAACTTCGTACTAGAGAGAAGTGAGTTTTATTCTCAATGTTGTTAGTACACTAAGCAGGTCAAGTATCTTTATTCGTCTCACAAATCCTAGCTCAATTGGTCCAATATTTTTGGATCAACAAGTAAATCTTGCCGAAGTTGATATCACTACTTATTTTTTATGAGTAAGGCATTTTTCTTATGATTCAGTTTTGGATGCATAATTCCCTTAATAATGATTATGTAGATAGAGAATCAAAATTGATAGTTATTTGATATGCAAATTGAGGTATACATAGATTGGTATACCTTATCAACCATGAGCTGGTCATAAATAATGTGGAAAGAGTCAAGTTCTTATATTGCCAAGTCACATAGGGAGTTCAAGTAGAAATATGAGCAGTTGAGCAATGCTAAGTAGCTTTTTCTTCTTCCCAAGAAGATTCTACTTTTCCTTACGCTATAGATCCTCCATTGCAAATGCAACTATAGGAGCTTCTTGAAGGTAATTCAATAGAGAATGGGCTGAAAGTAAATTGGGAAGATGTCCAAGATGTAGTATTTAAATTGATAAAGAGACATAGATTGTATAAGAAAATGATGGAATCATGCACAATTGCAACTCCATCATGACATGAGCCTCTACCTAGGCCGCAACCTTCAAATTTTGTTCCAATATCAAGGAAGGAGGATGCCATAGATGATTTGATGAAGAACATGAGATATTTTTGGATTAAAGTGGCTAAGATTGATGATCTTTGACAAGTTGGTCCTTCACAAGCTCCACCTGGGAAAGATTATGTGAAAAGATGCATTTGGCATGATAGCCCTAAGCACAAGCACAAATAATGAGAGTATTTTAGAGATGCTAAGAGAAAGAATTTGGTTTTCTAGGATCATGATGGAAAGATCTGTGTGATGGAGACACGTATGCCTATAGCTCCAAATTTTGGTAACAGTGGAATGAAGAAGATATGTGAGGATATACCTGCATGGTTAGCTTTTATCGTTAGGGACACTTCAACTTATGAATCACAAATTGAGAATAAGTCAAAGGGAAAAATGATTGCATAGAAAAAGTGAAAGAGAGATAAAAGTGATACAGGTACTTTGGAGAAATATGGAGAAATCAAGTAGAGGGGATGAGCAATCTCCTCCTCCTACTAGACTTACCTTTGAGTAAATGATGAGAGATGCGCAAAAGAAAAGAGTGAGTCAAGATTATGCAAACATTATTGATTCAAAAATTCTCGCAGATATTAAAAATATGTCAAAATTGAGATATAGGATGATATCAATCAACAAAAAGAGTTTGAGTCTGATTTATTTCAACAAACAGAGTAGAGGGCTGATGTATTTCAGCCAAGAGAACAGGGGATTGATGTACTTTAGCCAGCAAAGTTGCAGAGGGCTGATGTCTTTTAGACAAAAGAGTTTGATGCTTATGTATTTCAACATACACAGTTTGGGGCTATTCTCACGCAATCCAAAGATAAGAGGGCTAACTTATTTCTGCTAAAAGAGTTGGATGTTGTCCATTTGCAACAAGAGTCATGCTTCATAGAGGATATGATAAAGGCATTACAGGAGAATACTGAAGATGTAGAGATTTTGAATTTTGCTTGTAGATACAGATGCAGTATTAACAGATGGAGAACATGACATGCAAGATGCAAAAGAACTTGATGATGTAGAGGAAACTATGGAAGAGCTTGCAGATGATGTAGAGATTCAAGATGAAAAAGAGCTAGAAGATGAGAACGAGTTTGTGGATGCAGATGCTACAAAGTTTGATGATGCAGATATGCAAATTGAAGATGTAGATGCTTTAGAGTTTGAAGGAATGAGTGATATAAAGAAAGAGAATGTGGATAATGTCAAGGGTAAACAGATAACAAAAGATACAAGAGAGACGTTGATGCAAGTTGCAAAGGATATTGTCGTTCAGGATGCAAAGAAAGACGAGATGAGCGGATTAAGTGGGTTAATGATGTGGACCTTTGATCTTGGCATATTCTATGTGATATACAAGTTATTTAAATCCAAAGGAGATGTCTTGCACGTATGCATGCCTTATTGGTTAACTATATAGTGGATGTTTGACCCAAGAGGGTGATATGACTGTTAGAGACTATAGTGGACAGATAAAGCTAAATTGAAGATTTCTAAAATTGTTTTTATTGGGAGAGGATTAATAGTGGCCAACACATCCAAAATGGGATTTTGATACCTTGGGAAGGGTCCTACAAAGTTTTTTTGTCACCCAAGCTCACATGTAGGAGATACAAGGTTGGGAATGTCGATATCTCACTGGGACTGCAAGTGTAATGAATAATTGCAGGTTGCACATAAAATTTTAGGGGCTAAAATATTCGGAATTTGGTCCATGTGTCTTTAATTCAGAATTTGGTCCATGAATTTGGAATGTCACGGGGTTTGCGATCTAGGACTTTCTGTGTCTGCCACGTAGCGGAAGTATTCTGGACGTTCCCACTTAGGACTGACTTGAATTAGGGTTTTCCCTATTGGTCATTTCCTAACGGCAACTAGCGTCGAACCCGAGCGAACTACTTTACGCAGAAACGCTAGGTCCGAAGCCGATTCACGCTGCACTTGGTTCAAGGAGAATGGGAAACGAGAGGGATGTGGAGCTCAATCTCTTTGCCATAAGGCATAGTCCCATTCCGTTCCCCTAAAACAGCGTAAACCGGGATCATTTATAATCTAAACTCTAGGTTAGCGCCCTTGTTTTGTTCGTATCCGTTGAACGATCTTCTTGCTATCCATCATGATTGAGAAAAGTTCCCGGCCAATCGGGACCACATATTCTTAGGAGGGACCTATGGCCACTCTCTTTTGAACTTAGCATGGAACCTAATTTGATTGGCCGTGAATCAATAGTTGTACCAAGGTCCAACTCAATAACGTCCGTGTCTCTTATTCAATCTTGAGGCTCTATGGGCTCATTCAATGTTATCTGATAAATGTCCTCTGTAGTGGACCCTTCATTAGATCCATCACTCGATGACGTCTCACTACCAGATGGATCATCTACTATTTCTAGTTCAGTAGATGATAAATGAGCTCTCTCACTTTGAGGAGACTCAGGGCAAGCATCCACTATTGCATGATTGGCACCTCTACCTAGAATCACTCAACCAGTAGATATATCAACTTGACAATCCATCCGTAAAATCCATGGCCTTCCTAGCAAAACACACTAGCGAGGATGTCCTGCAAACCTTATCACTCTAAAGTCCAGATAGCATACCACACTTGCAACTATAATGTGGACTTTAGTGATGTAACCTTCTAGTTGTCTTAGATTGTCATTTGCCATCCTAAGAAGTGTGGAGCCATCTTTTGAAATTTTCAGAACTAGCCTCTCCATTAAGTTTGAACTCATGATATTGACGGAGGATCTAGTGTCCACGATAGCGTGCTCCACTAATATTCCATCCATGTTTGCTGGAACCCTAGGGCAATGCTTTTCAGCATGATCGAATCAATGTTCTCCCACTCGTGCTATGCCCAAAGGTTCTACAATATACCCAATACGTAGGATTTTCTTGAATTTCCTGCGTACTCTTGGAGAAAGTTTAATCAATTGCAAGAGATTCACATCTAGTTTAACTTCGCAAAGAGGACTTGCTAGATCAAAGTCGTGGTAGTTAGCCAAAGTTCTCTTCTCGTGCCAAACCATTCTCTCATTTGGTCTTTGGACCGGCTTTAGTGCCTCTTTTTTAACTTTTGCCTTCTTTCTTGGCGATTCTTTATCCTTCTTGGGATCAACTTTACTATTAACAGGCCTTAGAGGTCCACCTTCCCTATCAAGATTCTGAAGTTGCTTACCCCTAGCATCTTGCTTAGGGTTTCCCTTGACAGGTTTTGCAGTTCCTTTGTCACCCTCTCTAATTTTTTGATCTCTTTTTACGGCTTGAAGATTAGAAGTTTCAGCGTCATTGAGACGTACAGCCTCAATAAAGTTGATTCCACTACCATGAGGCAACTCCTCTACAATAGCATTTCCTCTTTGCAGTATTTACCTTGGTCCCTCATCTTGTTAGAGATTATTCCCTTATGCCCGATGATTAATTGGACCAAGTTGTTTACTTCCTTATTGGAGAGAATTGATCTTACTTCAACAGGTAGCAACTAAGTGGCCAGACTTTCCACAAATATCGCATTTAACATTCGAACAATTCCTAGGAAAATGTTAGCCACTTGTAACGTGTCCACCTATTCTCTTCAAGACACATCTTAGCAGTCCATCGGAAAGGAGATCTAGAAAACTCCGCCCGGCACTCCCTCGGAATGTCACAGGTTTTGCGATCTAGGACTTTCCGCGTCTGCCATGTGTAGCAAAAGTATTCTGGCCGTTCCCACTTAGGACTGATCTGAATCAGGGTTTTCCCTAATGGTCATTTCCTAAACGACAACTAGCCTCGAACCCCGAGCGAACTACTTTACGCAGAAATGCCAGGGTAGAAGCAGATTCATGCTGCACTTGGCTCAAGGAGAATGGGAAAGGAGAGGCATGGAAAGCTCAACCTCTCCGCCATAAGGCATAGTCCCATTCCGTTCCCCTACAACAGTGTAAATCAGGATTAATATAACTTAAACTCTAGGTCAGCGCCCTTGTTGTTCATGTCCTTTGAAATGATCTTCTTGCTGTCCATCATGATTGAGAAAAGTTCCCGGCCAACCGGGACCACCCATTCGTAGGACGGACCCATGGCCACAACCACCGCACTTTCCTCAGGTTGTTTTAGTTGTCTAATTACCTACCACATTTAGTTGGACATGCATCAAATAGCTTCCTTCATTAGTTCGTTAGGCACTGGTTCCTTCACGTAATCATAGCACTTGACATAGAAAAGAAATGTCAAACAAGTTCCTTTTCAACAGCTTATCATCTTTATCTTTGGAATACATTTATAAAGTCCAGCCCGTAGGCTTATAATAATCCGTCCGAAGGCTATCCAACAATCCACAGGGATTACTAATCCAAGATGCCACCTGTAGACTAGTATGCGGGCCTGAAGATCCAATCCTGAGTCACGTTGGCCTCTTGTGCAGGGCCCGGAAGGCGATGGATATACAGCCAGAGCCCCGCCCGCACCCAAGCGTCCTCCTGCTCCAAGTAGTGCTCAACGGAGAGACCTCTCGCGGCGGGTTCAGTCCACCTTCCCGGCGCGGTTAACAACCCCCTTGGTTAGGGTTAGGCAAACAGTCGGGGGTAACTGAGGCTGCCTCTCCCTTCAGGCCTTCAACCTAAAGCATTAGATATCTTTTCATCGTTTAATTCCTTGAGAAAACAAAGCAAAACAGTGCTCTTTAAACTGTTACAAGCACAATCATTTCCAGTGGTTGTTTATTTTGGGCCAACTGCTAAGGAGTGAATCCCTCTTTCCGAATGCATCCAACACTTGATCAAGGGTTAATTGCGACTTGGCAAGATCCCCAAGGGTTTGTTCGTTAACCCGTATGTCCTTGGGTAAGGGCCGTACCCTATTATCCCGACTTTATCCAATACCTTAAGTTTGATTAACAGTGAATATGTTACTCCAAATTATTGATTGGTCTTTTGCTTCCAAGCATCCCCTTATCTTGGTTCTTTTCCCAAGAAAGGTGCTATGTCAGGATGACTACTCATCCTCTTGCAAGATAAACTTACGCAAGAATCTGTCAATCTCATTCCAAGGAATTTGGCTATTCCCTTGTGATCAAATCACAACATCATGTGGCTCAGCAACATGTTGCACAAGTGTCACATCTAATCCGTGGGACTATTTTACCCATGAAACGGAATCATGATTAGATAGGAAACAGGGTTAGGGTGTCTTCATAACATTCCGTTCCTGATTGCACTAGGCCGACATTGTCAGTCCTAGGGTTCCAAATTCAAATCGAGTTTCATCTTGTTAGCGAGCGATCCTTAGGGTAGAGTCCCTAGATCGTTTCTTGCAAATATGTCCTATTGTCCCTACATTCCATGAATGTGGGCAAGTCTTTAGGGATATGCGAGTTTCAACTTGGCAATAAGTGCGACTAGAATGTGCTAAACCCTTGTTAGCACATTGGGATATGTTGCATCGATTTAACCCTTCCTAAGCGATTCCTTCGCAGTTTTAGGTGTTTAGGGTAAACCAATTTACTTGTCTATTCATGAAGATATTTTCTTGATCATATAGGGGAAAAACTAATTGCATTACGATACCATTCTCATAAGCACACAATTTATTGCCTACGTATGATTAGATTTACAATCCCTAACTTTTCTGGTTAAGATCAAAGCGCAAGTTAAGTTATGGCATAATTCCTATTGATCCTTCTATAACATGCAATCAAGATTCATGCTACTAAGCTTTAGGGTTTTATGTTTAAAACGAACCATGCAGCCTTTTTCCTAGTTTCATTTTTGAATGAATTATTCACATGCTGAATTTACACAATCTTTCATAACTACTTACGTAATTGATTGAGATTTATGTCAATTTCCTAGAGATTAATCTACTTCATGCAGCCTAGAATCATTTCCATGCCTTGCAAATTCCTACGGTTGTTAGCAATCTTCTTTGATAAATCCTAATGAAGAAAGAGGTGTCTAATAATGCAATATGCGATTTTTATCTTTTCATGCACAATCGAAGTGTACATCAATAATTTCGAAAAGATGTCTATATTCGTTACCTTGTAATGCATAAAAACCACTTGCTAAGAATACATGGAGATCTTATGCTCTCTTTTTTTGTTTGTTTCATTGAAAAATACCAATGACCGAATTCTTCAATTGTGAGCTATTTCCTTTAAATTACCCAAAGTATTTCAATCGAGAAAGTGCATCCTATTTCCATAAATGATCCATGCACAATTGAAATATTACAACGTAAATCAAAATTAGGAAGGAAACTTGGACTTGTGGATTCGGTGAAATGTCCACATGAATGCTAGGAGATGATCCTCCTGCGGTTGCGTCTTGTGCCTTTTTAGGAGTCATCACATATTCGACCTTCTTGCCTTGGCCGCAGACTTATGATCTTGGCTCGTCTCCCTCGCACGCGAAACTCCCTTTGAGATTCGACTTCCTTGACCGATTTCACCGTCTTTCAGAATTGGTCTTTATAAGGCCTTATAGGCTGCCTCCTCGAAGTAGGGGATGGATTTAAAAGACTTGTAATGGAAGGCTTTAAAAGGAAACCATGGGTTCTGAATGAACTTGTGTGGGAATGCCATAGGAGCCTTTAAAGAACTTGTGTGGTGGAAATCCACGGAAGGGTTTAAAAATGGCTTTTGTGGAATGCAAGGGGAGGATTTAAAATGAAACGGGGGTTAAATAGCCTTGTGGAAATGCTATGAAAAGGCTTAAAAACTCGGGCTAGATGACTTTTGGGGAAACCAAGGCTGAAAGGGTTTAATTCCCGAGGGATAAGAAGTCCGCTTGAGAAGGGGCAATAGAAAAGGGTCTTTAAGAAAACGCGGGAGTAATATGGCCCAAAAGGGACTTGTATAGGAGTTTCCCACGGGAAGGGTCTTTAAAACCCGGCCTAAGGTGGGTTTTTGGGGGGGCAGGGGGGAAAAAGAGGGCTTAAACTCCAAGGGAAAAGGGGGTGTAAAGATCGCTTGGAAAAGGGTTATGAAAGTCCAAGGGTGGGAGCTTTTAATGGACTTTGTGGAATGCAAAGGGGGGAAAACGGGGCTTAAAGGGCCCCCCCAGAAGCTTCTAAGGCTTCTAACCTCAGCATGTGGCAGGGGGAGGAAAGGGGATAGGAATTTGATGGCAGCACGTTCTTCAGGTGGCAATGGATGGAGACGACACTGGCAGCGTATCAAGGCTTCAGGCGACAATCCTCCTCTCTCTCAGCGCATTCAGAGAAGCGCTGTTGCTCTCCTCTTCCTCTCAGATTGGTGGAATCATGACCTCCTCTTCTTTCCCTCTCATGGCTTGTAGCATTACGCTCCTCCTCCTCTTTACTCCCCCCCCATAGGGGGTTTTTATAGGCTAGGGAGAGTGACCTTCTCTCTCCCACGTGGCCAACTGCATGGCCCTTCTCGCCCCATGACCTGCAGCAAGAGCCTTACGTACCCACACCTTACTCCCCCTCCTCCAACATAGCCTTCGGCTGGAGGGAAAAAAGGTTTTAAATTTTTTTTCATAAATCTAATCAATTATCCTCTTGACCTCCTCCCAAGAGGAGGTTCTCATGAAATTAGGCAGGCTTCTTTAAACCTTAGTCTCGCTTCTACCAATGGAGATCATGATACGTCGTGCACAATTTGAAGTTCATAGAGTCCGTATTTTTTTAATGCTGGCATCGTCATTGCGTGAGACTCACGTGTGTACATAATATTTTCAGCAGAAATATTACATTCTCTCCCCCTTGGAGGAATTGAGATGTCCTCATCTTGAGATAAAAACTGGGGATATTGATGGTTGAGAGTTGCTCTCATCTATCCAAGTGGCATCCTCCTCAGGATAATCTTTCCACTGGACGAGGCATTCTCTCAAGGTTTTGGATCTCAGTTGTCTCTCCCTAACATCTAAGATCCTGTCAGGTCGTAGTTCAAGGACTCCTTGACTAGGCATTAGAACTTGTTGGTCATCAAGTACATGACTAGGATTTGGTACATACTTCTTCAATAGGCTGATATGGAATACATTACGAACCTTTAGGTTCTCAGGGAGTAGGTCCTAGGCACTTGAGGATCTTGTATGGTCCACAATATCTTGGACTTATCTTCTTGCAATCTCCTAAGGATAGGGAACTCTTCTTTGGGCATACACGAATGAAGACCATGTCTCCTTCCTCGAAGATTCTATTTTGACACTTCAAATCTGCGTATGCCTTCTATCTATCCTTGGCGGCTTGGATGTCCTGTCTTATTGACTTTACTTAGTCATCCATCTCTTCCAACATCTGCCTTGAAGCTTCAACCCTCAAGGTTGGATCTGAGAAGTTTAGGGAACTTCGACAGTCATGACCATACAATGCTTGAAAAGGGGTCATCTGAATGCTTTGTTGGTAAGAAGCATTATAGAAAAATTCAACCAAGGGTAAGTATTGAATCTACCTTTTTGGTTCACGACAGCAGTGTGCCCTTAGCATATCCTCGATGACTTGATTTACTCACTCCGTTTGGCCATTAGTTGGGGATGGTAAGCTGTACTAAAACAGAGTTGAGTCCCAATGGCTTCAAAGATAGCTCTCCAAAAATGTGATGTGAAGAGAGAATCACGATCACAAATGATTCTCCTGGGTAGCCCATATAGCTTGAATATCTCCTTGATAAACAATCTTGCAATGTCTGAGCCTTTATAGTTTGTCTTTACTGGAATAAGATGTGCAACTTTAGTAAGCATGTCAACCACAACCATGATGGAGTTGTATCCTCCTTGAACTTGGGGTAGGCCAACGACAAAGTCCATACTGATGAATTCCCATTTCATTTGGGGAATGTCGAGTGGTTGTAACTTTCGTGGCATTTTGACATGTTCGGCTTTGATACATTGACAAGACAAACACTCAGTGACATATTTGAGAACGTCACCTTTAAGCCTCTCCCAATAGTAGCTCTTCCTAACTGCATTGAGAGTCTTGGCATAGCCAGGATGTCCTGAGAAAGGGGAATCATGAGCTTCCCACAATATCTTCTGCTTAAGTGACTGGCTTGCCGGTATACATACTCTCGTTCTATAGTAGACAAGACCACTATTGATAGAGAATTCATGATACTTAGCCTGTAGCTTTTGGTCCTGGCCCTTGATAGAGATCTCCCTTAGCATCTTTTGATAGGTTGGATTGTGGCATGCTTCCATTCTAGCTAGCTCAAGTATTGGGTTGTTTGGCATGGACACCTTTGTGGCTAGAGGTCTAGCTGTTGATGGGTTTTGCAAGATTAGAGAATTAAGGAATGCTTTGCGATTGAGTGCATCGGAAAATACATTCTCCTTTCTAGGTCGATATTTGATTTCAAAATCATACTCCTCTAGCACTTCAATCCACGGACGTTGCCTCATGTTGAGCTTGTTCTGGGTAAAGATCCACTTGAGACTTTTATGATCAGTCACACTAGTGTAAACTTGTTACCCAACAGGTAGTGTCTCCAAAGCTTTAGGGCATGGATGACAGCTAACAGTTCTAGATCATGGGTAGCATAATTCTTCTCATGGTTCTTTAGTTTCCTTGAAGAGTATGCTACAGGATGACCTTCCTGCATGAGTACACACCTAAGGCAAGCGTGCTAGCATCAGTTACTACCTCGAACTCCTTACTAAGGTCTGGAAGTTTTAGGATAGGTGCTGATACCAAACTTTGCTTCAATTTATCAAAGCTGGTTTGTTCGGTAGTTGACCATGCAACGGATGTTTGCTTCTTCAATAAGTCCGTCAGAGGTGCTGCAATCAAAACATAGTTTTGATGAAGACCCTATACCATCCTGTCAATCCAAGAAAACTGTGTATTTCTTTGACAGTTGTTGGTATTGGCCATTCTAGCACATCTTGACTTTGGCTGGGTCCGTATTCCCTCCATTGATACAATGAATCCCAAATATTCAATCTGACGTTTAAAGAATGCACATTTCTTCATCTTAGCATAGAGCTTATGTGCTCTCATTGTCTCAAGGACAATCCGAAGTTGGGGTTCATGATCTTCTTCTTGTTTGGAATAGACTAAAGTGTCATCGAAGAAGATGAGTATCAAGTCGTCAAGATATGGCCTAAAGATATCCTGCATTAACCTGTTGAAGGTGGCAGGCGCATTCGTAAGCCCGAATGACATAACTAGAAACTCAAAGTGTCCATATCTTGTGTTGAATGCCGTCTTTGGGATATCTTCATCCTTGATCCTTATCTGAAAGTAATCAGACCTGAGATCAATCTTGGAGAAGATCTTTGCACCTTGAAGACGATCAAGAAGCTCATCTATTCTAGGAATAGGGTACTTGTTCTTAACAGTTGATTGATTCAACCCTCTGTAATCAATACACAATCGAAGCGTTCTATCTTTCTTTTTCTGGAACAGTACTGGAGCTCCCCATATTGAACTGCTAGGATGGATGTAGCCTTGATCTAGCAGTTGCTTGAGTTATTCCTTCAGCTCAATTGCTTCTAGGATGGACATTCTATAAGGTCTCTTTGCAATTGGTGCAGCTCCTGGCATTAGCTTGATCTCATGATCCACTACTCTTTGAGGCGGGAGTTCTGTCAACTCTTTAGTAAATACGTCCGTGTATTCCTTTAGCCATGAAGGTCCTTCACTAGACTCTTGCTTTTGATCTAACTTATTGAGCTTAATCAAGTAGACAGGTAATTCCTTTCTAACTCCCTTTATAATCCGAGATGCTTTGGCCAATTGAATTTTTGGCTTTCCAGCCTCACCTTGAGTCGTGACCGATTCCCCTTCGGAGTTTTGAAAGAAAATTTGGCCCTTTCCACAATGAATGTGAGTGTCATTAGGTTTAAGCCAATCCATTCCGAGTAGACACTCATGGATACCTAAGTTCATGACTCTGAATTTGATCGAAGTCGACTTTCCTCCCAGAAAGAACTCCACCTAGCAATTTGCCTAGTACAAGTGACCTCATGACCATTTGCTAATTCCACAAGCAAGGTAGGTGCTTCTACTGTGGCTATTCCTAATTTTCTAGCACAAGTTGGTGAGATAAAGGAATGTGTACTGCCACAATCAATCAAGGTTTTGAAACCTTTACCTTGATAGTCCGACGGTGTCTGAATCACCGAGAACTGGCGATTTGGGCCTTTCTTGTGTAGAGCGGCATGGACTGTAGCCCTTTCAAACTCTGCTTCCATGGTCGGATCTTCTTCTTCACACATTTCCCTGTTGGCAACACAGGCGGTTCTTCCTCTGCCTCAGGTAGCGGCTCCCTGGCGATCCTTGGAAAGGTGCCTGGCACTAACCTCCTCCAAGCTTGGGACATTGCCTCTTGAAATGACCGGGCTCATTGCAGTGGAAACAACGGAGGTTTTGGCCATTGCTTTGGGTAGGGACAAAGTTGTTGACATTATTAGTCCTTGCTTTCTTTCTTTGTCCCTGATTTTGACCTTGAACTCTCTTCATTTGAGGCCTAAATGCTCCTCTGTTCGGGTCATTATAAGACCAAGTTTTGTTACCTCTTGGTCTAGCCTGCACCTCCTGAATTATAGGCACGGCTTGAATGAGTGCATCCTAAAGATCTAATGGGCGCATAGATTCGAGACGAGTATTCACTGGTGGGTTTAAACCAGCACAAAATTTTGACACCTACTGTGTCATGTCCATTTGTGGCGCATACTTAAGAAGTAAGACGAATTTAGAGTAGTATGCATCAAGAGTGAGTCCCAGCTATTTCAGCTCGTAGAACTCATTCATTTTTTGCGTGCGATATACAGATGGTAAGTATCTTCCTTGCACCGCTTTCTTCAGCTTTTCCCAGGTAACGGATCCTTCTGCGATCCCTTGATCTCTACACCATTGCTTCCACCAAAGCCTGGCTTTGCCGTGAGCTTCAGCTTGGCGAGCATAGCCTAGTGGTGGGTGCAGTACCAGCTACTTCAAAGTAATCCTCCATAGACTCTATCCAAATTTCGGCATCTGCTTGGATAGACATGTCTTTCCTGTCAAATTCAGGCAGCTTAATCTGCTTGAGAAGAAACTTCTTCTCCTGGATTACGGCAGTACTTGATGTAGGAGGCAAACTGGGAATCTGTACCTGGGGTTGTGCCTAGATAAATGTTTCTTAATGTTATTACTCATTAATCATTATGATTTATATTTAATCTCCATTTCAGCTATCAATCAAGCAATCTAGCCACTTAACTTTTTATCAATTCTCATTGACAAAACAGACATTGATAAAAAGAAGTCTTATTCCATTTATATGGGTCTAGCCCTTTCAGAGTACAACATTTCCTGATATGATAGAGCAACCGTTACATTTAGTTTGGGGAGAATAATGTTGTATTACATTTATCTACGGGAATTGGATAATAGTATGGTTTTGGGTCATGGATCTTTAGGAATCGGTAAGTCATCGGAAGATTAGGGTATCCTTTCCTTTAGAATCCATTCTTCTCATAGCTCCCCAATACCTTGATCCTGTCGGCGGGGATTACATGGGTCACTTCCTCATATACATATGAGTTCAGCTTAACCCTCTGACCTCGAATATGTAAAGTTGAGTTTACGTGATCCTCCACAAAAATGAACAGCTTCATGATCTTCAAGTCTTCCAACCACTTGATCCTCTTTAGGTTGGTTTGAAGGTATGCAAACCGGTGGGTAGCTACATAGTAGATTCCTGAGTCACCTGTCCATCTTCGTTCCACGTACAAAGGTGATGGATTATAAATACGCTCTAGGATGTTCATCATCTCAACCCTTTTTCAATAATCCGGGGAATGCATCACGGTCATAAACATGACTCGGAACAGTAAGAACTTGTTCCATGCTTCATAATTCTGCAAGACAGCATGGAAAGTAAGGAAATGTTCGGAACAACAAAATTTGCTTTACTTCATCTTATTAAGATTTCTTGAAAAAAAATCCTTCGTTGGTTGGCTCTAATACCAACTGTAATGTGTCCACCTATTCCCTTCAGGACACGTCTTAGCAGTCCATTGGAAAGGAGATCTAGAAAACTCCGCCCGGCACTCCCTCGGAATGTCACGGGGTTTGTGATCTATGACTTTCCACATCTGCCACGTAGCGGAAGATTCTGGCCATTCCCACTTACAACCGACCTGAATTAGGGTTTTCCCTAATGGTCATTTCCTAAACAAAAACTAGCTTCGAACCCCAAGCGAACTACTTTACACAGAAATGCCAGGGTCAAAGTAGATTCGCACTGCACTTGGTTCAAGGAGAATGGAAAAGGAGAGGGATGAAAAGCTCAACCTCACTGCCATAAGGCATAGTCCCATTCCGTTCCCCTAAAACAATGTAAATCGGGATTATTATAGCTTTAACTCTAGGTCACCGCCCTTGCTGTTCATGTTCTTTGAAACGATCTTCTTGCTGTCCATCATGATTGAGAAAAGTTCTTGGCCAACCGGAACCACCCATCCATAGGACGGACCCATGGCCACATCCACCGCACTTTCCTCAGGTTGTTTTAGTTGTCTAATTACCTACCACATTTAGTTGGACATGCATCAAATAGCTTCCTTAATTAGTCCATTACGCATTGGTTCCTTCACATAATCATAATACTTGACATAGAAAAGCAATGTCAAACAAGTTCCTTTTCAACAGCTTATCATCTTTATCTTTGGAATACATATACAAAGTCCAGCCCGTAGGCTTATCAGAATCCGCACCTGAAGGCTATTCAGCAATCCACAGGGATTACTAATCCAAGATTCCACTTGTAGACTAGTATGCGGGCCTGGAGATCCAATCCCGAGTCACGTTGGCCTCTTGTGCACGGCCCGGAAGGCGATGGATTTACAGCCAGAGCCCCCCTGGCACCAAGCATCCTCTTGCTCCAAGTAGCACTCAACGGAGAGACCTCTCGCGGCGGGTTCGGTCCACCTTCACGTGCAGTTAACAACCCCCTTGGTTAGGGTCAGTAACTGAGGCTGCCTCTCCCTTCAGGCCTTCAACCTGAAGCATTAGATATATTTTCATCCTTTAATTCCTTGAGCAAACAAAGCAAAACAGTGCTCTCTAAACTGTTACAAGCACAATCATTTCCATTGGTCGTTATTTTTGGCCAACTGCTAAGGAGTGAATCCTTCTATTCGAATGCATCCAGTACTCAATCCGGGGTCAATTCCGACTTGGCAAGACCCCCAAGGGTTTGTTTGTTAAGTCCTTGGGTTAGGGCCATACCCTATTATCCCAACTTTAACCAATACCATAAGTTCTATTAACAGTGAATATGTTACTCCAAATTATTGATTGGTCTTTTGCTTCCAAGCATCCACTTATCTTGGTTCTTTTCCCAAGAAAGGTGCTATGTCAGGATGACTACTCATCCTCTTGCAAGATAAACTTGCGCAAGAATCTGTCAATCTCATTCCGAGGAATTTGGCTATTCCCTTGTGATCAAATCACAACATCATGCGACTTGGCAACATGTTGCACACGTGTCGCATCTAATCTGTGGGACTATTTTACCCATCAAATAGAATCATGATTAGATAGGAAACAGGGTTAGGGTGTCTTCATAACAATCCGTTCCTAATTGCACTAGACCGACATTGTCGGTCCTAGGGTTCCAAATTCAAACCGAGTTTCATCTTTTTAGCGGGAGATCCTTAGGGTAGAATACCTAGATCGTTTCTTGCAAATATGTCCTATTGTCCCTACATTCTGTGAATGTGGGCAGGTCTTTAGGGATACGAGAATTTCAACTTGGAAATAAGTGCGACTAGGTAACGTCCTCAACGTGCTAAACCCTAGTTAGCACTTTGGGATATGTTGCATCGATTTAACCCTTCCTAAGTGATTCCTTCGCAGTTTTAGGTGTTTAGGGTAAACCAATTTACTTGTCTATTCATGAAGATATTGTCTTGATCATATAAGGAAAAAACTAATTGCATTACGATACCATTCTCGTAAGCACACAATTTATTGCCTACGTATGATTAGATTTACAATCCCTAACTTTTCTGGTTAAGATCAAAGCGTAAGTTAAGTTATGGCATAATTCCTATTGATCCTTCTATAACATGCAATCAAGATTCATGCTACTAAGCTTTAGGGTTTTATGTTTAAAACGAACCATGCAGCCTTTTTCCTAGTTTCATTTATGAATGAATTATTCGCATGCTGAATTTACACAATCTTTCGTAACTACTTATGTAATTGATTGAGATTTATGTCAATTTCCTAGAGATTAATCTACTTCATACAGCCTTTCATGCCTTGCAAATTCCTACGGTTGTTAGCAATCTTCTTTGATGAATCCTAGCAAAGAAAGAGGTGTCTAATAATGCAACATGCGATTTTTATCTTTTCATGCACAATCGAAGTGTACATCAATAATTTCGAAAAGATGATCATTAGTTGATCTAAATTCGTTACCTTGTAATGCATAAAAAGCACTTGCTAAGAATGTGTGGAGATCTTATGCTCTCTTTTTTTATTCGTTTCATTGAAAAATACCAATGACCGAATTCTTCAATCATGAGCTATTTCCTTTAAATTAGCCAAAGTATTTCAATCAAGAAATTGCATCCTATTTCCATAAATGATGCATACACAATTGAAATTTTACGTCGTAAATCAAAATTAGGAAGGAAATCTAGACTTGTGGATTCGGTGAAATGTCCACATGAATGCTAGGAGATGATCCTCCTGCGGTTGCGCCTTGTGCCTTTTTAGGAGCCATCGCGTATTTGACCTTCTTGCCTTGGCCGTAGACTTATGATCTTGGCCCGTCTCCCTCGCATGCGAAACTCCCTTTGAGATTCGGCTTCCTTGACCGATTTCATCCTGTTTCGGAATCGGTCTTTAGAAGGCCTTCTAGGCTACCTCCTCCAAGTAGGGGATGGATTTAAAATACTTGTAATGGAAGGCTTTAAAAGGAAACCAGGGGTTCTAAATGAACTTGTGTGGGAATGCCATAGGAGCCTTTAAAGAACTTGTGTGGGGGAAATCCACGGAAGGGTTTAAAAATGGCTTTTGTGGAATGCAAGGGGAGGATGTAAAAGGAAACGGGGGTTCAGTAGCCTTGTGGAAATGCTATGAAAAGGCTTAAAAACCCGGGCTAGATGACTTTTGGGGAAACCAAGGCCAAAAGGGTTTGATTCCCGGGGGATAAGAAGTCCGCTTGAGAAGGGGCAATAGAAAAGGGTTTTTAAGAAAACCCGGGAGTAATATGGCCCAAAAGAGACTTGTATAGGAGTCTCCCATGGGAAGGGTCTTTAAAACCTGGCCTAAGGTGGGTTTTTGGGGGGCAAGGGGGAAAGAGGGGGCTTAAACTCCAAGGGAAAAGGGGGTTTAAAGATCGCTTGGAAAGGGTTATGAAAGTCCAAGGGAGAAAGCTTTTAATGGACTTTGTGGAATGTAAAGGGGGGAAAAGGGGGCTTAAAGCCCCCCCCCCTTAGAAGCTTCTAAGAAGCTTCTAAGGTTTCTAGCCTCAGCACGTGGCAAGGAGGAAAGGGGATAGGAATTTGATGGCGGCACATTCTTCAGGTGGCAGTGGATGGAGATGGCGTTGGCGGCGTATCAAGGCTTCAGGCGGCAATCCTATTCTCTCTCAGCGCATTCAAAGCAATGTTATTGCTCTCCTCTTCCTCTCAGATTGGTGGCATCAGGACCTCCTCTTCTTTCCCTCTCGCAGTGTGCAGTGCTACGCTGCTCCTCCTCTTTACTCCCCTCCCACAGGGGGTTTTTATAGGCTAGGGAGAGGGACCTTCTCTCTTCCACATGGCCAACTACATGGCCCTTCTCCCTCCATGACCTCCACAAGAGCCTTACGTACCCACACCTTACTCCCCCTCCTCCAGCACAGCCTTCGGCTGGAGGGAAAAAAGGTTTAAATTTTTTTATCATAAATCTAATCAATTATCCTCTTGACCTCCTCCCAAGAGGAGGTTCTCATGAAATTAGGCGGGCTTCTTTAAACCTTAGTCTCGATTCTACCAATGGAGATCATGATAGGTCATGTACAATTTGAAGATCGTACCATCCGTATTTTTTTAATGCCGGAATCGTCATTGTGCGAGACTCACACGTGTACGTAATATTTTCAGCATAAATATTACACCACCACACCACTTACAACTGAATCTTGAGGGGACACCCTCTTTAGGACATGGACTCCCTATCAAATTCTGCTGCTTCTTAAGGAAATTGAGGTCCACAGCTATTTGTCTATACTACTTAGAAATCATATTAGTGTAGTGCTTCATCATGTCCTTAACTTCACCAAGGACATTAGAGGGACTTGACTCATAGTCGCGATCATCTGTCTGTTGTTCCATCGGCCTTACCACTTGATTAGGAATTGGTTGTTGACCTATTGGGACAACATTCGAGTTTACTATTTAGCCTCCACCACTTAGTGGGCCTGTTTGACTAGCCATAGGCATAGTCATACTAGGAGAAGCTGGTAACATAGGTAAATTTGGCATGCTACTCCCTCTTCCATTCGCATTTGAAATGGAATCCCCTTGACTCCCGTTGGTTAGTGCCAAATTATTACCATTCCAATTTATCCTTGCTGCATAAGCCGCTTACAAGCGTGACTCTACTCCTTCTACTTGTGTAATAGCAGTGTCAATGTTGGCCAAAGCAACACTACTAAGCTGCACCTGGATATTAAAATCCAATCCATGTATGAAATATTGCAATTGTGCAGCTGCTGGAATGGGAATATAAGTATTAAGTTTGTGAAAAACTTGCTTTAGTTTCTTGGCATAGGCTTGGACATTCTCATTTGGCTCTTAGCATGTTACATTCAAGACAGCAACCAATACTGCCCACCCCTCTCACGGAAAAATCTCTACAAAAGGCCATGAAGAATTGGGCGCTGCTTGTTATGGTTCCGGCTTCTAGACCATGATGCCATACTGCTACTCTTTCTTTTAATGTCATGTTGAAGAACATCATTAGGTGTCCTTCGTCTTGGATTCGATAGTTGAACATGAGTGTTTGAAACTCCTTAGTATGGAGTTCTCCATCTTCTTTTGCTAACCCATGGAAGATGGGAAAAGGTGCTCCTAATGTCGGTAAATCCGATGTCCTCGCTAGAATTGCAATGGGTTGTGCCATTGCTACAACCCGATTGACAACACGAGTTTGTGTAGGTAAGACTATACCCCCACTTAAAGTGGGTTGACTGACTGGAGGAAGGGAAGTATTAAGACTTTCTCTTGCACTCAAAGGGCTGCTTATGGCACTTAGATTATAGAACCACTGTCGCTTATGCGTAACGGGTTGCTCCTTTGAGGAGAATAATTCCTTGGAATCTCCAACCGCTGTCTAGCCCTCTCAGCATGTTCCTCTTTTTGTATTTTGGCTTGACGGTTCTTGTTAGAGGACGTAAACCAAATATTTGGTCCCTAGAAACCCTAGATTTGGAACCACCCCTTATTGGCGGCTCCCAGCAAACGCACCACTAATGGGACCTAAAATGGGCCAGCATTGGCTATGGCACTAGTCGGATCTCATGCACACAACACATAACCCCACCACACAGCCTTGCGGGCTAGGAGCGTTTGAGTCCGATCGATGAACCGAGACTTGCGTTGGGTTCCTAACGTTGAAATGCATCTAGGAAAATTCTAGCTCAACCATCCGCCACCGTTTGATTTTTCATGAAAATTGGCTCTTTAACGCCTCTCGGGCACTTTTCGGCTCCAAAATGGATTCCAATGCTCCAAGAACGGGTCCAAATCGTGTCCTAAAATCTAGCTCTCAATAAGGCTTCAAGAAAATCCATATATCCCAAAATTGAAGAACAAGCCATTGCTTTTCCATTTGAAAACTTTGAAGCTTTTTAGACTTAGCAAAGAATCGTTGTAAAAGAAGACCATTAAGATCAAGTATTACACATAATTGTCTTGCATTTCTTATCAAGGACACATCAATCACATCATCATTCTTTAGTGTTATTGAATCTATTAGATATCCAACCATAGATGTCTTAGTTGAAGTTACAAAGAAGAAAAATAAGCACATTAGATTCATTTACTTCCTCATTATTCTACTTAACGTTTGAGCTATAAACTAGCATAGAACACTAAAGTTAACTTCACATTGACAAATACATGCATAGGTACTAGTTAATAAATGATGTCTTAAGAAAAGAGACATTTGACCATGTGGACAAATCTAACCAAGAGTAATATCATGAGGTGAAGAAAATATATATTATGATTTCTTTGAGGTAAAATCTATTCTAATAAAGTCACTTTTCCATACCTACTTTTTATCGCTAATTATAAGAATACTTGGGATACTAACAATATTTCATTGTCATTAGTTACAAAAATTATCTTATCATTATAATATTAAACATACTCAGTTTCTAAAAAGGTCTTCAAAATGGCATGTACAGAGAAGGTGTTTATTAGTCCTATTTATTAAAAGAAAAGTTAAACATGATACTTTTGTCCATGTGACCAAAACTATGTCACATATAAGTGATACATGGTAATTTAATTGAGATAAGTTATACTCTATTTGGAAAAGTTTTCATAGTTTCTTCTTAAGGACTAACCATTCTATTTTTGAACTAGTTATATCCCATAGATATTTAAAATCACGAATTATAACAAGCATTTTACCTTAATATTCCATGTACACATATCAAAAGATACATTGGAGGTGAAATCTTTGCTGCAATATTTCCTCTACTGAGGTAAAACTCGTTTGGGAGGTGCAATCTATTTTTGGCTCTCTTATTCTAAGGTACATGCATAGACATACACTAGTCATGTAGTAAAATAGGTTATAAGAGATAAGAGATTTGACTATGTGGACAAATCTAACCGAAACTAAGACGACAAGTTCATTACACAACACATATAAGAGTTTAATTGAAATAAGATGTAAAATAGATTTAAGTAAATTTTGCATAGCTAGCTCAAACTTTTCATTATGATAAGTATTCTTACACACTAGATTACAATATCTCCTTTAAACAATTATCCTTACAAAGGATGATAAATTTTAATAAGATCTTTAATACTATTTTAGAAAAAGATTTACTTAAATAGATTTTTTAAACCAAACATGCTTGGTACCTTTTGTAAAAAATTAAAAAACTAAAGACATAGTTTCTTAAAGTAATATCACCAAAGAAAGAAAATATCACAAATTCTAATGGAAGTAACTTCTCAAGGAAAAAATCAAAATTACATCAATGTGTCTTCCTTCATGAAAGGAGAAGGAACAGAGTTTAAACACATGAAGTAGCCTTTAATTTCTCTTTCATAATTAGACGTGCTATATCTTGGCTTGACTCTTCAATGCCTTTGGGTGGTACTCAAGAACTTAAACTTCAGTAGAAGGAACCTCTTGGGATTTTGAATTTTGTTTGGCACTCATGGAACCTCCACAATTGAGCTTCAACCTCTCTTTGCTCTTGAGTGTTTCACACCACTACAATAGTGTTCATGTGATTTACCAATGCCACCTTAGATGCAAGTCCACTTGCATATACATCAAATACAACCTCATGAGCATAATTGAATGCTTTGATTGTGGTTCCCACAACTTTCATTTTCTTTCTCAAAATGGCCTTTGCAAACCTTTGGTCTTCTTCAATGTTTTCATCATTGCACTCCTTGCCCAAGCCTTCAAAGTCCAAAGTAGAAGAAGGCTTGTTGACATTGTTTATATATCGCTCAAATTTGATGAAGCTTTTCTCCATGGTCACTAATCTCAAAACCACAAAAGAATCTATAGATCCAAAAGCAAAGGTTCTATCCATTGGTAAGAGGTCAACGCTACCAACTAGCATGTGACACTTGCAAGAAATTCTTTCAAGAGCATTTTCCAAAGTTGCCATTTGCTTTCGATCAAGAAATGATAACAACATGAGTTTTTTAGGTTCACAAGTCATTTTTAGTAGGGTGGATACAACCTTTTTAAACTTTATAGAGTCCCATTTCATTCCCTCAACCCCATGTGCTGCATCTAGAACAACCCCAATGGTAATTGGATATATATAAACATTATGTATAAGATCAAAGGTTTCTAGATTTTTCCTCAACTATCATTAACATCCACATACCATGGATACACAAAATCACCACTAACTCCATCAATGGTTTGGGTCTCCTTTTTGGATGTGCTATCTTTCTTTGCCATTGAATAGTTCTACAAAGAGAAAAAGTTGTCAAAAAAAGTGGATCTAAAAATATTTAAAATTCACAGAACCCAAATAAATGTATAATATTTCTAGGTTGAAAATTGAAAACATAGTACCACAAGATTTTACAAAATACAACACAAATAGATTAACTGTGGTATGAGATTTAACTATAAATAGATGTACTTATGTATCAAATCTCATGGATTATTTTGGCCCTAGCATTAAGTATATTTCTCTTGCAAGAATCATATAGTAAAAAATTTGCCATGGTATTCAGTGAGAAGATCAAATTCTATTAATAGTGAGACATGGCCATGGGCTTAACCAAATGGTCAAGCAATAATGAAATGTTGACAATTAGTGTGGTATGAGATATAGTGATAAAAAAACATTGTGGGTATGTAGAAAATCTCATAAATGATTTTTTCCCTAAGTTAACATTGGATTTCTTCTCCATGTAAGTTTCCCTTGCAAGGATCATACTCTAGGAAGTTTGCTAAGATTTTTGGCTATGTGGTCAAATCCTATCTAATCAAAGAATGAGATTTAGTCCAATATGAGATTCACCTATATATCAATGTGGTTATGTAACAATCTCATGACTCCATTTGGCCCACAGTTAACATTTTAATTAGTGTGCATGTACGTTTTCCTTGAAAGGAGTCATATTGTAGAAACATTGCCATTGGTTTTAGCCATGTGGTCAAATCCTATTTAGTCATAAGACTTATCTACGAGATTAGAAACTTTGCCATGGTTTTCTATCGTATGGTTTTTAAAGGCTAGTTAAACAAAGGATGTGTTTTATTGCGATATGAGATTCACATATAAACAAATATGGTTATGTAGCAAATCCTATAGAAATCAACATAAGGTAATGTGAAAAACACTTGAAAGTTGGAGGTTTGACATCATGATGAAACCTACAAGATACCTATATTTTTATAAACTACTTTCAATCATATGGCCAAATCTAGTTTCATAACCATATGAAGAAAGTGATTCATTTGTTGCAACATGTTGCGAAATTGGATTTGACTATATAGCCAAATATTATTTTATAGTGGAATGAAAAAATTGGTCTCATGGTTTGCAAGATGTATGAGATTAGATTTGATTATACAGCTGAATGAAACAAGAATGGGGGATTCTTGGATGCTAGCATTGATGACAAAATGAAAGATTTGACCATATGGCCAATTTTTATTTTGTAGTGGAATGGACAAAGTGGCTAATTTGCGGTAAAATGATATGATATTTATATATGACCATAAAGATAGGAAGTTATGAAAAATTGAAATGAAAGAAATGGTTTATAGAAAAAAAGTGGTTCGTTTGTTTCATGACAAGTTTTGACCACATGGCAAAACTTCCTATAAATATAGCAGGTAATTAAGGAGTTCCAAGTAGAACATAGTCTCCCTTTTTTAAGATAATATAGAAGATGTTTATCTTAGAATATTTTGCCATACAGCCAAATCTAACACACCCAAAATTTGTGTGATTGAACCCACCATAGATTTAGTCTTAATTGTATAGGATCAATTCCCAAAAAAGTGGTTTGTTTGTTGCAAGGCAAGATTTATCCACATGGACAAATTATAGAAAGTAAGGAATTGTAAGTAGAAGTGTCTTTTCCTCTAGAAGTAAGTAAGGGTTGATAATAGAAGAAAGAATTTAACCAAATGGCGAAATGTCCTTCTTATAGTAAATGAAAAAAGTGGTTGATTTGTTGCAAGATATTGTGATATTGCAAAAGTCTTTGTTTTGGCCAAGAGATAGCTTAAGGAGAAGATTTGGCCACATGGCTAAATCTCACAGTATATTGGGAAAAATAATAGAAATTACATCTTATATTACAAGAAAAGTTTTGACCTCATGGCCAAATCTCATAGTATATTGGGAAAAATAACAAAATTTACATCTTATATTTTAAGAAACTATTTGATCTCATTGCCAAATCTCAGATTGTATTGAATAAAATAGCAAAAAGTACTTCTTATATTGTAAGAATTTTTTTGACAATATGGTCAAATCTATAGATTGATGAAAGATCATGATATGTGTTGATAGAAGATCATATTTTATCCTATGGATAAATCATATTAAGTGTTGGTAAGTATTGTATAGCCATATGCTTATTGCAAAATCATAAAGAATGTAACCATAAAATCTTACGAAAATGAATCTACTATGAAAATATAATAAAATAGAAAGTGGTATATAGCAAAGTATAATATGATGCATACAAACTTGATAAAATGCTCTAATATTATTGAAGGATACAATAAATATAAGGCTAGATTTAGCCTTGAGGCGAAACCTTAAGGTATATAGCATCACACAATAAAAAGAAAGGTTAGTATTTTGAAAGCACTCATTGATGAAAGCATTAACAAATGATTTATTCCATATTCACATCCAATAGAGTTTTTTCAACATTACACAAATCATATATTTCATATTCACAGCACCAAAGAGAGTATTTTCAATAGTGCAAGAAATCATGTTTTTCATATTCACAACAAAGAAGCTATCATTTGCAAGGTAGTGGGCATAAAAAAATACAAGCACATCTAGAAGATCAATCAAGCAATCGAGAAGAAGAAGGAGTCATTGAATTTTGAAGAGTAAATTCCTAATCATTTTGCTACAGAAATAAAGATTACATTTAATTTTCATACATGATTCTTACTTAGATAATGCTTGTGGTATTTGATCTTAATATTGTTTTATACTAATCATATGAAAGAGTAGTAGTGTGATTTGTAGTAATTGTATGGATTGAATTGATTAAGAGAGAGTATGCATTATTAGAGATTAGAAAAGAAGTGGAGAATCACTAGCACCAAATCAGTGTAGTTTAACTCAAAATTAGAAATAAAGTAGGGAAGAGTTTAAAACCTATTGTAGTTAGTAGAAGTAAGATATCTATGCGAACATTAAAAAAATCACTCATGAAGTAGAGCAAACACGTTGTGGAGTGGTGATCATTCACTGCCCTGTAGAATTGCTGAACCCTTGGAGCAAGATTTTTTATTTGAAAATGCATGTAGTTTTAGTCATAATACCTAGATTTGAACCAAAATTTGCACTGCACAATCTGTTTCAATTGAGAAAATGAAATAGTGGAGAGCACTCAGAGAAGAGTAAGGGGATAGAACTACCAAAGTTTAAGGCCACAAAACTTGCACTAAGAGAGGGACGATAGGAGCAGAGATTAAAATGCAAAGGATTAGGGATGCAAAACTTGCAACGCAAAAATGCAACAGAGAAAACACTCAGGTCAAAGAGTTGCGTGCAAGAGAGAGGGAGGGGAAGAGAAACTTGTTTTGAAAAACATCATGATTAGTTGTAGAGACCGACCTTGTGAAAGGGATCATTTAATGTATCATGCTATTCGAATAACTATTTGAAAGGGACCCTGCCATTGGGGGCATTTCACCCAAACCCCCACTACCAAGGGCACTGCCCCCAGACCCCCGCTAAGGATTACCCTCAAACCCCCATCTGTAATGAAGGAGGTAGGAGAGGAGAGAGGGAGGGTGCAAAAGAGAGAGAAAGGCTATAGGAAAAGAGAGAAAGAGAGTGACGAGGAGAGAGAAAGACTAGAGAAAGAGAGAGAAAAAATCCATGAGAGCTTGGAGAAGGAGATGAAGATGAAAGGAGACTTGTATTAAAATCTGATCATGAAAAATCAAGTCCCTAACACCTTATATACCAGCCAAGTGTAGCTAGTATTTCCCCATTATTAAATCCCCCTCTCTTACATTCCATCCCCACCCAAAGGTTTTTTTGCCCTCAAAAACAATTTGGGCACTTATGCTAATTGGGTAGGAGTAGATCAGAGTACTACTTTGCTGCATTATTACAGGGTTATACAAATGAATGAAGAGGTATTATTGCGTTGTCAAAGAGTTTACTGTTCATCATATAAATCATGGGATTCTTATGAACACAGAAGAACTTCACTAGGAGTTAAGTGAGGAATTTGCATACAAAATTCAGACATTGTTACCCAATAACCAACTTAGTTACATAAATTCTTTTGTATTTAGCATATAATTTTCAGTTATACCATGTATATTGATGAAAAATAAGTCTATGGGAACCTACGACTTGGTCAATGGAAGTAATTGACAGTCTGCAGGATAAATCACATTGATTCAGGTGCAAAAATATGGTCAAAACTCAAGAAAATTGCCAAAAGTTGCCAAAAGTCCACTAGGTTCACAGGGGATCTGAAGTAATAGACTAAAGTGACCAGCAAGTGACCTGAGTAGGTCAAAAAGTGACTGGGCCTGAGCAGGGAGCAGCTCGCATTTTTCGGCGCAAAATGCGGGCTGCACAGCCTGAGCACAACTGGAAAAATCTCAAGCTATGGCGCCTGCTTTGGAGCATGCAAACTGGAGATCAACAGGACCAGAAGCTGAAGATGTAAACACGGTCAGAGCTCCACTTATCTGTGCATTTGACCTGACAAAAATGCATGTTATAATAGTCTATAAAAGGGGGAAATTTGAGAGAAAAGTATTTTTCAGCCTGCTCTTATGCACAACTTCTCTCATTTTGTCTACCTCATTCTTGGTCCAATGAAGCCCGACTTGTACCCAAGTACTTGAGTGACTTTGGGGCAAGCAAAGGGTGAGGATTTTGAAGGTGTATGGGCTGCTATGGGCTGAAAAAACCAATCATAAACAGGGCAGCCCACTGTTCTTGTCCATTTTTATGAGCAAACATGAGATTTATGTGGTTGTAATGGAAGGAAATGACCTCTTTTCATCAGGACTTTGTTCATTAATGATTAGAGGAGCTTCTTCATGAGTTTATACACTCATTTTGAGCTTGATTATGGGCTGGAATTTTATGTTTTAAAACAGGGCTGAAGCTAAAATTATGCTCCTTCAATGCATTTCATGCACCATTGGCCCAAATCTTGAATGTATTTGAAGTCTATCAACATAATACTTGTCCCAAAGAGTTGAAATCTGTCTATGTACTTGAAATGAAAGCCATTAGAACTTGCATTTGATATTCATATTTGGATTGAGAATCTGAAAATATCCTTTATGTTATGATGTATGTATCCAGAGGCATTTGATGTAATCAAGATAGAGTTATTTCTTCCGTTCATGTATGTTAAATACATAGAGAAAAAGCTTGAATTCTTCTTCTATATCTAAATCATTTCTAAATCCCGGATCTTATTAAACCCCAATCTATTTCTCCTTCCGGAACTTTGAATCCCATACTCCTCTTCTGCACTAACCCCCGGTGGTAGACCTTCAACCCTTAACACGACGACAGTGGTGAACCCGACGTGAAGGTCCACTGCGGAAGAAGAAGTCCAATGGGAGAATCATCAAGTGTGGGAGGAGATGCCTTGCAACAGTTGGTTCGTCTAATGCAAGAAAGCCAACAACAACAATTGCAATTTTAGGAGCAGTTGCAATTGCAACAACAACGGAGACAAGAAGAAGAGCGAATTGATGCTGCTGCCATTAAAGCCTTAGAAGCAGTTTGCGCAAGAGCTCAAGCAATTTAATGGGCAAAATGTGTCCTCTTTTATCCGCCTCTATACTGACAAGATGGTCTTCTTTGGAGTCCCTCAACATGCCTGGAGCCGTTATTTTGCCCGTCTGGCTGTGCATGGTCTCCAGGATCGAATTCATGGTCTTTTCCAAAAAGATGCGGGATGGACCATGTTCAAGAAGGCTCTTCGAGAAGAATTTTTTCTTGAAGATTCTGGCCTTATGACAAAGGAAGTCTTGTTAGAATATCAAGCTCGTACATGTGTGTTTGACCGACATGAGCTGGACACAGCTAGTCTGGCTAGATCAGTTAGGTGTATTAAATAAGTCGGTGTTACTTCTAGTGTGAATGGTCTTTATGACCTTAGGTTGTATATGCACTATGTGTGTGCTAAATAAATAAGAAGAAGAATAGAGAGTGTAAGCATGTTGCTTCACTCCGTGTTGCTCTCCTTCCTGCTCCCATGAAATCTAACATGGTATTACAGCCATGAATGGGCTCACTGGTGGAATGCACTCAAGAAGAAGACTTGAAGAGTGAACTGAAGAGCTGGAAAAAGAAGAGGACTGACAGTCATTTCCATCAATGGTCACACAGAGGTATGTACTGTGAAGCATTGGAGTCTCATTGCTTGAAGCAGGGTTGTGGCTTGCTGAGGAGTCTTCCAAGGACTGATTGAGCACCAGTGAGTGCATCATTATCATAGTAATGAGCAAGATGTGTAGCAGCAGAGATCTGCCCAGCCAGCGTGTTTGCGCCTGTTTTCAGGCTGAACTCCATGGCTGAGATTCAGCACATGGACTACTTACCAAGGCTCTATTGAGCATCACCAGGAGTGTGGCTTGTTTGGAGATTCACCAAAGCTTCATTGAGCATCAACAAGCGGGCAAATCTGATTTGAATGTACTCTGAACAGTCTGTGTGGACTGTGCCTATGAACAGGCTGCTCTCATTGGTTGAGATTCAAGAAGTATAGCACTTGTCAGGTGGCATAGAGCTTGGATGCATACCAAGGAACGTTCTTGAAGGGTATACCTTACTATTGCTCTTGTGGGAGCTCATGTGGGAGCTGTAATAGAGGTGTACAGATCTGAATACATAGGGCTGAACTGTCATTGAACTTATAGTGACATTATACACTTGGGAAGTCTGCATTTTTGGATGCTCTTTGGCATGTACATTGAACTTGGATGTAGCACTTGATGCTTGGTAGAAGACATGTCATATTTCTTGGGTATTTTGACATAAACTTGGAACTTGAAATGGCCTGATCTGAGAGCCTGTGATAGGCTGAAAACTGAAAAAAAAACTTGCAGACATAAAGCACAAATTGGTTATTTCTGAAGAACTAGTTGGCTGGGTTTGTTCCACAGGTACTTGAAGACTTGGTCTATGACTGTTGAATGCTTGAGCATTGGAAACGAAAGTGATGCAAATGGTTTATGGGTTTTTGGGATTGAAATTAATCCATGTTGCCAGTGCATTGGCTGTTTGAAATCTGGGAATTTATTTACAATATTCATATATACTGGTTATATATTGTTTTGAGGTTCTATGCCTAAGCATGGCTTGACACATGTACTAGCAGCAATCTATGGAAGTTTGGGACATGTATGACATGTATACTACTCAGTTTTGGGCTTGAAATCACTGCTGGTCACTCACAGAATTACAGTTTTCAGACTGCATATATGTACCTTGGTAGTGAGGTTGCAGGAGTTCAAACCAAAGTGAATACTTAGTATTTGCACTGATTGTTTTACTCACAGGTTAAGCCACTTGGTTGTGAGCTGTTTTGGACTGTTAGTGGGCTGAAATACCCTGTTTTTTTACTGCAATTAATTGCAGAAAACTGTCATAAACAATTCTGGCGGCAGATCTTGGTTTGCAGGTAGTCAGGCAAGGTCTGCAACATGGCAAATGCTGATAGAACTGATAATGTAACCCAAATTGTGGGAGAAAAGCTTGATAGCAACAATTATGCAATATGGAAGTTCCTCATGGAGAACTTTCTAATAGGCAAAGGATACTGGGACTTAGTGACAGGTGTTGAGGCTGAACCTGAAGTTCCAAATAGGAATCCTACAGCTGATCAAAGACGAGCACATCGAGCTTGGACGGAAAGAGCTCGCAGAGTTTTACATTGGTTGTGATTATGTATCTCAGATGCTATGGTGATGCAGATCATGAACTGTAAATCCCCAGCAGATGCATGGAATATATTGGTCAAATACTATGGCACAACTACAAGTGCAAGGAAGATACAACTGAAGCAGAAATTCAATAACATGGAGAGGAAGAATAGATCTATACAAGATTATGTCACAGAGGTTAAGACCATAGCAGATCAGCTGGCATCTGTTGGCTCACAGGTAGAAGATGAGGGTATGGTTGCAGTGACCTTAAATGGCTTGGGTCCAGAGTACAAGTCTTTTGACACTTCAGTATCTGTGCAAGCTGAGATGCCTGATTTTAATGAGCTGGTTGCATTATTGATTCATGAAGAGGTGAAGCTTGGCTTAGCTACAGGGTCAAGCAGCTCAAAGAATAAGGATGCAGTTTTTTATTCGAATCAGCGTGGTCGTGGTAGCCGTGGTAGAGGCTATGGATCTGGCAGAGGAGGCCAGTAGAATGCATCCTATAGTAATAGCAATCAGCAGTCATCAAATGCAAGAGGTGGTGGAAACTTTCGTGGCAGGGGGAGATCTAACTCTCGTGGCAGAGGCTCATGGCAGCAGCAGCGTCAGTCAGACAATCCAAATAAAGATAAGGATTATCACTACTGCGGAAAGTATGGGCATGTTGCAAAGGATTGCTGGATGAAGCAGGGAAATCAGAAGGGAAAGTAGCATGGACATTATGCTACGTCCAGTCAGGCAGATGACTCTGGTGATAGACTGTTTGCCATGGAGTATGTCAAAGATAAGGCTGCTGAAAAATCATCTGATGATGTAGTGTGGTACATTGATTCAGGGGCATCGAATCACATGACCCCTCACGGTGATTGGTTCACGGATATGGTGGCTGAAAAGCATGGCTATGTATGCACAGGTGATGACACGCAACATAGCATTGAGCATAAAGGCAAAGTGCCTCTTGTGGTCCATAATGGCAGAAAGAAAAATTTGCATGATGTATTGCATGTCCCTTCAATTACAAAGAACTTGTTAGCAGAACTTGCAGGTTTGATTCAATAAGCATGGCTGCTTTATTGAAGAATTTGGAAAAGGCTGCAAGTTGATAGCTCGTGGTCACAGGAATGGCAGAATGTTTACTCTTGATACTTCTTTGCCAGAGCTGAATTCAGCTATGTTTGCCCATGGTTTTGGCACTGTTAGGGATTTGGAAATATGGCACAAGAGAGTGGGGCATGTCAATTTGCAAAGGCTGCAAATTATGCAAAAGAAACAGCTGGTTACAGGGTTACCGAAGTTCCAATATTCAGATATTGGTCATGTATGCGAGGCTTGCCAGTTCGGTAAGCAGTCACGATTGCCATTTATCAGGAATGTACGACAGAGTACACGTCCATTGCAGTTAGTGCATTCTGATGTTTGGGGGCCAGCTCATAATGTATCTATGGGAGGTTCTAGATATTATGTATCCTTCATTGACGACTACAGTCGATATACCTGGCTTTACATATTGAAAACAAAAGATGAGGTCTTTGCTGTTTTTCAGCAATTTAAAACACAGGTTGAGAAAGAGTTTGAATGCTACATCTCTTGCTTGAGATCTGATAGTGGTGGGGAGTATGTATCAAATGAATTTGATGGGTTCTTGGCTGAAAACGGCATTCTAGGCAGCTCACCTGCAGCTACACTCCGCAGCAAAACGGAGTAGCTGAAAGGAAGAATAGAATTCTGATGGAAGCTGCTAGGGCTATGATGAATGAAAATCATATGCCACTTTACTATTGGGTAGAGGCTGTTATGACAGCAGTATACATTTTGAATAGGACTCCCACTGCAGGCATTCATGATATGACACCGTTTGAGAAGTTGTATGGCTATAAGCCGGATGTAAGTTACATGAAAGTCTTTGGTTGTCTTGCTTATGTGCATATTCCAGATGAGAAAAGGAAGAAGTTGGATCCCAAAGCACATAAGTGTGTTTTCATTGGATATTCGCAGGAGAAGAAGGCATACAAATGCTATGATCCCTCTACCAGGGAGACTTTGGTAAGCAGGGATGTTATCTTTGATGAGATGGGTTCTTGGTATGTATCACCAGTTACAGTGCCAGCGGATACTCCTTCCACTATTGCCTCTACAATTGATTTACAACAGAGTACTGTTATGACAAGACCTCGTAGTCAGACAATATCCCCATGGACAGGGAGATTGAGGAGCTCGCCGTCCATTGGCACCGGTTTGTCAGTGAGGGGGAGACATGATGTCTTGGATAGCAAAGGAAAAGAGAAAGTTATTGAGGTTGCATTTGGTATGATGACACCTGGCAGAATGACTTCGGGCTATGAGTCTAGTGATACTTTAGACAGCGAACTTGGTATTCCGACTGTCTATACGCTTGGCACAAGTCAGAGCAAGTACATTCCGCCTCATGAGAGAGGGGAATCGAGTAGTGCACCACAGCTTAGACACTCGCAGAGGGTAAGATACCCTGTTGACAGGTTGACATACAGTGGCGACTCTGCAAAGCATTATGCGTACATGACAAAAGTGATGGAGGTCAAAGAACCAAGTACATATGCTGAAGCAGTGAAAGATGAGAATTGGTGTGTAGCCATGGATGAAGAAATGAATGCCTTGGCTGAAAATAAAACATGGGATTTAGTACCACTGCCTGAAGGGAAAAAGACCATTGGCTGCAAATGGGTCTATAAAATCAAATGCAAGTCAGATGGCAGTGTGGAGAGATACAAAGCCAGGCTGGTTGCAAAGGGCTATGCCCAACAGTATGGACTTGATTATGAGGAAACATTCAGCCCTGTTGCCAAGATGGCAACTATACGCACTGTAATTGCCTTGGTTGCTGCTAAAGGCTGGAAATTGCAGCAGATGGATGTTAAGAATGCATTTCTTAACGGTGACCTAGTAGAGGATGTCTATATGGTTCAGCTGGAAGGGTATGTGCACCCTGATTTTCAGCATTATGTATGCAGGCTGAAAAAGGCATTATACGGGCTGAAACAGGCTCCGAGAGCTTGGCATGCTAGGATCAGTAACTACTTGCGGAGATTGGGTTTTGCTATTGGTAGGGCTGATCATAGCCTATTTACAAAGAAGACTAACATTGGTTTAGTAGTGCTGGTCATATATGTTGATGATTTGATAATCACTGGTGATGATGACTTGGGCATACAGCATGCAATGAAGATGTTGAAATCTGAATTTGACATGAAAGACCTGGGAGAACTGAAGTATTTCTTAGGCATTGAGGTAATTCTAGCTGACAATGGGTTATGGCTGATGCAGAAGCACTATGCCATAGAGATGCTGAAGAAGTATGGCATGGCTGAATGCAAACTGTTGGATACACCTCTTGATCAGAATGTCAAGCTAGACATGAACACTGGGGCTGAAGTAGAGGATGTGACTATGTACAGGCAGATGGTTGGCAGCTTGATTTACTTGACCATCACTAGGCCTGACTTGAGCTATGCTGTAGGGCTCATAAGCCAGTTTATGCAGAAGCCTAGAAAGCCGCACTTGGATACAATTAGACGCATTATGAGATATGTTAAGTCCATTGTAGAGTATGGGCTGTTCTATGTCAGAGATAAGCCCTTGATATTGACTGGATACACGGATGCAGATTGGGCAGGTTGCTCATATGATCGTAGATCTACGAGTGGATATGCATTTGGATTTGGTAGCGGCATGATTAGCTGGAGCAGCAAGAAGCAGCCTACGGTTGCTTTGTCAAGTACTGAGGCAGAGTACAGGGGTGCTGCATTGGCAGCATGCGAGATTTCATGGCTGCTCAAGCTTATGGCTGATTTGGACATACAGGTAGATGCTCCAGTGAAGTTACTATGTGACAATCTGAGTAGTGTACTCCTGGCTATGAATCCAGTCTATCATGCCAAGACGAAACACATTGAGGTACACTACCATTTCATCAGAGAGATGGTTCTTGCAGAACAAGTTGATCTTATGCACGTGAAGACTGATGAACAAGTAGTGGATATCTTCACCAAGTCCTTGGGTAAAGATAAGTTTTGTGGTTTTAGACATTTGCTTGGAGTACATATGCTGTCTTGAGCTTGAGGGGGAGTGTTAGAATATCAAGCTCATACATGTGTGTTTGACCGACATGAGCTGGACACAGCTAGTCTGGCTAGATCAGTTAGGTGTATTAAATAAGTTGGTGTTACTTCTAGTGTGAATGGTCTTTATGACCTTAGGTTGTATATGCACTATGTGTGTGCTAAATAAATAAGAAGAAGAATAGAGAGTGTAAGCATGTTGCTTCACTCCGTGTTGCTCTCCTTCCTGCTCCCATGAAATCTAACAAGTCTTCACTGAATGGGTTGAAAGGCCCAACAAGGGTCTAACCACCACTACTCTTCATCGAGAATTTGAAAGCAAATTTGCCCAACTAGATCCTGACGACCAACAAGGTATGGAAAGTCAAAAGATTGAATTATTTCTAAAGGCTGCAGATTGTTCTCTTCAAGAGAAATTAACTGATCGACTTAAAGACCCTAGCTCTGAGACGGGATTGAAGACTGCTTGGAGTGATGTCATTGAAGCAGTTAATATGATTGCTCGAAGAGAGCGGTTGCGCCTAAGATGGGGATCAACCCTGTAACAACTGAATCCATGAAGGAGCCTGTTCCAGTTTCTTGACCTCCTGTCTCTATGGTCGAGTAACCAAGAAAGTCTACTGTTCCATCTCCAAAGAAGGATGTCATAGACGAGGTAATTAAAAGCATGCGGGATCTCCATCTTAATCTAACAGAGATTAATTCTAAAGTGGAAAGGCTTGATGTAAAAGTAGAAGAAAGGGGTTGGTCAACTGCCCAAAGGCCGGTACGAGAAGGCTTCAAAAGACGTTGTATTTGCTGTGATAGCCTACAACATGACAAAAGGGAGTGCAATGCATTCCGTGAGGTTGAAGCACAAAAATTAGTCTTTTGGAAGGATGGTAAAATTCATGCAACCAAAACCAGGCTTCCTCTTGAGCCAAACTTCGGTAACGGTGGTATGAAGAAAAGATTGGAGGATTTGGCAACAAGAACAGCCTATGCAGCTGTTGATGCAGCAACCTATGGGCTACAAATTGAACCAACTAATGAAATTGTTAAAGCATGTAAAACTAATGCTAAATCTAAAGTATGGATGTAGGCCTTGGATTGCATGGAGCAAGGCAAGGCAACTAAAGATGATTTAACCACTGCCAGTCAATGTATCCGAGGAAGAACCGGTTGGACCGAGCCTGTGGATTCATTTTTAGCTTTTGCCCGATTAGCTGAAATTAATAATCATGAAGCCATGATAGAAGAAAAGAGAAGAAGAGATGAGGATGTTGCTGGTCCTTCTTCTTCAAGGCCAACTAAACGCATAAGAAGAAGTAAACCAGACCAACAGAAGGCCGCTGAAAATCCTCCACCGCCAGAGCTTGACATGGGAGATGCCCCTCAAGCAAAGAAGACAGAAGGAAAAAGAAAAAGCAAACATCCCAGTTACAAGTTGCAGTCAGACATAGAGACCGCAACGAATCTAAAACGGATCCTAGAAGAAAGGATTCTTGGAAGTAGAATTGAATTTACATTAGGTGAAATTCTCGGAATTGCAAAACGAGGATTTCATGATGTAATAATTGATGTAATTAAAAGAAAAAGACAATATGTTAGTGAGAAAACTGAAGAATCTGTACATGCTTTTTTGCAAGCACTTCACGTGTATTTGCAGATGAAGAGAAGCTGAAAACTCAAGGGATTCGATTGGAGGCAATCAAAGAATTGATTGCAGCCATAGAAGCCAAAGATGAAGACATTTATGAAGCAGAAACTGAAGAAGCCATTATGGTGGGGACTTCTCAATCTAAAGTGCAACCCATGCGTAAGAAAGAAGCTCAGCTTCATAATATGCAAGAAGAAAGTGATGCTCACTTTATTCCTAGTAGTCACTACTCCCGTACCCATTGGGCAAGGGCAACTACTGAAACCGTTGTTAAAATCGGTGAAAAAGAAACTCCATGCATTGCCCTTATAGACCATGGTCCGAAGATTAATGTTATGTCAAAAAGTCTCTATGAGAATGGCAAATGGCCCATTGATGTAGACCTAGGATGGTGCATGAAGGCAGCCAATAACTCTTTTGGCGATCTTTATGCAGCATGTCCTTATGTACAAGTTACTATTGGTAATGTAAAAGATGAATTTCATTTCTTTGTTCAAGATTCCTGCAACTATCCTATCATTCTTGGACAACCATTTATTTCCGAGTCTCATTTAGAGACAAAGGCTCTTGATGATGGTTCATCATATGCTCGGATAAGAAGTAAGGATAATGACAAAGCTGTCCAATTCCTGACCGTCTGTGTTAATCGCCACCGGAATAGGGATCGATTGAGAGATCATCCTGTTCCTTCTAATGCCCGAGAATCTAAGGGTTTTCAGGTAGCGCTGCTATAAGTGGAGGCTATGGCAGTGCATCATGTCATAAAAAATTGCCTCCACCTATAAAGGAGGCAAGGCCAAAAGCTGATTTGCAAGTTTTTACAACCAATAGTATGGGCTGTTATAAATAGTTTTCAGCCACCATGAATAGGGGTGAAAGAAAGTATTTGTGCCATATGGAACAAAAGCTGAAGAAAATTGATGTTCTACCTAAAGATGAAGAAATTTTAGGGCTATTTTATGGGCTGAATTATAATTATACAATGGCTGAAATTTATACAGCCGTTCATGCTGAAAATCAGTCCATACAGGTATGTACATTGGATATGTATAACATAATTCAAGAATTTGCAGATTATGAAGCTTTTGGACAGCCAAGCAAGGATGAAGTAAGAGTAGAAACAAAGTATAAAACAGTTGATAAAAAGGTCAAGCCAGTGGCTACTCCTTTATCACCTAAAAGCGAAGGATTGGCAGAAAGGGTATCCAAACAACCAAGCCTTCGTGATCCTAAAGATATTGGTCACCAATTTACAGCAGAAAGTCTACAAAAACTGAAAATTGGTGAAGACTCTTTCCTCTTGCCGTCTGAAAAGCAAATCTTCATGCAGATTTTAAAGAATCATGGCAAAGCTTTTTCATTTCAGCCACATGAAATTGGTTGTGTGGATCCAAGCATTGTGGCACCAATGGTGATTTTTACGGTCCCACACGTTCCTTGGAATCTTAAACCAATTCTGGTACCAAGGGCTCATTTGTCTAAGTTATTGGAACTTGTAAATGAAAAGATAAAAATGCGAATATTGGAGCCATCTTCAGCTCCATATTCCAACCGATGGTTTACCGTGCCTAAGAAGAATGGATCTTTGCGATTCATTCAAGATTTACAACCTGTCAATAAAGTCACTATTAGAAATGTTGGATCAGGGCCAATTGTTGATGAGTTTGCTGAAGCTTTTGCAGGTAGAGCAATCTATTCCATGGGAGATTTATATTCAGGCTATGACCAATTTCAGCTTGCTTTGGAAAGCCGAGACATTACCACAATGAAGATGCCTCTTGGCTTAGTCCGCATGTGTACTCTACCTCAAGGGGCTATGAATTTAGTAGCTCACATGATGAATGCTATGCATAAACTTGGAGCCCCAAGAGGAACACCAAGGAAAAGGGAATTCCCTTGCAAGAAAATCTATCTTGTAACATCAACAAGCTTGTTTATTATGTTTCATATGATCACAATGAAGAAAAGAACACCAGGCACAACAAATCTTCATGCAGCATTATGTAGATCTCCCACGGTTTTGATAGAATCAACTATATTCTTCAATATCTTCACAAAATCCATCAATGGAACAAAGAAAGCAAAGGAATACACCATCTTTGAATGGAAATACATCACATAGTATTCATCTTCAATATCTTCATAGTCTTCTCTCTCAATCTCTCATATACAATCACTCTGGTTGAGTAGAATTGGCTATCTCTGACTCTCTCTCTTTCTCTTCATCAATAATACATCATATCCTCACTACAATCTCTCAAAATCACTCTCAATAATCCCTCTTAGGTCGTGGATACCCCTCCCAAGAGGTATGTCTGATATGAAGAGTCACCAGAGCCACTACAATGTCCTTTCATAGCTCACTACTGTCACTTCACTCCAGTCTTCACTTGAGTCTTCAGCAGCTACTTCTTCCACTTCTTTCAGCTCTTTTTCACTTGTATTCACCTCTTTCCAAGGCTAGAAAACTTTCCCAAGCTACACTCTCATCCATCAGAACACATACAGAAGCATACAAAACAGTCACAGAACAGAACAGAACAGAACAGAACAGTACATAACAGAATAGAACAGAAACAGAAGCTCTGCAGAAGACCTACAAAAGGTTACAAAAGGTCATCAAAACCATATAACTTACTCTTAAACCATTCCAAACTCTCACAAACCATTCAATAAACTTTCACAATATCTCAATCTTTATCAATCAATACTCCATCCCTCCTTACAGAAGACAATCAGAACAAAACAGAGCAAAACAGAAGGTATACAGAACCAATCAGAACCTATCAGAACATCTCAGAACCATCAATAAACATCATGATATTCCAAAACCCAATCAATATCATCCAAAACACTCTCAAACCACTTCCAAATCAATCAATCATCTCATAAAATCAACCATTCAGCTCTCAAAAACAACAAAAATCAGTCAAAAAACAAGTCATTTCAACACGCAACATATCCCCACACTTAATAAGGAAGCGTCCTCACGACCCAGGAAAAAGGGAATGCAAGTGCATTTAAAAGCGCAACTTGGATCGTCAATATCTCTTCAAAAAGAATCCATCCGCCACGACCCCAACTTATGACTTGTAGCTGATATAAAAATACAAAGAAAGGAAAACCCTTTATACATTAACACCTCTTATCAAACTAAAAATCACAACAAATTTTGTAAAGGATATAAAAGTTTGCTTCTTCTTCGTCAGCATCATCTTCAATTCTGCATCCACGACGCCATTACCACAATTCTCCAAAATGTAGCTCGTACACGAAATCCAATCCAATAGGAAACCACCACGTTCGTTTTACATAAATGAACTCACAACACAAACACTAATACACAATAGAACCATCTGAATGACTCCTTCAAAAAGAAAGATTTTCATTAGAAAGCTTCCACCAAACATTGGAAAGGTATCAATGAAGATGATCCCTCTTAAAAGATTGATGTTGTCGGAAACGATCCATAGATAAGGATTCATCTACAAAGTTTTTAGGAGGATTTTGAAAAAACTGGAGACAGCACATCCTTTCCAACAGGACCAAGTATCTGCTAGGCAAACAAAGGGCATGAAAATACAAAATATCCAGCTGTTGAGAATCAATGCTTACATTGACATTCATGCACAACTTTGGAATAGGCTTGGAATCATTATGAGAGTGCCTATGCATATACGCCAGGTACCAAGCAAAGTGAGCAGTTAATCTCACTGAGGGATCTGCAGACTGTGAATACTGCTGAGCAAAATGAACATAGTTCTGATAAGCTTGACTGGAAGCTGTCCATTCTCCTGGAATTACTGGCCAATTGATCTGAGGTCCTGTAAGGCAATCATCCGAACTCCATCCCCTTCTTCTGGAAATCTAATTATCAAACCCTTCACAGTCACTAACCAACTGAGGTGGTTGAGATATAGAAGTGTTAGGAGAGGGTAATGGAATAAGGAAAAGTGGATGAAGTGAGGGATAGGAAAAATCATAAAAGGAAGAAAAGGTTAAAGAAGGAGTGGCAGAGATTTGTAGGGAATCACTAAGGAAGGGTGTTAACTGATAAATAGGAAATGTAGAGGGTACATTAATGGATGGAGAAGAACAGGGCAGAGAAGGGGAAAATACCCTATCCTCAATAAAGGAACAATATGTAAAAATGGAAATTTGAGGGAAAGATGAAGGTTGGAAAAGAAGGGGTAAAATAGTGGTGGAATTAGATTGACAAAGGGAAAGATATATAGCATAGCGGTGAGCTATTTGTTGGTAATAGAGGAGGGTAGGAACAAAAGGTCCTAAGAGAGATCGTCTATGATAGGCATCAAAGAAGGTAGCATCAAATGGATTATGTTTTGAAAGATAGGCTAAGAGATCCATCCTCAGTTGATTAGTACTCTGGGCAAAGATAGGAGTTGTGTTTTGTCTTTGATTTAGGACCACAGAATCAATCATGGGATGCCACGAATTATCATGACAATCAGCCACTTTGGAGGAATAACTTTGGAACATGTTAGCTATGCGCAACTCCAAATGGTTGACATACAAAACAGCCTGTAAGACCACATCCCCCACATACCATGCCATATCCACCTCATCGGGAACTAGCAAGTCTCCTCGTAGATACATGTATGACATCAACATGGTATCTTGCGTGACAGAATCTTCAAAGACCATCCTGACTACCTCTGTCAACAACTCAGCAGACCAAGCCCCACTCCAGCCATCCTCTGTAAGAGGTAAATCCATCATGGAAAGCTTCATATAGAAGACCAACTTCTGTAAGTAGTAGTGAACAAAGAAAGAATGGTCTGGGAAGACATATTCCTGAAACTGCTCAAATGTAGACCATAACAAGTCCATTCTAGACTGCAACCGTTCCACTTTATCTTGGAATAGAGGACACAAAGTAGCCTGTCTCTGAAGAGCAGCCAAGTCCTGCTGTGAAAGAGAAGGAATCAATGGAACATGAGGGCTTGGAGGAACAGAGCGGGACTTTGCAAGTTGATCTTGCAACTGCTGGATTTGGGAGGCTTGGTTGGCCACTGTGTCATTAGCAATCTGTAAAGCTGAAAGTTTGTCATCGAAGATAGCGTGGAACTCCTGCGCTTCTCTGGACATCCTCTCGTCTCCTCTGAAAGGCTAGTAACCTGTGATTGAGCCTCTAGTAACTGGATCTTCAATGAAGAAATCTCATCGCTTTGGGTGGCAACCAATTGGGTTTGTTGTTCCATTTGCTTAAATAAATCTGCTAGGGTATCCTTAACAGAGGCTAACTCAGATGTTGCCTTATGCAACTGGTCCTTAGACTGCATGAGTTCTTCATAAAAAGACGCGTACAACTGTTGAACACAGGCTGTCACGGATAATTCAATGGAACTTTGAATATCTTTACAGAGGAAAGGAATGGCATCTCCTGAGACGAGACTGTTCAGGGAGGGAACTAATATGTCCAAGGATCCTTCTCGATGTGCTCGGAACAGGTTATTACAAGTGAGATACCCAGGGAGGGCACTGCCAGAGGTAGCAGGGATGGACACTGAAGGAAGTACGAAAGGAGCTTTATCCGCTACCCGCTTCAAGCGTTTGCGCTGGATGACCAGGGGAGGCGGAGAATCATCATCCTCTATGTCAATAGGTTCTGACTCTTCTGAAGGTGGAGGAGGAGGTACTGGATCTGATGGAGGAGGTGGAGGTACAGGTACAGTCTTCTGTAAACCTGAATAGGTCAAGAAGGCAGACAAATATGATCCATATGTGACATTGGTAACATTACCCCTGGTGACTTTAACGAAATGCTGATCCATTTTAGTGAGGAGGTAAGTGCTCCAATCAATAGCAACTCCTTTTAACACCATCCGGGAAGCTATGAAAAGCTCTTTGGACAAGTATTGGGATGGCGTTTTGGCAAGCATAAACCTATCCTGGAGAAACTAACAGATCGTCTTCCATACGGGATCAGTGATCATAGAAAAGGAAACTCCTGAAGAGTTTATCACCTTCTTAACATCGAGGATTTTCCTTGTCTGCTTTTGCAACAGCTTCAGAATCTCTTCATTAGAGAAAAGCTGACGAGTGGTCACAAAAGGTTCACCTTTGGAGGGTAGAGACAGAGCCTTCCCTAAGCCTCGAGGTGTCAAAGTCATAGAAATGCCCTGGACGAGTCCTGTCTTCTTGCTGTAAGAGGCCAGAAACTCATCACATAACGACGGATCCTCTGGAAGCAATGGAAAAGAAGTAGCCACAAAAGCAGCAAGGCCCGCCTTCGTGAGAGGCTCAAAAGTAAGTAGGGAAGAGTAATCCCTACTAACTAATGGGACGTACTGGATAGGGGGAGGAGCATGAGAAGGCGCCATTCAGATGGTTACACATACACCACAAACACAGACAATCAAGGAGAATGCCTGCAAAGCAACAAACCAAAAAAACCAAGGATAAGAGAATAACCAAATAAGAAAACGTGACTCGACCAACTAACCCCAAGCAAACCACATCCTAGAAAAAATTCGACATGACCTTGAGACATATGCGACCGAAAGCTTCATGCGATGCATCAGACAAACACCCTGAACCCCGTATCAGGCAATAAAAGAAAAAACTGCATACCGTACCCTTAACCGTAACAAAGACAGTAAACCAAAACAATATCACATCCGACACATATCAAGACTACATCGTTGATAGAACGCTAAGGACTGCGCATACCCATCCCACGAAACGGTGGTTCATTAAAAAGGGGAATTAGTGTAGTGAGGGGGAATCAATTTAATGAAGGGTTGATTTTAATAAATTATTAAGAATGGGTGAATTTTTATTAGGTGATAAACCTTAGCAAGAAAATGGCAGTTCCTTAGTATAAATTAAATTACCAATTATTATGTTAAAACGGTGCTTTTATTCGAATCCCGGACTTCGATACCCGACTGGGTCTCTAAATGCAAATTCATTGATTACAAATTAAGGTGATGTGGAGCGCTTTTTTGCCAGCGCGTGCTCATGTGACGGCTGGTTGATTTTAATTAAAAATTAAAGTGCCTCTATAGCGCATGTAGCGCGTGCTAAGTGAACGGTGGGTTTATTTTAATTAAAAAGTATGTGTGTGGATATTGAGCGCGAATGCGCGTGGAACTGTGGGTGAATAAAGAGTTCATTTTAACAATTAATATGTGATTAAGGGAAAAATGAAAATAAATAAAGCACATAAAATAAATACCTAGAAGGGGTGTGTATGTAATGCAGAAATGCGCACGGAAGAGGTCCCCAAAAGAAGTGAATCCAATAAAGGAAAAGTAAAGATCACTGACGAAACAACAAAGACAACACCTTAGTGGATGTGTTGAGTTGGTTTGTGTTGGTTTTTTAATTTTTGTAATTTGGGATTATTTATGGTGGTTGTTGTGTTTGTGAGGTTATTATGTTTTGTAGATGTGTGTTGTTGTTGTTTTTTTATGTGCGTAGTTTGTTTGTTTGTTTTTGTTTTTTTTTTAATAAATAAGAATAAAAATAATAATAGGAAAATCAATATATACAACACATGAATATGGAGGAAATATCCACAATGGAATCTATGCAAATAAAATAGAGAGTTGTAAGGTTAATTTCCGTTTGTTGGTTTGTTAGTATATTGTTCTTCTTTTTGTTTTTTAACAATAGGGGTACCATGTATGATAATATTTTAAAGTGAAAAATAAATGAAAAATGGTCAAGGGGGGTGAGGAAAATTTTTTAGAATTTTTAAAGGAATTTTTTACTATTTTTAAATGAATTTTCTACATGTGTTGGTAATTTGGGGGATAAATTGGGAAATATTTACTTTTCAGAAATTGTAGGGTTGGAAATTTCCAGCGGACAAACTCCCAAAAATTGGCAAAAAGCAAAGGGAATTTTTAGAAATTTTTCTGAATTATTTTGATGGGAAAATTAATTTAGAAATTAATGAAATCATGTAAATCATGTTAATCTGATAAGTAAGTTAAAAGTAAGTCTGTTAAGTCTGGTTAGTCTGTGTAAGTCATGTAAGTCACATGAAGTCAAGTCAGGTTAGTCAGAGGGAATTAGGTTAGTCTAGGTTAGTCAAAGTCAGGTAGATAGACTAAGGCAAGGCAAGTCAGGTTAGTCTGGGGTAGGCTAAGTTAGGTTAGTAGACTAAGTTAGGTCTGTGGGGACTAACCTAAGGGGGGTTAGTGTAACTAGGCTAAAGTTAGTTTAACTAGGGTAGGGTTAGTGTAACTAACTGAGGGTTAGAGTAACCTAACTAGGGTGAGGGCAACTAGGCTAGGGTTAGTTGACTAGGGGGGGTTAAACTAACTACAGTTGGGTTAGTTGATTGGGGGAGGGTTAAACTAACTACAGTTGGGTTAGTTGATTGGGGGAGGGTTAAACTAACTACAGTTGGGTTAGTTTAACCTAACTAAAATGAAGTAAATTAATGAGGGTTAATTAGGTTAGTTTTTGCTAACTAACCTGTTAGAGGAGGAGGAGGAGGAGTAGGAGGAGGAGGAGGATGGCGCGGCTGGGGAGCGGCGGCGACGGTGCTGACGTCGGCGAGGGCAGGCGGCCAACGCAGGAGGCTGCGACGGGCGGGGAGGTGGCGGCGACGGGCGTTCGGTGGCCACGGCGGCGATCGACGGCGACTCGGGCGGGAGGCACAGGCGACAGCGGCTCGGGCAGGAGGCGGCGCGGGGACGGCCGTTGAGGGGGCGGCCGCTGGGACCAGTGCTTGGTGACGGAAGGCAGGGCGGCTGGCGCAGGCGGGCAGGACATCGCCAGGGAGGGAGGTGCCAGGGGGGAGGCGCACCAGGGCGGGCAAGCGCCAGGGAGGAGAAGGGAGAGGGAGGGATGGAGGTGGGAGGTAGTAGGAGGAGGGGAGAGAAGGGAGTTGGTGGTGGGAAGGAGAAGGAAACGGGGGAGTAGGGGAGGAGAAGAAAGGTGGAGGGAATGGAGGAACGAGGAGGAGGAGGCAGGGAGCAGGAGGAAAAGGTAAGAAGGGAGTTGGTGGCGGGAAGGAGAAGGAAACGGGGGAGTAGGGGAGGAGAAGAAAGGTGGAGGGAATGGAGCAACGAGGAGGAGGAGGGAGGGAGCAGGAGGAGAAGGTGAGAAGGGAGTTGGTGGCGGGGTTACGGGGAGAAAGAGAGAGAGGGGGAGGAGAGAGAAGGATGGGGGGAAAAGGGTGTGGTGGGGTGGGTAGGGGGGTGCCCAAGGGAAAGGGTAGGGGGAGGGGTGGGGAGGGTATAGGGGGTGGGTGCCCAAGGGGAAGAGGGAAAGGTTAATGGGCAGGGGCCCATGCAAGGGGCGTACCCCCTCGTCCCTCGCGCGTGCGCGGGGCGAGGGTAAAAAAATTTGCCGTGACGGGATTGAATGGACGCCCGGATACGAGGACGAGACACGCGGATGCGACCGGGGCGTGTTAAGATGCGTAAAATCAAAAAAGGGCGTGTTCACGCGCGGGACGGAGCGCTTAAATACTCGTAAAAATAAAGAAAAATTAATAATGCCCAATCCAAATGTCAAAACGAAATAGCATAAAAACAAAAAGTGGGCAGGACGACAGGGGGAAAACAAGAAAAATATGTGATGGAGATTCTGCGAGGGGTAAAGGGCGGTCACGTGCAAAAAACACAAAAAATAAACCAAAAAACGCAATTAAAAATTAATATTGAAAAAACTGTGCATCGGAATGAGGTGCAGAAAAAAGGAAAACTGTGCAGAAAGATGTGCCCCACAATCCTATCCCATCAAAACATGATTTCGACGGAGATAAGATGCGTTCACATGGAAAAAACCCAAAAAACAGACCCGAAAATGGAATCGGAAATTCATAAGAAGGACAGTGCCGCGCCAACGAGGGAAAGGATCAAATGTCCGTAATTGTCAAGATCCCCAAGGAGGGAAGTACTTCTTCAGGCGATATCCATTGATCAGAAAGGGATCATCAGAGGCATCAACGGTCTGCACTTGGACAGAACCATTAGGGTTGACGGAAAGTACCTTATAGGGGCCCATCCACCATTGTTGGAGCTTGCCAGGAAACTTGCCAAATCGTGAATCATAGGCTAGGACCAAATCACCTTCTTTGAACTCCTTGTGCTTGATGAAGCTGTCATGGTAAGCCTTGCTTCGAGCTTGCGTGGCTTCCATGCACTGTAGAGCCATCCTACGAATTTCGTCCAAACATTCCAGGTGCAGGAGACGGCGTTGCAGTGAATCATTGTTCCCCAAACGCTCTTTGATAGCCACTCTTAAAGAGGGTAATTCCAGTTCAACAGGAAAAACAGCTTCTGTATCATACACCAGCTGGAAGGGTGTCTGTCCTATTGTTTCTTTTTGGGAGGTTCTGTACGCCCAAAGGGCCTCTGTAAGTCGATCGTCCCAATCACGACAATGTGCGGCAATTGTTCTTGTCAGAATCGAGCAGAGGATGCGATTGGTGACTTCGACTTGGCCGTTGGCTCTGGGGTAATAAGGAGTGGACTTGCGATGGCGGATCTTATACAACTCTGTCAACTCTTCCATGACTTTGTTGAGGAAATGAGTGCCTCTATCACTTACTAGCTCTAAGGGACTGCCAAAACGGGTGATGATATTCTCATACATGAACAGGGCCACGCTGTTACCATCGTCCTGCTTTAGGGCTTTAGCCTCACATCACTTTGTAACATAATCCGTACATACGAGGATGTATCGGTTCTGTTTCCTTCTAGTGGGAGGGTCGATCGGACCTACGAAGTCGATGCCCCACTTCTCAAAAGGCTTCAAAGGAAGGATAGGTTGCAGTGGCATGGCACTTGTCTTGGTGGGTTTCCCCATTCTCTGACAAGCATCACATCTTTTACAGTAATCATAGGCATCCTTATGAATGGTAGGCCACCAATATCCTGCTAGCAGAGCCTTCCTGGCTGTAGCTTCTCCTGCAAAGTGACCTCCACATGGCTCGTCATGGCAAGCCTTCAAGACAATCCCAATCTCATCTCCTGCAACACATCTTCTGAGCACTTCATCTTTGCCTTTCTTGTACAATGCGCCACCTAACAGGGTGTAAGGGGCTGATTCTAACATGAGCTTCTTCCTTTCCCGACTAGAAATACCAGGAGGATACTGTTGGGTTGCCAGTAGATTGGCAATGTCTGCATACCAGGGAGTTACAGTCTCTACCAAGAATAGGGAAGCATCAGGGAGGTCTGGGTCATCCTGCTCCTCGTCTGCAGTTTGTGGGATACACGACAGATGATCAGCCAGAACATGGGAACGACCAAGCTTAGTAATCACCTCAAAGTCGAACTCCTGGAATAAAAGGAGCCATCTCATCATTCGTCCTTTCACATCTGCTTTGTTCATCAAGAAGGACAGGGCCTCATGATCCACATAAAATTTAAAGTGGGTGGATAGGAGGTAGTGGCGGAACTTCTCTAGGGCAAACACCATTGCCAAGCACTCCAGCTCTGTCACTGTATAGTTCCGTTCCCTATCAGTGACTTTTCGGCTTGCATAATATATCGATTGATCCAGCTTCGAGGAACCCTTCTGGCAAAGGACAGCACCTAAGCCTTCAATAGATGCATCCGTGTGTACATGGAACTCTTTCGTCCAATCAGGAGGTTGCAGAATGGGTGCCTCAATCAGACACTGCTTCAAAGTGTGGAAGGCTTTGTCACATTCTTCTGTCCAAGTAAACTCTGCATCTTTCCTCAGAAGCTTGTGCAAGGAGGTTGCCTTTGTTGCAAAATGGGCTATGAACCTTCTGTAGTAACCCACATGGCCTAGGAATCCCCTCAACTGTTTGAGGTTGGTGGGTGCTGTCAGAGCTGCGATCTTTTCAATCTTTGCAGGGTCTGTTGATATCCCTTGTGCAGAGACAATGTGGCCCAACAGGACTCCAGAAGAGACTCCAAAGATGCATTTGTCGGGGTTGAGGGAAATCCCATACTCCCGGCATTGGTCAAAGCATTGCTCCAAGTGCTCCCAATGTTCAAGGATCAAACTATAGACACAGAAGTCATCCAAATATACCTTAATAAAGTCGTGCAGATGATTCTGAAATGCAGCCATCATGACTCGTTGGAAAGTAGCAGGGGCATTACAGAGCCCAAATGGCATCACTCAGTAAGCGTAGGTCCCCCATTCTGTGGTGAAGGTTGTTTTGGATTGGTCCTCTTCTGCGATTTGGACTTGGTTGTATCCGTTGAATCCATCCAGAAGTGAATAAAGCTCATGTCCTACCACTGTATCCAACAGTTGGTCTGTAAAAGGGATGGGAAAGTGATCCTTCTTTGTTTTAGAATTGAGCTTTCGGAAGTCAACACATTTTCGCAATTTGCCATTCTTCTTGGGTACAACCACGATGGGTGAAACCCATTCACTATTTGCCACTGGATAGATGAACTCGGCTTCCAGAAGCTTCAGTAGCTCTGCTTTCACCAATGTGGAATAATTCGGGTTCATTCGCCTTTTTCGTTGCCGTACTGGCTTGGCATCAGGCTCCAAGTCAATATGATGTTGACATATTGTGGGATCAATCCCCTTTAGGTCTTTGTAGGACCATGCAAACACGTCCAAATTTTCTTTCAGCAAGTTGTACAAGGTTGACAACTCCTCTTCTGGGAGACTGCTACCCACCTTCAAGTGGCGTTCAGTGCCTTCTGCATCCACAAAGGTTAACTGCCTTTCACCTCCTACTTCACGGATGAAGGTCCCACGGACTGCTTCTGGATACAGATCCGACTCCTTCAAGGGAGTGGTGTCCTCTTCTGATGTCCCACTAGAACCAACTTCTTCTTTTAGTGGAGACTTAGGTTGCTCCTTAAGATGTTGAAATGGGATTAGAGCTGTTTCGGGTTTGGTTTCAAGATTAATTACCTCTTGACTTGAAGACTCCTCTTCTGAAGACGACACATCCATGAACGTCACATAACAGGGACCCTCTAATTTCTGTTGGGTTTGTCGGACTGGTGCTTGTTGGCACGGTGCATCATCATCATCTTTCTTTGGCAAGGATGGGTTAGGACGGCATGAGCCACCGTTGAAAGACGGCTTGTTCTTCTTAATCCACGTCTTATAAAGGTTTTGCATATAAGAATATCCATTTACCAAACCAAATGGTACCATTGCCATTCTGTCCCATAGCATGAGCTCGTCTACTTCCAATGCCTCTGAAACTTCTTCCTCAAATGTATCCTCTTCAGGTGGGATAGACTCTTCCGTTTCACTTTCATAATCTTCTTCGTCCATATCATATCCATCCTCTTCTGTCTCTGTCTCTGCTTCTATCTCTGTCTTTGTAGGAGCTCTGTAACAGAAGAACAGATTCTCTATTTCCTCTTCTGCCTCTGTCTCTGCTTCTGCTTCTGTCTCTGCTGTGGCAATGTAACAGGGAGAGCAGTACATCCATGCTTCTATCTCACTGTCAGAAGTGATTTCAGAAGTCCTTCCTGGTTCAGGCAGGAAGTATTCACCCATTGATAATGGCTTTGCATCTTTTGGAAGTCGGCTTACAGTATCCACTGTTAAGGAATGAGCCACTGTTTTCTTGGGAAGGATCTGTTTGACAGCATCTTCATTTGCTGATGTTCCATCTGTAGCCTCATTAGGGGAGTCAGAAGATAATTCCAAGGAGGTGGATCCATGTCCTTTTTGAGAACCATATAGCTTCAGCACCACTTTGTTGGGTCCTCTACCCAAGGTCAAGGTTCCTTTGAACCTATCTATCCTTGCTCGGGCTTCAAAAAGCCATGATCTGCCCAGTAACAGAGGATAAGATGTACCATAAAAGTTTGGCTTCACCACCAAATAGGTTAGCCAATAATCTTTTCTAGCCACTGTAGTCTTCACATATGGGAGAATGCCCAAAGGCTTGATTCTACTCTGATCCGCCAATCTGATAAGCCATTGGGTTGGTTGCACTCCTTGTAAGCCTAGATCCTTCATTGTAACATCCGTCATAATGTTTACTGATGAACCACCATCAATCAGTGCATTTGAAATGAAGCAATCTTCTATCCACACACCAGTCTCTGGGATACCCGGATCTAGGAAAGCGTTAGCTACGTCCACTTCTCTTACAGGCTCTGGAGCCTTGTTGGACTTTGTTGCTGTTGAGGAAGCAATCCTTAAGCCACGTCTTCTTGTCAGTATACTTTTGAACCTTTTCCGGCAACTGGGAGACAACATCAATAATTGTCAGAATGTGAGGTTTGGTTTAAAGGTATCTAGGTCTCTGACCAAATCGTATTCCTTAATAGGATCCACTGGCTTCTCTAACCGGTTAGGGAATGGGGCAACACCCATTTTCATTTTCCCTCTTTCTTCCAACAAAGGCATCATGGGAACTTCTTCTGCCACTTCTGGCACGTCCTCCTCTTCTGTATCCTGGACCTCTGGTCCTGTCTCTGTAACTGTCTCTGTAACTCTCTGTGGCACTGTAGTGCTCTGTACGGAACTGTTAGGCTCTGTTCTGTTCTGTTCTTTTGGTGGAAGATTGAACTTCACTGTTCTGGCAGGAGGGTTATTTTCTTTTTGGATAGGTGGTTCCTTCTACTTTGCATGCGTGATGGCAGCAACTTCCAATTCCACCAAATTGGAGGTAGGCTCTTGGTCCTTGGCCGGACTATCAGTAGCACTGTTTTTCACTGGGGCTGGGCTTGGACAGTCTTTTGCAGTGTGGCCTAGTCCTTTGCATCGACTGCATAAGGGCTTGTAATCCACTGACCTTCGAGGATTTGGACAATTTGGTGAGATGTGTCCCTTTTCTCCCCATCTGTAACATTCCACTTCTGATCTCTGACCACCGCCAGACTGTCTTCCTCTGTAACTTTGAGAGGGAAATCTTCTGGGTCCGAAATTAGGACCAAACTCTCTAGGCTTGGGTCCAATATCCTGTGTTGTCATTTTGGATTCCAACAAGTTGAATCTTGCGTCTTCTTCCTTCCTTCTCCTATCATGCATCTCCTTCAGAGAGCAAATGTCCTCTGTATGGTTCTTCTGCAAACAGTAGGAACAGAAGGCTCCAGGAATGGTTGGTTTTCGTGTACATTCAGTGGCTAAATGGCCTGCTTGATGACACTTACCACACCAAGTATTTGACCGCATCACATCTCTTCCTACTCCTTCAACGTTGGATATGCTAGCGGTATTCACTTTCAACGTCTATAGTTGCTCTGTAATCACATCCATCAACTCCTTTTTTATGTTTGCAACTGAGTTAGATAAATAATCCTTCAAGCTTTCTCCTCCTGAGGCACTGACAGGAGGGTTTTGAGGAGTCTTTGTAATCACTGCATAAACGGGTTGGGCTGGTACAGAGGGGTCTCTGTTCTGGTTCTGATTCAGAGCTCTTGTTTGAACTGTTGGCTGTTGGCTCCAGTTGGTAGGGTTCCACTGTTGCTGCTGATTTGGCATGGAGGAAATTGGTTGGGACCATTGTTGTTGAGGTTGAACCACCATTTGAGGCATGGATTGTGGCCACTGTGGATTTGGTGCACTGTACTGTGATATCGAGGGCATCTGTTGGTAGGGATAGGAAACAGTCCCTGGAACTGCATTTGGTGGGTACATCATTCCTGGCATCAGAGGAGGTAGGACTCCTCTTCCTGTATTCATCGCTAATCGAGCTTCCACTTCATTGTACAGTCTTGCACCTTCTGTTGCAGCTTGCAGGGTGGCTGGTCTTTGCAGCTCCACAAACTTACAGACTTCTAGTTGTAATCCTCTGAGAAACACCCCCTTTTGAATGCCATCATCTATATTATGGTTAGTCCATCTCTTCAGGATGGATTCCATTCGTGAGACATAGGCTTCTACTCTTTCTCCAGAGGACTGACTTAGGTTCATGAATTCCTCTCTCATCCCCTCTTCAAAACCTTCACGCCTGAATTTAGTGAGGAAGGCCAACTTCAAGTCGTCCCATGTGCCAAAAGTTCCTGCTGCTTGTCTCTCATACCATTGAAACGCCGTGCCCTTGAAAGTGGCGGGGAATATTGCCAACCAATGCTCAGGGGTTCTGGCATTGTTAGCCACACATGCTACCATAAACTCTGCTATATGAAGATCGGGGTCTTCATTGTACTCTCCCTTAAAAACTGGCAATGGGACTACATTCGCTGGCCTGTCATCAATATTTCCAGGACGGATCTGGCTTGGAAATGGACCTCCAGCAGGAGGAAGGGCTTGATGTGCCATTGGGACTTCTGTAAAGAGTTCCACAAGGGCGCCAAAGGCGGCTTCTGCTGCGAGCTCGCTCTCGGTTCTGATTTTTGCTTTCTCTCTTCTCACGTACCTCTGGATTCGTTCTAACGCTTGCCTCTTTATTGCGTCATTCATCAAGGGGTTGGCTCCACTAGGTTGTTAGTGCTCCACAGAGGGTTAACAAAAGGCTTCAGTCTCTGGAGGATTCTCTTGCCAACATTTCTTCTACTTCTTTCTTTTCAACGTCCCTGAATTCTGCTTTCATGCCATTGCACAGAGAAAGGTATTCGGTTGTGAAGGTGTCAAAATGCATACGCCTGAGCATTGTGGTGGTGCCATCATCATAGTAATGCCAGCTTTTGATGGTTTCAATAGTGTATGTTGTGAAAAACACTCTGTCTACCAACTTCCAGTGGGTTGCTAATTGAACAAACAGAAGATTATCAGTACACCAAGCATCCCATGTATCTTGCTGTTGAGCATCCATGAACAAATTCCAACTCTTTTCCTTCTTGTTCCTGTGAACCTCTACAGACCAAGACTCCTGAAGCTTCTTCACAATATCCCACTTCATGTTGTCTGGAAACTTCTCAATGAATGCCAAATCTTCCATGGATGGTCATTCTCTCTGTTTCTGCTCTTCAGTTTATTCCCAAACAGTTTGCCACCAAGATGCAAGTTTCTGCTGCTTCAACAGGGAGAGGAAATTGTCCACCACATAGAGCATGCATCATGATGGTGATGTGTTTCCGCCATTGTGGGATGAACTTCTTGTAGAAAGTGGCTTTGATTATGAGAAATTCCAACTCTTCAGTGGAAGAAGGAACTTTACAAACATCCATTGAATTCTTCTCTTCTTGGCAATGCCATTTCCTTCATTTTCAGCCTCTTCTGGTGCTTGTTGATGGCAAGATTCCCCGGCTGCGCACCAAAAACATGGAGCCCCAAGAGGAACACCAAGGAAAAGGGAATTCTCTTGCAAGAAAATCTATCTTGTAACATCAAAAAGCTTGTTTATTATGTTTCATATGATCACAATGAAGAAAAGAATACCAGGCACAACAAATCTTCATGCAGCATTATGTAGATCTCCCACGGTTTTGATAGAATCAACTATATTCTTCAATATCTTCACAAAATCCATCAATGGAACAAAGAAAGCAAAGGAATACACCATCTTTGAATGGAAATACATCACATAGTATTCATCTTCATAGTCTTCTCTCTCAATCTCTCATATACAATCACTCTGGTTGAGTAGAATTGGCTATCTCTGACTCTCTCTCTTTCTCTTCATCAATAATACATCATATCCTCACTACAATCTCTCAAAATCACTCTCAATAATCCCTCTTAGGTCGTGGATACCCCTCCCAAGAGGTATGTCTGATATGAAGAGTCACCAGAGCCACTACAGTGTCCTTTCATAGCTCACTACTGTCACTTCACTCCAGTCTTCACTTGAGTCTTCAGCAGCTACTTCTTCCACTTCTTTCAGATCTTTTGCACTTGTATTCACCTCTTTCCAAGGCTAGAAAACTTTCCCAAGCTACACTCTCATCCATCAGAACACATACAGAAGCATACAGAAGCATACAGAACAGTCACAGAACAGAACAGTACAGAACAGAACAGAACAGAAACAGAAGCTCTACAGAAGACCTACAGAAGGTTACAAAAGGTCATCAAAACCATATAACTTACTCTCAAACCATTCCAAACTCTCACAAACCATTCAATAAACTTTCACAATATCTCAATCTTCATCAATCAATACTCCATCCCTCCTTACAGAAGATAATCAGAACAAAACAGAGCAAAACAGAGCAAAACAGAAGGTATACAGAACCAATTAGAACCTATCAGAACATCTCAGAACCATCAATAAACATCATGATCTTCCAAAACCCAATCAATATCATCCAAAACACTCTCAAACCACTGCCAAATCAATCAATTATCTCATAAAATCAACCATTCAGCTCTCAAAAACAACAAAAATCAGCCAAAAAACAAGTCATTTCAACACGCAACAAAACTATTGAGGGATTATATTCCTCAATTAACTCTTCCTTTTCTTGATGATGTTCCAATCAAAGGATGTGAAGTTCATGAGAAAAATGAAAAACTCAATGAACTTGGATGTCGTAAGTTTGTTTCCGATCATATTAAAGATTGTGCTCAAATCTTGTCTAAATTAGAAGAAGTCCATCTTACTCTTTCAGGAGCTAAATCTGTTTTTGGAGTCAAAGAAGTTCTTGTGGTCGGGTATATGTGTGGTCCATATGTCCGAAAGCCTTCTCCATCCAAAATAGATGCTATCAGCAAAATGCAGGAAATATGTACAAATGTTTTAGAGGTGAGAAGATTTCTTGGTGCATATGTCTTCTATCTTATTTGGATACCACATTTTGCTCATGTTGCTGAAAGACTTTATCAACTGCTAAGAAAATGTCAAAGGTTTATATGGGAAAAAGAACATAATCAAGCAATTCGGAAATCGAAGAAATTGCTGATTTCAGCCCCCACCTTAAAGAGGGCTAATTACTCTAATGGACAGCCCATTATACTCACAGTGGACACAAGTCCTATTGGAATAGGATGGGCAGTTGGTCAAGACGACCTTGAAGGCAATAGATATGCAATCCGCTTTGGAGCGAAGGTTCTTAATGAACGACAAAGAAGGTATGCTTAAATTAAAAGAGAACTTTGGGGAGTAGTAACTGCATTGAAATGTGATAGGGAGTACTTCATGGGTGCACACGTAATAGTTGAAACAGATTGCCTTCCACTCTTGGGCATGATTGCCAACTGTTCTACTCCCGACATAGCCATGCTAAGATGGATAGCCTATATTAAATCCTTAAATCCCGATTTGAAACATATTGCAGGAAGAGATAATCCAGTTCCTGACATGCTTTCGCGTGCCAGATATAAGGATGAAGAAGAAATGATGGATGAACAAGAATCAGAGTCTATAAATGATGCTATAAATGTAGGTACAAATCTGAAAACAGCAAGTACAGCTGAATCTAATGTTGATTCAGCAGTCAAAAATGCAGGTACAACAATAATTACAGCAAGTACAACAGGTTCAGCTGCTAAAACAAATTTTACATCAGCAAGGAAGGATGAAACAACCAAAGAAGGACAGTGGGCAGCTAGTAAACAGTATGCTCAATGTTTTGTTATGGTTTGTTCACACTTTAAAGAGGAGTATTATGCAGATGATTGGCTAAAAATTGGCCAATTTTTGAGCACTATAACAAAGAAGGAAGATTGGACTAATGAAGAGTTTAAGAGAATTAAGAGAAAAGCTTATGGCTTTTTTCTTAAAGATGGTTACCTTTGGAGACATGCGAAAAAGAAAGGAAGGGCGCCTGTTCGTGTCTTAGGAGACAAAAAGACTCAAAGACAGGTCATGCAAGAATTTCATGAAAGCCTACTGGCTGGTCATAGAGGCATATGGGACACTTTTGCCAAAATAAAAGAGAAATTTTGGTGGCAAAACATGTATAAAGACATTGAGCATTTTGTTGAGTCTTGTCATGTTTGTCAAATGTACTCTATGGTAAAGCATAGAGATGGGCTCAGCCTACCTATCCTTTATCCATTCACTATAGATGGGTTATTGATTTAGTAACCATGCCTATAGGAATTTGGAACATGAGATATCTAGTACTTGCTAGAGAAGATCTCACAAATCAAGTGGAAGGAAAAGCCTTGACAACAAAGTCTACTCATGCTGTTTGTAGATTTTTACTTGAAGAAGTATTTTGCAGGTATGGATGTGTTGCCAAAGTAACTGTTGATAGAGGAGAATTGGATGCTGATGAGGCTGTAAAATATTACACGGCGCATCGAACAAAATCTGAGAAAGAGATAGAGAGTACACAACAGATAAGAGGAGAATCAATAAATTCTTTAACTCCAAACAACTAATACAAAGATGGCTCTGTCCACCCGTGCGCTTCCACTGTGTGAAGCTTAGATGGCGATCTAGACAGAAGATAGGTGAAGAGTTTAAGGCTAGCTGGAACAACAACTCTGACTGGGTGAAAGATGAGTGTGTGATGGCTGCGAAGGGGTTTAGCTTTTATAGCCCGCGAAGGTCGTTAGGTCGGCCTGCTGACCGACCTTCCATATGAGCCTCCACTAGTCGGCCAGGGAATATTCCAGGGAATATTCCCTTTACCATCGGGCCGGCGGCGCTGCCCCCGGACCCCCACCAGGAGGGCCGCTGGCCCCCCTGGGACCCACCAGCCAGGGGCCGCTTCTGCGGCCCCCGGACCCCATGATAGGGGCCCCTTTTAACTCCCTTACCACGCAACTCAATGCAATGTGCCTCGAGTTGCTACCAGCTTAACCACTCCGTCTAACCCAAAGATTAGACCCACAATAGTCACCTTTTTTGCCATCCGGTCACATAGACCTCATCTGATATACAAGTCAGGACTCAACCAATGTCCGGGCTCACATTTGGCTTCTCCTCATAATGGGGGCCTTACAACTTTGAGCACCATGGATCATTGGTAGCACCTAATGAGGGTGGGGCATTGATCATATCTAACACCCCCCCTCAATGTCCACCCATAGGTGAATTATCTCCTCAGCCCAATGCCGAGTCTCTGAAGATGAACTTGAAGCAGATCCTTCGTAAGTGCTTTGGTGAAGATATCTGCTCCATTCTCCTCTGTTGGACAGTAGACCAATTCCACTATCCCATCCTCCATCAAATCACGCACATAGTGATACTGGATCTCTATATGTTTGGTGCGTGCATGAAACACTGGATTTTTGGCAATGGCGATGCAACTCTGATTGTCACATCTCAGCACAGTTGGTTCTTCATCCTACACTCCCATATGCCATAGAATCCTTCTCAACCATACGGCCTCACATGCAGCAAAACAAGCTGCCTTGTACTCTGCTTCGGTAGAAGACAATGCCACTGTTGGTTGCTTCTTACTAATCCAAGAGAAAATTCCTGAACCCAAAGAGAAACAATAACCAAAAACTGACTTCTTGGAATCAATGTCTCCTGCCCAATCTGAGTCACAGTTCCCCACAAGAGAAGTTCCGAAACTGTATGTGATACCATAGTCAAGAGTTTTCTTCAAGTATCTGAGCACCCGCATCCCAGCCTTCCAATGACTCTCATGAGGTTTGTTTGAGAACCTGCTCAAAACACCAATAGCAAAACTGATATCTGGTCTGGTGTTACACAAGTAGATCAGACTGCCGACCAACCTCCTATACCTCCCAATGTCTGCTAATGCTGATGTATCCTCGACGGATAACTTTGCATTCACCTCCATAGGTGTAGCTATCTCCTTGCACTCGGTCATGCCAAATGCCTTCAAGATCTCCCATGCATACTTCTTCTGAGAGATGAAGATCTTTCCTGGCTCTTGCCAGACTTCAATCCCCAAACAATAGTGCAGCAAGCCCAAGTCTGTCATTTCAAACTCAGAACTCAAAGCCTTTCGAGTTTGGTTGATCATATCTTCATAGTCACCTGTAATAAGAAGGTCGTCCACATATAGGACAATCACTACAGACTTTTTATCATCCCTGTAAACATACAAGTTAGCATCTGAGGCACATCTTTTGAAGTTTAGGTTTAAAAAGAACCTATCTATCCGCTGGTACCATGCTCTGGGGGCTTGTTTCAGCCCATACAATGCCTTCTTCAGTTTACACACTTTGTTCTCAGAAAGGAGGGCCTCAAACCCTGGTGGCTGAGCCACGTACATCTCCTCCTTGAGGTCACCATTTAAGAACGCTGACTTAACATCCATTTGGTATACTGGCCACTTCTCATGGGCAGCCACTGCAAGTACCGTGCGAATAGTGGTCATTCTGGCAGTTGGGGCAAATGACTCTTGAAAATAAAACCCTTCAACTTGTGAAAATCCTTGGGCAACCAGTCTATCTTTGTACTTTTCTAAGGTACCATCAGCCTTGTACTTTACCTTCCAGATCCACTTGGTGCCAATAACCTTCCGCTTTGATGGTCGATCCACTAGCTCCCAAGTGTCATTCTTCATTATGTTGTCATACTCCACCTGCATAGCAGCCTTCCATGATGGATCTGCAAGTGCTTCTTCTAAGTCAGTTGGCTCCTTTACTTCTCTCATAATCTCAACCATCAAGGCCATATTGACTATGTGAGCAGAAGCCCTCCTTTGCTCCTCTATTCTCTGAGACCTCCTTGGTCCGCCTGCCTTCTCCTCAACAGATGCAGGCATAGGATTATTGTGGTCATAGAGCTGCTTCACCCAGCGTGGCAATGGCTTTTCCGGTGGGGTGATGTCAGATTGGTGAACTTTTTCCTCATCATCTGAAGATGATCCTTCCTCCTCCTTAAGGATAGGGATAGATCTCGAGACAGGTTCATAATGGACTACTTCTTCGCTTGATGATAAAGTGGAAGAACTTGCCTTCTCCTCCTCCACTGTATGCGGCTCCTCCTTGAACACCACATCACGACTCGCGATGATCTTCTTTGCCTCTTGGTCATATAACTTGTAAGCCTTCTGCTCATCACTATAACCCAAGAAGATACATTTTCTGCTTTTTGGTTGTCACTTGTTTCTCTTCTCATCTGGAACATGTGCATAACATTCACATCCAAAAATTCTAAAATGTGAAACAGATGGTTTCTTACCAGTGTAAGCCTCATGAGGTGTTTTTCCCTTGAGAGCCTTTGTATAGCTCCGATTTAGAATGTAGACTGCAGTATTAACAGCTTCAGCCCAAAAATGGTTAGGCAATCCTTTGCCCTTTAGCATGCATCTTGCCATCTCCACAATGGTGCGATTCCTGCGTTCCACAACACCGTTCTGCTGAGGTGTGTGAGGCGTCGTCAATTGACGCTTGATCCCTTTGCTCTTGCAAAAACCTTCAAACTCCTTTGAGTTGAACTCACCATCACCATCTGTTCTAAATTTCTTCACACTTTTCCCTGTTTCATTCTCAACAAGTATTAGCCATTCTTTAAACTTACCAAAAGCTTGAGCCTTATCACGAAGGAAGTACACCCACATCCTCCTACTGTAGTCGTCGACAATCAACATAAAATAAGAAGATCCCCCCAAGGCCTGTGTAGGCATCTTACCACACAAGTCAGCATGCACCAACTCTAGAGAAGCCTATGCTCTATTCTTGCTTTCTTGTGGAAATGCCTTTCTTTGTTGCTTGCCCATCATACAAGCTTCACATGGTTCCTTCAATTCAGTTATTGTAGGTAGGTGAGCAACCATACCTTGCTTTTGCATCTCCTTCAATACTGCAGATCCGATGTGTCCAAACCTTTCATGCCAAAGCTTACTTGTGCCCACTCCAGCGGTGGCTGTAAGAGCACTTAGCTCATACAAGTTGTTCCTTCTTTCTCCTTTGCCAACAATTGTGCCAGCACTATCAATAATTTCTGCACCTGTCTTCTTGAACCTCACTTCATGACCAAGATCAGTTATGGCAGCAACTGATAAAATATTTCTCCTGATTTCGGGAACATACAACACATTTGAAAGCTTTTTGACTTCACCATTTGCAGCAACAAAAGAAATAGTACATGTGCCCGCAACAGGGCATTTAGCATCATTTCCAACCGTCACAGTGATGGATTCTTGTAGAGGCTGCATAGAACTGTATAGACCTTTCTTATTGGTCATGTGACGGGAGGCCCCACTATCCAACACCCAAGAGTCAATGGTAGATTCTTCTTGCGCCGAGGAGCACACTTCCTCAATGGTCGCCATGAATAATTCCAACTCTGCTTCAACCGTATTGGCTGTCTCTTTCCCTTTACTTTTAAGGGTACCATTCTTTTCATCTGCCTTATTGACACGACAATCTGCAATTGCATGTCCTTTCTTCTTACAGTACAAGCACTCTCCTTGAAACTTCTTCTTGCCGCCCTTCTTCTTTTTGTCACCATCATTTTTGGTGGAGGAAACACCTTTGCCTTTTGCATTGGCAGAGAATGCAGCATCTCCATTGTTGCTTCCTTCTCGGGCTTTCAGCCTCAACTCCTCCTCCATTAATAATGCACAAAACTCCTCAAAAGTCAAAGCTTGAGGTCTCACCTGAGTATTAAGGGCAGTTACTAGTCCATCAAACTTTTGTGGACAAATCCGAAGACACCTCCGAGCTAGCTCTTCGCTAGTCTTTTGTATCCCAGCGCCAGCCATCTGGTCGCGCAGATTCTTAATCCGAGTAATGAATGCTTCAACCGTCTCTCCTTCAGCAAACTTCTCCGCTGCTAGTTGATTCTCCAAGTTTTGAATCCTTGTTTGGTTTCGTGTTTCATACTGACTCCTTAGTACATTCCAAGCCTCTGAAGCTTTGGTTGTATGCTGAATCAGAGTCAAAATACTGTCAGAACAGCTTGTAACTAAGGCACACAATGCATCTGCATTCCTTCATTTCCAAGCTCGTAGAAGATCTGCATTCGGAGGAATCATCACACTAGGATTTGATGGGTCGGGGGTAGGCTGTGGTTCTGGGTCAGTCCCCAGCACAATCTCCAGAAGCTCATAAGAATCAAGGATAGTTGTAATTTTGAACTTCCACAAGGTGTAGTTTGTACCATCTAACTTGCCTTCGCTGAAGGTTGGTGGACGAATCCTCAGTGTTTGAATAGCCGGTACAGCAGCACCACCTCCTGCACCGCTTCCTGATGCGCCAGAAGTGCTTCCCGGAGTCGACATCGTTTCTCTTTGCTGTTGAAGCCTTTGCCTCTTGCACGCTCTCCAATCTCTAGAGCCCCCTGGGCTCTGATACCATGTAAAATATGACACGGCGCAGCGAACAGAATCTGAGAAAGAGATAGAGAGTACACAATAGATAAGAGGAGAATCAATAAATTCTTTAACTCCAAACAACTGATACAAAGATGGCTCTGTCCACCCGTGCGCTTCCACTGTGTGAAGCTTAGATGGCGATCTAGACAGAAGATAGGTGAAGAGTTTAAGGCTAGCTGGAACAATAATTCTGACTGGGTGAAAGATGAGTGTGTGATGGCTGCGAAGGGGTTTAGCTTTTATAGCCCGCGAAGGTCGTTAGGTCGGCCTGCTGACCGACCTTCCATATGAGCCTCCACTAGTCGGCCAGGGAATATTCCAGGGAATATTCCCTTTACCATCGGGCCGGCGGCGCTGCCCCCGGACCCCCGCCAGGAGGGCCGCTGGCCCCCCTGGGACCCCCCAGCCAGGGGCCGCTTCCGCGGCCCCTGGACCCCATGATAGGGGCCCCTTTTAACTCCCTTACCACGCAACTCAATGCAATGTGCCTCGAGTTGCTACCAGCTTAACCACTCCGTCTAACCCAAAGATTAGACCCACAATAGTCACCTTTTTTGCCATCCGGTCACATAGACCTCATCTGATATACAAGTCAGGACTCAACCAATGTCCGGGCTCACTTTTGGCTTCTCCTCATAATGGGGGCCTTACAACTTTGAGCACCATGGATCATTGGTAGCACCTAATGAGGGTGGGGCATTGATCATATCTAACAGAGGCTTGCCATTTCTTTGCTCAATTGGGAATTAAGCTATCTCTTACTTCAGCCTACAACCCTAAAGGCAATGGTAAGAGTGAAAGAGGTCATCAACCAATTCTTAAAGCGTTAGCAAAATCATGCAAAGAAAAGATGAGGGAATGGCCTAGAATGCTACTATTCGCATTATGGGCTGATAGAAATACCCATAGTGTAGTAACAGGTTATATGCCGGCTGAACTAATATATGGACAGCCACCTGTTATGCCTATTGAAGAGTCCATTGTCACATGGAGTATCTTACATTGGGATGAAGGCTTGAATAGAGAAAAATTGCTCACTCTACGCATAAGGCAACTTGAAAGAAGGCCAGAAGATATCAAGACAGCCATTGAAAGGCTAAAAACATCAAGATTAAAGAATAAGAAGAGGTTTGACAAGCATCATCGACTCCTTCCAAGAGCTATTCAAGAGAATGATTGGGTACTTGTCTATGATAGCAGCCTGAACAATCAATATAGTGCTCAAAGAAAGTTAGCCAAGCGTTGGTTTGGACCATATGTTGTAAAAGTAGTACATAATAATGCTACTTACTCTTTAGCTGAAATGGATACCATGATAAAAATACCAATAGCCGGGAAACGAATGCAAGCTCTTCAAACGAAGAGAATCTTCAACTTATGAGCTTGATGACTTAGATATGAGCCCTCTACTTAAAGACAAGCAGGAAGAAAAAGACTTAAAGGATGAAGATGAAGATATATCAGAAGAAGACCCTCCTTAACCTGTAATCTTATGAAATGGCACATGCCGGAGGATGTGCAGGTTAGGAGGGGGTGAATGTCAAAGAGTTTACTGTTCATCATATAAATCATGGGATTCTTATGAACACAGAAGAACTTCACTAGGAGTTAAGTGAGGAATTTGCATACAAAATTCAGACATTGTTACCCAATAACCAACTTAGTTACATAAATTCTTTTGTATTTAGCATATAATTTTCAGTTATACCATGTATATTGATGAAAAATAAGTCTATGGGAACCTACAACTTGGTCAACTGGAAGTAATTGATAGTCTGTAGGATAAATCACATTGATTCAGGTGCAAAAATATGGTCAGAACTCAAGAAAATTGCCAAAACTTGCCAAAAGTTCACTAGGTTCACAGGGGACCTAAAGTAATAGACTAAAGTGACCAGCAAGTGACCTGAGTAGGTCAAAAAGTGACTTGGGCCTGAGCAGGGAGCAGCCCACATTTTTTGGTGCAAAATGCGGGCTGCACAGCCTGAGCACAACTGGAGAAAGCTGAAGCTATGGTGCATGCTTTGGAGCATGCAAACTGGAGATCAACAGGACCAGAAGCTGAAGATGTAAACATGGTGAGAGCTCCACTTATCTATGCATTTGACCTGATGAAAATGCATGTTATAACAGTCTATAAAAGGGGGAAATCTAAGAGAAAAGTATTTTTCAGCGTGCTTTTATGCACGACTTCTCTCATTTTTTCTACCTCATTCTTGGTCCAATAAAGCCCGACTTGTACCCAAGTACTTGAGTGACTTTGGGGCAAGCAAAGGGTGAGGATTTTGAAGGTGTATGGGCTGAAATAACCACTCATAAATAGGGCAGCCCACTGTTCTTGTCCATTTTTATGAGCAAACAAGAGATTTATGTGGTTGTAATGGAAGGAAATGACCTCTTTTCATCAGGACTTTGTTCATTAATGATTAGAGGAGCTTCTTCATGAGTTTATACACTCATTTTGAGCTTGATTATGGGCTGCAATTTTATGTTTTGAAAGAGGGCTGAAGCTAAAATTATGCTCCTTCAATGCATTTCATGTACCATTGGCCCAAATCTTGAATGTATTTGAAGTCTATTAACATAATACTTGTCCCAAAGAGTTGAAATCCATCTATGTACTTGAAATAAAAGCCATTAGAACTTGCATTTGATATTCATATTTGGATTGAGAATCTAAAAATATCCTTTATGTTATGATGTATGTATCCAGAGGCATTTGATGTAATCAAGATAGAGTTATTTCTTCCATTCATGTATGTTAAATACATAGAGAAAAGCTTGAATTCTTCTTCCATATCTAAATCATTTCTAAATCCTGGATCTTATTAAACCCCAATCTATTTCTCCTTCCTGAACTTTGAATCCCATACTCCTCTTTTGCACTAAGCCCTGGTGGTAGACCTTCAGCCCTTAACATGACGACAGCGTATGTCGGGTCATTGGGATATGTACGCTACATGGGTCTTATTGGGGAATTATAAAAAATGAATTTTGACCCAAGTATCTTGAGTGAATGTGAGTTGCAGATAGTGGACAACAAGCTGTTTACTACAGGACCCTGCTGTAGTAAATCTGTCATAACTTTCTATAGGAGACTTCGATTGGGATGGGCCATATATCAAAACAGAGCTCTTGAGGAGTACTTTTAGGCCATGTATGGTGTCCATTGCTATCCATAGTGTAGGGTAAAATCTGCTTTGAAACAGAGAGCTCTTTGCAATCATTCTGAGAGAAAATAGGGCCATAGTTAGCTAGATTTCAGCCAAATCTGCTTTTAATAGGTATGGAAACTCGTCCAAAACTAAAGCTTCCTCAAGTGTAAACCTTGCCACTTAATCAAGTATTTCAAGATGGAGTGAGAGTGAAGCTTCTTTTCCCTTTGTCCTATGATTTGCTCGGGTATATATTAAATGATGCCTTCTTCATCTATCGGTGGTAACTCCTCAATATAATCCACTGATGACCCAATGAAGGGCTTCAATTGGCTCACATGGAAGAAATTATGAATTTTCATGGATGGCAGTAGTGCTAACTGATATGCCAAGTCTCCCACTCTTTTGATAATCCGATATGGCCCATGGAACCTGTGTGCCAACTTATTGCTCGATCCATCCTTAAGGGTGGCATATCTGGACTTGGGCACCTTCAAAGGCACCAAATCCCCTTCTTGGAATTCAACATCCCTTCTTTGTCATCAGCATAAAGCTTCATTTGATCTTGAGCTTTTTTCAAGTTGACTTTGCATTGCTAAAGTAAGGCCTAAATTTTATCCAATTTCTCCTTGCTTTGTGGGTTTATTTTATCATTGAAGATAACCATGGGGAGGGGCACCTTATAGCCATACAATGCATCGAATGGTGAAACTCCAATGCTAGAGTGTATAGAGTTGTTATAGGAAAACTCAGCCACATGCAACCATGAGTCCCAAGTATTTTGCACATCATAACAGAAATGCCTCAAGTAAGTTTCTAGCCACTTTTTAACCCTCTCTGTTTGGCCATCAGTCTGTGGATGGTAAACAGTGGAAGGGGATAACTGAGTGCCCATAGAGCTGAAAACTTCCTGCCAAAAATTGCTCATGAATTTAGCATCCCGGTCATGCACAATGACCTATGGTAAGCCATGTAATTTGAAAACATGTTCCATGAATTGGCTAGCTACTTGAGAAGCATTATATTGAATCTTTGTAGGAATGAAATGGGTTGCCTTGGTGAGTCTGTCCACAACTACATAGATGTCGTTCAACCCCTTCTTGGTCTCACCGGTAGGCCGATTATGAAGTCCATAGTGATGTGTGTCCATTTGCCTTTGGGCATAGGCAATGGCTATAGTAAACCAGTTGGTTTTAAGGTGCTATCTTTGTTTTGTTGACATGGCATGCAACTCAAGACAAAATCTTTTACATCCTTCCATAGGCCCTTCCAATGAAAGCTTTTAGCAATTTTGTCATAAGTTTTAAAAATGCCCAAGTGACCAGCTATAGGTGAAGAATGTATCTCTTGCATGATCTTTTGCTTGAATGGGGAAGTGTATGGGATGGCAATCCTACCTTGAAACCATAAGAGACCATTCTTAAGCTGATATGGAGAGTTTTCTTCTACATGCCCTTGCTGTAATTTCTAAAAAATGTGGCTGAAATCAGCATCTAACAAATAGGCCTCTTGAAGCTCTTCTATCCAATCACTATGAAGTTCCATAATGGCTGAAACTTTACAAGCCCACATTCTTGATAATGAATTAGCAACTACATTGTCTTTTCCCCGTGTATGTGTAATGTCAAAGTTATAGTTCTGCAATGTAGCTACCCATCTGCGTTGTTTGGGGGTAAGATTAGACTGAGAGAGCAAGTATTTGAGGACCCTATGGTGACTCTTGACCCGAAATCTACTACCATACAAGTAGTGGTGCCATTTCTTAATGGCATGAATGATGGCTAGCATTTCTTGGTCATATACATGCATGGTCATCTCATTTTCAGCAAGTTTGCAGCTCTCAAATGCTATAACCCCATGCTCTTGTAACAATACAGCCCCTATGCCTCTGCCACTGGCATCACAATGAATGGTGAATTCTTTCGAAAAATCTGGGCAAACCAAGATGGGCACCGAGGTAAGCAATTCTTTGAGCTGATTAAAGCTCTTATCGGCTATGGCATCCCAGAAAAAGACCTCTTTCTTAAGCATATTTGTCAAGGGAGCTGCAATAGTGGCATAATGCCTAATGAATCTGCGATAGAATGATGAGAGACCAAGAAATCCTCTAAGTGAAGTGGTATTTGTAGGTGTGAGCCAGTCTTTTATACACTGCACTTTCTTAGGATCAGCCCTAATTCCATCTTCACTAACGATGTGCCCCAATTATTCCACCTCCGTCTACATGAAATAACATATTGTTTCCTTGGCAAAGAGCCTATGCTGCCTCAATACGTCAAAGACCTGCCTCATGTGCCAAAGGTGATCCTTCAATGATCTACTATAGATGAGGATGTCATCAAAGAAGACCAATACAAATCTGAAAAGAAAGGGCTGAAGTATTTTGTTCATTAATATCTGAAAGGTGGCTGGTGCATTAATTAACCCAAAAGGCATGACCAAGAAATGATAAAGTCCTCGATCAATCCGAAATGTTGTTTTGACCTCATCCCCTGCCCTCATGCGGATGTGGTGATAGCCTGACCTCAAATCTATCTTTGTAAAGTACTTAGCCTCCTTGAGCTCATCCAGCAAGTCATCTATGCATGGAATAGGGTACCTGTTCTTCACGGTGTTCTTATTAAGATCCATGTAGTCTATGCACATTCTGAAAGATCCATCCTTCTTTTTTACCAATAACACAGGGAAAGCATATGGTGAAGAACTGGGCTCAATGAATCCCATGTCCAGTAATTCTTTGACTTGTCTGGCAAATTCTTCCCTTTCACACCTAAACAATGTGTAAGGTGGCTTGTTCACACCCTTTGAGTGAGGCTCCAAATCTATGGGATGCTTAACCACCCTATTAGGGGGTAGTGCTATTGGTACTTGGAAGAGGTCCTTGTACTCTTCTAAAAGAGTTTTCAATGCTAAATTCTTTACTATTTTAATGGACTGATCTGAATTTTCTTTATTTAACTGCAATACAAAGATTTGGGACCGTTTCTTGAACTCTTTCTTGAGTTGTTTGCTGATAACTATCATTTTGAATTCCCTGCAAGTGAATGAGCTGTCCCGCACTAACAAAATCTATATACAGCAAGGAAAATTCCATGGTTATAGTGCCCAAAGTTTTCAAGCAATCATAACCCAAGACAACATCTATAGGCCCGATTTCTAATGCAATTAAATCCAATTGCTATCCAAAATTTTCAGCAAGCTGAATATGAACAGTAGGGCATACTTGTGTGCTAATTTCTTCATCCCATTGGCAACTTGCACCTTCAATGGCCGCTCTAAATTAGTGAGAAAACACTTTAGCTTGTCCATGACTGCTCTGTTAATGAAACTATGAGTGCTACCACTGTCCACTAGTATAAACACATCCTTCCCATGAATTTGTCCCCTAATACGTAATGTATTAGGGCTTCTGGATCGTGTCCAAGCATCCATTGATATTGTATAAGCAGTGGCAGCATGTGGTTTGATCTTTCTACCCATACCCCATGATAAATGGCCACCGGAGTCAAAAGGAAAAGAGTCAGCAGGGTCAAAGAACTCTTCTTGAGCAAACTCTTCATTAGCATCATCTGTTTCAGCAATCATCATAAAAACATGTGTATCCTCAGGGTCCTCCTCCGAGTCCTCAAATACCAACATGCTATGAACCCGTGCCTTAGCATTTCGAAAAGCACATTTTGAGGCATGATCAAATGTATACTTCTCGCCACACTTGAAACAAAGCCCCTTTTCCTTTCTCTCTTTATACAAATCCATGGGAATGGACCTTGGACTAAAGCATTTTTATTTATGTTGTCCCCTTGCCTATTATCCATTCTTGGGCTGTTTGCTGTCCTTAAATTGCCTTGTGGTCTTGAGGCATTAAAAGTGGGATATGTGGGGATTTTTGGAGTGTTGAATGGCATGTCACCACCACCATAACTGGCCCCAATTCATGATCTCTTGTTGCCATCATAATCCCCTTGTCCATAGTGACCCTAGTGCACAAAAATGGGCATAACTTTCACACGGTAGCTCCGATTAGGGAGGTTTTAGATTGAAATCGGAGGGGATGAAGCCCTCTTCAAGGTGAACTACAGGGTTCACATCCAAATTTAGAACAAATTTTTTTGCAATGGGATATTTGTGACAGTCCTGCAAGACTGTGACCAAAAACACTGCCTATCCCTTAGTACCAAGGTCTTACATGGATAGAGCATTGTTCAGCCTGATCAGCCACATCAATATCATCTTGAGCATACTCAACATAATCGCAAGCATCATTGCATACCCATCAGTTCTACCATTAATGCATAAGTACATTCACTGCCATACATCTCCTTTGGCTGCATGTACTTCAAGTGTCATACATGGGTGCCATTAGCATTGTGGGGTATCCAAGAAGGATCATTGGGGCAGTGGAGTGGAGCTCATGGAAGTACCTACACCTACATACAAGTATTGGGCTCTGGATCACTAGGAGGTGGGCAAAGTTCCCCCCGGGCAGGGTTCTACACCGCTTCAAGGTCTTAAGTGGTAAGGGAGGGTCACCTCTCTTTTGTCTTATCACCTCTCTTGGCATCAGCCTTTTTCCTCAACCGAAGTATATATGGCATACATTTTTAATAAGCAATCAGTATGAGATGCATTTGAAAGAAGGCATTGAGCCTTTTCATGAGATGCAAGGAATGGTAAAGGTTGGGGTAGGGGCTACCTTGGCAATCCAGTGACTCACTGGCTGCTACTTACCCAATTTACAATGGCTATTATTCATCCAAGATCACAAGACAAGATGGGGGGTTTATGTCGGCCATTACAATAAATTTCAGGAAGAGGTATGATGCTTGCACATGAAGAGGATTGAACTATTAAACCTATGCAATCTTGAATCTCTCCAACAATGGATTAAGCTCAACAAGTGGCTAAAATGAGAGATTAAGTTCAGATTGGCATACCTCTTGAATACTTGGGAAGACCATTGAAGCATGAACCATCATGATGCCGCTTGCTCCATTGATCAAGTCCGGTTGTTGGTTGGGACATCCAAAAAGAAGATTTCAGCATCGAATGCTCCTATTGATGAGGATGGCTCACGTGCTTGTCCCCGAGATTGAGCTTCAAGAATGGGAAGCTTCAAGTGAAGCTTTTATGGCTGCCCACAAAGTTTCCATACATGCTGAACTCCAAGTCTTCCTTCAGGTGAGAGGATTCATTCACAGGCTGAAGGGATTGTGTGGGTTGAGCTCTCTGTGTTAGAGAAGGCTTCAGTTTGAAGAATCCATGGCTACCCCAAGTTGTTCCAAACTGTCCCATCAGTTGCTCTCCACCATGGGAGTTGATTCCCAGGGTCAAAATGCCAAGGGAAAAAGAGAGGAGTATGCTGAGTCAGTGCCCAAGAGTGGTAGGGAAGTGGCAAAGCCACATGAGGAGAAGGCAAGAGGGCTGGGGAGGGGCAAGGCAGCTAGTGCAAAATGCGTCAAAAATGGCGAGGCTGTCCTTCAGGCCTTTTGAGCAGCAACTCCCCCAGTCCACTACTTTATCAATAGCTTGGGGGGTCATGGAAGGTGTTTCAAGGTTCATTGATGTTGGGGAGTACCCTTAGGCCAGATCTTGGGGTTTCTTTGGGCTGGCAGCCATAGCAGCTTGCAGGAGGAGAGAGAGAGAGAGAGGGAAGGGGCAAAAAGTGACTGAGGTTTTTCCCTCTTCAAACTTGATGGACCTAAAAACGGGCGGGCACTGGCTCATGCACTAGCCGGGCCTCGTCACTACACACAAGACAACCCCTCCGCCTCGCGGCCAGGAGCGTCTATCAAAATCTCTGCCTTCCTAAACATTGCGTTCGTAATACGTTGTAGTCCAACTGATCCTACCCAATATTACTCCTCAGAGGGAGTCCCTTTCACATAGCCAAATAGGCTCGAATCACATACACATGGGGTTCCATCAAAAGCCATAAAAGCTCAAATTTCCTTTGAAAATTTTAAATTACCGCTTATTTGCATGTTTCGGGTTTCATGTCCATGGCTGTAGATTTGGAAATCAGCAGCTCTTCATGTCCAGCACAATCACCAATCACCATTTCTAGCCCGTGGAGCAATCCGATCCATGCCGGACAAGCCTCCATCATTCTTTCTTCTTCCTTCTTCTTCCCACATGAACTTGCCTTTAGAAGAGAGAGAGGGAGGAGAGAGAAAGACTGAAATCAGAGATCTTCAAAGAGGGCATCATTGCGCGAGCGAAGGGCGGCGATATGACCAGCATACAGAGGGGAATGAGGGGCAATGATGATTGATAGGGGTTACTTGTAGGCTGCATGATGCATGATCAACATGAGGGCGCATTTTTCGGCGCCTACAGGCCACGTTTTTCCATCTCTTCTCTCTCCACGATTTTGTTGTTGCATTTCATGTGGCATTTCATTTTGGGCCCCAAGGGTCACTTACCCATTTGGCCAAACTTTGGTCCACCTTTTCAAATCTTGACCACTTTGTGGCCTTTTCCCCGTCCGGACTCAGAATCGAGCTCTGAAAAATCCTGGGTGTCCGGCTTAGCATCCCGCATTGGCCACTAGCTCTTGTCAACCCGCACAACTGTCTGAAAAATTATGAAAAATCAACAAGTGTCGCTCGGGCACCTTTAAAGCACTTTGACGCTTAAAATCGTTCTAGATCGAGCCGCCGCCTTTGACATTGAATATTTTTCCCTTGATATTCATAATTTTTAGCTATTTTTAAGCACTTCCCATCACCTAAATTCCGCTCTCATTGGCGACCACGGGATAGGGCGACTCAGCCCGTCGAATCCACGAACATATATGCACATAAACAACCAAAGAAGCATCAAACTGATACAAAACAATTATGTACTCAAACTCAGCACAATGCTCCCCCTACCCCTGGACAGAACCAAGGCATGACATCCACAAGGAGTAGGCCCAGCATCATCTAATAGAAGATCCAAAGTGAGTCACTAACCAGCTGCTCCAACACAGCCAAACTAAAAAACCCTATCAAAGAGGTTGCCCTAAGTGGTAGTCTGCACTACTTACCAACTAAACACAACACAACTAGGAGCTCCTACAAGGCGATGTCTACTATAGCCTGATCAAAGAGTATTTTCCTTCAGTACAATTCTTCTGTGAGGATTTTTATTTAATCAATATACTTGGGCATGTAAAAAGGAGGGAGCTGAGCGTAGTGACCCAAGGAGAACAAGGCATCGGTCTCAGGACCTGTCTCGGCACCCAAGAACCTACCAAGCCCTCGCAAGGCGACACTTAATCCTTTTTGAACGCTCACTTTTATTTTCGCTCCAACCTTCCTGGTTTGGTCATCATTTTTCCTTCAGCAAGAAGCCATCCCTAGGAAGACAAGGTATCGGCCCCGGGTCTGATTCGTCCCCAGGAACCTACCAGGCCTTCGCAAGGCAATGAGCAACTGCTTATATATTTTCATTTCTTTTCTTTTCTTTGAGAGGGGTTAGAACCCCTTTTTAACTGCCTCACTACTAACAAGAACTCCTAGAACGACTGCCTAGCAGGCTAGCAGAACAGGGCCACTAGGACTTCCTTCTAAAACAGGTCTTTCGATGCCTGACAATGTCTTTACAGGAGGCAATGACTACTCCGACCTCCCTCAAACATACTCAACCTAAACCTGGGACTTCATGCCTTGGTTGCCGGTCCCCAACAAAAATGTGTCCCCTCGACAAGTACAAATACAAATATAACAGGAAAGAAAAGTACTCGTAAAGGAGAAATATCACCTGGATTGGCCGCAAGAAGCTTCCATCGCAGCAAAGGCTCCTCCAGGCTCCACTAAAGTCCACCAAACACGAAACCTGTCCAGCACAACACTTAAAACAAAAACCTGATTAAACGCACCCGCACTAGACAGGGAAATTGCCCTCTTGGCCTAATGAAATGAAACATGATTATGCTACAAAACTGAAACGTCCCTCTTGGCCTAACGAAATTAAACAATACTACGCTTAACATCCTCCTGGAAACAACCATGATAGACATCAAAGCAAACCATTCCCAGGGGAACAGGGCTTGTAGCCCTATACTAAGTGCATTAAATTATGACCTATCCCTCCTGCATATATTGCAAGAGGTGTTCGCATCACATGTTGTCTAATCAGTCTATGGGTCCCAGATAATAAAGGGAGATGAGTCTCGCTTACCCTCTGCATCACCCAAATCAACCATCATCTGCCAAAAAGGGCATGTTCAGAAAGCATACCCCACAAACGACCAGGTCCTGTCTCACCATCAATAGATATATCGGGACAAGGGCCACAATTAAAGAAGAGGTCTTCTTCATACGCAAAATTAGCCAAAGAATCGGCAAACTGATTCCAATTCCGTGGAATCAGCTGAAAAGACACTCTATCGAATTCGTCTAGCAGGGCTATGGCAGTATGAAGATACATACAAAGGATGGGGTTCCGTACCATGTACGTCCCATTGAGTTGATTTAAAACCAACCGAGAGTCCCCTTTCACCAACAACTAGCGGATACCACCCGTCTTTGCAATATTTAGACCCATAATCAGGGCTTTGTATTCTGCCATATTATTGGTAAAATTCACCCCGAGATAAGCAACTAACTTCATGACAATGCGTCGTCGGGGGTCTCGGATGACAACTCCTACACTTCCTTTTTTACATGCACCCCTGGACGCCCCATCAAAGTATAAGGTGTACGTCCATAAAGGGTTTACATATCCCGCCATCCTGAACTCTACTCGTAATTATGGTAATCGAAATTCAGCATATTCAACGGGTGGACTGTAGGCTCCATCCCTCCATCATCATTGAATTCAACAGGGATGCTCGTCAAAATTTGTAGGCAGTGATGGCAGAAGACCTTGATCTCCCAAATAAATGTCCCGCCTTCTTGCTCAATCACCTTGTATCCTTTGCTCCACCAAATGAGCTTTCCCTGATGATACCTCTGTTCTAAATATGGGTGCTCTAAATAAGGGATCAGACGACCCATCAACCTCTATCACGATTTCCTTGCAGATGTTTGATCGATCGCGCCTAGACCTGCGAGACAGTCATAGTATTAGTGCTATCAGAAATAATAAGGTTTAATCTTATTAAGATTAACCTTATTTTTAAATTCTATCCCCTCAAGGTCAGCTAACAAGACTATGGATTTATTCTTTCCTACTCTAACGATCCTATAGGGCCCATCCCATTTGGGCTCTAGCTTGCTTGGAAATAATTCTCGTCGTGCGTCATAATACAGAACAAGCTGTCCTTTCTTGAAGGTGTATTTCTTGGCTTTGAGGTCATGTAGCTGCTTCATTCGGCGCTTTGCCACTTCTTGGTGCAATAAGCTCTGCAACTTAAGCTCATCTAAATGTGCCAGTGTTGTCAACCGCTCAAAAAGTGCGTCTTCATCACTCAAAGAATGATTGATGGCAAACCGAATAGTCGGCAGCTCAATTTCTAAAGGCAAGACACACTCCTCCCCATATACTAACTTGAACGGGGTATGGCCAGTGGCTCGTTTGAAGGTCGTATTATAAGCCCACACTGCCACGTATAACTTTTTATCCCAATCCTGTTTCTTTTCCGATACAATTTTGGACAGGATGCCCACAAGCTGCTTGTTGGTGCTTTCAACTTGCCCATTAGCTTGCGGATTATATGGAGTTGTCTTGTTATGCTTGATTTGCCACAGCTCTATTAAACCTTTAATCGCCTTATTCAGGAAATGGGTTCCGCGGTCTGACACTAATTCTTTTGGTGGACCAAAACGGCATATTATCTGCTCTAAAAGGAAACTAGCAGTTTCTTTAGCATCATCTTTCCTTGTTGCACGTGCTTCTGACCACTTTGTGAAGTAGTCAGTTGCTACAATGATGTACCTCTTTTGCGTAGTCGACGACGGAGTAATAGGACCCACAAAGTCTATTCCCCACTTCTCAAATGGAAGTATCGCCATAATAGGGGTGAGTGGTCGTTTCCTGTTCTCTCGATTATCATGTCGTTGGCAAATATTGCATCGCTTAACATATGCAAACGCATCCTGGAAGATGGCATGCCACCAATAACCTGCTCTTGAAGCCTTTTGTGCTGTGAGTCGTCCAGCAAAATGGCCACCGCAAGCAGAATCATGGCACTCTTCCAAAATGAATGGCACCTCGTCAGGCATCACACACCGGCGATAGATATCATCAACCCCTTGCCGATATAATGTACCTGCGATCAAGGCAAACTTTAACGCTTGCTGCTTAATTTTCCTTTTCTCAGCTTTAGATAATTCGGATCCAGCCTCTCTCGTCGATAAATAATGCGTTATTGCAGCGTACCAGGAGGGAATAGATGCCGTATCTATTTTAAATAACAACTCCATGTCACTACCTTCAGCCACACCACAGATTCTTTCGGCTCCCCAAAGTCCACTAGACATTCCACGATGCCTTACAACCTTGGTGGCTTACTCTTGATTTCATAATCAAATTCCTGCAAAGTGATTAACCACTTTGCTAGACGATCAGGCGGCTGTAACTTATTCATCAATAGTCGAAGCCCCTCCGCCTTCGTATAAAGCATGACTTTCTCATAGAGAATATAATGCCTGAATTTCTTGGTCCCAAAAACCATCACTAAACACAATTTCTCCATGTAAGTATAGTTGATTTCAGATACCCCCAGCTTCCGACTAGCAAAAGCAATCGGGTGGTACCACTTCTCTTCCCAAATTTGGGCTAAACAGCAGCTGATACTATACATAGTGGCTGCTTAAAATATATAAAACACCTCACCTCTTTTAGGTGCTTTTAAAACGGGCGCTCTTGCTAGCTCTTGTTTCACATCCTCGAATGCTACCTTACAAGGGTCACCCCATACAAACGAACAAGTAAAGGACAATAAATTTGTAAGCGGCAACGTTCTTTCTGCTAAGGCGTTGATGAATCTACGGTAGTAACCAACCGAAGACAGAAAGCTATGCACTTCCTTCGGAGTGAGTGGTGGACCCATGGCAACTATAACTTTGACCTTCTCGGGGTCTATCGCAATTCCTACCGAACTGACCACATGACCCAACAATAGCCCATAAGGTACTCCAAAAACACACTTTCGTGGGTTTAGGGCGATGCAAAATTGTCGACAGCGCTCAAAGCATTTTCTTAGAATGATCAATTGCCTTTCTCTCATGGTGGCAGCCCCTAAGTCATCAATAAACACCTTTAACTCTTCAGGAGATATGTCACCGAATGTCTTATCTGCTGTTCGTTGCCACGAACTAGGCGCATTGCATAAACCAAAGGCCATCACATGGTACGCAAAAGTACCAAATACAGTTATAAAAGTTGTTTTCAACTTGTCCTCTTCTGCAATTGCCATCTGGTTATATCCTGCAAAGCAATCCATGAACAAATATATCTCCCTACCCGCTAATTGATCCAAAATCTGGTCAATAAATGGCAACGGGTAGTAGTCCTTAATTGTCTGCTTATTCAGCTCCCTAAAGTCTACACATAATCGGATTTGATTATTCTTCTTCTTTCTTATCACAACCGGCGAACACCATTCCGTATGTTGCACAGGAAAAATCAAACCCGCTTTCCGAAGCTTCTGTAACTCTTCAAACAACCCATCCCTCAGTTCGAAAGGCATACACCTTACTTTCTGCCGTACAGGACGACTGCCCTCTTTCAACGGAATTGTATGAACATCAAGACTAGGAGGAATGCCTCTCAACTCATCATAACTCCAGGCAAAGATATCACGGAATTCCTGGATCAAGGCCACATAGTCCTCCCTTTCTGCTGAACTGAGCATAGAACCTTATTTGATTGGCTGCGAATCACCAAGCGTACCAAGGTCTAGCTCGATAACATCTGCATCTCTTATACATTCTTGGCCCTCTATCAGCTCATTCAAAGTGATCTGATAGATGTCTTACGTGGTGGATCCCTCTTTAGACTCATCACTCGATGATGCCTCACTGCCAGATAAATCTTCTAATGTCTCCAATTCTGTAGAAGATAGAGGAGCTCTCTCACTCTGCGGGGACTCAGGATAAGCATCAACCACCACACGCTGGGCACCTTTGCCAAATATCAGTCGACCGGAAGGTATATCTACTTGGCAATCCGCTTGCAAGATCTAAGGTCGTCCGAGTAATACTTGGTAACTTGGACGCCCTGCAAAACGAATCACCCTAAAGTCCAACAAGCATTCTACATTTGCAACAATGACATGGACCTTAGTAATGCAGCCTTTCGGCTGTCTCAAACTATCATCTACCATTCTGAGAATTGTGGAGGTATCTTTCTGGATCGCAAGACCCAACCTTTCCATCAGTTCAGAACTCATAATGTTAACAGATGATCCCGTGTCGACAATGGCATAATCTACTAATATCCCATCGACATAGGCTGCAACCCTTGGGCAATGCTTCTCAACATGCTCGAACCAGTCATCACCAACTCGCGCAATACCCAAAGGTTCTACGATATACCCGGTACGTAGGAACTTTCTAAATTCCTTACGTACTCCTGGGGAAAGCTTAATAAGCTGTAAAAGATTCACATCTGACTTGACTTCGCAAAGAGAGCTCGCCAAATCGAATTCATGATAGTTCGATAGAGCTCGCTTTTCCCGCCAAACCATCCGCTCTTTAGGTCGCTGAACTGGCTTTATTGCCTCTTTTTTAACTTTCACCTTCTTCTTTGGTGGTTCCTTATCGACTTTACTCTCTACGGGCTTCAAAGGTCCCCCTTCCATGGAAGGATCCAAAACTTGCGTTCCTTTGTCGCCTTGTTTAGGGTTTCCGTCGACAGGCTTATCCTTGTCGGCTTCTCTACCCTTTTGACCTCTTGTAATAACAGCTCGTATATTAGAGGTTTCAGCATCATTAACGCGTACAGCCTCAATCAAACTAACCCCACTACCACTTGGTAGCTCTTCCACTGTAGTCTTTGGTCGTTGAAGTATTTGTTTAGGCCCGTCCTCTCGCTGTGAATCATTTCCTTGGGCACGATGATTAACAGGCCCTTGTTGCCGACTACCTCGTTGGAGGGAACTAATCTTACTCCAGCAAGTAGCTGCTAAATGGCCAGATTTTCCACAGATGTCGCACTTAACATTTGGGCAATTCCTTGGATAGTGCTGCCCACCACACCATTTGCAACTAAACCTCGACGGTGCACCCTCCTCTGGGTATCTACTTCCTATCAAATTTTGTTGTTTTTTAAGGAAGTTGACATCAACGGCTATTTGTCGATACTACTCCGTAATCATGTCGGTATAATGCTTCATCATGTCCTTAACCTCGCCAAGAACATTGGAAGCACTCGACTCATAGCCTTGGTCATTACCCTGTCGTTCCATCGGCCTAACAATTCGATTAGGCACTGGTTGTTGAGCCACAGGCATGGTGTTAGAATTGACCGCGTGGCCTCCACTACTTGGAGCCATTTGACTGCCCGTAGGCATCGACATGCTAGGGGGAGCTGGTAATAAAGGGACATTCTGCATCATGTTCCCTCTCCCATTAGGATTAGCAATCGCTATCCCTTGGCCACTACTGCCATTGGCTATTGCCATATTGTTTCCCAATACTAAACCCATATTCAAATTGCCAAGAGAAGCATAGGCTGCTTGTAGTCGGGATTCCACCTCTTGTGCTCGTGTAATGGCAGTATCTATATCCCCCAAGGGGACACTACTCAACTGCAATTGGATATTAAAGTCCAAACCATGTAGGAAATATTGCAATTGGGCAGCTGCGGGAATAGGAATAGAGGTGTCCAACTTACGGAAAACCTCTTTTATCTTCTTCGCATAAGCACGAATATCCTCATGTGGTTCTTGGCGGGTCACGTTGAGTACACGCAACCAATATTTCCCACCCCTTTCAGGGGCAAACTCCCTTCGAAAAGCTCCATAAAATGCATCAATGTTCAATATGGTTCCGGCTTCTAAACCATGATACCATATAGCGGCTCTTCCTTTGAGAGTCATATTGAAGAACATCATTAAATGTCCTTCTTCTTGAATGCGATAGTTAAACATCAGCTTTTGAAACTCCCTAATGTGGAGTTCCGCATCTTCCTCAACTAGCCCATTAAAAATGGGTAGCGGGTAACCTAGAGCAGGCAAATCCGTCGTTCCTGCTGGAATTGCAATAGGCTGCGCCATGACAAGGATTGGATTTGCACTAGGAATAGGGGACGGTGGGGTTATACCTCCCGCAATTGACGTGGACTGGCTTATAGAAGGAAGGGGAGCACTAGAGCTTCCACCTTCTCCTAACTTACTACTTGTGGCCCCAAGACCACTAGATCCACTCCCTCGTAAGGGTTCAGCACCGCTACGCTTAGGGGAATATCTCTTAAAAATTTCAGCACGTCGCCTAGCTCTTTCGTCTCTTTCTTGCTTTTGGATTTCTGCTAGACGATGCTTATCAATAAATAATGGATCAATCTCAGTATCCTTTGGCATAAACTGCTAGTTGGTCCTTAAACAACCAGGATTCGAGAACCGCCACTTTTAATCGGCTCCTGGCAAACGCATCACTGATGGACCTAAAAACGGGCCGGCACTGGCTCATGCACTAGCCGGGCCTCGTCACTACGCACAAGACAACCCCTCGGCCTCGCGGCCAGGAGCGTCTATCAAAATCTTTGCCTTCCTAAACATTGCGTTCGTAATACGTTGTAGTCCAACTGATCCTACCCAATATTACTCCTCAGAGGGAGTCCCTTTCACATAGCCAAATAGGCTCAAATCACGTACACATGCGGTTCCTCCTATGGCTTAATGCCGTCCACCCTCTGCGACTCTCCTACACCTTGGGGATTGGCCCCTCGATGCGTTGCTCAACATATAGACATTTCGCACAAACGTCGCTCAAGGTACCAAATAAGCGTGTCCAGGAATGTACCATTGTCCTTACTTCTCTTTCCCCTTGACCCCCACGACTAGCCTACAGCATGGGTACCTCACTGCCTCTCATCGTAGGTCATGTCCTAATAAACCAATTGCAATGCATGTCCAGGAGCTGATCACTGGTACTTTCTAAACTCTTTTCATGCTCTATGCATTTGGTGGATGCCTAGTGCTCAAACATTTAGCAAAACAGTATTGTGCACAAGTGCAAAAACATTCTTTTAATGATTTCCAACTACCGTTCGTGCTTCGTTGCATGGGCCTAGCACCGAGGTGATCCTCATGCTACTAAGCTCTTAATTTTAATTATCATCCGTCCTAAATGCTATGCATAAAAATCAGCAACTTTCCCATCATCTCACACGACATTTAGACATATTTCAACTCCTCTACCCTTCCCCATTTAAATATTGCATCGTTGGATGGATTTATAAGGTGTTTTGACATCATTTCGTGTGGAAAAAGCGGAAAAAGACACACTAGAACAAGAAGGTGGGGTTTAACTGAGGCAAATCCTCATGCTTCAGTCCCCATAAACATCCACAAACATTTCTCTTATTTATCCTTATTTTTCGGGACCCAAAATGCATTTTTTCACTATTTTTTAGGGTTTTTCCACCCTTTTCTTGTATTTTCCCTTATTTTCCTGCATTATTTAATTACTAAAAATTCAAAATGGGTTATGGGCTGTGGCCCTTAGTTCCTTCTTGCAGAAAAATGAAAGTTTAGTTGATGTTCCTATTTACTTCCCCCTTTTTATGCCAAAAAACCATCATTTCCCCTTGATTTTTCATGTTTTACGTGTTTTAGCATATTATTTTAAACCACAAGATGCATATTTTTCTAATTTTTTGATTATGACAAGCAAGAACTCATAGAAAACAGCAACATGAACAATTTTTATCCCACATGAACAACATTTCATCCATCAAAAGCCATAAAAGCTCAAATTTCCTTTGAAAATTTTAAATTACCGCTTATTTGCGTGTTTCGGGTTTCATGTCCATGGCTGTAGATTTGGAAATCAGCAGCTCTTCTTGTCCAGCACAATCACCAATCACCATTTCCAGCCCGTGAAGCAATCCGATCCATGCCGGACAAGCCTTCATCATTTTTTCTTCTTCCTTCTTCTTCCCACATGAACTTGCCTTTAGAAGAGAGAGAGGGAGGAGAGAGAAAGATTGAAATCAGAGATCTTCAAAGAGGGCATCATTGCGCAAGCGAAGGGCGGCGATATGACCAGCATACAGAGGGGAATGAGGGGCAATGATGATTGATAGGGGTTACTTGCAGGCTGCATGATGCATGATCAACATGAGGGCGCATTTTTCGGCGCCTACAGGCCACGTTTTTCCATCTCTTCTCTCTCCACGATTTTGTTGTTGCATTTCATGTGGCATTTCATTTTGGGCCCCAAGGGTCACTTACCCATTTGGCCAAACGTTGGTGCACCTTTTCAAATCTTGACCACTTTGTGGCCTTTTCCCCGTCCGGACTCGGAATCGAGCTCTGAAAAATCGTGGGTGTCCGGCTTAGCATCCCGCATTGGCCACTAGCTCTTGTCAACCCGCACGGCTGTCTAAAAAATTATAAAAAATCAACAAGTGTCGCTCGGGCGCCTTTAAAACACTTTGACGCTTAAAATCGTCCTAGATCGAGCCGCCGCCTTTGACATTGAATATTTTTCCCTTGATATTCATAATTTTTAGCTATTTTTAAGCACTTCCCATCACCTAAATTCCGCTCTCACAACTCCTGGGACTCTAAACTTGGCCTGGAACCCTTAAAATTTGCACGAAAAGAAGTGACGACATGCTATTTTAATAATTTTACCTCTAGATATGTCTAAGTCTCTAGCCATAGCTCCTGCTTGCTCCAAAAAGCTGAAGTTAACTGCAGTCCTTCTTGTTGTACCTGCACCTGTAAGTTGAGTAACTATGGTTTTTGGGATTTGAAAATGGAGAAAGGGGAAAGAAGAAAAGGACCAAAGATTGAAGCTCTGATACCACTTGTAATGAAAGAAGCTGAGAGGAGAGAGAAAGAGAGCAAGAAGAAGAAGGAAGAAGACTATAAGAAGAGAGAAAAAGAGAGAAGGGAGGAGAGAAGGGAGGAGGAAGCCATGGAAGCTGGAGATGAAGGTGAAGAGTATGATCTTGATAATAATTGGTTGCCCTAATCTAGGGCTCTTACACATTAAATATCCTGGTCAGTATGATGCGGTGTCTAAACTCTAGTCAGTGTGTATCCCACTTGTTACACACACACTCTCTCTCTTTTCTTCTCTCCCCCTCTCTGCGTACTTTTCTTCTCTCTTTCTCTCTCTTCTTCTCTCCCCCCTCTCTCTGTACTTTTCTTCTCTCTCTCTCTCTCTCCTAATTTTTCATTTCTTCTTCTTCTTTCTCTGTCCTCATTCACCTTAAATTTTTTCATTTTCTCTATGTTATGATTTATCTTTTCTCTCTTTATAATTCTCTCTATGTGTGCTCATATTCTCTCTCTATCTTTTTCTTCTCTCCCCACCTCTCTCATTCTCCCTCTCTCTCCCCACTTCTCTCTCTCTTCCCTAAATTTTACATTTTCTCTCTATACTTCTCTCTTTGTTCTCCCCTTCTTAATGTCTCTCTTTTATTTAACTTCTTGTTCGTCTTCTTCTTCTTCTACTTCTTCTTCTACTTCTTCTTCTTCTTCTCCTTTATCTCTCTCTCTCTCTCTCTCTCTCTCTCTCTCTCTCTTTCTTCACTCTCCCTCTCTCCTTCTTTTGCTTATCACTCACTTTCCTCTTTTTTTTCATTTTTTCTCCTTCTTCTCTCTCTTTTATTCTCTTTAAAATGTTTTATTTTTTCTCTTTTAAAATTTATCTTTTCTCTCTTTGTAATTTCCTCTCTGTGTTCATATTATCTCTCTTCTTCTTCTTCTTCTTCTTCTTCTTCTCTCTCTCTCTCTCTCAAAGTTTATCTTTTCTGTCTCTATAATTGTCTCTATTCTCTCTCTCTTCTTTTTATTATCTTTTTTCTTCTCTCTCTCCCTTCACCTCCCCCTCTAAAAATGTTTAAATTTAAAAAATACTTTTCTTTTCATATTTCTCCCTTCTCTCTTGCTCTTTTCCTCTTTCTTCTTCTTCTTCTTCTTCTCTCTCTTTCTCTCTCTCTCTCTCTCCTCTTTTTTTTCTTTTCTCTCTCTCTCTCTCTCTCTCTTCATTCTCTCTTTAATTTTTTTCTTTTCTCTCTCTCTCTCTCTCTCTCTCTCTCTCTCTCTGTCTCTGTGTACATATTATGTCTCTTCTTCTTCTTCTTTTTCTATCTCTCTTCTTTTTTTCTCCCCCTACTTTTCTTCTCTTTCTTTTAAAATTTTACATTTTATCTCTCTACAATTCTCTATTTTGGCTCTCCTCTCTCTCTCTCTCTCCCTCTCTCTCTCTTCGTCTTCTTTCTCTCCCTTTCCCCTCTCAAAAAAGGTTTAAATTTAAGAAATGCTTTATTCTTTCCTCTCTATCCCTCTTTTCCTCTTTCTTCTTCTTTTATTTCTCTCTCTCTCTATCTCTCTCTTTCTCTCCCCCCTTTTCTTTTCTCTCCCCTCTCCTTGCTTTTCCACTGTCTGTCTCCCCCCTTTTCTTCTCCCCCTCCCCCTCCCCCTCCTTCTCTCTCCCTCTCCTCTTTTTCCCTTTTTCTTCTTCTTCTTCTTCTTCTTCTTCTTCTTCTCTCTCTCTTTCTCTCTCTTTTCATTCTCTTTAGATTTTTTATTTTCTCTCTTTTAAATTTTATAATTCTTCTCTTTATAATTCTCGCTCTATATGTTTATGTTCTCTTCTTTTTCTTCTCTCTCTCTCTCTCTTTCTCTCTCCTTTTCTTCTCTCACCACGTTTCTTCTCTCTCCCTCTCTCTCTCTCTTCTTCCCCTTCTCTCCTCTCATTTTATTCTCTATTTTTCCTTCTTTTCCTTTTTTTCTTTCTCTCTCTTAAATTTTATCTTTCCCCCTCTAGAATTCTCTCTCTCTCCTTATTTTTCTTTTCCTCTCTCTTTCTCTCTTTCTTGTTTCTTTTTGTTGCTCCCTTTTCTCCCTCTACTTTTTCCTCTCTTGATTTTTCTCTTTCCTCTCTTTCCCCCTCTCTCCCCCTATTTCCTTTCTCTCTCAAATTATATCCTCTCTATCTCTCTCTCTTTTCTTTTCTTCTCTACCCCTCTCACCCCGCTTCTTCTCTCTCTCTCTCTCTCCTCTCTTTTTTTCCTTTTCTTTTCTTCTTCTTCTCTCTCTCTCTCTCTCTTCATTCTCTCTTTAAATTTTATTCTCTCTCTCTCTCTCTCTTAAATTTTCTTCTCTCTCTCTCTTAAATTTTATATTTTCTCTCTCTATCTTTCTCTCTCTCTGTGCTCATATTCTCTCTTCTTCTTCTTCTTCTTCTTCTTCTCTCTCTTCTTTTCTTCTCTCCCCGCTTCTCTCTCTCTCCCTCTCTCCCCTATCTATCTCTCTCCGTCTCTCTGTCTCTCTCTCTTAAATTTTATCTTTTCTCTCTATAATTTTCTCTTTGTTCTTCCCTTCTTACTATCTCTCTTTTATTTATCTTCTTGTTCTTGTTCTTGTTCTTCTCTCTCTCTCTCTCTCTCTCTCTCTCTTTCTCTTTGTGTGTGTGTGTGTGTAACAACTCCGAAATAAAAATACCCATTTTGCATATCAATTCCCTCTTGGGAAGGGGTCATTGGGATAATATTTTTGAATTGGGCAATTTTTTTGAATTATTCCCTCCTTCCCCCCGCCGACTGTCGTGCTGGGGGAGAGGGAAGGAAGGTAGGATGAGTAAGCATCCTTGTTGGATGCTCTGGAGGGGACGTAGCCATGCCAAACGTTGCATACGGGAGGGAGAATCCCCTTCCCTCTCCCTATAAAACCCATACTCAAGGGAGATGGAGGGGACGGAAAAAATGGTGACGCTGCCCAGAAGACGTGAAGTCGCTATGCTGCCATAGAAGCCTGACGAGATGCTGCAAATCGAGGTGCTGCAGAGGAGCAGCTGCACACGCCGCCGAGTCACCAATCACAGCAGCTCCTGCAGTCTGAACCCCCTGCCCACATCGTCATCAGCAGCCGAGGGAGGAAGGTGTTGGAGTGGTGAGAGGAAGGGAGCGTCTGATGCCGACATGCCGTGAAGGGATGCAGTCGTGAGGGAGGGAGAGAGTGACGCCGCTAGCAACTCGAAGTGCAGTCTGCCCTGCCACCATCCATCTGCCTACACGCCGCCGAAATGGCCATCTGCCGACTGCCTCCACCCCCCCCCCCCCCCCCCCCCAGAAAAAAAGTTTTACATTAAAGGGCCTTCATATGACCCTTAAGCCCATTCCCACCCTCTCAAAATTCCCTCCTAAGGGCTCCCTTAGGCCCCTTTCCCCCCCTTATTTGCCATTGAAGGGCCCTCACGTGATCCATAAGCCCCCTTTTTCCCCCTCGACATTTGACTTGAAGGGCCTTCATAAGCCGTTATCTTACACCTTTCCCCCTCCATAAATTACCCTTGTAGGCCCTTGATGATGTGGGCCCTTGATGATGTGGGCGTGGTAAAGACCTTTTCTCCCCAAATTTGATTTGAAGGGTCTGCATGTGCTTTTTTTAAAGCCTTTCCTTTCCCCCACACGTGAGATCCCCTCCTAAGGGCTCTTTTTGCCTCTTTTCCCCACCACGCACAATCCCCTATATCCAAAGCCCTTAAATCCTTTCTTGTGGTTCTCTCCCAAAGCCCCTATCATCGTTCTTATACCCCTGCCCCTCAGAAATTTTTCCACCCAATTTCGTGTGAATTCCACCTAATATCCTTGCCGAGATGGACAAGATCGTAACTCTGCATCCAAGTAGAGAAAGCTGAATTCGAAATGGCTCCTAAGAAAGCCGAAGGCGCAACCGTAGGAGGATCGTCTCCTAACATCCACGTGGACACTCACCCCAAGTCCAGGTTTTCCTTCCTAATTTTTTTATTTTTATGTTGTTATGATTTTACGTGCGTGGATGATTTTTTGGAGATAGGATGCATTTTCAATCTTAAATAATTTTGGTTAATTTAAAAGAATTAGCTTATGATGGCCAAGAATCTCTCGCTAAAATGATGAAACTCGAAACCATAGGACTGACAAGTCGGCCTAATGCCATCAAGAACAGACTATTTCGTGACTCCATTCGATGGGTAAATAGTCCCATAGTTGATGCGACACTTGTACAACAAGTGGTAGAGTTGCATGATCTTGTGATTTGATCGCAAGGGAATGGCTAGTTCCTCAGAATGACATTGGTAGATTTTTACGCAAGTTATCTTGCAATAGGCTGAATAATCATCCTAATATAGTATCTTTCTTGAGTAAAGATAATTGCTTGGAAGCAAAAGACCAGCCGATAAATTGGAATAACATATGAACTTAAGGTATTGACCAAGTGGGGTTAATAGGGTACGGCCCTAACCCAGGATATACGGGATCTTGCCAAGTCGCAAGTAATCCCGGATCGAGACCTGGATGCATTCGGATAGAAGGATTCGCTCCTTAGCAGTTGGCCAACAATAATGACCAACGAAAATGTTTGTGCTTGTTACAGATTTAAGAGCACTGTTTTTCTTTGTTTGATCAAAGAATTAAAGGATAAATGGATATCTAATTCTTCAGGTTGAAGGCTTGAAGGGAGAGGCAGCTTCAGTTACCCCCGACTGCATGTTTGACCCTAACCAAGGGGGTTGTTTAACCATGCCGGGAAGGTGGACCGAACCCACCACGAGAGGTCTCTCCATTGAGCGCTACTTGGAGCAGGAGGACGCTTGGGTGCCAGGGGGGCTCTGGCCGTAAATCCCTCACCTTTCGAGCCCTACACAAGAGGCTAACGTGACTCGGGATTGGATCTCGAGGCCCGCATACTAGTCTACGGGCGGAATCTTGGATCAATAATCCCTGTGGATTGCTGGATAGCCTTTGGGAAGATTGTGGATAAGCCTATGGGTTGGACTTTATGTATTTCAAAGATAAATGTGATAACCTGTTAAAAAGGAATATGTTTGACATTGCTTTTCTATGTCAAGTGCTATGTTTACGTGAAGGAACTAGTGCCTAATGGGCTAATTAAGGAAGCTGATTGACACATGTCCAACTAAATGTGCTAGGTAATTAAATAACTAAAACAACTGAGGAAAGTGCGGTGGATGTGGCCATAGGTCTGTCCTACGGATGGGTGGTCCCGATCAGCTGGGAACTTTTCTCAAATCACGATGGACAGCCAGAAGTTCGTCAAAGAATGCGAACAACAAAAGCGTTGACCTAGAGTTATAATTGATCCCAATTTACACTGTTCTAGGGGAACGGAATGGGACTATGCCTTATGGCAGAGAGGTTAAGCTTCGCATCTCTCTCGTTTCCCATTCTCCTTGAACCAAGTGCAGCGTGAATCAACTTCGAACTTGGCGTTTCTACGTAAAGTAGTTCTCTTGGGTTCGACGCTAGTTGCCATTAGGAAATGACCAATAGGAAAAACCCTAATTCAGGTCGGTCCTAAGTGGAAACGGTCGGAATACTTCCGCTACGTGGCAGACGTGGAGAGTCCTAGATCGCAAACCCCGTAACATTCCATGGGAGTGCCGGGCAAAGCCTTCTAGATACCCTTTCCGATGGACTACTAAGACGTGTCTTGAAGATAACAGGTAGACACATTATAGTTGGTATCAGAGCCAACCAACAACAGAATTGTTTTTATGAAATCTTAATAAGATGAAGTAAAGCAAATGTTGATGTTCGAAACACTTCCTTACTTTCAATGCTGTCTTGCAGAATTACGAAGCATGAAACAAGTTCTTAGTGTTCTGAGTCATGTCTATGACTGCAATGCATTCCCCGGATTATCGACAAAGGGTTGAGATGATGAACATCCTAGAGCGTATCTATAATCCATCACCTTTATACATGGAACGAAGATGGACGGGTGCCTCAGGAATCTACTATATAGCTACCCACTAGTTTGCATACCTATAGACCAACCTAAAGAGGATCAAGTGGTTGGAAAACCTAAAAGTCATGAAGCTGTTCATTTTTGTGGAAGCTCACGTAAATTCAAGTTTACATATTCGAGGTCAGAGGGTTGAACTGAACTCATATGTATATGAGGAAGTGACTCGTGTAATCCCTGGCGACGACAGGATTAAAGTGTTGAGGCGCCATGAGAAGAATGGGTTCCAAAGGAAAGGATACCCTGAACTTCCAATGACTAACAGATTCTTGAAGATCCATGACCTGAAACCATACTATTATACAATTCCTATAGATAAATGTAGTACAACATTATTCTCCCCAAACTTAATGTAAACTGTTGGCTTATCATCCCAAGACATGTTGTATTCCGAAAGGGCTATACCCATATAAATACAATAAGACTTCTTTTTATCAAATGTTTGTTTGTGCATGAGAATTGATAAGAAGTTAAGTGGTTAGATTACTCAGTTTTGTAGCTGAAATGGAAACGAAATACAAATCACAACGTTTAACGAGTAATAACGTTAAGAAATCTTTATCCAGGCACAACCCTAGGTACATAATCCTAGTTCGCCTCCTACATCAAGTATTGCTGTAATCCAGGAGAAGAAGTTTCTTCTCAAGCAGATTAAGCTGCGTGAATTTGATGGGAGAGGCAGGTCCATTCAAGTAGATGCTGAAATTTGGATTGAATCCATGGAGGATTACTTTGAAGCAGCCGGTACTACACCCGCCAATCAGGCTATGCTCGTCAAGCTGAAGCTCACTGGTGAAGCCAGACTTTGGTGGAAGCATTTGTGCAGGGATCAAGGGATCGCGGAAGGATCCGTTACCTGGGAGAAGCTGAAGAAAGCCGTGCAGGAAAGATACTTACCACCTGCATATCGCACACAGAAAATGAATGAGTTCTACAAGCTAAAATAGCTGGGACTCACTCTTGACGCATACTATTCTAAATTTGTCTCACTTCTTAAGTATGCGCCGCAGATGGACATGACATAGCAGGTGTCCAAATTTTGTGCTGGTTTAAACCCACCAGTGAATACCCATCTCGAATCTATGCGTCCATCAGATCTTCAAGACGCACTCATTCGAGCTGCCCCTATAATTCAAGAGGTGTAGGCTAGAACAAGAGGTAACAAAACTTTGTCTTATAATGACCCGAACAGAGGAGCATTCATGCCTCAGATGAAGAGACTTCAAGGTCAAAATCAGGGACAAAGAAAAAAAGCAAGAACTAATAACGTCAATAACTTTGTCCCTACTCAAAGCAATGGTGGCTGAAACCTCCATTGTTTCCACTGCAACGAGCCCGGTCATTTCAAGAGGCAATGTCCCAAACTTGGAGAAGGACATCACCAAGCACCATTCCAAGGAACGAGCCGTGGTCAGGAAGCCGCTACCCAAGGTAGAGGGAGAACCGCTTACATTGGCAATAGACAGATGTGCGAAGAAGAAGAAGATCCGACCATGGAAGCAGAGTTTGAAAGGGCGACAGTCCATGCCGCTCTACACAAGAAAGTCCCGAATCGCCAGTTTTTGGTGATTCAGACACTGTCAAACTATCAAGGTAAAAGTTTCAAGACCTTGATTGATTATGGCAGTACACATTCCTTTATCTCACGAGCTTGTGCAAAAAGATTAGGAATAGCCACAGTAGAAGCACCTATCTTGCTTATGGAATCGGCAAATGGTTGTGAGGTTACTTGTACTAGGTAAATTGCTAAGGTGAAATTCTTTCTGGGAGGAAAAACAACTTCGGTCAAATTCAGAGTCATGAATTTAGGTATCCATGAGTGTCTACTTGGAATGGACTGGCTTAAGCCTAATGACGCCCACATTCATTATGGGAAGGGCTAAGTTTCCTTTCAAAACTCTGAAAGGGAATTAGTCACAACTCAAGGTGAGGCTGGAAATCCAAAAATCCAATTGGCCAAAGCATCTCGGATCATAAAAGGAGTGAAAAAGATTACCTGCCTACTTGATTAAGCTCAGCAAGTTAGATCAGAAGCAAGAGTCTAGACCTTCTTGGCTAAAGGAATACGCGGATGTATTTCTTGAAGAGTTGACAGAACTCCCACCTCAAAGAGAAGTGGATCATGAGATTAAGCTAGTACCAGGAGCTGTGCCAATTGCAAAGAGACCTTATAGAATGTCCATACTAGAAGCAATTGAGTTGAAGGAACAACTCAAGAAACTGCTAGATCAAGGCTACATCCATCCTAGCAGTTCACCATGGGGAGCTCCAGTACTGTTCTAGAAAAAGAAAGATGGAACACTTCGACTATGTATTGATTACTGGGGTTTGAATCAATCAACTGTCAAAAACAAGTACCCTATTCCTAGAATAGATAAGCTTCTTGATCGTCTTCAGGGTGCAAAGATATTCTCCAAGATTGATCTCAGGTCGGGTTACTATCAGATAAGGATCAAGGAAGAAGATATCCCCAAGACGGCCTTCAATACAAGATATGGACACTTTGAGTTCCTAGTTATATCATTTGGGCTTACAAATGCGCCTACCACCTTCAACAGGTTAGGCCATATCTTGATGATTTTGTGCTTGAAGGATGGACTTTAGGCCCCGGAACATGCCTAAAAATAGGAGAAAAATATGGAAATGCGGGGGAAAATGCTCAACCACGAAGGCAGCGGCTCGATCTAGGACGATTTTAAGCGCCAAAGTGCTTTAAAGGCGCCCGAGCGACACTTGTTGATTTTTCATAATTTTTCAGACAGTCGTGCGGGTTGACACAAGCTACTGGCCAATGCGGGATGCTAAGCCAGACGCCCAGGATTTTTCAGAGCTCGATTCCGAGTCCGGACGGGGGAAAGGCCACAAACCGGTCAAGATTTGAAAAGGTGGACTTATTTTTGGCCAAAGTGGGCATGACCTTTGGGGCCCAAAATTTAATGTCACATGAAAGTTTGGGAGAGGATGGATGCAAAAAATCGTGGAGAAGATCAACACCAGGATGCGCCGAAAAAAACGTGACCCCCCCCCCCCCCCCCAATCGATTGCAGGGCTTGCAAAGAAGCCAATGTAATGAACCTCCAGGCCTGGTAAAAGCATCATGCCGATCAAATCGCCGGTCTCCGGTCCCGCAATGGTGGACTGGTTGGAGAGAGAGAAAACCAGTCTTTCTCTCTCCTCTCTCTCTCTCTCCTCTTAGCCCCCGTTCGTGCTTGAAGGAATAGGATGGAGATGGACGGCCGGATGGATGCCGATTCTTGACGGGATGAAAGAGCAATGCAAAACCATTGTAGATTGCTGATTCCAAGCAGAATTCATGGCTGGAAATCAATCGTGGGACGTGCCAAATTTAATGAAAAAACCCGCAAGACACGGTAATAATTGTTTTTACAAAGAAAATGGTCTTTTGATGCAAATTTGGTTGATAAAAATGTGTTCATATGGATTGAGTTTTGAGTATGTCGTGCTTTGAGTTGGTTTCTAGCTGTTCATCATTTAAAAATCAGGAAAACATGTGTGGGATAGCAGAAAATAGGGAACCGAGACACGAAAAACCATAAAAATGAAGGAAAACAAGGGTTTTGGGCATATAAATGGGGAAAACCGTCGATACACATCAACTAATCTTTCAATTTTGTTGCAAATGAACTAAGGGCCACAGCCCACAAACTGGTTTTCATTTTCAGCAATTTAAAAAATACAAGAAAATGAAGAAAATGGGGGAAAATGGTGAAAAACCCATGAAAAATAGGGAAAAAATACATTTGGGGCTACGAAAAATATAGAAAAATAGGATTTATGTTTGTTGATGTATAGCAAGGCTGGGGCATGAAGTTATGCTTCAGTTCAGCCTTGTTTATATGTTGTAGTGCGTGTTTCCTTCCTTTCTCCACATAAAATGACAAGGAAACCCTAAAAGAAATGAATATAATGATGCACTATCAACGGGGAAGGGTAGAGTTGTGGAAAAAATGGTTAAATGCCGTTGAGCATGAGGAATAATTTTCTGATTTTATATGCATTGCATCTAGGACGGAATAATAATGATAAAAATTAAAACCTAGTAGCACGAAGATCACTTCGGTGCTAGGTGTTGCAGCGAAGCACAAAGCGGTTAGAAAGAAAAGCATGAAAGAGATGTTTTGCACTTGCACGCTGCTGGTTTTTTAAAATGTTTGAGCACTAGGCATCCACCTCTTTGCATGATCATTTAGAGGAAATTGAAAGTATCAGAGTTAGCCCCTGGACATGCATTGCAATTGGTTTATGAGGACATGACCTACGTTGAGGCAGTGAGATACCCATGCTGTAGGCTAGACGTGGGATCCTAAAGGGGAAATCAAGTAAGGACAATGGTACATTCCTGGATACGTTTATTTGGTACCTTGAGCGACGTTTGTGCGAAATGTCTAAATGTGGAGCGACGCATCGAGGGGCCAATCCCCAAGGTGTAGGAGAGTCGCAGAGGGTTGACGGCATTTAGCCGTAGGAGGAACCCCATGTGTATGTGATTCGAGCCTTTTGGCTATGTGAAAGGGACTCCCTCTGAGGAGCAATATTGGGTTAGGATCTGTTGGACTACAACATATTACAAACGCAATGTTTAGGAAGGCAGAGATTTTGATAGACGCTCCTGGCCGCGAGGCCGAGGGGTTGTCTTGCGCATAGTGACGAGGTCCGGCTAGTGCATGAGCCAGTGCCGGCCCGTTTTTAGGTCCATCAGTGGTGCGTCTGCCGGGAGCTGCTTAAAAGTGGCGGTTCTCGAATCCTGGTTGTTTAAGGACCAACTAGCAGTTTATGCCAGAGGATACTGAGCTTGATCCGTTATTTATTGATAAGCATCATCTAGCAGAAATCCAAAAGCACGAAAGAGACGAAAGAGCTAGGCGACGTGCTGAAATTTTTAGGAGATATTCCCCTAAGCGTAGCGGTGCCGAACCCTTACGAGGGAGTGAATCTAGTGGTCTTAGGACCACAAGCAGTAAGTTAGGAGAAGGTGGAAGCTCTAGTGCTCCCCTTCCTGCCATAAGTCAGTCCACGTCAATTGCGGGAGGTGTAACCCCACCGTTCCCTATTCCTAGTGCAAATCCAATCCTCGTCATGGCGCAGCCTATTGCAATCCCAGTAGGAACGACGGATTTGCCGGCTCTAGGTTACCCGCTACCCATTTTTAATGGGCTAGTTGAGGAAGATGCGGAACTCCACATTAGGGAGTTTCAAAAGCTGATGTTTAATTGTCGCATTCAAGAGGAGGGACATTTAATGATGTTCTTCAACATGACTCTCAAAGGAAGAGCCGCTATATGGTATCATGGTTTAGAAGCGGAACCATATTGAACATTGATGCATTTTATGGAGCTTTTCGAAGGGAGTTTGCCCTTGAAAGGGGTGGGCAATATTGGTTGCGTGTACTCAACGTGACCCGCCAAGATCCACACGAGGATATTCGTGCTTATGCGAAGAAGATAAAAGAGGTCTTCCGTAAGTTGGACACCTCTATTCCTATCCCCGCAGCTGCCCGATTGCAATATTTCCTACATGGGTTGGACTTTAATATCCAATTGCAGTTGAGTAGTGTCCCCTTGGGGGATATAGATACTGCCATTACACGAGCACAAGAGGTGGAATCCCGACTACAAGCAGCCTATGCTTCTAGAGGCAATTCGAACATGGGTTTAGTATTGGGAAACAATATGGCAATAGCCAATGGCAGTAGTGGCCAAGGGATAGCGATGGCTAACCCTAGTGGGAGAGGGAACATGATGCAGAATGTCCCTTTATTACCAGCTCCCCCTAGCATGTCGATGCCGACGGGCAGTCAAATGGCTCCAAATGGTGGAGGCCAGGCGGTCAATTCTAATACCATGCATGTGACTCAACAACCAGTGCCTAATCGAATTGTTAGGCCGATGGAGCGACATGGTAATGACCAAGGCTATGAGTCGAGTTCTTCCAATGTTCTTGGCGAGGTTAAGGACATGATGAAGCATTATACCGACATGATTACGGAGCAGTATCGACAAATAGCTGTTGATGTCAACTTCCTTAAAAAACAACAAAATTTGATAGGAAGTAGATACCCGGAGGAGGGTGCACCGTCGAGGTTTAGTTGCAAATGGTATGGCGGGCAGCACTATCCAAGAAATTGCCCAAATGTTAAGTGCGACATTTGCGGAAAATCTGGCCATTTAGCAGCTACTTGCTGGAGTAAGATCAGTTCTCTCCAGCGTGGTAGTCGGCAACCAGGGCCTGTTAATCATTGTGCCCAAGGAAATGATTCCCAGCCAGAAAATGGGCCTAAACAAATACTTCAACGACTAAAGACTACAGTGGAAGAGCTACCAAGTGGTAGTGGGGTTAGTTTGATTGAGGCTGTACGCGTTAATGATGCTGAAACCTCTAATCTACGAGCTGTCCTTACAAGAGGTAAAAAGGGTAGAGAAGCCGACATGGATAAGCCTGTCGACGGAAACCCTAAACAAGGCGACAAAGGGACGCAAGTTTTGGATCCTGCCCTAGAAGGGGGACCTTTGAAGCCCGTAGAGAGTAAAGCCGATAAGGAAGCACCAAAGAAGAAGGTGAAAGTTAAGAAAGAGGCAATAAAGCCAGTTCAGCGACCTAAAGAGCGGATGATTTGGCGTGAAAAGCGAGCTCTATCAAACTATCATGAATTCGATTTGGCGGGCTCTCTTTGCGAAGTCAAGCCGGATGTGAACCTTTTGCAGCTTATTAAGCTTTCCCCAGGAGTACGCAAGGAATTTAGAAAGATCCTACGTACCGGGTATATCGTAGAACCTTTGGGTATTGCGCGAGTTGGTGATGACTGGTTCGAGCATGCTGAGAAGCATTGCCCAAGGGTTGCAGCCTATGTCGATGGGATATTAGTAGATTATGCTATTGTCGACACGGGATCATCTGTTAACATTATGAGTTCTGAACTGATGGAAAGGTTGGGTCTTGCGATTCAGAAAGATACTTCCACAATTCTCAGAATGGCAGATTACAGTTTGAGACAGCCGGAAGGCTGCATTACTAAGGTCCATGTCACTGTTGCAAATGTAGAATGCCTGTTGGACTTTAGGGTGATTCGTTTTGCAGGGCGGCCAAGTTATCAAGTATTACTTGGACGACCTTGGATCTTGCAAGCGGATTGCCAAGTGGATATACCTGCCGGTCGATTAATATTCGGCAGAGGTGCCCAGCGTGTGGTGGTTGATGCTTACCCTGAGTCCCCGCAGAGTGAGAGAGCTCCTCTATCTTCTACAGAATTGGAGACATTAGAAGATTTATCTGCTAGTGAGACATCATCGAGTGATGAGTCCAAAGAGGGATCCACCACGGAGGACATCTATCAGATCACTTTGAACGAGCCGATAGAGGCCCAAGATCGTATAAGAGATGCAGATGTTATCGAGCTAGACCTTGGTACGCTTGATGAGTCGCGGCCAATCAAACTAGGGTCTATGCTCAGTACAGCAAAAAGGGAGGACTATGTGGCCTTGATCCAAGAATTCCGTGATATCTTTGCCTGGAGTTATGATGAGTTGAGAGGAATTCCCCCTAGCCTTGCTGTTCATACAATTCCGTTGAAAGAGGACAGTCGTCCTGTACGGCAGAAAGTAAGGCGTATGCCTTTCGAATTGAGGGACGGGCTGTTTGAAGAGTTAGAGAAGCTTCGAAAAGCGGGTTTGATTTTTCCTGTGCAACACACGGAATGGTGTTCACCAGTTGTGATCAGAAAGAAGAAGAATAATCAAATCTGTTTATGTGTGGACTTTAGGGAGCTGAATAAGTAGACAGTTAAGGACTACTACCCGTTGCCATTTATTGACCAGATTTTGGATCAATTAGCGGGTAGGGAGATATATTCGTTTATGGATTGCTTTGCAGGATATAACCAAATGGCAATTGCAGAAGAGGACAAGTTGAAAACAACTTTTATCACTGTATTTGGTACTTTTGCGTACCATGTGATGGCCTTTGGTTTATGCAATGCACCTGGTTCGTGGCAACGAACAGCCGATAAGACATTCGGTGACATATCCCTTGAAGAGTTGAGGGTGTTTATTGATGACTTAGGGGCCGCCACCGTGAGAGAAAGGCAGTTGATCATTTTGAGAAAATGCTTTGAGCGCTGTAGACAATTTTGCATCGCCCTAAACCCACGGAAGTGTGCTTTTGGAGTACCTTATGGGCTATTGCTGGGCCATGTGGTCAGTTCGGTAGGAATTGCGACAGACCCCGAGAAGGTCAAAGTTATAGTTGCCATGGGTCCACCACGCACTCCGAAAGAAGTTCATAGCTTTCTGTCTTCGGTTGGTTACTACCGTAGATTCATTAACGCCTTAGCAGAAAGAACGTTGCCACTTACAAATTTATTGTCCTTTAGCTGTTCGTTTGTATGGGGTGACCCTTGCAAGGTAGCATTCGAGGACGTGAAACAAGAGCTAGCAAGAGCGCCCGTTTTAAAAGCACCTAAAAGAGGTGAGGTGTTCTATATATTTTCAGCAGCCACCATGTATAGTATCAGCTGCTGTTTAGCCCAAATTTGGGAAGAGAAGTGGTACCACCCGATTGCTTTTGCTAGTCGAAAGCTGGGGGTATCCGAAATCAATTACACCTACATGGAGAAGCTGTGTCTAGCGATGGTCTTTGGGACCAAGAAATTCAGGCATTACATTCTCTATGAGAAAGTCGTGCTTTATACGAAGGCGGAGGGACTTCGACTATTGATGAATAAGTTACAGCCGCCTGATCGTTTAGCGAAGTGGTTGATCACTTTGCAGGAATTTGATTATGAAATCAAGAGTAAGCCACCAAGGTTGCAAGGCATCGTGGAATGTCTAGTGGACTTTGGGGAGCCGAAAGAATCTGTGGTTGAAGGTAGTGACATGGAGATGATATTTAAAATAGATATGGCATCTATTCCCTCCTGGTATGCTGCAATAACGCATTATTTATCAACGGGAGAGGCGGGATCCGAATTATCTAAGGCTGAGAAAAGGAAAATTAAGCAGCAAGCGTTAAAGTTCGCCTTGATCGCAGGTACATTATATTGGCAAGGGGTTGATGATATCTATCGCCGATGTGTGACGCCTGACGAGGTGCCATTCATTTTGGAAGAGTGCCATGATTCTGCTTGCGGTGGCCATTTTGCTGGACGGCTTATAGCACAAAAGGCTTTAAGAGCAGGTTATTGGTGGCCTGCCATCTTCCAGGATGCGTTTGCGTATGTTAAGTGATGCGATATTTGCCAACGACATGATAGTCGAGAGAATAGGAAACGACCACTCACCCCTATTATGGCGATACTTCCATTTGAGAAGTGGGGAATAGACTTTGTGGGTCCTATTACCCCGTCATCGACTACGCAAAAGCGATACATCATTGTAGCAACTGACTACTTCACAAAGTGGTCAGAAGCACGTGCAACAAGGAAAGACGATGCTAAAGAAACTGCTAGTTTCCTTTTGGAGCAGATAATATGCTGGTTTGGTCCGCCGAAAGAATTAGTGTCGGACCGCGGAACCCATTTCCTGAATAAGGTGATCAAAGGTTTGACAGAGTTGTGGAACATCAAGCATAACAAGACAACCCCATATAATCCGCAAGCCAATGGTCAGGTCGAAAGTACCAACAAGCAGCTTGTGGGCATCCTGTCCAAAACTGTGTCGGAAAAGAAACGGGATTGGGATAAAAAGTTACATGTGGCAGTGTGGGCCTATAATACGACTTTCAAACGAGCCACTGGCCATACCCCGTTCAAGTTAGTATATGGGGAGGAGTGTGTCTTGCCTTTAGAGATTGAGCTGCCGACTATTCGGTTCGCCATCAATCATTCTTTGAGCGATGAAGACGCTCTTTTTGAGCGCTTGACGACACTGGCACATTTAGATGAGCTTAAGTTGCAGAGCTTATTGCACCAAGAAGTGGCGAAGCGCCGAATGAAGAAGCTACACAACCTCAAAGCCAAGAAATACACCTTCAAGAAAGGCCAGCTTGTTCTGTATTATGACGCCCGACGTGAATTATTCCCAGGCAAGCTAGAACCCAAATGGGATGGGCCCTATAAGATCGTTAGAATAGGAAAGAATAAATCCACAGTTTTGTTAGCTGACCTTGAGGGGATAGAATTTAAAAATAAGGTTAATCTTAATAAGATTAAACCTTATTACTTCTGATTGTACTAATGCTATGACTGCCTTGCAGGTCTAGGCAAGATTGATCAAACATCTGCAAGGAAATCGTGATAGAGGTTGATGGGTCGTCTGATCCCTTATTTAGAACACCCATATTTAGAACAGAGGTATCATCAGGGAAAGCTCATTTGGTGGAGCAAAGGATACAAGGTGATTGAGCAAGAAGGCGGGACATTCATTTGGGAAATCAAGGTCTTCTGCCATCACTGCCTACAACTTTTGACGAGCATCCCTGTTGAATTCAATGATGATGGAGGGATGGAGCCTACAGTCCACCCGTTGAATATGCTGAATTTCGATTACCATAATTACGAGTAGAGTTCAGGATGGCAGAATATGTAAACCCTTTATGGACGTACACCTTGTACTTTGATGGGGCGTCCAGGGGTGCATGCAAAAAAGGAAGTGTAGGAGTTGTCATCCGCGACCCCTGACGACGCATTGTCATGAAGTTAGCTGCTTATCTCGGGGCGAATTTTACCAATAATATGGCAGAATACAAAGCCCTGATTATGGGTTTGAATATTGCAAAGAAGGGTGGTATCCGCCAGTTGTTGATAAAAGGGGACTCTCAGTTGGTTTTAAATCAACTCAATGGGACGTACATGGTACGAAACCCCATCCTTTGTATGTACCATCATACTGCCATAGCCCTGCTAGACGAATTCGATAGAGTGTCTTTTCAGCTGATTCCACGGAATTGGAATCAGTTTGCCGATGCATTGGCTAATCTTGCGTATGAAGAGGACCTCTTCTTTAATTGTGGCCCTTGTCCCGATATATCTATTGATGGTGAGACAGGACCTGGTCGTTTGTGGGGTATGCTTTCTGAACATGCCCTCTTTGGCAGACGATGGTTGATTTGGGTGATGCAGAGGGTAAGCGAGACTCATCTACCTTTATTATCGGGGACCCATAGACTGATTCGACGCCATGTGATGCGAACACCTCTTGCGATATACGCAGGAGGGATAGGTCATAATTTAATGCACCTAGTTTAGGGCTATGCGCCTTTGTTCCCCTGGGAATAGTATACTTTGATGTCTATCATGGTTGTTTCCAGGAGGATGTTATGCATAGTATTGTTTTATTTCATTAGGCCACGAGGGCCGATTTAGTTTTGTAGCAAAGTCATGTCTGATTTCATTAGGCCAAGAGGGCCATTTCCCTGTCTAGTGCGGGTGCGTTTAATTGGGTTTTGTTTAGTGTTGTGCTGGACAGGTTTCGCGGGTTGTGGAATGTTGTGGAGCCTGGAGGAGCCTTTGCTGCGATGGAAGCTTCTTGTGGCCATTCCAGGTGATATTTCTCCTTTACGAGTACCTTTCTTTCCTGTTATATGTGTATTTGTACTTGTCGAGGGGACACATTTTTTGTTGGGGACCGACAACCAAGGCATGAAGTCCCAGGTTTAGGCTAAGTATGTTTGAGGGAGGTCGGAGTAGTCATTGCCTCCTGTAAAGACATTGTTCGACATTGAAAGACCTGTTTTAGAAGGAAGTCCTAGTGGCTCTGTTCTGCTAACCTGCTAGGGAGCCGTTCTAGGAGTTCTTGTTAGTAGTGAGGCAGTTAGAGAAGCCTGCTAGAAGATCATAATGCTGATGCCAAGAAATCCTGAATATCCCAAAAGATGAATATAAATGCGAAGGTGTGTAAAAAGGGGTTCTAACCCCTATCAAAGAAAATAAATGAAATGAAAATAGATAAGCAGTTGATCATTGCCTTGCGAAGGCCTGGTAGGTTCCTGGGGACGAGTCAGACCCGGGGCCGATACCTTGTCTTCCTCGGGGTGGCTTCTTGCTGGAAAAATAATATCAAAACAAGGAAGGTTGGAGCGAAAATAAAAGTGAGCGTTAGAAAAGGATTAAGTGTCGCCTTGCGAGGGCTTGGTAGGTTCTTGGGTCCCAAGACAGGTCCTGAGACCGATGCCCTGTTCTCCTTGGGTCACTACGCTCAGCTCCCTCCTTTTTACATGCCCAAGTATGTTCATCCAATCAAAACCCTCAAAGAAGAGATATACTGAAAGAAAATATCCTTTGTTCAGGCTATAGGAGTCCTCGCCTTGTAGGAGCTCCTAGTTGTGTTGTCTTTAGTTGGTCAGTAGTTCAGACTACTACTTAGGGCAACCTCTTTGATAGTTTTTTTTGTTTGGCTGTGTTGGAGCAGCTGGTTAGTGACTCACTTCGGATCTTCTATTAGATGATGCTAGGCCTACTCCTTGTGGATGTTATGCCTTGGTTCTGTCTAGGGGTAGGGGGAGCATTGTGCTGAGTTATATGATGATAATTGTTTTGTATCAGTTTGATGCTTCTTTGGTTGTTTATGTGCAGATATGTTCGTGGGTTCGACGGACTGAGTCGTCCTATCCCGTGGTCGCCAATGAAGGATGGATTTTAGGCCCCGGAACATGCCTAAAAATAGGAGAAAAATATGGAAATGCGGGGGAAAATGCTCAACCACGAAGGCGGCGGCTCGATCTAGGACGATTTTAAGCGCCAAAGTGCTTTAAAGGCGCCCGAGCGACACTTGTTGATTTTTCATAATTTTTCAGACAGTCGTGCGGGTTGACACAAGCTACTGGCCAATGCGGGATGCTAAGCCGAACGCCCAGGATTTTTCAGAGCTCGATTCCGAGTCCGGACGGGGGAAAGGCCACAAACCGGTCAAGATTTGAAAAGGTGGACTTATTTTTGGCCAAAGTGGCATGACCTTTGGGGCCCAAAATTTAATGTCACATGAAAGTTTGGGAGAGGATGGATGCAAAAAATCGTGGAGAAGATCAACGCCAGGATGCGCCGAAAAAAACGCGACCCCCCCCCCCCCCCCCCAATCGATTGCAGGGCTTGCAAAGAAGCCAATGTAATGAACCTCCAGGCCTGGTAAAAGCATCATGCCAATCAAATCGCCGGTCTCCGCTCCCGCAATGGTGGACTGGTTGGAGAGAGAGAAAACCAGTCTTTCTCTCTCCTCTCTCTCTCTCCTCTTAGCCCCCGTTCGTGCTTGAAGGAATAGGATGGAGATGGACGGCCGGATGGATGCCGATTCTTGACGGGATGAAAGAGCAATGCAAAACCATTGTAGATTGCTGATTCCAAGCAGAATTCATGGCTGGAAATCAATCGTGGGACGTGCCAAATTTAATGAAAAAACCCGCAAGACACGGTAATAATTGTTTTTACAAAGAAAATGGTCTTTTGATGCAAATTTGGTTGATAAAAATGTGTTCATATGGATTGAGTTTTGAGTATGTCGTGCTTTGAGTTGGTTTCTAGCTGTTCATCATTTAAAAATCAGGAAAACATGTGTGGGATAGCAGAAAATAGGGAACCGAGACACGAAAAACCATAAAAATGAAGGAAAACAAGGGTTTTGGGCATATAAATGGGGAAAACCGTCGATACACATCAACTAATCTTTCAATTTTGTTGCAAATGAACTAAGGGCCACAGCCCACAAACTGGTTTTCATTTTCAGCAATTTAAAAAATACAAGAAAATGAAGAAAATGGGGGAAAATGGTGAAAAACCCATGAAAAATAGGGAAAAAATACATTTGGGGCTACGAAAAATATAGAAAAATAGGATTTATGTTTGTTGATGTATAGCAAGGCTGGGGCATGAAGTTATGCTTCAGTTCAGCCTTGTTTATATGTTGTAGTGCGTGTTTCCTTCCTTTCTCCACATAAAATGACAAGGAAACCCTAAAAGAAATGAATATAATGATGCACTATCAACGGGGAAGGGTAGAGTTGTGGAAAAAATGGTTAAATGCCGTTGAGCATGAGGAATAATTTTCTGATTTTATATGCATTGCATCTAGGACGGAATAATAATGATAAAAATTAAAACCTAGTAGCACGAAGATCACTTCGGTGCTAGGTGTTGCAGCGAAGCACAAAGCGGTTAGAAAGAAAAGCATGAAAGAGATGTTTTGCACTTGCACGCTGCTGGTTTTTTAAAATGTTTGAGCACTAGGCATCCACCTCTTTGCATGATCATTTAGAGGAAATTGAAAGTATCAGAGTTAGCCCCTGGACATGCATTGCAATTGGTTTATGAGGACATGACCTACGTTGAGGCAGTGAGATACCCATGCTGTAGGCTAGACGTGGGATCCTAAAGGGGAAATCAAGTAAGGACAATGGTACATTCCTGGATACGTTTATTTGGTACCTTGAGCGACGTTTGTGCGAAATGTCTAAATGTGGAGCGACGCATCGAGGGGCCAATCCCCAAGGTGTAGGAGAGTCGCAGAGGGTTGACGGCATTTAGCCGTAGGAGGAACCCCATGTGTATGTGATTCGAGCCTTTTGGCTATGTGAAAGGGACTCCCTCTGAGGAGCAATATTGGGTTAGGATCTGTTGGACTACAACATATTACAAACGCAATGTTTAGGAAGGCAGAGATTTTGATAGACGCTCCTGGCCGCGAGGCCGAGGGGTTGTCTTGCGCATAGTGACGAGGTCCGGCTAGTGCATGAGCCAGTGCCGGCCCGTTTTTAGGTCCATCAGTGCTTGTCTTCTTCAACAACACTCTAGTCTATTCTAAACAGGAAGAAGATCATGAACCCCAACTTCGGATTGTCCTTGAGACAATGAGGCCACATAAGTTGTATGCTAAGATGAAGAAGTGTGCATTCTTCAAACGTCAGATTGAATATCTGGGATTCATAGTATCAGCGGAAGGAATCGCAGTGGACCCAGCCAAGGTCAGAGCTGTGCTAGAATGGCCAATAGGAACATCTGTCAAAGAAATACGCAACTTTCTTGGATTGACAGGATGGTAAAGGGTCTTCATAAAAAACTATGCTTTGATTGCAGCACCTCTGACGGACTTGCTGAAGAAGCAAACATCCATTGCATGGTCAACTCCCAAACAAACCAGCTTTAATAAATTGAAGAAAAGTTTGGTATGAGCACCTATCCTAAAACTTCCAGACCTCAATAAGGAGTTCGAGGTAGTAACTGATGCTAGCACACTTGCCTTAGGATGTGTGCTCATGCAGGAAGGTCATCCTATAGCATACTCTTCAAGGAAGTTGAAGAGTCATGAGAAGAATTATGCTACCCATGATCTGGAATTGTTAGCTGTCATCCATGCTCTAAAGCTTGGGAGACACTACCTGTTGGGTAACAAGTTTACTCTAGTAACTGACCATAAGAGTCTCAAGTGGATCTTTACCCAGAATGAGCTCAACATGAGGCAACGTCGATGGATTGAAGTGCTGGAGGAGTATGACTTTGAAATCAAGTACCGACCAGGAAAAGAGAATGTAGTTGCTGATGCACTCAGTCACAAGGCATTCCTTAATTCCCTAATCTTGCAGAATCCATCAACAGCTAGATCTCTAGCTACAAAAGTATCTATGCCAAACAATCCAATACTTGAGTTAGCTAGAGAGGATGCATGCCATGATCCAGCCTACCAAACGATGCTAAGGGAGATCTCTATCAAGGATCAGAACCAAAAGCTGCATGCTAAGTATCATGAAATCTCTATCAATAGAGGACTGGTCTACTATAGAACGAGGCTGTGTATACCGGCAAGTCAGTCAATTAAGCAGAAGATATTGTGGGAAGCTCATGAATCCCCTTTCTCATGACATCCTGGCTATGCCAAGACTCTCAATGCAGTTAGGAAGAGCTACCATTGGGAGAGGCTTAAAGGTGACATTCTCAAATATGTCACCGTGTATTTGTCTTGTCAACCTATCAAAGCCGAACATGTCAAGATGCCAGGGAAGCTGCAACCGCTTGACATTCCCCAAATGAAATGGGAATTCATCAGTATGGACTTTGTTATTGGCCTATTACAAGTTCAGGGAGGATACAACTCCATCATGGTTGTGATTGACATGCTAACTAAGGTTGCATATCTTATTCTAGTAAAGACAAACTTTAAAGCCTCAAACATTGCAAGATTGTTTATCAAAGAGATATTCAAGCTACATGGGCTACCAAGAAGAATTCTTAGTGATCGTGACTCTCTCTTCACATCACACTTCTGGAGAGCTATCTTCGAAGCCATTGGGAGTGAACTCTATTTTAGCACAGCTTACCATCCCCAAACGGATGGCCAAACAGAGTGAGTCAATCAAATCATCGAGGATATGCTTAGGGCATACTGCTGTCGTGAGCCAAAAAGGTGGATTCAATACCTGCCTTTGGTTGAATTTGCCTACAATGCTTTTTACCAACAAAGCATTCAGATGACCCCTTTCCAAGCATTGTACGGTCATGATTGTTGAAGTTCCCTAAACTTCTCAGATCCAACCTTTAGGGTTGAAGCTTCAAGGCAGATGTTGGAAGAGATGGATGACCAAATAAAGTCAATAAGACAGGACACCCAAGCTGCCAAAGATAGACAGAAGGCATACGCAGATTTGAAGCATCAAGATAGAGTCTTCGAAGAAGGAGACATGGTCTTCATTTGCGTACGCGCTAAGAAGAGTTCCTATCCTTTGGAGATTGCAAGAAGCTAAGTCCAAGGTATTGTGGACCATACAAGATCCTCAAGTGCCAAGGACCTAATGCCTATAGATTGCAACTCCCTGAGAACCTAAAAGTTCATAATGTATTCCACATCAGCCTATTGAAGAAGTATGTACCTAATCCTAACCATGTACTTGATGACCAACAAGTTGTAATGCCTAGTCAAGGAGTCCTTGAACTAAGGCCTGACAGGATCTTAGATGTTAGGGAGAGACAACTGAGATCCAGAACCTTGAGAGAATGCCTCGTCGAGTGGAAAGATTATCCCGAAGAGGATGTCACTTGGATAGATGAAGGCACTCTCAACCATCAATATCCCCAGCTTATCTCGAGATGAGGACATCTCGATTCCTCCAAGGGGGAGAGAATGTAACAACTCTGAAATAAAAATACCCATTTCGCATATCAATTCCCTCTTGGGAAGGGGTCATAGGGATAATATTTTTGAATTGGGTAATTTTTTTTAAAATTATTCCCTCCTTCCCTCAGCGAACTGTCATGCTGGGGGAGACGGAGGGAAGGTAGGATGAGTATGCATCCTTGTTGGATGCTCTTGAGGGGACGTAGCCATGCCAAACACTGCGTAGGGGAGGGAGGATCCCCTTCCCTCTCCCTATAAAAACCATACTCAAGGGAGATGGAGGGGACGGAAAAAATGGTGACGCTGCCCAAAAGGCGTGAAGTCGCCACGCTGCCATAGAAGCCTGAGAAGACGCTGCAAATCAAGGTGCTGTCGAGGAGCAGCTGTACACGTCGCCGAGTCACCAATCGTAGCTGCTGCTGCAGTCTGAACCCCCTGCCCACATCGTCGTCAGCCGAGGGTGGAAGGTGTTGGAGTGATGAGAGGAAGGGAGCGTATGATGCCGATGTTCCATGAAGGGATGCAGTCATGAGGGAGGGAGAGAGTGACGCCAGCAGCAGCTCGAAGTGTAGTCCGTCCTACCACCATCCATCTGCCTACACGCCGCGGAAACGGCCATCTGCCGACTGCCACCCCCCCCATGATGCTCTTCTAGAAGCTTCCAAAGCTTCTAAGGGGGGGCTCTATAAGCCCCTTCCCCCCCCCCCCCCCCCCCCACCCCCCCCAAAAAAAAAGTTTTACATTAAAGGGCCTTCATATGACCCTTAAGCCCGTTCCCACCCTCCTGAAATTCCCTCCTAAGGGCTCCCTTAGGCCCCCTTTCCCCCCCTTATTTGCCATTGAAGGGCCATCACGTGATCCATAAGCCCCCTTTTTCCCCCCCAACATTTGACTTGAAGGGCCTTCATAAGCCTTTATCTTACACCTTTCCCCCTCCATAAATTACCCTTGTAGGCCCTTGATGATGTGGGCGTGGTGAAGACCTTTTCTCCCCAAATTTGATTTGAAGGGTCTGCATGTGCTTTTTTTAAAGCCTTTCCTTTCCCCCACACATGAGATCCCCTCCTAAGGGCTCTTTTTGCCTCTTTTCCCCCCCACACACAATCCCCATATCCAAAGCCCTTAAATCCTTTCTTCTGGTTCTCTCCCAAAGCCCCTATCATCGTTCTTATACCCCTGCCCCTCGGAAATTTTCCACCCAATTCCATGCAAATTCCACCTAATTCCCTTGCCGAGACGGACAATATTGTAACTTTGCGCCCAAGGAGAGAAAGCTGAATTTTAAATGGCTCCTAAGAAAGCCCAAGGCGCAACCGCAGGAGGATCGTCTCCTAACATCCACGTGGACATCTCACCCCAAGTCCAGGTTTCCTTCCTAATTTTTTTATTTTTACATTGTTATGATTTTATGTGCGTGGATGATTTTTTGGAGATAGGATGCATTTTCCATCTTAAATAATTTTGGTTAATTTAAAAGAATTAGCTTACGACGGACAAGTTTGGTCATTAGTAATTTCAATAAAACAAACAATAATAAAGTGAGCAGAAAATTGATATGCATTTCTAGCAAGTAGTTTTTGTGCATTTCAATGAACTGAACTTAAATTAATGTCCATATTTACAAAATGGAATTAAGATAGTGCACTCCGTTTAGGCATGGAAGTATAGATTGCATGCCGCATTATTAGGACAGATCTTCTTCGCAATAAGTCATTATGGAAAGTGCTAAGAATCCATAGGAAAGTGCAAGGCATGAAATGATTCTTATGTTGAATAACTCTAGTCAATTGGTATAAATATCATTTTTCAACTGCATAATTATTAGAAAAGGCTACATGTTTTAGCATGAATCTTGTTCGTAAGTTATAGGATGATTGATCGGAATTAGGCTATAACCTAATCTATGCTTGATCTTAAACCGAAAAGTTAGGATTTGAAAATTCAACTTACGCGTAGACAATAAGTCAGGTGGTTATGGAAATAATAGTGTAATTATCTTCAAGAATAGATAGGTTAAAATTGGCATAAACCTAAATACCTAAAAAATGTGGAGTACTCATTTAAAAAAGGTTAATTCAATACGACGTATCCCAAGGAATTGATGAGGGTTAGCACAGTGGAGACATTTACCTAGTCGCACGCATTGCCAAAAACTGAAACTCCTAAACCCTAAATACTTGCCCACATTCACGGAATGTAGGGACAGTTGGACCTACTTGTGAGAAGTGATCTAGGGTTTTCCTAAGAATCTCTCGCTAAAATGATGAAACTCGAAACCATAGGACTGACAAGTCGGCCTAATGCCATCAAGAACAGACTATTTCGTGACTCCATTCGATGGGTAAATAGTCCCATAGTTGATGTGACACTTGTACAACAAGTGGTAGAGTCATATGATCTTGTGATTTGATCACATGGGAATGGCCAATTCCTCGGAATGAGATTGGCAGATTCTTACGCAAGTTATCTTGCAAGAGGATGAATAATCATCATAATATAGTATCTTTCTTGAGTAAAGATAATTGCTAATTAGAAGCAAAAGACCAGCCGATAAATTGGAATAACATATGAACTTAAGGTATTGACCAAGTCGGGTTAATAGGGTACGGACCTAACCCAGGATATAGGGGAACTTGCCAACTCGCAAGTAATCCCGGATTGAGTGCTGGATGCATTCAGACAGAAGGATTTGCTCCTTAGCAATTGGCCGACAGTAATGACCAATGGAAATATTTGTGCTTGTTACAGATTTAAGAGCACTGTTTTGCTTTGTTTGATCAAAGAATTAAAGGATAAATGGATATCTAATGCTTCAGGTTGAAGGCCTGAAGGGAGAGGCAGCTTCAATTACCCTCGACTGCCTGCCCGCCCTAACCAAGGGGGTAGTTTAACCGCGCCGGGAAGGTGGACCGAACCCGCCGCGAGAGGTCTCTCCGTTGAGCGCTACTTGGAGCATGAGGACGCTTGGGTGCTAGGGGGGGCTCTGGCCGTAAGTCCCTCACCTTCTGAGCCCTGCACAAGAGGCTAACCTGACTCGGGTTTGGATCTCGAGGACCGCATACTAGTCTACCGGCGGAATCTTGGATCAATAATCCCTGTGGATTGCTGGATAGCCGTCGAGCAGATTGTGGATAAGCCTACGGGCTGGACTTTATGTATTTCAAAGATAAATGTGATAACCTGTTAAAAAGGAATTTGTTTGACATTGCTTTTCTATGTCAAGTGCTATGTTTACGTGAAGGAACGAGTGCCTAACGGGCTAATTAAGGAAGTTGATTGATACATGTCTGACTAAATGTGCTAGGTAATTAAATAACTAAAACAACTGAGGAAAGTGCGGTGGATGTGGCCATAGGTCCGTCCTACGGATAGGTGGTCCCGATCAACCGGGAACTTTTCTCAAATCACGATGGATAGTTAGAAGATCGTCAAAGAATGCGAACAACAAAAGCGTTGACCTAGAGTTATAATTGATCTCGATTTACGTTGTTTTAGGGGAATGGAATGGGACTATGCCTTATGGCAGAGAGGTTGAGCTTCGCATCGCTCTCATTTCCCATTCTCCTTGAACCAAGTGCAGCGTGAATAAGCTTCGAACCTGGCATTTCTGCGTAAAGTAGTTCGCTTGGGTTCGACGCTAGTTGCCATTAGGAAATGACCAATAGGAAAAATCGTAATTCAGGTCGGTCCTAAGTAGAAACGGTCGGAATACTTCCGCTACGTGGCAGACGCGGAGAGTCCTAGATCGCAAACCCCGTAGCATTCCATGGGAGTGTCGGGCAGAGCCTTCTAGATATCCTTTCCGATGGACTACTAAGACGTGTCCTGAAGATAACAGGTGGACACGTTACACACACTCTCTCTCTCTTGTTCTTCTTTCCGCCCTCGCCCTCTACTTTGCATCTCTCTCTCTCTCTCTCTCTCTCTCCCCCCTTTTCTTTTCTCCCCCCTCTACTTGCTTTTCCACTGTCTCTGTATGCCCTTTTTGTCTCCCCCCTCCCCCTCTCTTTTGCTTCTCTCTCTCTCTCTTCTTTTTCCCTTTTCTTCTTCTTCTTCTTCTTCTTCTTCTTCTTCTCTCTCTCTCTCTCTCTCTTTTCATTTTATTTAGATTTTTTATTTTCTCTCTTTTAAATGTTATCATTCTTCTCTCTATAATCCTCTCTTTATATGTTCATGTTCTCTCTTCTTCTTCTTCTCTCACTCTCCATCCTTTTCTTCTCTTGCGCCAGTTTTCTCCTCTCTCTCTCTTCTTTTTCTTCTCTCCTCTCTTTTTTTTCTCTCTTCCTTTTTTGTTCTTTCTCTCTCTCTCTCTCTCTCTTAAATTTTATATTTTCTCTCTTTAGAATTATCTCTCTCTCTTTCTCTCTCTCTCTCTCTCTCTCTCTCTCTCTCTCTCCTTTCTTTTCCTCTCTCTTTCTCTCTTTCATGTTTCTTTCTCTAACTCCCTTTTCTCCCTCTATATTTTTTCTCTATTGATTTTTCTCTTTTCTCTCTTTTCTCCTATCTCCCCCTATTTTCTTTCTCTCTCCAATTATATCCTCTCTATCTCTCGCTCGCTTTCTCTCTTCTTTTCTTCTCTCCCCACTTCTCTTCTCTCTCTCTCTCTCTCCTCTTTTCTTCTTTTTTCTCTTCTTCTTCTTCTTCTTCTTCTCTCTCTCTTCATTCTCTCTTTAAATTTTCTTTTCTCTCTCTTAAATTTTATCCTTCCTCTGTATCATTCTCTCTCTATGCTCATATTCTCTCTCTTTGCTCATATTCTCTCTCTTCTTCTTCTTCCTCTTCTTCTCTCTTTCCTTTTCTTCTCTCCCCACTTTTCTTTTTTGTCTCTTTTTAATGTTATCTTTGCTCTCTCTATAATTCTCTATGTCTATTCTCCCTTGTCTCTCTCTTGTTATTTTATTTTCTTCTTCTCTCTCCCTCTTTTTCCCTCTCTCAAATTTTTTCTCTTTCCTCTTTCCCCCTCTCTATATGTTCAGATTCTCTCTTCTTCTTCTTCTTCTTCTTCTTCTTCTTCTTCTTCTCCCCCCCCTCTCTCTCTCTCTCTCTCTCTCCTTTTCTTCTCCCCCTACTTTTCTTTTCTATCTCTCTCTGTTTCAAAATTTATATTTCCTCTCTCTATTCTCCCCTCGCCTGTCTCTCATCTTTTTCGCTTTCTTCTTCTTCTCTCTCCCTCTTCCTCCCTCTCTCAAAAAAGGTTTAAATTTTAAAAAAAGACATTTCTCTTTTCTCCTTTCCCCCTTCTCTCCCTCTTTTCCTCTCTCTCTCTATGTTCATATTCTCTCTCTTCTTCTTCTTCTTCTTCTTCTTCTGCTTCTCTCTCTCTCTTCTTTTCTTCTCCCCCTAGATTTCTTTTCTATCTCTCTCTCTATAATTCTCTCTCTGTACTCCCCCTGCCTCTCTGCCGTCTTTTTCGTATTCTTCTTCTTCTTCTCTCTCCATCTTTGTCCCTCTCTCAAAAAAGGTTTAAATTTTAAAAAAAGACTTTTGTATTTCCTCTTTTTCTCTTTTATTTTTCTTCTTCTTCTTCCTTTTCTCTCTCTCTCTCTCTCTACCCCTTTTCTTCTCTCCACTCTCTCTTCTGTTTTCCCTCTCTCCCTATCCTCTTTTTTCCTTTTCTTCTTCTTCTTCTTCTTCTTCTTCTGTCTCTCTTTTTATTCACTCTTTAAATTTTTTATTTTCTCTCTTTTGAAATTTTTTCCTCTCTCTATAATTCTATCTCTCTCTATTCATATTCTCTTTCTAGTTCTTCTTCTTCTTCTTCTTCTCTCTTTCTCTCTCTCTTTGTCAATCTATCTCTCTTAAATTTTCCTTTTTCTGTCTATAATTCTGTCTCTATTCTCCCCCTCTTACTATTTCTCTCTCTTCTTTTTCTTCTTCTTCTCTCTCTTCTCTTTTTTTCCTTTTTTCTTCTTTCTCTCTCTTTCTCTCTCTCTCTCTCTTAAATTTTATCTTTCTCCCTCTAGAATTCTCTCTCTCTCTTTCTCTATCTCTCTCTCCTTATTTGTCTTTTTCTCTCTCTTTTTCTCTTTCTCGTTTCTTTCTCTTGCAATCTTTTCCCCCTCTACTTTTTCCTCTCTTGATTTTTCTCTTTTCTCTCTTTCCCCCTCTCTCCCTCTATTTCCTTTCTCTCTCAAATTTAATCCTCTCTATCTCTCACTCCCTCACTCTCTTCTTTTCTTCTCTCCTCCCTCTCTGCCCACTTCTATTCTCTCTCTCTCTCTCTCTCTCTCTTTCCTCTTTTTTTCCTTTTCTCTTCTTCTTCTTCTTCTTCTCTCTCTCTCTCTCTCTCTCTCTCTCTCTTTCCTCTTTTTTTCCTTTTCTCTTCTTCTTCTTCTTCTTCTTCTTCTTCCTCTCTCTCTCTCTCTCTCTCTCTCTCTCTTCATTCTCTCTTTAAAATTTCTTTTCTCTCTCTTAAATTTTATCTTTCCTCTCTCTATCATTCTCTCTCTCTGTTCGTATTCTCTCTCTTCTTCTTCTTCTCTCTCTTCTTTTCTTCTCTCCCAGCTTCTCTCTCTCTCTCTCTCTCTTTCTCAAATGTTATATTTTCTCTCTATACTTTTCTCTTTGTTCTCCCCTTCTTATTGTCTCTCTTTTATTATTATTATTATTCTTCTTCTTCTTCTCTCTCTCTCTCTTTCTCCTTTTCTTTTCTCTCCCCTCTCCTTGCTTTTCCACTGTCTCTCCCCCCCTTTTCTTCTCGCGCCTCCCTCTCTCTTTTGCTTCTCTCTCTCTCCTCTTCTTCTTCTTCTTCTTCTTCTCTCTCTCGCTCTCTCTCTTCATTCTCTTTAGATTTTTTATTTTCTCTCTTTTAAATGTTATAATTCTTCTCTCTATAATTCTCTCTCTATGTGTTCATGTTCTCTCTTCTTCTTCTTCTTCTTCTTCTTCTTCTTCTCCATCATTTTCTTCTATCGCTACTTTTCTCCTCTCTGTCTCTCTCTCTCTCTCTCTTCTTCCCCTTCTCTACTCTCTTTTTCTTCTCTCCCCCTTTTTTTGTTCTTTCTCTCTCTCTTAAATTATATATTTTCTCTCTCTAGAATTCTCTCTCTCTTTCTCTATCTATATATATATATATATCTCTCTCTCTCTGTCCTTATTTTCCTTTTTCGCTCTCTTTCTCTCTTTCATGTTTCTTTCTCTAGCTCCCTTTTCTCCCTCTATATTTTTTCTCTATTGATTTTTCTATTTCCTCTCTTTTCCCCTATCTCTCCCTATTTCCTTTCTCTCTCAAATTATATCCTCTCTATCTCTCTCTCACACACTCTCTCTTCTTTTCTTCTCTCCCTACTTCTCTTCTTTCTCTCTCTCTCTCCTCTTTTTTTATTTTTTTTTCTTCTTCTTATTTTCTCTCTCTTCATTTTCTCTTTAAATCTTATTTTCTCTCTCTCTCTCTCTCAATTTTTATCTTTCCTCTCTAGAATTCTCTCTCTTTGTGTTCATATTCTCTCTTCTTCTTCTTCTTCTTCTCTCCCCACTTTTCTTTTTTGTCTCTTTTTAATATTATCTTTCCTCTCTCTATTATTCTCTCTGTCAGTTCTCCCTTATCTCTCTCTTGTCTTTCTTCTTCTTCATCTTCTCTCTCCCTCTTTTTCCCTCTCTCAAATTTTTTCAAAAAAAATACTTTTCTCTTTCCTCTTTCCCCCTCTCTCTATATGTTCATATTCTTTCACTTCTTCTTTTTCTTCTCTCTCTCTCTCTTCTTTTCTTCTCCCTCTGCTTTCCTTTTCTGTCTCTCTCTATTTCAAATTTTATATTTCCTCTCTATTCTCCCCCCGCCTGTCCCTCATGTTTTTCATTTTCTTCTTCTTCTCTCTCCCTTTTCCTCCCTCTCTCAAAAAGGTTTAAATTCAAAAAAGACTTCTCTCTTTCCTCTTTTCCCCCTCTCTCCCTCTTTTTCTCTCTCTCTCTCTCTCTATGTTCATATTCTCTGTCTTTTTCTTCTTCTTCTTCTCTCTCTCTCTTCTTTTCTTCTCCCCCTACTTTTCTTTTCTCTCTCTCTTTCAAATTTTATATTTCCTCTCTCTATAATTCTCTCTCTGTTCTCCCCCTGCCTCTCTCTCGTCTTTTTCGTATTCTTCTTCTTCTTCTCTCTCTCTCTCTCTTCCCCCTCTCTCAAAAAAGGTTTAAATTTAAAAAAATAACTTCTCTTTTCTCTTTTCCCCCTCTCTCTCCCTCTTTTCCTCTTTCTTCTTCTTCTTCTTCTTCTTCTCTCTCTCTCTCTCTCTCTCTCTCTCTCTCCTTTTCTTCTCTCCACTCTCTTTTCTATTTTCCCTCTCTCCCTCTTCTATTTTTTCATTTTCTTCTTCTTCTTCTTCTATCTCTCTTTTTATTCGCTCTTTAAATTTTTTTATTTTCTCTCACTTGAAATTTATTTCTCCTCTCTCTATAATTCTATCTCTCTCTATTCATATTCTCTCTCTAGTTCTTCCTCTTCTTCTTCTTCTTCTTCTTCTCTCGCTCTCTCTCTCTCTTCTTACTTCTCTCTTTCTCTGTCTCTATCTATCTCTCTTAAATTTTCCACTTTCTCTCTATAATTCTATCTCTATTCTCCCCCTCTTACTCTTTCTCTCTCTTCTTTTTCTTCTTCTTCTTCTCTCTCTTCCTTCACCGCCTCTCTCAAAAAAGTTTTAAATTAAAAAAGTACTTTTCTTTTCCTCTTTTCCCCCCTATCTCTTGCCATTTTCTTTTGTCTTCTTCTTCTTCTTCTTCTTCTTCTTCTTCTCTCACTGTAATGAAGGCACTTGAGAGGAGAGAGAAAGAGGAGAGAGAAGAGTGTAAGAAAGAGAGAAGAAGAGTGCATAGAGGAGAGAAAGTCTAAATGAGAGAGAGAGAGAGAGAGAGAGAGAGAGAGAGAGAGAGAGAGAGAGAGAGAGAGAGAGAGAGAGAGAGAGAGAGAGAAGGATACTAGAAATGAAGAGAGAAAGATAGGGAAGAAGACGAGAGATGGTTGGAAGCCATGAAAGGATAGGAGAGAGCTAGGGAGAGAAGAAGGAGAAAGTTGTATTATTGTGTAAGAATATGATAATATCCTATACATATGAACTTTGCCCTTTTATATACCCTTAATTCAGCTCTTTACATTCCATCCCTACTCAAATGTTCTTGTCTTCAAAAATAAAAATGGAATAGATTACAAATTACTAAGTGATGGAAAGGGATAGAGTACTTTGCATGGACTGAAAATAAATTGGTCTAGTCTTTAATAATTCATGAAATAAGCACAACTAAATGAGTAAAAATCAAGTACAAAGTATTAACATCCATTTGGAAATATTAAAATGAAATCTAGGATCAAAATGTTGTCATTAAGAGCTTCTCCCAGATGAAGACTCTGTATTGTCCACTGCAAACCTTGTTGTACTAAATATGTAATAACTTTGGATAGGCTGATCTGAATCAAACATGCTATAGCTCCAAATAGAGCTCTCTTTAAGTACTTGCCGTCTATATAAGTCATGCATCTATGACATTAATTCAGCATTAAATATGGCCCAGAACAAAGATCTGTTTTGCAATGGAAAAAAGTGCACTAGTTAGCATGATATTGTCTCAAAATTCTTGAAGGTAAGGACATCATTCCCAAAGTAATGCTGGTCTACACAAAGAGTTAAGTTCAGCCCTTAGCCCCCAGGTCAAAAGGAAAGGTGACATTCCTTCCATGCATTAAAATCATGACCATAAAATCATAAATATCATGACTCCATGAAATAATATGCATGTATTTGTGAATCCAAAAAAGCATAAGCAAATGAGTCAAATAGAAGCCAATGGTCATGGTCTTTCTCATCAGAAGTTTCATAGGTTGCGACTTTAAATCCTTTATCTTCCGCTTGATTAATATCGAAATTTTCTTCAGCACAACTGTCTTCATCCTTTTCATCTTTAAGGACCACAAATATCTTGCATTCTTTGCTCTTCATGTGTTTGTGATTAAAATTCATGGGTTCATCACATCTATAACATAACTCTTGAGCATGCAATCCACTGATATAATCACTGGTTAATCAAGATTTATGCGTTTTAGACACAATGTTGCCCACATCATTACTATATAGATCAACAATAGAATAATCATATGGTTTTCTATGGAACTCATGAGAAGCATATGGCTAAGAAGGAAATGAATGTTGCTTGACATAGTCATATTGTTGCCCATATAGATAATGGTGTCTATAAGAGAGCGATTGGCTGTACTCATTGCTATACATATTTATAGCAATGATTACAATAAGTCTTGTTAAGCTATTGCATCAGCCATAACAATTGGTACAACCAACATATGACTGTCATGTGCATGCACTAAACCCTGTTGCAAAACAACATTACCATAAAAATTGATGAGAGCTTCCAAGATGCGTGACTGTACCTACTACTGATCCATATGAGATGTCAAGCATTTGGCAAGTGCTCATTCTATTTGGATGGCATGTATCACTTTATCTACCATCATGGTTGCATCAAAATCCATAAGTGTGTGTGCCAATACATCAATCATGTCAACCATGTGAGCAGCTAGCGCTTCAGTTGCCATCATGGTTGCATCAAAATCCATAAGTGCATGTGCTAATACATCAATCATGTCAACCATGTGATCAACTCACTTGCTGAGTTCCATTGCTCTTATGATGCTCATAATATTTTCCTGTGGCACATAATAGGAGCAAAACCATTTGAGTAATGCTCTTGCTGAAGCATCTCATGTTTCCAATTTGAGCCTTCATTGTATTGCTGATGTGTCCACTCATAGCTTGCAAGATTTAGAAGAACAATATGCTTTTTGCTACCAAATTTTGACTCAATGTAGCCTAGATTTATGTCAAAATGTCTTAGTTGATTGACAACACATGAAAACACCTGAAATGACCTACTCATATCGTAACAAAATCAAACTCAAGTCCCCAATCTCACTATTGTAAATCCAAGAAATTTTGTTGCTCTACAAAAAGATTATAGATATGGATCATGAGAATTTTGCAGGGTGTTGGTGACATCCTTGATAAGGTTGTTGAAGCAATGCTTTAAACAATAAATGCCGCTCCTTGCTTGTGATAGAAATGAGCTCTTGGTAGCTAACAACACTTCAACAAGATATTTTGGCACACAATTGGCTTGTCCACTTCAATATCCGATCATCTTATGCAAAATCCACAAAAAGCTTGGACAAGTTTATTGAAATCTAATTTCATAAGATCTAGTTCACTGCTAATACTCTCAAACATTGCTATGTGTTTTTCCCCACCAAAAGTTCATTGTTGATACCCTTGAGTGCACTATAGACTGATTCAGCTTGTTCAGCACTATCTTAACTTTAGACTTAGTGTTAGAAGTTATTTGTACATTCCAATGTTGAGAAGTCTTTAATGCACTTGAGTGCTTAAATACCATTCTTGACTAGTAAATGCATCTTTGCTACTATTGAAGTATTAGCTCTACTATCATATCTGCGATATAGCTTGAGCATGTAGAATATTATCATAGTTATATTATAACTATATTATAATCTGAATAGGTAAAATACTACATAATGGTCTACCGATGGATCAACTGGAGAAGGCCCTCAAAAACATTGCTACCTCATCCATGTAGAATAAATAAGAGATTAGAAGAATCTTCTCTACATCTGAGTGATTAGTACCCATTCTGGGATACTCTCTTAGATGCTGATCTAGAATTTGATGTGCTTGGCTGGCAATATATGTCTTGTAGCTTACCTGATGGACATGTAGATCTTGATTGGGAGGTGGTCCTTCTACACACCCCTTCACCTATTGAATAGCCATCTGCATCACCATCTCCCAATTATTACAACTTGTTCAGTCAGGCACCAATTCTCTTGTGCTACTACATAAGGACCAATAGGATAGGCTACTAGATGGCAATGGTGATGTTCTTTGGACTAGTACAAGTGGTTCTGGTAATCAAGCTTTCCAAACCCCTTCAACAAATAGAATGGTGTCAAGTAGGTGTCCACTTTCCCTATGATCACGAGCTTGATCAGATAGACAATCCCATATCACATGTGAGATCAGACCTTCTCTCTCAAATATTGCTGATCACTCTTTGCAAAGTGGTACAAACTAACCTATTCACAATGGGGCCAAAAAAAAAAGTGCATCACATTAGACTTTCATGTTTAACAACATGTCTTATGAAAACAAAGCCCTCTACAATACCATTAGTCACTCTAAACTTCTCTTTGTTGCAATATTTGTGAAAGATTTTGGCAATTAAGCTTTAGCTAGATGCTTGTGCTCCATTCACATTCACAATACTTCTTCATTGAGATCTCTTGCAAGTTACAACATCACTTGTGCCTTACAAAGGCATAAGTCTCACAAAAATCACCCCATTTGTTGAACACCAAGAGGAGCAGCCTCCTGATTTTCCTAGCCTAGAAAGTTCTAGAACAAAAAAAATGGCATAACTCCCAGACATTGGTTAAGCTTCTACAATCCTAGTTAGTAAGGTCATAACCAAGTGAATTGGTTCAGAAGATTGGGTCCTTAATACAGAGAACTTGCTAAATTAAGATAGTTTCCAGACAATAAATATTTTCATAAGGAGTGGAGGCATGCTAACAGGTGGTGTGAAGGAAGGAGAAAATGTAAAATCTGATGCTTCTATATCCTCCCTCTACTGCGCATAATTCTCTAAAACATTTCCTCATGCATAACATGCTTAGATTTTCCTAATGCCAGCAATGCTTGCAAGCACAATTCATGATGTGCCCCCAATATCTTGATGAATTTCACACTATCCACAATTCATGATCTGTCCACAATCTTTTGATGAGTTTCAAACTTGAGAACAATGAGAAATGCATAGAAGTGCAAAGGCCTTTTTAGAAAAAATTAAGCACGGAATGAATCAATTCTTCTCTTGATGAGTCCCTAGAAGTACATGGGCAAAATGTTGTATCACATGACCACGAATCCTCAGAGAATGCAAAGGTATCTATAGAGCATTAGAAGGTGTAGAAGATAATTTAGGGGCACAACAAGTAATCGTCTCCCTTGCCCAAAGTCATGCCCACTCATATTGGATTGAGTGTAGAAACCATCTCTCATAGCATTGCTACACCATCCTTGCCACTACTAGCACAGAGCAAACCATCGGGAGAAACAATAACATTGTTGACATAACTAGTGTCTCCTAGGAGATTTGAGCATAACCTGCAGTTAGTAAGGTTCTAGACCTTCAAAGTCCTGTGAATGCAAAATATTTCCAGAAATCTGAAGCCCTGGTCATGCGATGCCTAGTGTAGCTTGCAGTTGACACTATTGACATAACCAGTGTGTCCTAGGAGATTTGAGCACAACTTGCAATTGGTAAGGTTCCGCACCTTCACAGTCTTGTGAATGCAAAATATTTCCAAAAATTTGAAGCCCTAGTCATGTGATGCCTAGTGTACCTTGCAGTTGGTAAGGTTCCACACCTTCACAATCTTGTGAATGCAAAATATTTTCAGAAATTTGAAGCCCTGGGTCATGCAATGTCTAGGCCAAGTATAGCTGGATGCTTATAGCCTATCAAATATCATTCTTCTAGGAGTTGTAGCTACATACCTAGGCTGAATTCCACGATTTAGAATATATGTGGTGGAATTCAGATTTATCAAGGCATTGATCCTATTAGCACATAGAAAACCATTGGGAGAGATAGTAACATTGTAACCAATGTGTCCCAGGAGATTTGAGTGCAGCCTACAATCGGTAAAGTTCCACACCTTCACAATCCTATGAATGTAGAATATTTCTAGAAATCTGAAGCCTTAGTCATGAGATGCCTACTATAGCTTACAGTTGGTAAGGTTCCACACCTTCATAGTCCTATGAATGTAGAATATTTCCAAAAATATGAAGCCTTGGTCATGCAATGCCCAGGCCAAGTACGACTGAATGCTTATAGTCTATCAGATATCATTATTGTGGGGGTTGTAGCTACATCCCTAGGATGAATTCCATAGTTCAAAATATATGTGGTGGAAGATAGATTTATCAAGGCATTGATCCCTTGGAAGTTGTAGTTCAAGGTATCGCCATGGAAGGAGCTATCGCATTTGGCCTAGTAGATCCTCTAGGAAGGCTAGACCTACTAACAATTCAAGCCATAATGCACAGTCTTGGGATTAGGGTTGCTAGAGATGAATTTCTCAGCCTTCTGAGACATCAAATTATCTAAGTGTAGCCTTCAAGCATTATAGAGTAGAATAGTGCCTTTTGGTAGCTCAAGGACCAAGCCTTTTCAAAGAAATGACCAGGCCTTTAGTCTTCACTAAAGCTTACAACCCTACTTTACTAAGTACCTTCAAATTGCATGAAAATGATGACTTGCTATTTTGTCCATCCACCACCATATTTTTCCCTTCCATCTTAAAAGATCTCTAGATTTGTCTATTTCCAACTTTAGGTGTCCTGCAACTTACTACTAATCACAATCCATGTCTTGTACCTATAGTACTTGTTTGAAATAGGATTTTTTAATGATGAAAATTGAGACTGAATATGAAGAAAAAGAGGAGAAAATAGATAAAAGACAAATGATCTAATATCATTTTTCATAAAAAGGGACTTGAGAGGAGAGAGAAAGAGAAGAGAGAAGATGGGAGAAAAGTGTAGAGGAGAGAGAAAGTCTAGATGTGGAGAAAGAAAGACTAGAAATGGAGAGAAAAAGATAGGGAAGAAGAAGAAAGATTGCTGGAAGCCATGAAAGGACATGAGAAAGCTAGAGAGAGAAGAAGGACAAAGTTGTATTATCGTGTAAAAATATGATATCCTGTACATATGACCTTTGCCCTTCTATATACCCCGAATTCAACTCTTTACACTCGCTCTCTCTCTTCCTTCTCTCTCCCTCTCCTCTTTTTTTTCTTTTTCTTCTCTCTCTCTTCATTCTCTCTTTAATCTTTTTTCTTTTGTGTCTCTCTCCTTTAACTTTTTCTTTACTCTCTCCATGAATTCTCTCTCTCTATACATATTCTCTCTTCTCCTTCTTCTTCTCCTCTCTCTTTTCTTTTCTTCTCTCCCCACTTTTCTTCTCGCTCTCTTAAATTTGATATATTCTCTCTCATAATTCTCTCTCGGCTCTCCACCTCTATATTTCTTCTTCTTCTTCTTCTTCTTCTTCTTCTTTTCTCTCCCTTTCTCCCTCTCTAAAAAAATGTTTAAATTGAAAAAATACTTTTTTCTTTTCTCTTTTCTCCCCTCTCTCCCCGTCTTTTCCTTTTTCTTCTTATTTTTCTTCTCTCTCTCTCTCCCCTTTTCTTCTCCCCCCTCTTCCTGCTTTTCCTCTCTCTCCCCCCTCTCTCCTCTCTTTTCCTTCTTTGTCCCTTTCCTCTTTTTTCCCTTTTTCTTCTTTTTCTCTCTCTCTTCATCATCTCCTTAAAATTTTAATTTTCTCTCTTTTAAATAACTATCACTGAGGTAGTCCAGGAGAGGTGGTGACAATTTTTGGAGCCCAACCCTCTTTCCCCTCCCCTCCCCCTCAATGGGGGTTCAAGGGCATCACCCCTGAAGTCAAATTTCGTTAAAATTGAACAAAGATATTTTGATATAATTTTTTGACACTATATTAGATTTATTTTTTAAAACTTTTTCATTCTACTTTCTTGGTTTTTTAATCATCAAATTCGAAAAGTGGCGTATGTAGTATTTTTTTCGATCAAATTGATGTAGTGCATCAGTTTGTATCACTAAGACAAGGTTTTTGGAAAAGCCTCCAAACTCACAAATTTTTTTAAGTGAGTTGATACAGTGCATCAACTTGTTGAAGCTTGCTTGGAAACTTGACAAATTGGGAATCATAAGCGAGGACTAAGTCGCCTTCCTTGAACTCTTTCTGCTTGGTGACGTTGTCATGATAGACCTTTCTGTGAGCTTGTGTGGCCCCCATGCACTATAGGGCCATCCTGCGGATCTCATCAAAACACTCGAAGTGTAAGAGATGGCATTGCAGGGACTTGGAGTCTCCAAACCGTTCATTGATGGCCATGCATAGAGAGGGTAGCTTGACTTCAACAAGAAAGACGGCCATGTGATCCCTCTTAAAAGTTTTATCCTCAAACCTTAGTTACCTAATATCTATATACAAAAGATAAATAGAATCTTTTAAAAAAACCTCATTTATTATTTTCAAATCAAATTTAGACTCATTAAGCTAAAATATCAAAGAAAAAAAGGTAGGTAACTTATATGTCTTTTTTGTTATCAAGTCTTGAATGTGGTTATAAATCTTGAGTATCATTGCATGGATATTTATATTCAAATTCATAGATATCTTTATAAGAGTAGATTCTTTAAATTAGAGTCTGTGCTAAAAAATATCCACAAAGAGTCTACTCAATTGTTGGACATCATCTTCATAAAGTCTTCAAGAGAGGTGGTGACAATTTTTGGAGCCCAACCCTCTTTTCCCTCCCCCCTGTTGGGGGTTCAACGGTAGGAGTGCAGTCAAATTTCATTAAAATTGCACGAATGTATTTTGATATAATTTTTTAAAACTAGATTAGATTTATTTTTTAAAAAATTTTCATTCTACTTTATTGGTTTTTTAATCACCAAATTCAAAAAGTGGCATATCTCGTATTTTTTTCAATCAACTTGATGTAGTGCATCAAGTTTGCATTACTAAGACAAGGTTTTTGGAAAAGCCTCCAAACTCACAATTATTTTTAAGTGAGTTGATACAATGCATCAACGTTGTTGAAGATTGCCTGGAAACTTGCCAAATTTGGAATCATAAGTGAGGACTAAGTCCCCTTCCTTTAACTCTTTTTGCTTGGTGAAGTTATGATAGACCTTTCTGCAAGCTTGTGTGGCTTCCATGCACTGTAAGGCCATCCTGCGGATCTAATCAAAACACTCCAAGTGTAAGTCTAGATGGCATTGCAGGGACTTGGCATCTCCAAACCGTTCATTGATGGCCACGCGTAGAGAGGGTAGCTTGAGTTCAACAAGAAAGATGGGCATGTGATCCCTCTTCAAAAGTTTTATACTCAAACCTTAGTTACCTAGTATCTATATACAAAAGATAAATAGAATCTTTGTTTTTAAACCTCATTTATTATTATCAAATAAAATTTAGTCTCATTAAGCTAAAATATCAAAGAAGAAAAGGTAATAAACTTATATGTCTTTTTTGTTATCAAGTCTTGAATGTGGTTGTAAATCTTGAGTATCATTGCATGGATATTTATATTCAAATTCATAGATATCTTTATAAGAGTAGATTCTTTAAATTAGAGTCTGTGCTAAAGAATATCCACAAAGAGTCTACTCAATTGTTGGACATCATCTTCATAAAGTCTTCAAGAGAGGTGGTGAAAAATTTTGGAGCCCAACCCTCTTTCCCCTCCTCCCCCGGTGGGGGTTCAACGGTAGGAGTGCAGTCAAATTTCATTAAAATTGCACGAATGTATTTTGATATAATTTTTTAAAAATAGATTAGATTTATTTTTTAACACCTTTTTATTCTACTTTCTTGGTTTTTTAATCACCAAATTTGAAAAGTGGCATATCTAGTATTTTTTTCGATCAACTTGATGTAGTGCATCAAGTTTGCATTACTAAGACAAGGTTTTTGGAAAAGCCTCCAAACTCACAATTATTTTTAAGTGAGTTGATACAATGCATCAATGTTGTTGAAGCTTGCCTGGAAACTTGCCAAATTGGGAATCGAGGACTAAGTCGCCTTCCTTTAACTCTTTTTGCTTGGTGAAGTTGTCATGATAGACCTTTCTGCAAGCTTGTGTGGCTTCCATGCACTGTAGGGCCATCCTGCGGATCTCATCAAAACACTCCAAGTGTAAGTCTAGATGGCATTGCAGGGACTTGGCATCTCCAAACCGTTCATTGATGGCCATGCGTAGAGAGGGTAGCTTGAGTTCAACAAGGAAGACAGGCATGTGATCCCTCTTCAACAGTTTTATACTCAAACCTTAGTTACCTAGTATCTATATACAAAAGATAAATAGAATCTTTGTTTTTAAACCTCATTTATTATTATCAAATCAAATTTAGACTCATAAAGCTAAAATATCAAAGAAGAAAAGGTAATAAACTTATATGTCTTTTTTGTTATCAAGTCTTGAATGTGGTTGTAAATCTTGAGTATCATTTACATGGATATTTATATTCAAATTCATAGATATCTTCATAAGAGTAGAGTCTTTAAATTAGAGTCTGTGCTAAAAAATATCCACAAAGAGTCTACTCAATGGTTGGACATCATCTTCATAAAGTCTTCGGTATAGTTAGACATATTCTTCATGGCCCTTCACATTTAGTCTTCATAAAGTGATCTCCAGATCTTCAAGTGAATCCTTTAATTTTTTTCTTAAAAAATATTATTCATATTAACCATAATTGGTTAAAATTAATCTCACTCTCACTTGGAGATTGCATTTAACTACGTTTAGTCAGAAATAATCATGACCATGTTTTCTTATTCTCATTCTCATCCTTAGTCTCATTTAGAGTTGTGTCTTTTGTAAGACACTTATATGATCTCCCCTCTAAAGAGACTCAATCATCTTAAGGTCTCTCTAAAGAGATTCAATCATTATCAATAATATAACATCATAATTATCTGTCACATTTGCATCTATAGAATAAAGTCTCATTTATATCCCATATAGTAAGAGAATAGAAATCGTTGTAACATTGCATCATCTACAAACTCAAAATCAAACTAAGTTTTTCTCCCTCCCTCTCTCTTTATCATAGTTACATGTACATTCTCTCATTTAGTCCACACTCAATAACAAGTATATTATTTTCTAATAAGATAACTCTAGTTTTTACAATGTATGCAATCATATTTATTTATTAGAAAGATCATGATACTTAAATATACAAAACTAAATACACTACCTTATAATACAGATTCCATACTATCTAGTTACATAATAAGACTCATGAATTAATTACTTTAGTTAAAGCATCTTATCATAATACATAACGATGATAAATATTAGCTCATGGGCACAAAGTGGTAACTCTATTGAATTTAACCTACTCTAATGTATAAAATTTATTTATAATATTTTCTATATGATTTGTATAATTTGTAACAGAATGAATATAGAAAATAGGTTGAAATTTATTGATATAAGTAGGAAAAGTAAGAACTTATCAATTGAGTATCATATAGCTTGAAGATTATTAAAAGAGGTGTATCATATAGTACTCAGAGTTGTCCAAATAGTATGGTTGTATGTGATTCTCACTCTTCTTCTCCACTAAGTCTTGAGATTCAACACTTCATGAAATATAATACAAGAGCAACCATATAATAAATAATCCTCATAAATTGAGTTATTGATCTACCACTTCTCTTATCCTCGGAGAATGCTACAAATCTAAAGGTTTAGAGTTAGTGCCCACATGAGATTTAAATATATGAATTTTATTATATTCACATAATTGAGGAATCTCCCTTTCTATCTCCTACAATTTCCATAATTAATTTTATTTAAGTATGCATTCTATGCAGAAACTAACTCTATAAAATAATATAATTTCTTAATAGAAAAAGTCTATTCATTTTTAAAGAAACTTAGAAGTAATAATCATATCAGTCTCAAATCAAGTCTTTACTAGATTCAAGGAATTAATTATCTTAAGCTTATAAACCTTAAGCTTAGAAATCTCAACAAAAGATTTTAAAAATATCTATAATAAATAGTCAAATATTTTTATCAAATTTATCTCTCAAGATTTATAAAAACAAGAGTCACCACAACATATATGTCCCATATTGATGTTTAGAGTACATAATTATTCATGAAAAAAATTACCCCCATCATCACTAAAAACTTGGGTATATGTGTCTCTACAGATCTATCGCTATATATAGAGATACATATAATGACGCTTTATGAAGCAAATAGCGATTGTTGTAGCCTATTTTGTGATGCAAATAGCGATGGTTGTAGTTTATTTTGCGATGCAAATAGTGACGATCGCAAGTTATTTTGTGATGGAAATTGCAATAGTTGTAAAGAAGAAAAACATTTGGCTGGCAAGGCATATAGCCCTATCATCCTTTCACCCACATATGCTAAATAATGTTCCATAAAGCATTTACAAATTGAATATACATTTGTTATTCAAAAATATACATCATGATTTTCTAGGAAGAACAATTCCGTTGATTCAATTTTCAAGTAAATACAATATCAAGATAACATTTTATAGAACTATATGGATTGATAGAGAGGAGAAACCAAAACTGAGAAATATATTAAAAAAGAGCTACATAGAAAGAGTTTGCATGGAGCATAGGGCCAAAAAGAGAGGGGTATGCACTCTATGAATCCAAGTGACTGCTTCCCATTTAAGAGCTCATCTCGATACAATGGATGATCGAACAGACTTTGCAATATAAACAACCAAAGATCAATCTAGAGTACATGATGATCACAAGAAATAAAAACTTGAAACATGAAAGAGACATGACTTAATGGACCGTTGTGTGTATATAATTTGTCGATGAGTGTAGTATGACCATGTCTTTCTACATATTGAGTCTCAAATCCCATGGGATTGTGATTTGTGATCAAGTGCTATAGTAGAAAGGACAAAGTAGCATTATTAGAAATGAGGTTATTAGTACAAGTAGTATATGAAATAAAGAAGTGAATATACTTATAGAGAACTTGTAACATTCTGATCTTTCACACGTGAACTGCCTTTATAAGTCATAAGGATAATTTTTGAATTAGATAATGGAAATTTTTTTTATTAATTATCCCCCTCTCCTCTAGCCGACTGTCGTGCTGGAGGAAGAGGGGAATAGCATGTATGAGCAAGCTCCTTGCTAGAGCTTGCTGAAGGTTAAAGGCATGCGAGATGCCACGCAAGGGAGGGAGGATCCCCTCCCCTCACCTATTTAAGTTGATAATGGTGGGAGGATTAAGGGGCGTCGCCGCTGCCATAGAGCAAGGGAGACTGCTGTGCTACCGTGGTGCAAGAAGAAGCCGTTGCCGTGAGAGAGAGGAGTGGACGCTGACGCTGCAGTCGAGACATTGCCAATTTGTTGCCGTGGAGCTAGAGGAGACACGCCAATAGCCACCGTGCAGTCCGCCCTCTCTGCCAACATTCACCCAATCACAGGTTGCCACGTGGAGCTTCCATGTTCCCTTCCAGAAGCTCAGAAGCTTCTTAGGAAGCTTCAAATAGCTTCCTAAGAAGCCCCACCTCATATGGACTACTTAAGCCCTTTCTTCCCCCACACACAAGATCTCTTCCTTAGGGCTCATTAAAGCCCCTTTTCCCCCATACAAAACTCCCTCCTAGCCTGGGTTCATGTGTCTCTTTTAAGCCCTTTTCCCCCCCCACTTAAAACCCCCTCTTCAAGGTTATACACCCCTTCCTTTTTCCCCCTTTTTTCCCCTTCATTTTTCACACCTAGGGCATCCTAAAAACTAACCCTGGGACCAAATGAAAAAGCCCATTCCCATGGCTTTAATAAGCCTTACCCTCGAAGGACTTTAAACCCCCACCTCGGGATCTAAAGGCCTTTTCGTGAGCCTTCTTATTGCCCTCGCAAGTGGGGTTTAAAAGCCCAGTTACCCCGTTGAAATCAAGCCTTTTGCCCACTTTAGGCCGGGGTTTAAAAACCCTTTCCGTGGGCATTCCCCACTCAGATTCATAGGAGGAAACCTTCTACAAAAACCGTTTTCGAAAGACGGTGCAAGCTATCACAAAGGGGAGCTACGCGTGCAAAACGAGACGGCCAAGGTCATAAAATCTGCATCTAAGACGGAAAGGCTGCATTCGCGATGGCTCCTAAGAAAGCCCAAGGTGCAATTGCAGGAGGATCATCTCCTAGCATCCACGTGGACATCTCACCACAAGTCCAGGTTTTCCTTCCTAATTTTTATTTTACTTGTTATAGTTCAATCGTGCATGGATAATTTTTTGGAGATAAGATGCATTTTCGTCTTAAATATTTTGGTTAATTTAAAAGAATTAGCTCACGACCGAAGAGTTCGACCATTAGTATTTTTAATAAAATGAAAAAATAAAGTGAGCAGAAGATTGATATGCATTTCCAGCAAGTAGCTTTTGTGCATTTCAATGAATTGAACTTAGATTAATGTCCATATTTACAAAACGGAATTAAGATAGTACACTCCGTGTAGGCATGGGAGTATAAATTGCATGTCACATTATTAGGACATATCTTCTTCGCAATGAGTCATTATGGGAAGTGCTAATAATCCATAGGAAATTGCAAGGCATGAAATGATTCTTAAGTTGCATAACTCTAGTCAATCGGTATAAATATCGTTTTTCAAATGCATAATTATTAGTAAAAGGTTGTATGTTTTAGCATGAATCTTGTTCGCATGATATAGAATGATTAATTGGAATTAGGCTATAACCTAACCTATGCTTGATCTTAAACCAAAGAGTTAGGGTTTGAAAATCAACTTACGCATAGATAATAAGTCATGTGGTTATGGAAATGATAGCGTAATTATCTTAAAAAACAGACAGGTTAAATTGGCATAAACCTAAACACCTAAACTCGCGGAGTGCTCGTTTAGAAAAGGGTTAATTCAATGCAACGTATCCCAAGGAAGTGACTAAGGTTAGCCCGGTGAAGACATTTACCTAGTTGCACGTATTGCCAAAAACCGAAACTCCTATACCCTAAATATTTGCCCACATTCATGGAATGTAGGGACAATAGGACCTACTTGCGAGAAGTGATCTAGGCTTTTTCTATGAATCTCTCGCTAAAAAGATGAAACTCGAAAACCTAGGACTGACAAGTCGGCCTAATGCCATCAGGAACAGATTATTTTGTGACTCCATTCGATGGGTAAATAGTCCCATAGTTGATGCGACACTTGTGCAACAAGTGGTAGAGTCGCATGATCTTGTGATTTGATCACAAGGGAATGGCCAATTCCTCGGAATTAGATTGGCAGATTCTTATGCAAGTTATCTTGCACGAGGATGAATAATCATCCTGATATAGTACCTTTCTTGGGTAAAGTGACCAAGATACGGAGATTGGATATTTGCTTGGAAGCAAAAGACCAATCAATAAATTGGAATAACATATGAACCTAAGGTATTGACCAAGTCGGGTTAATAGGATACGCCCTAACCCAGGATATAGGGGATCCTGCCAAACTGCAATTGATCCCGGATCGAGTGCTAGACGCATTTGGAAAGAAGAATTCGCTCCTTAGCAGTTGGCTAAAAATAACGACCAATGGAATTGTTTGTGCTTGTAAACAATTTTAAGAGCACTATTTTACTTTGTTTGCTCAAAGAATTAAATGATAAGTGGATATCTAATGCTTCAAGTTGAAGGCCTGAAGGGAGAGGCAGCTTCAGTTACCCCCGACTACCTGCCTGACCCTAACCAAGGGGGTTGTTAACCGCGCTGGGAACACTACAAGATATAGACCTTATACCGATGTTTAAAGCGATGAAAATACAAACAACAAAATTTTCCCCCGTCGTCGCAAAAAGCGTCGTTATTGACGACGCCATAGAAACGTCACTATTGGCATCGCTATATGCGTCGCATTTGCGACGCAAATAGCGACACATATAGCGACGCAACCAGTAAATTTGTGATGCACATAGCGAGGCCAATAGCGACGGGAGTAGTAAATTTGCGACGCAAATAGCAATGGTAACAGGGAAAAAAAATTTGTGGCAGGGCAGCGAGCTGCCCTGCCACATATAGCACTGTGTGCTGTATGAGAGCCATATAGAATAGTTTCTGCACTACTGTATACAAAGCGCTTGCAAAAAAAAAGAATGTATACTGAAATCATAAAACTGATACATGAAATAAATACATGATCGCATAAAATGCAATTGGTACAATCATGAAAGGATATTACTAATACATAGAAAATGTCTACATAGATCAGGCGACTAAAAACTAAAGGTGTGTGAGCTCCAAGGATCCAAGGGCGAGCTATAAATCCTCGTCCCCCGAAAGCTCGTCCCGCAGCAAAGGAGCATCGAACGGATTCTGTAGAAAAAGAAACAACATATCAATCCACCATACAATAATGCATTCAAATATCTCATGGTAACTACGGAAACGAAAGATGAATGACTTACAGGGCCGTCGCGTCTATACAATCGGTCGATCAATGCATTGAGACCGTGCCTCTCTGCATATCGAGTCTCAAGGCCTTGTGGATCGCGATTTGTAATGGAGTGCTGCAACGAAAACAAAATGCTAACTGTTAGAAACATGATTGTCAGTACAAAGAATATTTCAAATAAACAAACAAGAAAAACAAAAGAGAAACTTACAAAGTCCTCCAAATATGTCTTGTGGCCACCACTCCTAAGATGATGGACCACTCCGGCCTCGAGTCATGCCCTCGCCGCCTCCCGCCTGCTGACTCCAACGTCCTGGAGAATCTGTAGCCTCCTCCCTCAGTCGGTGCCAGTCGTCTGCATCTAACCACTTGGGCTTTGCAACCCCACTCTTGATTGCCTTGAGTGCGTCGGATCGCCTATGTGACATGTATGCATGCGTGCAATCCATCATCCAGCCCGTAGAGAATCTATCTACTGCGGCTGGCACCGAAAACTCCTCGTGCAAGGATGCTACTATGTAGTCCTTACTCCCCTCCGGTATGTTCTTCCAATGATCTAGGACATTGTGCCGAAAAACTTGTTGGCACAACTCTCTCATGCGAGCCATCACCCTCCTCCCCTCATCATTCATGATGATGGCTCCTGACCTACTATCAACCAGGTATCCAAAACCCCTAGGAGTCTGCCTAAGATGGGTTCTCTCCCATCTCCGTCCATGCTCCTGGGCATATCGAGGAGACCCCTCTACATCTGGTGTACCGACGGGGGTAACCTCTCTTGGAGTGGTACTCAAAGGGGTGCCACCAAAAGGGGTGCCACCTGCTGACGGCTGCGCAAAAGCCGGAGTAACTGGAGTAGACGTCCCCACAGGTGTGACAAATCCTGGACGTGACGCAGCTCCAGCTGAATGATGAGATGGAGACACCACATCTGTGTCTCCACAACAGCACCCACCTGATCCCGATGCAGTCCCTCCCTCTGGCCCAAGTCGTGAGCGTCGAGATCGTCTGCTCAAAGCTAAAGCATCTGATCGCGCTGAAGCAAATCTAGCAGAGCGCCCTGACGAAGAACGAGACATCTCCTGGTCTGCCATCTCTCTGAATCTCGCGAGCTGGTCTGGAGACATGCGTGCCATCATGTCCTGAAACTCCTCATCGCTCATCCCTCGACTCATCCTGAATATGTCACCTGCACAGATAAAAAATGATGTTAGAATAATCAATTTAAACTAAAAAAAGCACAGTAATATAAATCATTTTTGAAAAATCCCTCTTAAAATGCATATCTTATGTACCTTTATGGAAGATCTAAACAACAAATTGAGTAATACAATTCTCCAAGAATGAAGTATTCTATGGTCCCATGTTAATCTCCTGACACAAATCTGCATACACTGGAAGGTCGATAGACATGCCACCACAAAAGCACGAGTCTACCTCGTTCTCAAAAAATTCTTGGACTCCTGTATTTCCATCATTGTTAGCCGATGCAGGCTCCAAGCTTGCGGTGGCCTCCACCCCTTGTAATATCGACCCCTCTATTTGCATATTATCTTCATCTATGCCTGGAACATCGCTTTGATCATATACTCTCGCACTTCGAGGAGTTGAAGGTATAACATACCACCATCGAGGTTGTCGGGGGTTTGGATAGAAGATTACCTATTCACAAACACATACAAAGCGAGTTCAAACCATTGTGACATAAACCATGTCGTATTACAATTAGCAAGAAAATGACTCTATGCACCTGTTCACAATGGGCCGACAACACAAAGGTGTCGTGCAAATCCGTCCATTTTTTTTCGGAATCTATTTCGAGAAATCTAGATGGACCTCGTCGAACTATTGCTCCAGCTCCTCCAAGTACCACTTTGAACCACTGCACATCGAATAGTATCATGGAGAAGCTACGGTAATCCATCGTAATAATACTTTGCAAGTTCCCAAATGATGCCAGGAGGCATATTCCACGGTGGATTCCGTGAGGTTTTACGGTGGATTCCGTAAACTTAGATGACCGAAGCTCATACACAAAGAGGATTCTTTGTGCGAGAAGTTGATGGGGACGCCTGTCCTTTTCGGGCGTTTCATTAATTTAGTGTGTACGTGGGTGATTCCATAGCGGGTGATTCCGCAAAATGCATATTAAATTAATAAACGTTTATGAGTTTAGAGTGCGCACTCGTAATAAATTAAGGTTAGGATTTATTTCTAACCAGTTGATTTATTTATGTAGCTGAAGACTGCTAGGTATTCACTTTTGTCGGTTTAATTGTATTATTTTGCTAACGATTGTGAATGCTTCAGTTGATGTGTAGAGATAGCAGCAGTGGCGGAGGAAAGCATTGGAGTCTAGCGGGTTTTCGACTCTTGGACTAGATTTTGATAGGCGCCACGCCTATATTTTGTTATGTCTATTGAAACATTGATTATTTATTATTATTTTGTATGCGCTTATGCGCCCGGATATGTTATTTCTATTTGGACATTGAGATTGGGCGTGCCAGACTCTATGGGCACCGTCCATTAGCTTTATTTTCCTATTTTTGTAGAAAGCAAACTCAAAAGCTAAAAGCTTGTCATATTTTTGTAATTGGGCTATTATTGAGCATGAAGATTGGAAATATACATAAAATACATGCTTTGTGAAGCGCTCACACAAGGCATGGGGGAGATTGAACCCAATTTGTCTCTTGCCTCTTGTCGTGCATACTTTTACATGGGTTTTTGTGCAAAAAGGAAGAGTACTTTGTTCTTGGGGACCTTCCGGGATTCACCACGTGAGCTATCTGCGACCGATCTGCGCACCAGTGGTATCAGAGCGGAGCAGAGATCAAGAGCTTCCAATCGCTACCAATCTCGGGCGAAGGCGGAGCTCCAGGAACAAATGGCCTCTACAGTCAATCTCGTCGTGAACCGTCGATACAGGCAGACTTCTGGCGATCAAGAACCCCTGTTTCCACTGTCAGATCGCGAAGGACCAAGCTCTGCAGGCGGAGGACCACGCAATCATCTCCATCAACAAGTCGTTGAAAACCAGTGAGAAAGCTCTTAATCCTCTTCACTCAAAGCTTAATTACAAAGCTTAAAAAGCTTAAAAGAAGCTTAAGCTTCTCCAAATCATCTCGAGGTATCAGGAAGTGGTTCCGAAATTTCCGCGTCATCAAAAAACGGCCCCCCCCCACGAAAAAAAACGGCGGCCTGTTTACTCCACCATTAAGCTACTAAGCTTAATTACCAAGTCAAATTAAGCTAAGTCACACAACTCTCTGCAAGTTACACTGGGCAGACAAGTTCAGTAACTCCAGGTCCTGCGCTGTCAAAGTCAAGTTCCGCAAGTCGACAGTAATCAAGTTCTGCAAGTTCTGCAAGTCGGCCTAAGTCCAGCAAGTCAACAACTCTACAAGTCTGCTAAGTCTGCAACTGTGCAAGTCAGACTAAATCAGAACTGACTAGTGCTTAAAACTCATAGAAGACTTGTTCGTATGCAAAAACTCTGAACTGGAAAGTTATTCGCAGCAAGCTGTTCTACCTATCTACAAGTTCGTTGAAGTACTTTCAGCAAACGGAGACAGAAATATTGCAGAATTTCTGAAAATTGAAGAAGAAAATACCCAAAAACACATAGCCTTGTAATCCCAAATTTGAGCTACGCTCATCGCGCTAACTGATTTTGAGTGAGAAAGGTTTGTTGAGTTTTATAGGATGACTACCCCACATATGGATGATCCTATGGCTGAAGACGACCTACCCGAGCCTACCATGGAACAAAAGCTGGATCTTATCATGCTGCAATTGGAAGAAGAGCAAAGGGCTAGGCAAGCCTTGCAAGCGCAATTGACAAAGCTACAAAGAGCGTCCACCGATAAAGAAGAACCTCAAGCTGAAGATTTGATTCACCGTACCATCGACGCCACCCTTGAAGCACAAACCATTCGCAAGGAATCCAAGATAAGTAAACGAAGTTTCAAGTTTTGCACTTTCAATGGCATAAGAGAAGGAAAGACTATTTTATCATTCATTAGCCAGTTTGATGACTATTTCCATGAGGAAACTTATCCTGAAAAAGATAAAATCAAGTGTGTTACTAATCATCTGATAGACAGAGCATCACTTTGGTGGACTGTAGTCCGCAAGAGTATAGAATGTCCTGCTACTTGGGAAGATTTCAAGAAGAAGTTCATGCAAAATTTCCTTCCACCGCAATTTCATGAGAAGGCTATCAAGCAATGGGATTTACTTCAACAGCGAGATCGTGAGCCTATTCCACAGTATACAGAGCGTTTTTGGAATGCACTCCTACAGCTACGCATGCTTGAAGACATACCAGAGACGACACATAAGCGGAAGTATATGTCTGGACTTCTTGGACATTACTACGCTGAAGTAAACATGTTCAAGCTTGCTACCCTTGAAGACGCCATCTCCTTAGCTCACGACACTGAAGATAAGTTACGCGGAAGAGATCGACGACCATAGCAATTCCAAGCAAACGGTAATTATGGATCTAAACAATTCAATTCCAATTTCAGAAGGTTTAATCTAGGTCGTTTCTCATCACCATCTTTCCGCAAGAATTGGCCTAAACCACCTGCATTACCATCCATTGTCAATTCAAATCCAAAGCCTATTCTACAAGCAAATCCAAATGTACCCAGACTTCCAGCCATTGCAAATAATGTGACCAAAGCTAAGCCAATAGTATGCTACAAGTGTCACCAGCCAGGGCATCTCGCAGCAAATTGTCATTCAAAGAAGCCATCAGCACATATCAACTACCTTGGAGCCATGGACGAAGAAGAGCATGAGGATATGCCAGATTTCACTGAAGAAGAGGATGATATTACTACTACTTCCGACACTTTACCAGGTATGCCTACTTCACATTCATTGTTGAATATGAAATGTATGGTGCATGGAAAAGAAAGAACTATATTGCATGATGACGGTAGTACCCATGACTTTATTTAAGCAAAATTGGTAAAGGAATTGAAATTGCATACTGTACCTACGCATTATCGCATAAAAGCTGCATTTTTAGGCACTAGGTACAATGGCACACAAGAAGTTCAAGATTTAGAAATTCAAATTGGTCCATACATTGAAAGAAGAAATTTCTTAGTTGTCCCATTACAGTCAAGTGACATTATTCTAGGAATGCCATGGAGACACCAGCATAATCCAAACATAGATTATTCTACGCACACAATGAATATTAATTTTCAAGGAAAATCTATTACATTATTTGGTATGCATGCATCTCATATTTTTCCACTGCTTTCGCATACTCAAGCAAAACGTGCACTACGCAAGAATACTAAATCATATCTCATTTGGGTGAATGAATTGCATGCAAAGGAAAATCATATGCAACCTAGGCATAAGGAATTTCTCACATATTTTAAGGATTGTTTTGCAGAAGACCTACCACCAGGTTTACCTCCATCACGTCCAGAAGACCATAAGATTGACCTAATACCTATCACACAACCACCTTGCAAAGCCCCATATAGGCACAATCAAATAGAGCAAAAAGAAATCCAGAGTCAAGTTGAAGAATTACTAAATAGAGGCCTAATACGACCTAGCAGTTCTCCATTCAGTGCACCTGTGCTCTTAGTCAAGAAAAAGAATAATACTTATCGTATATGTATTGACTACTGAGCATTAAACAAGATCACTGTAAAGAATAGGTATCCTATACCTAGAGTTGATGACCTTATGGACAAACTGCAAGGATCTTCTATATTTAGTAAAATTGACCTTAAGTCTGGATATCATCAGGTGAGGCTAGATAGATCCGACATATTTAAGACTGCATTCAGGACACAGTTTGGCCATTACGAATTCTTAGTCATGCCATTCGGATTAACTAATGCACCTGCCACTTTCAGTAGAATGATGAACTGTATTTTTCTAAAATATCAGTATTGTGTGATTGTTTTCTTTGATGATATTTTAGTGTTCAGTCAAAGTGAAAAAGAGCATTATGAGCATTTATCATTAGTTTTTCAGTTACTGAAAGAAAATCAATTGTTTGCAAATCCTGAAAAGAGTGAATTCTTTAAGACAGAAATAGAATATTTAGGTCATATTGTATCAAAAGAAGGAATTAAAGTTGATCCTAAGAAAATTGATGCAATATTGCATTGGCCTGTTCCTAAAAATGTACATGAATTACGCTCATTCCTTGGTCTTGCTAGTTTCTATAGGAAGTTTGTACGTAATTTCTCATTACTTGCTTTACCATTAACCAAACTTCTTAAGAAAGGCATTGTTTATCAATGGACTGAAAATCAGCAGAAATCCTTTGACTTACTCAAACGTGCATTAACCAATGCCCCTGTTCTACAATTGCCTGACTTTAACAGACCATTCTTTCTAGTTGTGACCGATGCTAGCGGATCAGGAATAGGAGCCGTGCTAATGCAAGACAACCATCCAATAGCATATTCTAGTTCTAAGCTGAAACCCTCTGAGCTTAAATATTCCACTTATGACAAAGAACTTTTAGCAGTTGTACAAGCATTAAAACAATGGAAGCATTATTTAATGGGTTCAGAATTCATGATAAAGACCGACCAGCAAAGCATTAGACATCTACTTAGCCAACCCCAAATTTCTGACCGTCATATCAAATGGGCTTCATTCATTCAAAGTTTTCATCCTATCATTCAATACCAACCTGGAAAAGAAGATGTAGTTGCCGATGCATTGAGTAGAAGACCTGCAATTCATAACATTTCTATCATATCTTTTGATTCTTTGATTGCTATGAAAGATACATATCACCAGGATATTACTTTTCATTCTGATTGGCAAAAATTAGTTCAAAATAATTTCATTCCTGTTGATTCATTGTCATATAATGATGGATTCATGTTCTTTGAAAAGAGACTGTGTGCTACTATTCCATTCCGATCTTTTGTTTTGAATGAAATTCATTGTCCCCCATATCAAGGTCATAGAGGTATCATTTCTACATTACGCATGTTAACTGAAGATTTTTATTGGCCGCATATGGATGCAGATGTATCTAATTTCGTTTCTGAATGTTTGATTTGTCAAAGAATAAAGAGAAATCATGGTAAACAGTATGGATTATTAATGCCTTTGTCTATTCCATCTAAACCTTGGGAACATATATCTATGGATTTCATTACTGGTTTACCAAATACTAAATCTAACCATGAAATGATTTGGACAATTGTAGATAGATTTAGTAAGCAAGCATATTTCATTGCATGTAAGAAAACTTTAACAGCATCATAAGCAGCACAGTTATTTTTGAAAACTGTTTTTACTAACCATGGATTGCCAAAAGTGATTATTTCAGATCGAGATTCTAGATTTTGTAATAATTTTTGGATTACATTGTTTGCAAATCTAGGCACAAAAATTGATTTCTCATCTGCATTTCATCCAGAAACAAATGGACAAACAGAAGCCACAAATAGCACTATTTTAGATCTTTTACGTGCATACACTATCTCTAAACCTCAGACATGGGATACTCATTTACATTTATTACAGTTTGCTTACAATAATACACCGCACACATCTACAAAGAAAGCACCTTTTGAAGTTATTTATGGATATAGATTATCTACACCTGTTGCATCTTTGTCTAATAGAATTCAGAGTGCTGATGATATTGCTGTTATGCATAACACTATTTTTGATGAAGTAAAGGATATGATTGCTAAAGCCCAACAATCATATACCAAACAAGCCAACAAGAAAAGACAAGCTATGAATTTCAAAGTTGATGATTATGTTTGGCTTAGAATAGAAAAGCGTAGACTGCAAAGTGTAGATAGACATCCAGTTGTCAAATTAGCTCCTAGATTCTATGGACCATTTAGAATCATTCATAAGATTAATGACAATGCATTCAAGTTAGAATTGCCATCTCATTGGAAAATTCATAATACATTTCATATTAGTTTATTGAGACCATTTAGAGGCCAATTACCTATCCACCCTATTTATGAAAACCCACCCTTATTAGAAGAAGAGACTGAAATACTTGAACCAGAAGCCATCATAGACACTGACTACATGACCACTAGAACTGGCAGAAGGTATTCTAGATATCTAGTGAAATTTAAGAACCATCCCGTAGAGGAAGCACAATGGATGCACGCTAGAGACTTAAATGCTTTCCCCACTCTGTTAGCTCCACATTGAGCTAATAGCAATTGAGGTCAATTGCTATCCCACCCCGGGGGTATGATGCCAGGAGGCATATTCCACAGTGGATTCCGTGAGGTTTTACGGTGGATTCCGTAAACTTAGATGACCGGGGCTCATACACAAAGAGGATTCTTTGTGCGAGAAGTTGATGGGGACGCCTGTCCTTTTCGGGCGTTTCATTAATTTAGTGTGTACATGGGTGATTCCATAGCGGGTGATTCCGCAAAATGCATATTAAATTAATAAACGTTTATGAGTTTAGAGTGCGCACTCGTAATAAATTAAGGTTAGGATTTATTTCTAACCAGTTGATTTATTTATGTAGCTGAAGACTGCTAGGTATTCACTTTTGTCGGTTTAATTGTATTATTTTGCTAACGATTGTGAATGCTTCAGTTGATGTGTAGAGATAGCAGCAGTGGCGGAGGAAAGCATTGGAGTCTAGCAGGTTTTTGACTCTTGGACTAGATTTTGATAGGCGCCACGCCTATATTTTGTTATGTCTATTGAGACATCGATTATTTATTATTATTTTGTATGCGCTTATGCACCCGGATATGTTATTTCTATTTGGACATTGAGATTGGGCGTGCCAGACTCTATGGGCACCGTCCATTAGCTTTATTTTCCTATTTTTGTAGAAAGCAAACTCAAAAGCTAAAAGCTTGTCATATTTTTGTAATTGGGCTATTATTGAGCATGAAGATTGGAAATATACATAAAATACATGCTTTGTGAAGCGCTCACACAAGGCATGGGGGAGATTGAACCCAATTTGTCTCTTGCCTCTTGTCGTGCATGCTTTTACATGGGTTTTTGTGCAAAAAGGTAGAGTACTTTGTTCTTGGGGACCTTCCAGGATTCACCACGTGAGCTATCTGCGACCGATTTGCGCACCACCAAAATACTCCATCTCATCCACAACCGTGTTCGGATCCGTTGCTCATCGCCGGCTCTCTTGCTCAAACCTTCTCATGACACCACAGTCCATTGTGGAGCGCATTTTGTCAATACGCTCCACGCGAAAATGCCGTCCGCACGACCACGCTGCACTATATATTTTGTACTGTACATTGAAACACTCAAATTAGATGTCACATATAAAATTTAGATATGACATATTCTAAACCCCTCATCACCTTTGGACTACATCCCCTTGAGAACTCCCACTCCTCCATGGAGACCTCTGTCCCTTTGTTGGATGCTACGGTCAAGGCTCCATGTAACCATCATGTTGAAATAAACCGCGGCATCTCCTCCATGCCTTCGGGATATCGAATCGGTCGATGACACGTACTACGTCGGAATTCAGCTCGCGCTTCCTCTCGATCTTGCCTTGCAATCTGGTACTTGGCGAGCCACGTCTCCATGGAGGCATGGTGCAACATACAAAAGCGATTCACCTTCTCTTCCATTTAGGCATCCATTCTTTTTTCTACCCCATTTCCAACCACCACATCTCCAGTCAGTCTATCATCGTCCTTCAGCGTCCATAGCATTTCATTGTCTGGTTCCACCGTTGGTAGCCATTGTGAGATATGCACTAACGCCTTTGACACTAACTAACCTTCCGCCATGCTACCTTCTGGACGAGCTCGTTGTCGCACAAAGCCTTTCAGGGTTTTCATGAAGCGCTCCAAGAAACATCATCCATCGCGTATGGACAGGTCTAACAATCTCCACTTCGTCCACAAGATGCACAAGAAGGTGAACTTGTATTGTGAGTATGCTAGTGGGCAGGTATTTCTCAAAGAGACAGACCGTCTCCACTGCTCCCCGCCTCGCGGATTCAATAGAGGGCATCTTAATCTCTTTCTGGGAGATCCATTGCACCAAAGTCGACAACTTGTAAATGGCCCCGCGAATTTCTGGAGTAAGGCATCCTGCGATTGCGATCAGTAGGACAAATTGCCACAAATGAGAAAGCATTATAAATAATGGCCACTTTTCAAATTGCAAAATGCCCATGCTAATTACAATCCATTCTGTTCACAAACCTGACATATCTGATGCCAATCATGGGATTTTAGCCTCGACAATTGGTCATCTTTAGAAAATGCGGACCTGAGAGAACGCATCATACCCGTCGGAGTGCGGATAGACTTGATTACTTGCTTCTCAATGCGCTCTTCTTTGGTGGACAAAACCCAAGGAGCGCAAGGAAGCTGCATTCCCCCTTCATCACTCGACTGCGGGCAAAGTGCCTCCATCTTACCTACCTCCTTCAAATCCATTCGTGACACTATAGCAAGCTGCCCACATTCTTGAAAATATGCATGGGATCCAACAAGTGGTTGACCTGTAAGTGGGTCCAATATGGCAACTCGTAGAAAACTGAGAACCGTCGCATTCCATTTGGATGTGATTCCGGGTTTACCATTTTCAGCTCGTACCAGCTTGCAGCGTTCATAGGTGTTGGAGGTCGTCTAAGAAAACCTTCCCTGAGTTCATGATCCTCCGACAAGAAAGTGGCATGTCCTTGATATACCATCTTCTTCATGGTTTGTGACCTTCGGGAGTCTAACTGTGGCCCACACAATGGACATGCATGATAACGCGAGGTAACCAAACCTGCAAGGCGAGCCACGACCTAGTGAATACTTGATTGAATGAAATAAAATATAGATATTACCAGCGAGAACGGAGGTCTGCTCACCTGAGCACTCTCCCAATCCCGGAAAGTCATGCATCGTCCACATGAGAATGGCTCAAATGTTGGCTGACCGCCGACCATCGCGCTTGCTCATATCTTGCACAGTGACCCCCTCCTCCCACAAAATCTTAAGCTCATTGACTAATGGACGAAGATACACGTCCATATTTTTTACTTTGTAGCGGCCCGGGATGAGCAAGCTAAGGATGAGATGTCCTTTCTTCGTAGAAAGCCATGGAGGGATGTTGTAGTTGACAAGCACTATAGGCCACACACTGTAAGAAGTCGAGCATAGACTGAATGGGTTCACACCATCCATGGCGAGACCGAGCCGAAGTTTCCTTGGCTCTCGCGCAAAGCCGGGGAAGGTAGAGTCAATGTGGCTCCATGCGCGTGAATCTGCTGATATTCATTGAACTCCATCCGTGGACCTATTCTGCACATGCCACATTGTCAAGCTTGCCATGCCAGACGTGCGAAACATGTGGTTTATGTGGGGGATGAGCGAAAAGTGTTTGAGAACTTTTTGAGGGATGGTTTTCCCTTGCAAGTCCTATCGATACCTGTGAGCACCACACTTTGGACATGTTTCCATAGTCTCATATTCATCTCGAAACAGTATGCAATTGTTGATACATGCATGGATGTTATTGTAGTCCATGCCAAGCTTCCCTAAAACATGTCGTGCATCATCACAAGACTCAGGCATGGTATTTGCAGGTGGTAATATATGATATTTTAATAACTTGAAAAAAATCATAAAACACCTTGAAAAAGCACAAATGTTTACAATAATACTGTAAAAAAAAATTCAATGAAGCCTATGTGCAAGGTATCTGAATAGCTCAGTCACACTCGTATCGCTCCAACAGTATTTTTCTTGCACACTTAAGAGTGCAAGCAATGTCTTCAACCGAGATACTCGGCACCCATCATATAATGATATGGATGCTTCCTCTCTAAGCGGGTCAGATGTCTCAACATCCATGGGAATCAATGCATCGATCATTGCCTCCATCGCAGGCTCCAAGATTGTAGGTAGGTCGGGAAGGTTGTCTGTCTCCTTTGGCATTGACGGTATAGATGGGCCTTGCGAGTGGTGGATTGGCTCCTGCAATCCATCCATCACATGTCCACGAACTCTTCTAATTGGCCGCAAAGGGTGCACTCCCCCTTGGGTCGAGAAATCACCCCCCTGGATAGAAAATTTGCCAACAAGACCCAATCTTATTGTGTATGGTTTTCAATTAGCTATAGATGGGCCTTGCGAGTGGTGGATTGGCTCCTGCAATCCATCCATCGCATGTCCATGAACTCTTCTAATTGGCCGCAAAGGGTGCACTCCCCCTTGGGTCGAGAAATCACCCCCCTGGATAGAAAATTTGCCAACAAGACCCAATCTTATTGTGTATGGTTTTCAATTAGCTTGCGAGTACAATGCATGATTAATATTAACTTCAAATTACCGTTTGCTGAAAATCCGCAATCGCCTGATCAATGATCTCAGATTGAAACTCGCCAAATCGTCATACATGTTTTATAGATAATCGGTGTTTTCGTCTAATTGCAAACTTGCATTGAGAGCAAGGACATGGGACACGCTGATTAAGATACGTCTCGCGATCTTGAACAATAAGACCTTCTTCGTTTTCCATCTTATCTACATTACAGCAAACGAGGCTTAAATGGATAGCTTTATGGAGATGTACGTCAAGTTGCAAGTTGACCATAAATCTTGCATTGTACATAGTAGTTAAGAGATTTATTGATGTTATATCTCGGCCTTGTATCATGCTCAAGGATTTGTTTGTCCCGGTAGATAATTATTCGTTATTGTAAAAAATTGCACTAGAGGGCTTTGAGTATAAGTAATCCATTTATGAGCATCATTGAGGATCTCTTAGTCTAATAATAAATCAGTCTCAACAAAAAGCATCTTAGAAATGTGTTTTTTTGTCCTAGGATCGCGTATTAAAATTAATGCCATCTATGAAATTTATCAACTATAGTAATAAAATTTATTTCAATCAATTCTACTCATAGTCATAAGACCTGAGAGAAAATATCCTATACTCAATTTAAGGGATTATTCTTCTATAACAATACTTTTGGGTTCATTTTGATGAAGTACCGTAATGACCACTAGCTAGGGTATCATTTTCTTTTAGTCCTTCCGTTGACTAGTTGACATGATTTCTAATTTGTTATGCCTATAAAGTTAATACAAAAACAATGAATTATGCATATCACAATTAGATCCCCTACTTGGACATTATGAAGGACATGACTAATTTTAAGCCATCTTAAAGAGTCACCAATGTACGTGGCCCATGGCAAAGCACATTGCATACCATTATCGATAAGTCTATTATCGTGCATCTTAAATCTCCTAATTAGACTTTATAAATGGCATGACTAATTTTTAGCCCCCTTAAGGAGTCGATGTAATGGTACCCATAAAAAAAGTAAAGTGGATACCATTACCATAATCATGGATATGCTATCATTCCAATATATGTTATCTTTCTCTTTCTCTCCCTCTCCCTCCCTCTCTTTCTCTTTCTCTCGTATTTCCTCTCCCTCTCACAATATATCTTAACACTCTCCAAAAGCAAAAGGGAGAGGGAGAGAGAGAATGCACTCTCCCTCCCTCTCCCTATCCCTCTCGCTCTCTTTCTCTTTCTCTCCCTCTCTCATTTCCTTCCCCTCCCTCTCCCTCTCTTTCTCTCCCTCTCTCTCCCTTCTCCCTCTCTTTCTCTCTTTCTCTCTCATTTCCTCTCCTAAACAAGCAAAAAAGAAAGTGATTCAAACATTAAACAAGCAAGAGGGAGAGTGAGAGAGAGAGAATGCACTCTCTCTCCCTCTCCCTCTCCCTCTCTTTCTCTTTCTCTCCCTCTCTTATTTCCTTCCCCTCCCTCTCCCTCTCCCTCTCTTTCTCTCTTTCTCTCTCATTTCCTAAACAAGCAAAAAATAAAGTGATTTAAATATTAAACAAGCAAAAGGGAGAGGGAGAGAGACAATGCACTCTCCCTCCCTCTCCCTCTCCCTCTCCCTCTCTTTCTCTCTCATTTCCTCTCCTAAACAAGCAAAAAATAAAGTGATTTAAACATTAAACAAGCAAAAGGGAGAGGGAGAGAGAGAATGCACTCTCCCTCCCTCTCCATCTCTTTCTCTTTCTCTCCCTCTCTCATTTCCTCCCCCTCCCCCTCCCCCTCCCTCTCCCTCTCCCTCTCTTTCTCTTTCTCTTTCTCTTTCTCTTTCTCTCCCTCTCTCTCCCTCTCCCTCTCCCTCTCCCTCTCTTTCTCTCTCATTTCCTCTCCTAAACAAGCAAAAAAGAAAGTGATTCAAACATTAAACAAGCAAGAGGAGAGTGAGAGAGAGAATACACTCTCCCTCCCTCTCCCTCCCTCCCTCTCCCTCCCTCTCCCTCTCTTTCTCTTTCTCTCCCTCTCTCATTTCCTCTCCCTCCCTCTCCCTCTCTCTCCCTCCCTCTCCCTCTCCCTCTCTTTCTCTTTCTCTCCCTCTCTCATTTCCTCTCCCTCCCTCTCCCTCTCCCTCTCTTTCTCTTTCTCTCCCTCTCTCTCCCTCTCCCTCTCTTTCTCTCTCATTTCCTCTCCTAACAAGCAAAAGAGAGTGATTTAAACCTTAAACAAGCAAAAGAAAGAGAGAGGGAGACTCACCGATGAGATATGGCAAGCGTGGTGCGGCTCCTCTTTGCGATGAAGGCTCCTCCTCTCCTTCGCAAACAACGGCAGCGGCGGCGGCAAGTCTTCTTCCTCTCCTTCTCTCACAACGGTCGCTCTCTCCCTTGCTCTTGCTCTCAAAACTCACAAGCTGCAAACGCGAAATGAAAACCGCGCTCGGTTTCGGCCGCTTTTTTCCCCTGTGGAGCGTCACAAATGCGATGCAAATAGCGACGCTATTAGCGATGCCAATAGCGACGCCGCTATCCGCCGTCGCTAATCGGCGTCGCTACTAGCTCAAATCCTTGTAGTGGAAGGTGGACCGAACCCATCGCAAGAGGTCTCTCAGTTGAGCGCTACTTGGAGCAGGAGGACACTTGGGTGCCAAGGGGGCTCTGACCGTAAATCCCTCGCCTTCCGGGCGCTGCACAAAAGGCTAACGTGACTCGGGATTGGATCTCGAGGCCTGCATACTAGTCTATGGGTGGAATCTTGGATTAGTGATCCCTGTGGATTGCTGGATAGCCTTCGGGCGGATTGTGAATAAGCCTACGGGCTAGACTTTATGTATTTCAAAGATAAATATAATAACCTATAGAAAAGGAACTTGTTTGACATAGTTTTTCTATGTCAAATTCTATGATTACGTAAAGGAACCAGTGCCTAACGGGTTAATTATGGAAGCTGATTGATACATGTCCAACTAAAATGTGTTAGGTAATTAAATAACTAAAACAATCTGAGGAAAGTGCGGAGGATGGGCCATGGGTCCGTCCTACGGATGGGTTGTCCCGGTTGGCCGGGAACTTTTCTCAATCATGATGGACAGCCAGAAAGATCATTTAAGGAACACAAACAACAAGAGCATGACCTAGAGTTATAATTGATCCTGATTTATGCTGTTTTAGGGGAACAGAATGGGACTATGCCTTATTGCAGAGAGGTTGAGCTCCGCATCCCTCTCGTTTCCCATTCTCCTTGAACCAAGTGCAACGTGAATCCGCTTCGGACTTGGTGTTTCTACATAAAATAGTTCGCTCGGGTTTGACGCTAGTTGCCGTTAGGAAATGAACAATAGGAAAAACCCTAATTTAGGTCGGTCCTAAGTGGGAACAGCCGGAATACTTCCTCTACCTGGCAGACACGGAAAGTCCTAGATCACAAACCCGGTAACATTCCATGGGCGTGCCGGGTGGAGCTTTCTAGACATCCTTTCCGATGGATTGCTAAGACGTGTCCTGAAAATAACAGGCGGACACGTTACAGTTGGTATCAGAGCCAACCAACAACAGAATTGTTTTTATGAAATCTTAATAAGATGAAGTACAGCAAATGTTGTTGTTCCAAACATTTCCTTACTTTCAATGCTGTCTTGCAGAATTACAAAGCATAGAACATGTTCTTAGTGTTCCGCGTCATGTTTATGACTGCGGTGCATTCCCTGGACTATTGACAAAGGGTTGAGATGATGAGCATCCTAGAGCGAATCTATAATTCATCGCCTTTGTACATGGAACGAAGATGGATGGGTACCTCAGGAATCTACTATATAGCTGCCCACCGGTTTGCATACCTACAGACCAACCTAAAGAGGATCAAGTGGTTGGAAGACCTAAAAGTCGTGAAGCTGTTCATTTTTGTGGAAGCTCACGTAAATTCAACTTTACATATTCAAGGCCAGAGGGTTGAACTGAACTCATATGTATATGAGGAAGTGACTCGTGTAATCCCCGCCGACAGGATTAAAGTATTGGGGTGCCATGAGAAGAATGGGTTCTAAAGGAAAGGATACCCTGAACTTCCAATGACTTACCGATTCCTGAAGATCCATGACCCGAAACCATACTATTATCCAGTTCCTGTAGATAAATGCAATACAACATTTTTCTCCCCAAACTAAATGTAAACAGTTGGCTTATCATTCCAAGACATGTTGTATTCCGAAAGGGCTATGCCCATATAAATACAATAAAACTTCTTTTCATTAATGTCTGTTTGGGCATGAGAATTGATAAGAGGTTAAGTGGTTAGATTACTTGGTTTTGATAGCTCAAATGCAAACAAAATATAAATCACAGTGTTTAATGAGTAATAACATTAAGAAATTTTTATTCGGGCACAACCCCAGGTACCAAATCCCAGTTCGCCTCCTACATCAAGTACTGCTGTAATCAAGGAGAAGAAGTTTCTTCTCAAGCAGATTAAGCCGCCCGAATTTGACGGGAGAGGCAGGTCCATCCAAGCAGATGCTGAAATTTGGATTGAATCCATGGAGGATTACTTTGAAGCAGCCGGTACTACACCCGCCAATCAGGCTATGCTTGCCAAGTTGAAGCTCACCGATGAAGCCAGGCTTTGGTGAAAGCAATGGTGCAGGGATCAAGGGATCACGGAAGGATCCGTTAACTAGGAGAAGTTGAAGAAAGTTGTGCAGGGAAGATACTTGCCACCTGCATATCGCACGCAGAAAATGAATGAGGTCTACGAGCTAAAACAGCTGGGACTCACTCTTGATGCATACTATTCTAAATTCGTCTCACTTCTTAAGTATGCACCACAGATGGACATGACACAGCAGGTGTCGAAGTTTTGTGCTGGTTTAAATCCACCAGTAAATACCTGTCTTGAATCTATGCATCCATCGGATCTACAAGACGCACTCATTCGAGCTGCCCCTATAATCCAGGAGGTGCATGCTAGACCAAGGGGTAACAAAACTTGGTCTTATAATGACCCGAACAGAGGAGCATTCAGGCCTCAGATGAAGAGAGTTCAAGGTCAGAATCAGGGACAAATAAAGAAAGAAAGAACTAATAATGTCAACAACTTTGTTCTTACTCAAAGCAAAGGCCAAAATCTCTGTTGCTTCCACTGCAACGAGCCCGGTCATTTCAAGAGGCAATGTCCCAAGCTTGGAGGGGGACATCGCCAAGCACCTTTCCAAGGAATTGGTCGTGGCCAGGGAGCCGCACCCGAGGTAGAGGAAGAACCACTTGCATTGCCAATAGGAAAATGTGCGAAGAAGAAGAAGATCCGACCATGGAAGCAGAGTTTGAAAGGGCGACAGTCCATGCCACTCTTCACAAGAAAGGCCCGAATCGCCAGTTCTCGGTGATTCAAACATCATCAGACTATCAAGGTAAAAGTCTCAAGACCTTGATTGATTGTGGAAGTACACATTCCTTTATCTCATCAGGTTGTGCAAAAAGATTAGGAATAGCCACAGTAGATGCACCTATCTTGTTTATGGAATTGGCAAATGGTCGCGAGGCTACCTGTACCAGGCAAACTGCTAAGGTGGAATTCTTTATGGGAGGAAAGACGACTTCGGTCAAATTCAGTGTCATGAATTTAGGTATCCATGAGTGTCTACTCGAAATGGATTGGCTTAAGCCTAATGACACCCACATTCATTGTGAAAAGGGCCAAATTTCCTTTCGAAACTCTAAAGGGGATTTGGTCACAACTCAAGGTGAGGCTGGAGTGCCAAAAACTCAATTGGCCAAAGCATCTTGGATTATAAAGGGAGTCAGAAAAGGACTACCTGTCTACTTGATTAATCTCAAAAAGTTAGATAAAAAACATGAGTCTAGTGAAGGACCTTCTTGGCTAAAGGAATATGCGGACGTATTTCCTGAAGAGTTGACAGAATTCCCACCTCAAAGAGAAGTGGATCATGAGATCAAGCTAGTACCAGGAGCTGCGCCAATTGCAAAGAGACCTTATAGAATGTCCATCCCGGAAGCAATTGAGCTGAAGGAACAACTCAAGCAATTGCTAGATTAAGGCTACATCTGCCCTAGCAGTTCACCATGGGGAGCTCCAGTACTGTTCCATAAAAAGAAAGATGGAACACTTCAACTATGTATTGATTACAGAGGGTTGAATCAATCAACTGTCAAGAACAAGTACCCTATTCCTAGAATAGATGAGCTTCTTGATCATCTTCAGGATGCAAAGATCTTCTCCAAGATTGATCTTAGGTCTGGTTACTATCAAATAAGGATCAAGGAAGAAGATATCCCAAAGACGGCCTTCAACACAAGATATGGGCACTTTGAGTTCCTAGTTATGTCATTCGGGCTTACAAATGTGCCTGCCACCTTCAACAGGTTAATGCAGGATATTTTTAGGCCACATCTTGATGACTTCGTGCTCGTCTTCTTTGACGACACTTTAGTCTATTCTAAAGAGGATAAAGATCATGAACCCTAACTTCAGATTGTCCTTGGGACAATGAGGTCACATAAGCTGTATGCTAAGATGAAGAAGTGTGCATTCTTCAAATGTCAGATTAAATATCTAGAATTCATAGTATCAGCGGAACAAATTTCAGTGGACCCAACCAAGGTCAGAGATGTGCTAGAATGACCAATACCAACAACTGTCAAAGAAATACACAGCTTTCTTGGATTGATAGGATGGTATAAGGTCTTCATAAAAAACTATGCTTTGATTGCAGCACCTCTGACGGACTTACTGAAGAAGCAAACATCCATTGCATGGTCAACTCCCGAACAAACCAACTTTGATAGATTGAAGCAGAGTTTGGTATCAGCACCTATCCTAAAACTTCCAAACCTCAATAAAGAGTTTGAGGTAGTAACAGGTGCTAGCACGCTTGCCTTAGGTTTTGTGCTCATGCAAGAAGGTCACTTGGTAGCATACTCTTCAAGGAAATTGAAGAGTCATGAGAAGAATTATGCTACCCATGATTTGGAATTGTTAGCTATCATCCATGCTCTAAAGCTTGGGAGACACTACCTGTTGGGTAACAAGTCTACTCTAGTAACTGATCATAAGAGTCTCAAGTGGATCTTTACCCAAAACGAGCTCAACATGAGGCAACGTTGGTGGATTGAAGTGCTGGAGGAGTGTGACTTTGAAATCAAGTACCGACCACGAAAAGAGAATGTAGTTTCTCATGTACTTAGTCGCAAGGCATTCCTTAATTCCCTAATCTTGCAGAATCCATCAATGGCTAAGTCTCTAGCTACAAAAGTATCTATGCCAAACAATCCAATACTTGAGTTAGCTCGAGAGGAAGCACACCATGATCCAGCCTATCAAATGATGCTAAGGTAAATCTCTATTAAGGATCAGGATCAAAAGATGCAGGCTAAGTATCATGAATTCATCCGTATGGATTCATCAGTATGGATTTTGTTGTTGGCCTACCCCAAGTTCAGGGGGGAGACAACTCCATCATGGTTGTGGTTGACATGCTTACTAAGGTTGCACACCTTATTCTAGTAAAGACAAACTATAAAGCCTCAGACATTGCAAGATTGTTTATCAAGGAGATATTCAAGCTACATGGGTTACCCAGAAGAATCATTAGTGATCGTGATTCTCTCTTCACATTACACTTCTGGAGAGCTATCTTTGAAGCCATTGGGACTCAAGTCTGTTTTAGCATAGCTTACCATCCCCAAATGGATGGCCAAACAGAGCAAGTCAATCAAGTCATCGAGGACATACTTAGGGCATACTGCGGTCATGAACCAAAAATGTGGATTCAATACTTACCTTTGGTTGAATTTGCCTACAATGCTTCTTACCAACAAAGCATTCAGACTACCCCTTTCCAAGCATTGTACAGTCATGACTGTCGAAGTTCCCTAAACTTCTCAGATCCAACCTTGAGGGTTGAAGCTTCAAGGCAGATGTTGGAAGAGATGGATGACCAAATAAAGTCAATAAGACAGGACATCCAAGCCGCCAAGGATAGACAAAAGGCATACGCAAACTTGAAGCATCAAGATAGAATCTTCGAGGAAGGAGATATGGTCTTCATTCGTGTACGTCCAAAGAAGAGTTCTCTATCCTTAGAAGATTGCAAAAAGCTAAGTCCAAGGTATTGTGGACCATACAAGATCCTTAAGTGCCTAGGACCTAATGCTTATAGATTGCAACTCCCTGAGAACCTAAAGGTTCACAATGCATTCCATATCAGCCTATTGAAGAAATATGTACCTAATCCTAACCATGTACTTGACGACCAACAAATTGTAATGCCTAGTCAAGGAGTCCTTGAACTAAGACCTGACAGGATCTTAGATGTTAGGGAGAGACAATTGAGATCCAGAACCTTGAAAGAATGCCTCGTCTAGTTGAAAGATTATCCCGAAGGGGATGCCACTTGGATAGATGAAGGCACTCTCAAACATCAATATCCCCAGTTTATCTCGAGATGAGGACATCTCGATTCCTCCAAGGGGGAGAGAATGTAACAAATCCAAAGGGATAAATAGACCATTCGCATATGAAACCCTCTTAAGGGTAGGATAATCATAGGGATAATTCCTTTTAATGAAATAATGGCAAAAAAAAAAACTTCCTTATTCCCCTCCCCAACTGACTGTCGTGCTGGAAGGGCAGGGGAATAGAATGCATGGTAAAGCTCCTTGGTGGAGCTCGCTGCTCTAGTCGCCATGGCGTCAACATGTTAGGAGAGGGAGGATCCCCCTCCCCTCCCCTATTTAAACAGAGGGGGGCTGCTGCCGTGAGGGGACAGAAGGAGGCGCTGCCATGATATGCTAGTGGAATACGTGAGGGAGAGAAGAGAGGGGGGATACTCTAAGCACGTGAGGGAGATAAGGGAGGAGGGATTCTGCACTGGCCGCCCTATGGTAGAGGGACGCGACGCTGCGAAGACGAGTCTCTATCATCAAGCCAGAGACGGCGCCGCCAACAAACGACCTCCAAATCCTTCCCCCCCTCCCCCCCACGTAAGCTTCTAGAAGCTTAGAAGCTTCCAAGGGGGCGGGGCCTTCTTAGTCCCCTTTCATTTGGGCCTGAAACTCCCTTCCCCTGGGCTTTAAAAAAATTCTTAACCCCCTTCCCATGGATGTTGGGACACCCCCCCCCCCCCCCCCCCCGTGTTTAAAATTTTCTTTTAGGGCCCCCTTCCCTTGAGGCATCTTGAAACCCCTTCCTGCAGCCTCTTGAAACCCCTTTCCTCCAAATTTCACTAAGGGTCCTTAGACCCTTACTTATAACCTTTAAGGTTACCTTTTCCCTTGGAGTTTCCGCCTTAGGGTTTTCCCCCATAAAAGGTTACTCCGAATGACCTTTCCTTTTCCCCCCCATGTTTTCTAAAAAAACCCCTTAGGCCCATAGCCTTTAAGGCCACTTTTTCCCCTTGGAAAACTCCCTTAAGATTCTATAGGGCCCATTTTCTCCCAAGGAAATTTTACCTTAGCCTTTCCTTGCCCATGCAAAAATACCCCTTGGAACTTTCCTGCACCTTGTTTCTTTTCCCACATGTAAAAGAAAGAAGAATGTTGAGGGTCATTTAACACCTTCCTTTCCCACTCAAAAGCTTCAAGGAAGCCTTCTTAAACTACTTTCCACGGACGGTGCAAGCTATTGCAAAAAAGAAGCGATGGTGGAATTTCAAAAAGGAGTTGCACAACTGCTTCCACGGTGGAAATGCCTCCTAAGAAAGTCCAAGGCGCAGCCGCGGGAGGGTCATCTCCTAGCATCCACGTGGACATCTCACCCCAAGCCCAGGTTTTCCTTCCTTATTTTTCTTTGGTAATGTTGAAATTCAATCATGCAAGGTTAATTGTTGGATATAGGATATATTTTTGTCCTAGATGTTCACGACGAAGGAACTTAGTCATTAATACTTTCAATAGAACATGCAAAATAAAGGAAGCATAAATGCATTTCTAGCAAATAGCTTTATGCATTGAAATGAATTAAAAATTAGATTAATGTCCATTAAAATAGTATACTTCGTTTAAGCCTAGATGTATAAACTGCATATCGCACTATTAACCCATATCCTCTTCGCAATGAATCATCATGGAAAGTGCAAAGCATGAAATGATTCTTATCAATGCATCTAGGAAATTATCGTTTGTCAACTGCATAAATTATCAAGTAAAAGGTTGCTTGTTTAGCATGAATTTTGTTCGCAAAGTATAGGAAGATTAGTTGGAATTAACCTAACCTATGCCTGACCTCAAATCGATAAGTTAGGGTTGGAAAAAAAAATCAATTTACGGATAGACAACGAGTCATGTGGAAATGAACACGCAATTATTTTCTAGAGTTAAACAAATTGGCATAAACCTAAAACACCTAGACCGCGGAGTACTCGTTTAGAAAGAGTTAAATTCCAAGAAATTCACTAGGAATTTAATACGTGACTTAATCGTACGTATTGCTAAAACTGATACTCCTATACCTTAAATACTTGCCCACATTCACTGAATGTAGGGACAGTGAAAATGTAATTGGAAAGTGAACTAGGGTTTGTCCCTAAGAATCTTACGAGATGGAACTTGGAACTCTAGGACTGACAACGTCAGCCTAACGTAATCATGAAAAGATTGTTTCGTGACTCCGTTCAATGAGTAGAATAAGTCTCATAGTTCGACGAGACACTTGCACAGCAAGTGCGGAGTCATATGATCTTGTGATTGAAACACAAGGGAATGGCCAAATTCTCGCAATGAGGTTGGGAGGTTCTTACGCAAGTTATCTTGCAAGAGGATGAATAATCATCCTAATTTAGTATCTTTCTTGAGTAAAGAAGATTGATTGAAAACTAAAGACCAGTCCGATAAACTAAAATAACCGAGGAAACTTAAGGTTTGACCAAGTTGGGTTAATAGGGTATGCCCTAACCCAAGATATAGGGGATCTTGCTAAATTGCAAGTCATCCCGGATCGAGTGCTGATGCATTCGAAAGGAAGGATTCATTCCTTAGCAGTTTGCCAACAAAAACGATCAATGGAAATGTTTGTGCTTGCTATAGATTTTAGATCACTGTTTGGCCTTGTTTGATCAATGAATTAAAAGATAAATGGATATCTATACTTTAGGTTGAAGGCCTAAAGGGAGAGGCAGCTTCAGTTACCCCCGACTACCTGCCTAACCCTAACCAAGGGGGTTGTTGACCACGCCGGGAAAGTGGACTGAACCCGCCGCGAGAGGTCTCTCCGTTGAGCGCTACTTGGAGCAGGAGGATGCTTGGGTGCCAGGGGGCTCTGGCCATAAATCCCTTGCCTTCCGGGCCTTGCACAAGAGGCTAACATGACTCAGGATTGGATCTTGAGGTCCGCATACTAGTCTACGGGAGGAAACTTGGATTAGTGATCCCTGTGGATTGCTAGATAGCCTTCGGGCGGATTGTGGATAAGCCTACGGGCTGGAATCTTTGTATATCAAAGATAAATATGATAACCTGTTAATAAGGAACTTGTCTGATATTGTTTTTCTATGTCAAGTGATAAGATTACATGAAGGAACCAGTGCCTAACGGGTTAATTAAAGAAGTTGGTTGTTACATGTCTAACTAATGTGTTAGGTAATTAAATAACTAAAACAACCCGAGGAAAGTGCAGAGGATGGGCCATAGGTCCGTCCTACGGATGGGTGGTCCCGGTTGGCCAGGAACTTTTCTCAAATCACGATGGACAGTAGGAAGATTGTCAAAGAACATGAACAACAAAAGCATTGACCTAGAGTTATGATTGAACCCGATTTACGTTGTTTTAGGGGAACGGAATGGGACTATGCCTTATGGTAGAGAGGTTGAGCATTGCATCCCTCGTGTTTCCCATTCTCCTTGAACCAAGAGCAGTGTGAATCCACTTCGGACCTGGCGTTTCTGCGTAAAGTAGTTCACTTGGGTCCGACGCTAGTTGCCGTTAGGAAATGACCAATAAGGAAAACCCTAATTTAGGTCGATCCTAAGTGGGAACAGCCGGAATACTTTTGCTACATGGCAGATGCGAAAAGCCCTAGATCGCAAACCCCGTAACATTCCATGGGAGTGCCGAGCGGAGCTTTCTAGACATCCTTTCTCGATGGACTACTAAGACATGTCCTGAAGATACAAGTGGACACGTCACAGTTCCTTAAAATAATTTGGCATTGTGTTTGACAAAAAGTGAGGGGTATACCTTTTAAACTAAGGGATAGACTATTTGAGGAGCTACAAAATTTTTGCAAGGCTAGCCTAATATTTTGTATAACACAAGGAGTGATGTTCACCAGTAGTTATTCGAAAAAAGAAAAATAATCAAATCAAGCTTTGCAAGGAGCTCAATAAACAAATGGTCAAACATTACTATTTGCTGCCATTCATTGATCAGATTCCAAATTAGTTAGCAGGTAGGGATATCTATTTATTTATGGACTATTTTACCTCTTATAACCAAATGGCTATCGCAAAGTAAGATAAGTTAAAAATGAAATTTATCACTATATTTGGTACCTTTCCATATCATGTTTTGGCTTTGGGCTCATGCAATGCACCAAGGTCTTGGTAACAGACAACTGATAAAACTTTTGGTGATATATCCTGAGAGAAGCTGAAAGTTAGTATTGATGACTTGGGGTCAACCATCATAAGGGAAATATAATTTATTATTATGAGGAAATGTTTCAAGCAATGTAGGGAGTTTTGCATTGCTCTCAATCCAAGGAAATGCATCTTTGGAATTCTCTATGGATTGTTATTGGGACATGTGGTTAGCTTGATTGGTATTATAACTGATCTTGAAAAGATAAAGGTTATCATCGCTATGAGTATGCTATGTACTCCTAAAGAAGTGCATAGATTTTTTTCATCTGTTGATTATTTTTGAGATGATTTACTAATGCCCTAGCTAAGAGGACATTGTAATTGATGAATCTATTGATCTTTAATTGTTTGTTTGTTTGTTTGGAGTGATCCATGTCGAGTATCCTTCGAAGATGTGAAGCAAAAATTGGAAAAAGCATCGGTCCTAAGAGCACCTAAAAGGGGTAAAATATTTTATATATTTTTAGTGACTACGATGTATAGTGTTAGCTCTGTTGTTTAGCCCAAATTTGGGAGGAGAAGTGGTACCCATCCAATTACATTTTCTAGTTTCAAATTGGGGATATCCGAGATTAATTATATCTACATGGAGAAATTGTGCCTTGGGATGGTCTTTGCAATGATGAAATTCAGGCACTACATCCTGTATGAAAAGGTAGTTTTTTATAGGAAGGCAAAGGGGTTGAGGCTATTGTTGAATAAGTTGTAGTCACTTGACCACCTACAAAGTGGCTTATCACTTTACAGGAGGTTGATTATGAAATTAGGAATAAGTCATGGAAGTTACAGTACATCATTGAATGTCTTTTGGATTTCAAGGAGGTAAAGGAAGACTTGGCTAAAGGTAATGACCTCGAGTGTTTATTCAAAATTGATACGGCCTCCATTCCATCCCGATATGCTGCCATAATGCAGTACCTATCCACAAGAGAGGCTAGAGTCACTTTGTTGATTTTTGAAAAGAGGAAAACTAAGCAACAACCATTGAAATTTTCCTCGATCACAAGAATTTAGGGGTTGATGGTATTTATCATTGATGTGTTATGCTTGATGAGGTTTTTTTTATCTTGAAAGAGTGTCATGACTCTGCTTGTGGAGGGCACTTTGCTAGATGGTTGACTACATAGAAAGCTTTGAGAGCCAAACATTGGTGTCCATCCATTTTCCAAGATGTATTTGCATATATCAAGAGATGTAACACATGTTAGAGACATGATGGTAGGGAGAATAAGAAGCACCCACTGACTCCTATCATGGCTATACTACCATTTGAGAAGTAGGCCATTGATTTTGTTGGACCTATACATCCTTGGTCAACTACATGGAAGTGCTATATCATTGTGGTAAAATACTATTCCATGAAATGGTTTGAAGCCCATGCTATGATGAAGGATAATGCCATGGAAATGGCTAGTTTTATTTTGGGACAAATTGTCTATCATTTCGGTCCACCTAAGGAGCTTGTGTTTGACCTAGGACATATGTTTTAAATAAAGTGATTGAAGCTTTGACAAAAGCTCTAAAGATTAAAAATAATAAGACCATGCCTTATAACCCCCAAGCTAATGGGCAAGTAGAGAGTACTAATAAGAAGTTTACCTAGATTTTTCTCTTCTAATATAAACCTAGATATTGGATCTACAAAATTAGGGATGTTGTCTCTTGTGTTGATGGAGGTTCAAAACTGCTTGTACTCCTCACCGAAGCCATCCAAATGTGGAGCCACTATACCATCATTATCTAATATTATCCAAATACTCTTTGCCACACCCAATACCTACAACCTATTTGCAAAATGAGAAGGTTTGCATGGTTCGTGAATCTTATGGGATTCACATATAAATAATCTCAAACTCTCGAGCGAAGGCCAAAATATACCCAAAATGCAAATCCAGCTACACAAGCTCGAGCATGATATTTGAACCACTCCCTTAAGCACTTCAAGCTTCCAAAGATGGATTGTCAACTAAGGATCATATGAGAGACATCTTCATATGTATGCTTCATGTTGAGATGTCGAGCTCTACATGAGATGGCATCCATTATATGCCTTGGCGATATGGCATGATACGATTTGCTAGCATGTTAGGTGACCAACATGAGGATAAATTGATGATTCTACAACTAGACTACACCCACATAGTCCATCCTTGGTTATGGCACATTTATTGTACCACCTCTTCTTTCCTAGTGGGTTTACACTTAGTGACTACATGTATATATGTTGTGCTACTTTCATATTAGCCTTTTATCATGTTGTAGAACTAGTTATTTTGTGTGGAAGAATAAGAAAGAAGAAGAAAAGTATTTCATTCCTATCTCTCTATGTACTCAAGTCACCATTGCTTTTGTGTATGTGTACTCTTGGGTGCTTCACCTCTCTCCCCTCTTGTTTGTGTTTATGGTATATCTGAGTTATCCCATAGCTATGTAGAGCTTCATTGAAGGCTCGGGAAAAGCTGATGGAGCACAAAAGCAAGAAAGAAAGCAATGGGTAAGAAGCTATTGTAGTTTGCTTGCTTTGCCTTTGTTTATAGCCACAGAGAGGCTCCTAAGGCAGTTGGCAATGCTATAGTTTCCAATTGCAATGAAACTTGGTGAGCTAAAAGAACAATGTATACACAATAGATCATCCTTTTAAGGCTTTTCTACTCCAATTTTTGGCTTCTGAGATCATTTCAACCTCCATTTTGGAATTGCAAGTGGTCTCAATAATAGTTCTTGGGTATACTATAGTTTCACTTGTGTCTGCCATTTACAGCTGCACATATTATAAGGTTTTAGATGTTTTTTGGGTTACAGATACAAATGACATTTAATACAAATTGTAGATTATAGTTATTATTTTATAATTAGTGAAAAAGATTGTGTGTTTAGTTGTAGTGCACTTGGTATCAACTTACTTTTTGCAAATTGCAAGTTTTGCAAGGACTTTAAGTTTGTCAAAATGTCTAACAACTTCAACTAGATTGTCAGTGAGAAGCTTAATAAGAACAATTATCATACATGGAAGTCTAGAATGATCAATTTCTTGAAGAGCAAAGGTGTTTGGAACTACATTGAAGGAGACATGGTAGTAGCATGTGAAGTTCCTATACGAAATGCTATTGGAAAATAGTTAAATGCTAAGAAAGATTGGGACCAAATGTAGAGTAAAGTCATGTGTTAGCTATTTATTAGTGTCATAGATAGCATGATGGAGTATTTGCATTCTTTTTGGGAATACTAAAATAATGATTTGAGTATAGGGCTAAAGAGGGATCCAAGATCTTCATGTGTATCTTTTCATTTAGTAAATCCATTTTCTTTGGCAAGTAAGCTTTAGGCACTGGAATAGACCTCAAGTTTCATGGTACATGTGGCACAATAAATATTACAATAGGAAATACAAGATTCAGATCCACACAGCCTATTTTAGCTGGCTGAAATGCAAATGCTTTTGCATGCCTAGCTAACATCTACATAAAACAATCTCTTTCAGAAGGCAAAAGAAACCCTTCTACACCAACTTTCAGTTCCTCTAATGTTTCAACTATAAACTGATAAGCTATATCTTTAGAATCCCCTAAAATCGATTGCCTTGACACTTTCTCATACAGACCCTCACTATCTAGTGGAAGCGAAAAGGCAACTTATTTCACATTTTGGTCAACTATCTTATATTTTGTCTCCACAATTGCTTCAGCCCATTGTAATCCTTCATGTTGAGCAAATAATGCTATAACATCATACATGTCCAAATAACATATTGACAACACTCTATTTTTAGCCTCTTTTTTTGCACGTATGGTTACTTAAATTTCAACCACATTATCAATAATATTTAGTGCGTAAAAGAGGTTGAAATGCCTTCATTTTTAGCTAACAACCCCAATGCTCTCATTTTCTTAGCCACTCCTTTCATAGATATACATTTAGCCTTGCATATAGCTTCCATAGGCTTAAACCAACATGAACTATTTGATGTAAACTGAGCATAACCAATAGTAAATACGTGCTTCATTCCATTAGGAGGCAAGTGCATCCTCTCTTAATAGCACTACTATAGCCCCACATTACAATAATTCTCAATAAAAATTTGATTCTTTTAATTTTCTTGTATTTAGAGGCAAAGAAGATCTCAAAGCATATCTTGATTCCTAGGATGATTAACACAAATGGTAAGAAATTGGACTACCATCCTTGCTTCTAACTCTTACATAAGTAGAATCATCATCAAGCACCTTTGTTTCCATATGTTGAGAAACACGGATCTTGAGCAAGGTTAGCTATGGAGGTTGAAAGTACAAAGTACAATAGCATTCTTATTCAAATAAGTGTCAATTACATTCTTTTATAGTTACAGGATGGTACAAGTTTCCTCCGCCATGCCTATGGGATAAAGGCAACTCTTCCTAGATTGAGCTACGTGTTCCTTGCCTACTTGCTCCATACAAAGAGGCACATATGGGTGTGATTTCATATTTCTCAACACCCCTTCAGAATCACAACTGTGAAAAGCATTGAGTATACAAAGGCTAATATGAGTAGAATCTTGTTAAGTGTGGGTATACCACAAATAAGGTGAAACATTTAGAGGTTGTTGTAGGAAAACAAAGCATCTTGCTAAGTGTGTGAGTACAATAAAGACATGCTAAACATCTAGGGACTATTACAAGGCCTCACTAAGTGTGTAGAGACTGTGATGCATAGGTTACATGAGGAGTACAAGGCTTATGATGAGAGCATTCAAGAAAGTACATACAAGGCTTTAAAAAAGGTCTAGTCAAATTTGGAAACAAGGACCAATGGGCCCTTGTGGTCTTCATCTTCAAATATGACATTATAAGCCTTTTGTGATTTTCTTTCATAATAACGTATCTTCTTTTCCTTGTCCTTCTTCACTTTGACGCTCTCCACTAGTTGGCTTGGTTCCTCTTTGTCTTTTACTTTTTAGTCCCCTTTAAGCAAAGAGGTCACAAGATTTGGGTTTTGCATGATGACTATGGTGGCTAAGACATCTTCAAAATCTTCATATCAAATCACTAATTGCACTTGGATGTAGGCAGCTTCATTTCTTCCTACAAGTAGAGCAAACAAACTTTTTGTGTAGTAATGAGCAAGAGGAGTTGTTTTATTCTTCATGGAAGCCATCCACATACAAAACTTCAAATTGGTTATTTAGATAGTTGAGAATTAGCACCAAATATATCAGATCAGACCAACAAATGAGTTGGCAATGATTGTGTCAAGGGACACAAGAGTTATTAGTGTTAAACAACACTGACTGAGTATCAAAAAGATACTATGCTTGAAGCTTGATGTTGTTGTTGACTTCTCCCTCCTTGCTGATTTGAAGTGTAAATCTTGCTAGAAAGTAAGTTCAGGTTTAGATCATAGTAGAGTGGTAGACACTTGAGTGAGCTAAGAGGAGTGAGAAAATGAAGTGAAATATGAGCTTCAATGAAAGTGGCTATGGTGAATCTAGGGTTTCTGGGACAGGGGTTTGATATTTTTTTTGCAACAGCTCACAGACACAACCAAACCATGAAATTTTCAATGGGGGCAAGGCTCATGTAGTGGGCTTCAAAAGCCCCATCTTCATAGGATGATGCATGCACATCATTAATCATACGACCACAGGGAGTGTAGATATGGATAGCGAGGAGAAAAAATTGCAATGCTAGAGTGGATGTAGCCTGATGTGTGATGTGACAGAGAGGTGCACCGCCAAAAGTAGTGGAAGAAGAAATCACACAGAGATATGGCCTATACAAAGGCTAGGACCTCCAAGAGAGCAGGGTGCTAGCTAGCTATGGTAGTCAAGAGAGGTAGAGTGAAAATGGAGTGAGAGATGAAGTCATCTTGTGTAACTAATCAAACCAAAGGTTGTGAGGAGTTGGAGGAGTAGTGTACCAAGCTTAGTTGAGCTCACCATGGCTCTGATACCATGTTGAATAACATGGATCTTGAGTAAGGTTAGCTATGGAGGTTGGAAGTCAAAGACAAGAAGCATGTTTATATGGACTAGACACACTAACTATTACTCAAGTGAATTAGGCTCCAAGATAGATTAGCTTGGACTCATAAACACAATCTTAAGTAGACATGGACAAGATTGAAAGTATAAAGTACAATAGCATTCTTAATCAAATGATTGTCAAGTACATTCTTTTATAGTTGCAGGATGGTACCACTTTCCTTCATTGTGCCTATGGGATAAAGGCAACTCTTCCTAGATTGAGCCGCATGTTCCTTGCCTACCTATTTCATACAAAGAGGCATACATGGGTGTGATTGTATATTTCTCAATACCATACACACTCTTGTAATATAGGGCTATCCCAAAATCACTACATATGAGGAACTATCTTGCACAAAGAAGTGCTACTCTTCCTATACATAACCAATCATCACTTTTACATTAGGAAAAAAATTAGATATCCCTTAAATAATTATTTGTATCCCTCATATGCCAACCATAATCAATTTCTATAAGCCATGCTCCATTCTCATAGAATACACACTCAATGACATTAATCGTCGACCTATGGTCAAGCAAAGCAACACGAGGAGTTTTAGCCCTTGCCTAGTGATTTCTTGTGGAATGACTCCAAGGAAGAGATCCTGGAGTCTCTTCCCCATATTGTTGCATTTGCCTTACTCCACTATGCATATTGCTACAATAAAATGCATTTTCAGCCACTTTCTTCTCTTTTCCACATGTTGTCCTAGAGCAATATCCTCCATTGATAAACTAGTACTTACATCATGGTCATATTTAACCTGAATTCCCAACAAACCAATTTTCTCTTCAAATTGTAGCAATGCACTAGTGGTATCACCAAGAAACTGATGCTTCCTCTTAATTATGTCAATGATTTTGCCATGGAATTCTACTTGTTGATGCCAAGCACCTCTCCCAAGGTGAATTTCACCCAAGTGTTTAAAATCTATTATTCAAGAACCTTGTTGAGATTTGTGTTGTCACAATATCAAACTGCAACTTATATCTCAACTGTTTGCTCTTCTTTTTGCCTTCTTATTTGCTATCATGTTTCTGCTCCTATCTAATCTCTTCCATAACATGCTCAGGAGGTGGCTGATTTGTAGCTTTAGGCTAATCCACACTTCTTCTCATCACTCCATTAGATTTCATTGCATTATCTTCATCTTTCTTCCATTTCTCTTCCACAAGTACATCCGTGTTTTTCACTTTTTCTAAATATGCATATAGTGAATATGTATCTACCAGTGATTCCTAGCAAGTCATATCATGAACGTCTTGCCATGGCTTGCATGAGACATTTCACTATCAGTAGCTTTTCTCTTTTTAGTTGCATGCAAATCATGTGTCCATATTGCACCCTCTTTTAACCAACCATCACTTGGCTAGGCAGTCTATCCAACTAGATTCCAAAAGTAGCAGCATGTATAGCTAGATAAGCATTTTGGACAGCCAAGTCTTTCAACAACTTTTGCATATCTCCCTTTCAAAAATTCAAAGAAAGAGGAAATCCCGTTTCTTATGCATGGATCTTTCCATCTTTCCAAAAGATGAGTTCTTGTACCAAGTCTTCTTCAAATCAATAGCATTATCCTTTCTTTCATACTGCAAATTATCACACCACATACATCTTTTCCCTGCTTTAAGGAATGCTGCCCATCCCCTTTCCATTAATTTTCCTCTCTCATCAAATTTTATGACCTTCAATTGAAGAACTTGCATGCCTTTAACCAATTCATCTAATACATCTTCCCTAACATTGGGAATAGCAGGTGCAGCCATAGGGTTGGCCATAGAAGTAGGTGGCTTACTACATACATCAATTGTTTTTCCCATAATAGTGGGAAAGCTAGATACATGTAATCTTTCTCTTCTTCTATGCTTTTCCACTAGTGTAGTAACAACATCCGTAACATGCCTCCACTCTATATTAAGCCTTGCCTTTGTAGTGTAATCCTCTAACAAATCATCAAGCTTCTCTTGGAGCTTAGGATCTACTGCTTGTAGAAATAATTCAATTTTTTGATTTGCAAGAGCATGCTATTTTGCAAGATATAACTGTTAAAACCAACTTTAAATTTCTCTCAATAACTTTGTAACCACAAGGCCCTTAATGGGTTTTAGAACCCACTCTTGGAAAGTCTTGTACATAATCAAACTAGTGTCTTCAATGTAAAATTCTTCTCAAAGTGTCTTCTTGAAATCTATCCAATAGGCATCCTGTATGTACAATTCAATAAGTCGGGATTTCAATTTGTGTGTAGTGACCTGTACAAAATACCGATTCCATGCAAGTCGAGCCATTTCAAAAAAATCCATCTTTTGAGCATAGGTATACAAATATACAGATACATTCCTACCATTAAACAACTTCATCTCATGCTTTATTGCCTACAGAGCATTCATCACAATAGTTTTTATTTGAGTAAAAGTATGTATCATCTATTGTTGTTGTTGTACTTGCATAAGCATGTTCATATTCTACACTAACAACAGCAAAACATCACTAGAAACTATGCTTGAAGGTTCTCCAATGTTGCCTTTCCTTCTCACAACCTTTCATGTCAAGTTCACCAATGTCAAAGGGATTTTAGTCGAAAGGTCATATCCACTAGGGATTAGAGAGAGAAGGGAGTAGAGAATGGGAGATAGAAGAGAAGAAAAAGAATAGGTAGGAGATTCAAATGAATCCCAAGAATGCTGGAGATCAATTTATATTGGAGACATGTCCATACATCATGAATCGATCATAAAACCTTTTGGCAAGTCTGCCAAAGCCTTTACAAAAGATAAAGACAAAGCTCAATGATTCATAATTTGCATGTATTGCATGTAAACTCTGTTAAACATCCAAGATAAAGAGTCCAAACAATCTAAATATCAATAGGTTTAGATAATTTCTTGGTAGGAGAAGCCCAAGTACTTCTCTCAAGAGCACTATGTATTGACATAACCTGAGAAGTAAAACAAAAGCCTTATATGGGACTCCAAACACACTTCAGCCCTGTGTATTCTTTGTTATTATAGTAGTCATAAGCTGATCATTTGATGGCTAAACTCCAAGATAAATAGTTTTTGCATTATCTAGACAATGCCCTACTACTACTTGGAGCAATCTCTAAGCATTAGATCTCCTGGAGCTCCTTGTTATATCCAAAAACATGCACCAAACACTAGCTTCTACTTTGCTACTCAAATGGTAATTCTGATGGTTCCATTAGCTTCAAAAAGGGGGGATAAAATCCCAAGACACCTAATAATAAATCTCCCATATCACTCCTCCCCTCTTCTTGTTCGGAGTGTTGTTTTCTATCTAAAAACTGCGATTGTGTGCTGCATGAATTTGGGAGTTATTTTTTAATGAGATTTCCCAAAACCTACTAAAAATCCACTTGCTTTCTACATGTCACCCTATTCTAGAAGTTTTCTACATCTTTTTAGGATATTTACAAGAAGTAATATAAAAAATAGGCTAAAATTATCCAAAAATCCCATATTTTTGAACCATCCATACTATGGACACTAACACTAATGACTAATATGACATTCACTCTCTTGATTAATAAGAATGATGCAGTCCAGGGATTTTTACACTGTGTTCGCATAGCGGCACAACATCAGGACTTGTATCCAAGCACTTGGATACTCTTGTCCAAGTCCCATGGACACAATCCACCAATTTTCTCTTAGCTAGCATATAATCCCTCTAGAAATAACTTCCTAAGCTCGTAGGATTTCTATTCTATCTTGGATTCATCCAAGCTTCCATGGAAAGTTGCCATCCTATGATGAAAGCACTATTAGCACTCATTAGCAGGGGCACCAAAAAGATGTCACATGAGCAGTGATAAAGGATGAAACTCTCTCACAACCCAAAGATACAAGAGAAAAGAAGTGTCCAAAAGTTAAATGAATTTGTCAAAATGTGAAACCCAACAATATAAATTACAAAAGAGGAGAAAATCGACAATACTAATGTCTCTTGTACCCACAAAATGTATACAATGTAGAGCAAAGACAACCACCAAGCGATAAACTTGTTACCTCAACATTCAAAGTTTGTGAAGCCACAAGAAAACTACCAAATTTTTAAATCTCTGAAAGAACCAAGGCTCTCTTCAACAATAAGATCCTTTGCTTTTTCTATCCATTTTTTGTTAAGTATGACCCTCCTCTCTTCTCACATAAGAGGAAAATTATTTTTCGCACATTGAGAAGGGCCCTTACTCCTTAGTCCTCAACACTTTTATAGCTTTCCCTAAGATACACTTTTATTGGCTTTCTTTTTTTTTCTAATTTTTATGCTTTTCACATTTTATAGGTCACTAACCCATCGAAATGAACTATGACTAGCTTTGCCACAAAATATTATCTATTGCTTATGATGTTGCTTCTTCTCCTCCACAAAACATATCACTAGTAAAAGCATTGAGCCAAACACTCTACATTGCTTTTAGATCCTCACCCCCTCAATTTTCATCGTCCTACATTCTCATCATTTCTGTGTCTCCCATCATAAAACACTATTGACTTCTCCATTAGTATATATGTAGGCCGAGCCATCATGATCACATGTATCCATCAGGATGCAAGTAGAGCATGCAACCAAACATCTTTAGAGAGTTGCCTCTATAAATTAATGCTTTTGATGGTCTTCTCCTCTCAATGGGAGGAGTGAAATCCAAAATTTTATTGATATGATTTCATGGTGAGGTCCACTTGATAGAATATGTGTGTGAACCATTGAAGAGATTATCATAGCAACATGTGAAGCTGATGTTGGAGGGGTTTTAGTCAAAAGGTCATATCTACTAAGGATTAGAGAGAGAGAAAGAAGTAAAGAATAGGAGATATAAGGGAAGAAAAAGAATAGGCAAGAGATCCAAATGAATCTCAAGAATTCTGGAAATCAAGCTATATTCAAGACATGTCCATAAACACCATATTGGGGATTATGGGAATTTCCCATAAGTTTGGGACACGTGGTCAAATCTTTAGATTTGTAATAGCTTGAACACTATAACTCCAAATTGAGTGCTTTATAGCTCAATAGATTCCATTTTTCAAGCAATTTCCAATGATCGGTCACATCATATAGTTTTGAGAAACTTATGGGCATGTTATCCGAATGCCACCTTTTTATTATTCGAAAAATGGGAATCGGGAGATTCCCAAACTCACTAATATTGTGTTCATACATCATGAATAAATCATAAAACCTTTTTGCCACGTCTACTGAAGCCTTTACACAAGACAAAGACAAAGCTCAATGATTCAGACTCTACATGTATGGCATGGAAACTCTGTTGTGCATGCAATAAGAGTTTTAAAAATCAAAATATCAATAGGTTTAGATGATTTCTTAGTAGGCAAAGCTCCAATACTTCTCCCGAGAGCACTATGCAATGATAGAACTTGAGAAGGTAAACAAAATTCTTGTATGGGACTCCAAACCCACTTTAGTCCTGTGTATTCATGGTTATTATAGCAGTCATAACTAATCATTTGATTACTAAACTCCAAGATAAATGGTCCTTGGACTAGCTAGACAATGTTTACTACTACTCAAAATTGATCTCCAAAAATTAGATCTCCTGGAGCACCTTGTAGAAGACTTGATTCACTTATGGTAGCTTGGTACCCTATTTTAGACAATCAATAACAACTTATAACAATCCTCAACAAGACCTTTCTTATACTCAAACTTCTCTTTGATGATTGGAGATGGTTCCCTCAATGTATGAGACCAAGATTCCAATGATAGAACTCTTATGGAGCTTAAAATTGAACCCTGAGATGTTATGGTTGCTTTTAGCTTTGTTTTGTTAGTTTAAAATAGTCCATTTCAACCTGCAGAAAAACTCTCTTTCCCTCTCCAAAAGCATGCTCTAGGTAGTCTCCTCCTTCCCCACTTGTGAGGGCTCTTTCTCCTTGCCTCACACTTGGCCTACATGAGCTTCTTTCCTCCATCCAAGTGTCCATCAAAGTAGACCCCTCTTGGCCTGATTGTGCCAATTTTGGCTGAAAATAGCCTCATTTTCTTCATGCCTATCTCCTTCTTAGTGATTAAATAATTGTTAAGTCACTTCCGTGACATCCTACACTCTATCCCATGTCATATATCATAGTGCATATCAAAATTTCCAAGACTTGCAAGACTTTAAAGACCCAAGTGTAGCATGGTCCTGTCATGTGACTCAACAGAGATAAGTGTTGCCTACCTCTAAGGCACCTGCATTTTTTCATTTTCACACCATAGACTAGTTTTTCAAACAAATGTCATAAACCAACACCCAATCTCGATCTTGTATGGTTCTTAGCCTTAATCTATGAGTTTCCTTAAGTCTTTTATTGTTCTGTATCTTTGCTATCCTTAACTTTTGCAACTGCTATCTCTATGTCTTCTAACTTCCTTTCCAATTGTCTAATACATAAGTCTAGCAAGTCCTCTCGAGTCAACTCCTCTTCCCAAGGTAGCATCCTCCATGTGGCCATCATCTCTTCTATCGACATGATAGGTTTTTGACCATACATCAATTTAGTAGGCATATATCCTATAACAGCACTATGAGTTGTTCTATCAGTCCACATACCATAAGGTAGCAGTTCTGGCCTCTGTTTTACCTTCTGTCCATATGCTTTTGCCAATGCCCTCACAATAGGGGAGTGTCCTCTTTCACTTTTTCCATTTCCTTCAAGATTATAAGCTGAAGTTAAAGCAAGCTTTAACCCCAAGCGTGCAAAGAAATCATGGGCTTCATCTAAGGAAGTGGGGAGTATGGCCTACCATAGTCCCCACTTACACCACCTCTATCTCCGCACTTTATCACCCAGTCCCCAATTATTATTATTATTATATTAATTTTATTATTACCACTCCCCACTCCATTGCTTCGTCTCCAAAAATTTTAATATTTCTAATTATTGTTATTATTATTATCAAATCATTATTATATTCTAATTAATTATTATTTATGAATATATGTATATATAAAGTAATGTATTTGAATAGGTCAAATACATTATTGTATAATTTAAATGTGGATGTTGATTGATCAATGTTTTATTTTTTAATAATATAAAAACTATTTTTATTAAATATAGAATGTGTACATGGTACTAATTACAATAGATATCGATTAATAAGGATATATAGATGTTGCTAATCTTAATGTTTTTTATATTTGCATAAATGTAGGCCAACAAATGGGGATCCATTTCAATGAGTTTAGAAATGTTCACATCATGGATAGTCACAAGTACTCTTAGAGTTGTAGTAGGTACTATATATGTCAAATGATGTAGGGAAGTCTAGAGGGTTTTTTTTTTCAACAATAGTCATAAGACGACTACTATACCTTGTAGCCAAACCTCGACTTGAATACCGTTTTCTTTCAAACTCACTTCAACCTTTAGCTTTCTTGGCTAATGTTGTAACTTTCTCATTACTTTTTTGTTGTCAATGCCTAGGGTGATATATAAGAATCAAGGGATGCTTCCCTTGCTCTACCTTGGTCATTTTTTTCATGACTTCTCCCACGACTACTACTAAATAAAACCAATGAATTTGTGATTGCTCTAACCATGTTAGAAGCCTTTCTAAGAGATTCTCATTCTTAGCTGTCTAAATTCCAATGTCAGTATGAATATATGCATGAGTGAAGTCAATAGCATTTCATCTAGTTTCCTGGGACTCCTAACCTTAAATTAATCCTTTTCTTGGCCCATATTTTCTAGAGCCTTCATGAAAGATCTCTTAACTGGCTTTAAATGCACTGGAGCTTCTAGCCAAGAAGAACAAGACTTGTGAATCACTAGATTCCTTATGATCTACAGGCTAGAGTTTGTATTTGATTGTGAGACTAAAGGGCTAGAGGCTTATTCCATAGAGCTAAAGTGACAGCTTTAGTCACAACCAAATATTAGGGCCACAAAGGCTTCAAAAAATGAACTTTTGTTAATTACAAGATTAAGAAAAGGGCCAAAGAGATTTTGCCATGTGTGCAAGGATATGGTATTCTTATCTCCTCTTTTTTGGAGATAGTAGAGTCCACTTCATGATTCTCTCCTCCTTTTTAGCCAAAATCTCCAACATTTGACATATTTTGGTAGTCTCGAAGTCCTTATTTATTTATAAATCCAAACAAAGGACATGATAGTTAATAATGACTTTTTTGAAAGTCGACAGTTTCAATATTATTTTTAGTGACCAATATATTTTCATTAATCTTATTAATAGTACTTTTTAGTTAATTCACATTTCTCATTCAACTTCTTTCTCTATGAATTCAATCTATCTATGGCATCCACAAGGCGCCCTTCTCGTTTAGTAAACTCTTGCACCACCTATAGCCAGGGAGTTGATGAAAATTTGGAGCCTAAAAGCTTTAATATAAGTAATTAGGTTACCATGCTTGGCTCTTGCAAGGGCTCTCACAAGGTGAAAACAAGAAAACGAGAGGATTTAAAACATCACTAGAAGGGATGTATCATTGCTTTCAAAATTATGCTTGAAGGGTGGTTTGTCAAAGTGGAATATATTCACATGTCCAAGAAAATGCATTGCCTCCAAATGAATGTGTTTACTAGCAAACACATTGTAAGTCTTTAGTTGATAACATATGTAATATTTTTCTCATTTTAGCAAGTACTAATAATAAATTCTTGGTTATAAATATATTTTCACCAACAAGTACTGAATCACAACTTGTGAAAAGCTTAAGTGGAACATTCCATGCGATTCAGAAAGGTGTTCATAGACATTCTCTATGTCGATTAGAGTGTGGGTTCTTTTAGTGAGGGTAGTGTTTTAATATATTATGCACATTATGTAGTTCCCTCTAGAGCAAGGACATACGGATATATCAAGGATTTTCCATTGCCAAGTCTTGTTGAGAAATAGACAAATGATGTATGCTCCAAGAGGAGCTGTCTTGAATCCCATATGCACAGTGAGGAGAGTGGAACAACTCAAAGCCTATAAAGCATTGTACTTGACTATGAAATGAACACAATATCATGATGCTTTGTACTTTCAGTTAAGTGTCTGTCATTGCCAATTCTACACAAGATTGTGTTTATGAGTCCAAGCTAATCTATCTTGGAACCTAATTCACTTGTGTAATAGTTTATCTCTACTTGTCCATGTCATTATGAACTTGGTCTTCATCTTTGATCCACCATAGCTTGTGTCATGTCCTAGATCTGCATCATTTAACATGGTATCAGAGCCCAGTTTTAGTCTCCCTTCACCTCTGGTGATCTCTAACCATCTCACATTCAGCTCACATCTTCAGTTTCAACTTCAAATCTCAGTTGGACCTTGTAGCAGCCATAGCCAGACTGCACCTACCCACCTTGGAGCACTTGGATCTCTCTCTACGGGCCATATCTTCAAGTGAATCCTTCTGGAAGTATGTTCCCTTGCTCCAGGCACTTCAGCCTATCACATTGGACAGCAACATTAGCATCCACAGCAGGCAGCATTGCGCGATTTCCAGAAACGGCGCAGTCTGAAACTGCGTGACGGTTCGTACAGCTGCACGCACAAGACGTAGCGCAATCAACGCAGCAACCATAGGGCTTTTGTAGCCCATGACATAAGCTTCATGGCCATGTAAAAATTTCTGAAAATGATCAACTCTAGCTCTAGATATCTGGAAAAAACCAGGCCTGGGTCAAAACCCTAATCCAGGAAGCCATAGCCATCAAGGTGCAAGATCTTTTTTTCTTCAATTTCTCATTCCTTTCAACTGAGGGCACACACTGCCACTCTTATCTGAGTTTGAACTCAGTTCGCAGCAAGATTAACACTTCAAATCAACAAGCACCGACATTCAATACTAAGCTCAAGAATAGTATCTATTGATACTCAACTAGTGTCAGTTGACACTAACCTCCTTGTGACACCACAAATCCCCCTTGCTGGTCTTTTCTCAGTTAATTGGAGCTTCTCAACATGGCAGAACTTGAGCAAATAGCAAAATTCAATGGAGAAGACTTCCATGCCTGGAAGGAAAAGACCATGTATCACCTAATGCGAAAAGACTTGTGGGACCTGTTTGAAGATGATGCAGATAACACGAAGGAAGATGATGAAGACGGGTTCGTTGAAGAAGAGTTCAAATCCAAAGAATGGAAGAAGATGAATAATAAGGCACTAGGCATCATTGCCTGGGGACTAAGTGATGACGTGTTACATCATATATCTGGCATTAGAAATGCTAGAACCGCCTGGGAGGAACTTGATAAAATGTTTGGTACTCAAGCAAAGAATTCAAAGGTAAAACTTCTCATGCAGTTTTATAAACTGGATATCAAAGACAGTGCTTCTATAACCATACACATTAATAAGTTTAAGAGTTTAAAAACTCAACTTGCATCTCTTAAAAAGAATATTGAGGAAGATGAAGCAATAGCTGTACTGCTTGCAAGTGTAAACAAGGATCCATATGAAAATCTTGTGTCCACTTTGAGTAATGTTCCAAGCCTCACACTTAAAGATATTGAGCACTCACTACTCGATGAAGAAGGCAAAGTAAAAACCAAGAATGCAAAAGACAATGTCTCATCATCTAGGAAAAATATTTTGTACACCAAAGGAGCTGCTGGACCTAAAGGAAGAGGTCGAGGATTCATCAACAACAATAACAAGGATCGGATTACATGTCACTATTGTGGTAAGACTGGCCATGTAGCCAGTGAATGCTTCCACAAGAAGAGAGCCCAACAATTGCAAAGTGATCATCACCAGAACCAATACATGGAAGGAAGAGAAGAAGAAGAATATGCTTCCACTACCATCAACAACTCTGACAGATTGTTTTGAAGAACTTTCATTGTATCTTTTATATGTTTTTCCCACAGTGGATCTTCCTTTTCCTTAGTGAATTTGATTTGTACAACCCTTGCCAAGATGTAAAGTCTCAAGCTTTAACTTGACTAGGCTGCCTATGAGCTAGTCTTCTGGGCCATGTTATCATGAAGGGGGGGCAAAAGCCAGCAAGTGTAGGGACTCATCATTTGAGGGGGGGTGTTGAGAAATAGACAAATGATGTATGCTCCAAGAGGAGCTATCTTGAATCCCATATGCACAGTGAGGAGAGTGGAACAACTCAAAGCCTATAAAGCATTGTACTTGACTATGAAATGAACACAATATCATGATGCTTTGTACTTTCAGTTAAGTGTCTGTCATTGCCAATTCTACACAAGATTGTGTTTATGAGTCCAAGCTAATCTATATTGGAATCTAATTCACTTGTGTAATAGTTTATTTCTACTTGTCCATGTCATTATGAACTTGGTCTTCATCTTTCATCCACCATAGCTTGTGTCATGTCCTAGATCCACATCATTTAACAAGTCTTTCCTAATATAAGGCAACAATGCATAGTTTTTAATTCAAAATATGTCAAGATATTCAAAAGTCCATGACGGTTGGAAGGATCTCAAGAAGAATACCCCTATCATGGTTCATATCCTTATATATCTTTATGGCATGCTTCAAAAATAGCACATTTACAAAGGACAAATATATCTTGGCTAAGTAGAAATTTCATAGAAGAGGAATTAGACAACATTATATGAAGGCTTTGGAAATCTAGAGAGTATGACCATAAGGGCAATATCATGAGGTCTATTTTATTCCCCCAATCATTAGCTTTGTCTTACAACATCTCATGATAAAATCTTTCTTTTGGCTTTGATTATTGGAGATACAAACTTAAACTGGCATTTGGATTCCCTTGGATTCTGATATAGATTGCATGCCTTTTAAAAATAAGGTGTAAGTTATAGCATATGAAGAAGCAAAGTAGGTAAATATTACTTCCAATTGGAGTATAAAAGATGTAAGGGATACCTTTGGAGCTGCTAGACAGTACATCAAATGTGTAATGTGCCCGCCTAAGAGCTACACAGGCACGTTTTTAGCGGTCCATCCAGAAACGAATCTACGTGTTGCCACCCGGCACTCCCATGGAATGTTTCGGGGTTTGTCGTCTAGGGTTTCTCGAATCCACCTCGCAATGGAACATTCACAGCTGAACCCTCTAGGATTGACCTAAAATTTGGATTTCTAGTTACCGAGGTCTCCTAATAGCATTCTAGCATTGGATCCTAGACATCCTACTTTACGCAGAGATACCTCTTTGCCTATAAGGCATAGTCCCATTCCGGTGTCAAAGAGTTTATTGTTCATAACATAAATCATGGGATTCTTATGAACATAGAAGAAATTTACTAGGATTTATATGAGGAATTTTCATACATAACTCAATCATTATTACCCAACAACCAACTTAGATATCACTTAGTTACATAAGTTCATTTGTAATTGTCATACAATTTTCAGTTGTACCACGTATATTGATAAAAAATTAAGTCTATGGGAACCTATAACTTGATCAGCTGGAAGTAATTGACAGTCTGTAGGATAAATCACATTGATTCAAGTGGAAAATATGATTAGAACTCAAGAAAAATGCCAAAAGTCCACTAGGTTCATGGGGGACCTGAAGTAATAAACTTAAGTGACCTGTCAATGACCTAAGTAGGTCAAAAAGTGAAGTGGGAGCTGAGCAGGATGCAGCCCGTATTTTTCGGTGCAAAAAGAGGGCCTGCATACCTACAACAACTGGAGAACAACTGTGAGCTATGGTGCATGCTTTGGAGCATGCAAACTGAAGGCAAACTGAAGCTGAAGAAGAAGATACAAACAAGAAAGGTGAGAGCTCCTCCTACCCGTCCATTTGGTATGATGAAAATGAATGGTATGACAATCTATAAAAGGGGGAAACCTGAGAGAAAAGTATTCAGCCTGCTCTTATGTATGCCTTCTCTCATTTTATTTACCTTATTCATGGTCCAATGAAGCCCGACTTGTACCCAAGTACTTGAGTGACTTTGGGGCAAGCAAAGGGGGAGGATTTTAAGGTGTATGGGCTGTTATGGGCTGAAAAAACCAATCATAAACAGGGTAGGCCATTGTTCTTGTCCATTTTGATGAGCAATCAAGTGATCTATGTGGTTGTAATAGAAGAAATTGACCTCTTATCATCAGGGTTTTACTCATTAATGATTAGATGAGCTTATTCTTGAGTTTCTGTATACTTTTTGAGCTTGATTATGGGCTGAAAATTTCTGTTTTAAAACATGGCTGAAGTTAAATTTATGCTCCATCAATGCATTTCAAGAACTATTGTTCTATGTCTTGAATGTACTTGAGTCTACCATCAAAATACTTGTTTCTTGGAGTTGTAATCCCTCTATGCACATGAGATAAAAGCCATTTGAGCTTGCATTTGGTATATGCATTTGGATAAAAATCTAAGAATATCATGTATGTAATGGCTTATTTTCCCCAAATGTATTTGATGTAATCAAGTTAAAGGCATTCATTCCATTCATATATGCTAAATACATAGAAAAAGCTTGATATCTTCTTCTTGAACTAAGTCATTTCTAAAACCCGAATCTTGTCAAACTCCATTATTTTTCCCTTCTCCAAACCTTGATTCCCACACTCTTCTTCTGCTTTAAGCCCCGGTGGTAGACCTTCAACCCCTAACACGACGATAGTGGTGAACCTGACGTGAAGGTCCGCTGCGGAAGAGGAAGTACAATGTGAGAATCATCAAGTTCGGGAGGAGATGCCTTGCAACAATTGGTTCATCTGATGCAAGAAAGCCAACAACAACAATTGCAATTTTCAGCAGCAGTTGCAATTGCAACAAAAACGGAGACAAGAAGAAGAACGGAATGATGCCGCTGCCATTAAAGCTTTGGAAGCTGTTGGGCAAGAGCTCAAGCAATTTAATGGGTAAAATGTGTCCTCTTTTATCTGCCTCTATACTGACAAGATGGTCTTCCTCGGAGTTCCTCATCATGCCTGGATCCGATATTTTTCCCGTTTGGCCATGCATGGTCTCCAGGACCGAATTCATGGTCTTTTCCAAAAAGACAAGGGATGGTCTGCTGCATTCAAGAAGGCTCTTCGGGAAGAATTTTTTCTTGAAGATTCTGGCCTAATGACAAAGAAAGTTTTCACTGAATGGGTCAAAAGGCCCAATAAGGGTCTAACCGCCACTGCTCTTTATCAGAATTTGAAAGCAAATTTGCTCAACTAGATCTTGACGATCAGTAAGGTATGGAAAGCCAGAAGATTGAATTATTTCTAAAGGCTGCAAATCCTTTCCTTCAAGAGAAGCTAACTGATCGGCTTGAAGATCCTGACTCTGAGACACGATTAAAAATTGCTTGGAGTGATGTCACTGAAGCAGTTAATATGATTGCTCGAAGAGAGCGGTTGCACCTAAGATGGGGATCTACCCCTGCACCCAACTAAATCCATGAAGGAGCCCGTTCCTATTTCTCGACCTCCTGTCTCTATGGCCGAGCAACCAAGAAATTGTGTTGTTCCATCTCCAAAGAAGGATGTCATGGACAAGCTAATTAAGAGCATGCGAGATCTCTATCTTAATCTAATGGAGATTAATTCCAAAGTGGAAAGGCTTGATGTGAAAGTGGAAGAAAGGGGACGGCGGTCAACTGCCCAAAGACCTGTACGAGAAGGCTTCAAAAGACGATGTATCTGGTGTGATAGCCTACAGCATGATAAGAGGGAGTGTGGAGCATACCGTGAAGCTGAAGCACAAAAATTAGTCTTTTGGAAGGATGGTAAAATTCATGCAACCGAAACCGGGCTTCCTCTTGAGCCAAATTTTGGTAATGGTGGCATGAAGAAAAGATTGGAGGATTTGGCAACAAGAACAGCCTGTGCAGCTGTTGATGCAGCAACCTATGGGTTGCAAATTGAGCCAACTAATGAAATTGTTAAAGGATGTAAAACTAATGCAAAATCTAAAGTGTGGATGCAGGCCTTAGATCGCGTGGAGCAAGGCAAGGCAACCAAAGATAATTTAACTGCTGCCAGTCAATGCATCCGAGGAAGAACCGGAAGGACCGAGCCAGTTGATTCATTTTCAGATTTTGCTCGGTTAGCTGAAATTAATAATCATGAAGCTATGATAGAAGAAAAGAGAAGAAGGGATGAAGATGTTGCTGGTCCTTCTTCTTCGGGGCCAACTAAACACGTGACAAGAAGTAAACCAGATCAGCAGAAGGCTGCTGAAAATCCATCACCACCAGAGCTTGATATGGGAGATGCCCCTCAAGAAAAGAAGACAGAAGGAAAAAGAAAAAGCAAACATCCCAGCTGCAAGTTGCAGTCTGACATAGATACTGCAACGGATCTTAAGTGGATCCTAGAAGAAAGGATTCTTGGAAGTAGAATTGAATTTACATTAGGTGAAATTCTCGAAATTGCAAAACGAGGATTTCATGATGTAATAATTGATGTAATTAAATGAAAAAGACAATATGTTAGTGAGGAAACTGAAGAATCTGTGCGTGCTTTTTTGCAAGCACTTCATGTATATTTGCAGGATGAAGAGAAGCTGAAAACTCAAGGGATTCGATTGGAGGCAATCAAAGAATTGATTGAAGCCATAGAAGCCAAAGATGAAGACATCTATGAAGCAGAAACTGAAGAAGCAATTGCAGAAAATGTTATGGTGGGAACTTCTCAATCCAAAGTGCAGCCCATGCATAAGAAAGAATCTCATCTTCACAACACGCAAGAAGAAAGTGATGCTCACTTTATTCCTAGTAGTCACTACTCTCGTACCCATTGGGAAAGAGCGACCACTGAAACCATTGCTAAGATTGGAGAAAAAGAGACTCCATGCATTGCCCTTATAGACCATGGCTCGGAGATTAATGTCATGTCAAGAAGTCTCTACGATAATGGCGGATGGCCCATTGATGTGGACCCAGGATGGTGCATGAAAGTAGCCAATAACTCCTCTGGTGATCTTTATGCAGCATGCCATTATGTACAAGTTACTATTGGTAATGCAAAATATGAATTTCATTTCTTTGTTCAACATTCCTGTAGCTATCCTATCATTCTTGGACAACCTTTTATTTCTGAGTCTCGTTTAGAGACAAAGGCCCTTGATGATGGTTCATCATATGCTCGGATAAGAAGTAAGGATAATGACAAAGCTGTCCAATTCTTGACTGTATGTGTAAATTATCATCGGAATAGAGATCGATTGAGAGATCATCCTGTTCCTCCTAATGCCTAAGAATTTAAGGGTTTTCGCGTAGCACTGCTATAAGTGGAGGCTATGGCAGTGCATTATGTTATAAAAAATTGCCTCCACATATAAAGGAGGCAAGGCCAAAAGCTGAGTTGCAGGTTTTTACAGCCAATAGTGTGGGCTGTTATAAATAGTTTTCAGCCATGAATAGGGCTTAAAGAAAGCATTTATGTCATGTGGAACAAGAACTGAAGCAAATTGATGTTTTGCCTAAAGATGAAAAAATCTCAGGGCTATTTTATGGGCTGATTTATAATGATACAATGGCTGAAATATATGCATCTGTTCATGCAGAAAATCAATCTGAAAATCAATCCATACAGGTATGCACATTGGATATGTATGACATAATTCAAGAATTTGTAGATTATGAAGCTTTTGGATAGTCAAACAAGGATGAGGTAAGAGTGGAAACAAAATATAAGATAGTTGATAAAAAGGTCAAGCCAGTGGCTACTCCTCTACCACCCGAAAGCAAAGGATTGGCAGAAAGCGTATCCAAACAGCCAAGCCTTCGTGATCCCAAAGATAACGGTCACCAGTTTACAGTAGAAAGTCTACAAGAGCTGAAAATTGGTGAAGACTCTTTTCTCTTGCCATCTGAAAAGCAAATATTCATGTAGATGTTTAAAAATCATGGAAAAGATTTTTCATTTCAACCACATGAAAGTGGCTGTATGGATCCAAGTGTTGTGGCACCAATGGTGATTTTTATGGTCCAACACGTTCCTTGGAATCTTAAACCAATTCCGGTACCAAGGGCTCATTTGCCTAAGTTATTGGAACTTTTAAATGAAAATATAAAAATGCGAATTTTGGAGCCATATTCAGCTCCATATTCCAACCGATGGTTTACCGTGCCTAAGAAGAATGGGTCTTTGTAATTCATTCAAGATTTACAGCCTGTCAATAAAGTCACTATTAGAAATGTTGGTTCGGGGCCGATTGTTGATGAATTTGCTGAAGCTTTTGCAGGTAGAGCAATTTAAACCATGGGAGATTTATATTCAGGCTATGAACAATTTCAGCTTGCTTTGGAGAGCCAAGACATTACCACAATGAAGACGCCTCAAGGTTTAGTCCGCATGTGTACTCTACCTCAAGGAGCTACGAATTCAGTAGCTCACATGATGAATGGCATGCATAAAGTGTTGAGAGATTATATTTCCCAATTAACTCTTCCTTTCCTTGATGATGTACCAATCAAAGGATGTGAAGTTCATGAGAAGAATGAAGAACTCAATGAACTTGGATGTCGCAAGTTTGTTTCCGATCATATTAATGATTGTGCTCAAATCTTGTCTAAATTAGAAGAAGTCTATCTTACTCTTTCAGGTGCTAAATCTATTTTTGGAGTCGAAGAAGTTCTTGTGGTAGGGCATATGTGTGGTCCATATGGCCACAAGCCTTCTCCAACCAAGCTTGATGCTATCAGCAAAATGCGAGAAATATGCACAAATGTTTCGGAGGTGAGAAGATTTCTTGGTGCATGTGTCTTCCACCTTATTTGGATCCCACATTTTTCTCACATTGCTGAAAATCTTTATCAACTGCTGAGAAAAGGCCAAAGGTTTACATGGGAAAACGAACATACTCAAGCTATTCGGAGATTGAAGAAATTGCTGATTTCAGCCCCCACCTTAAAGAGGGCTAATTACTCTAATGGACAGCCTATTATACTCACAGTTGGACACAAGTCCTATTGGAATAGGATGGGCGGTTGGTCAAGACGACCTTGAAGGCAACATATATGCAATTCACTTTGGAGTGAAGGTTCTTAATGAACGACAAAGAAGGTATGCTCAAATTAAAAGAGAACTTTGGGGAGCAGTAACTGCATTGAAATGTGACCGGGAGTACTTTATGGGCGCACATGTAATAGTTGAAACAAATTGCCTTCCACTCTTGGGCATCATTGCCAACTGTTCCACTCCCGACATAGCTATGCTAAGATGGATAGCCTATATTAAATCCTTAAATCCTGATTTGAAACATATTGCAGGAAGAGATAATCCAGTTGTTGGCATGCTTTCGCGTGCCAGATATAAGGATGAAGAAGAGATGATGTGGATGAGGAAGAATCAAAGTCTATATTTGCTAAAAATGATGTTGTAAATGCAGGTTGAGATCTGAAAACAGCAAGTACAGCTGTACCTAATGATGGCTCAACTGTCAAAAATGCAAGTACAACATTAATTACAACAAGTACAACAGGTTCAGTTTCTAAAACAAATTTTACATCAGCAAAGAAGGAAGAAACAACCAAAGAAGGATAGTGGGCAGTTGATAGACAATATGCTCAATGTTTTGTTATGATTTGTTCACACTTTAAAGAAGAATATTATGCAGATGATTGGCTAAAAATTGGCCAATTTTTGAGCACTATGACAAAGAAGGAAGATTGGACTAATGAAGAGTTCAAGAGAATCAAGAGAAAATCTTATGGCTTTTTTCTTAAAGATGGCTACCTTTGGAGGCATGCGAAAAAGAAAGGAAGGGCGCATGTTCATGTCTTAGGAGACAAAAAGACTCAAAGATAGGTCATGCAATAATTTCATGAAAGCCTATTGGCTGGTCATAGAGGAATATGGGGCACTTTTGCCAAAATAAAAGAGAAATTTTGGTGGCAAAACGTGTATAAAGACATTGAGCATTTTGTTGAGTCTTGTCATGTTTGTCAAATGTACTCTATGGTTAAGCATAGAGATGGGCTTCAGCCTACCTTTCCTTTATCCATTCACTATAGATGGGTTATTGATTTAGTAACCATGCCTACAGGAATTTGGAACATGAGATATCTAGTACTTGCTAGAGAAGATCTCACAAATCAAGTGGAAGGGAAAGCCTTGACAACAAAGTCTACTCAAGCCGTTTGTAAATTTTTACTTGAAGAAGTATTTTGTAGGTATGGCTGTGTTGCCAAAGTAACTGCTGATAGAGGAGAATTGGATGCTGATGAAGCTCGCCATTTCTTTGCTCAATTGGGAAACAAGCTATCTCTTACATTAGTCTACAACCTTGAAGGCAATGGTAAGAGCGAAAGAGGTCATCAACCAATTCGTAAAGCTTTGGCAAAATCTTGCAAAGGAAAAATGAGGGAATGGCCTAGAATGCTACCATTTGCATTATGGGCTGATAGAACTACCCATAGTGCAATAACAGGTTATATGCCGGCTAATATATGGACAGCCACCTATTATGCCTATTGAGGAGTCCATTGTCACATGGAGTATCTTGCCTTGGGATGAAGGGATGAATAGAGAAGAGTTGCTGACTTTGCGCATAAGGAAACTTGAAAGAAGGCCAGAAGATATCAAGACAGCCATTGAAAGGCTAAAAATAGCAAGATTAAAGAATAAGAAGAGGTTTGACAAGCATCATCGACTCCATCCAAGAGCTATTCAAGAGAATGATTGGGTACTTGTCTATGATAGCAGCCTGGACAATCAATATAGTGCTCATAGAAAGCTAGCCAAGCGATGGTTTGGACCATATGTAGTAAAAGTAGTACATGATGCTACTTATTCTTTGGCAGAAATGGATGGAACCATGGTAAAAGTACCAACAGCCAGTAAACGTATCAAGCTCTTCAAACGAAAAGAATCTTCAACTTATGAGCTTGATGACTTGGATATGAGCCATCTACTTGAAGACAAGCAGGAAGAAGAAGACTTAGAGGATGAAGATGAAGATATGTCAGAAGAAGGCCCTCCTTAAACCTGTAATCTTGTGAAATGGCACATGCCGGAGGATGTGCAGGTTAGGAGGAGGTGAATGTCAAAGAGTTTATTGTTCATAATATAAATCATGGGATTCTTATGAACACAGAAGAACTTTACTAGGATTTATATGAGGAATTTTCATACATAACTCAGTCATTATTACCCAACAACCAACTTAGATATCACTTAGTTACATAATTTCATTTGTAATTGTCATACAATTTTCAGTTATACCACGTATATTGATAAAAAATTAAGTCTATGGGAACCTATAACTTGATCAGCTGGAAGTAATTGATAGTCTGCAAGATAAATCACATTGATTCAAGTGGAAAATATGGTTAGAACTCAAGAAAAATGCCAAAAGTCCACTAGGTTCATGGGGGACCTGAAGTAATAAACTTAAGTGACCTGTCAATGACCTAAGTAGGTCAAAAAGTTAAGTGACCTGTCAATGACCTAAGTAGGTCAAAAAGTAAAGTGGGAGCTGAGCAGGATGCAGCCCGCATTTTTCGGCGCAAAAAGAGGGCCTACATACCTGCAACAACTGGAGAAGAACAGTGAGCTATGGTGCATGCTTTGGAGTATGCAAACCGAAGGAAAACTGGAGCTGAAGAAGAAGATACAAATAAGAAAGGTGAGAGCTCCTCCTACCCGTCCATTTGGTATGACGAAAATGAATAGTATGACAGTCTATAAAGGGGGGAAACCTAAGAGAAAAGTATTCAGCCTGCTCTTATGTACGTCTTCTCTCATTTTATTTACCTTATTCATGGTCCAATGAAGCCCGACTTGTACCCAAGTACTTGAGTCACTTTGGGGCAAGCAAAGGGGGAGGATTTTGAAGGTGTATAGGCTGTTATGGGCTGAAAAAACTAGTCATAAACAGGGCAGCCCACTGTTCTTGTCCATTTTGATGAGCAATCAAGTGATCCATGTGGTTGTAATAGAAGAAATTGACCTCTTATCATCAGGGCTTTACTCATTAATGATTAGAGAAGCTTATTCTTGAGTTTATGTACACTTTTTGAGCTTGATTATGGGCTGGAAATTTCTATTTTAAAACAGGGCTGAAGTCAAATTTATGCTCCATCAATGCATTTCAAGAACTATTGTTCTATGTCTTGAATGTACTTGAGTCTACCATCAAAATACTTGTTTCTTGGAGTTGTAATCCGTCTATGCACACGAAATAAAAGCCATTTAAGCTTGCATTTGGTATATGCATTTGGATAAAAATCTAAGAATATCCTTTATGTAATGGCTTATTTTTCCCAAATGTATTTGATGTAATCAAGTTGAAGGCATTCATTCCATTCATGTATGCTAAATACACAGAAAAAGCTTGATATCTTCTTCTTCAACTAAGTCATTTCTAAAACCTGAATCTTGTCAAACTCCATTCTTTTTCCCTTCTCCAAACCTTGATTCCCACACTCTTCTTCTGCTTTAAGCCCCAGTGGTAGACCTTCAACCCCTAACATGACGACACCGGTCCCCTAAAATGGCATGAATCAGGTTCTAATCCAATATTACCTAAAGGTCGTACATCTATAGAACCTTGTGAGAAGCCTCCCAATTCTCTCAGACCACCCTGCCGTAGGATGGATCTGGCCCACCCGCTTCCCTCAATGGTATTCTTTAGTTATCTAATTAGGTCCTATCACATTTATGTATGACATTTTAAAAAACAACTTCCTTAATTAAGCCTTTTAGGAAACAGGGTTTGTTTGCATAACTTATAACACTGACACAAAAAGAGTTCAAACAAATTCTTTGGAAGTGAACTTTACATTATCCTTTTAACTGCAATACAAGTCTTGTCCAAAAAGGACGGATTCTGCAATCCATGAGGTTGTGTCTTATTCCATCCAAGTTTCCACCCTTGCACTAGTATCAGGGGCCTTGAGAATCCATCCCGAGTCATGTAGATTGTTTGAGTAGGACTGAGAGGCAGGGAATTTACAACCAGAGCCCCCCTGGCATTCAAGCTTCCTCCTACATTCAAACTAGCCCACGTAGAGACCTATCGTGGTGGGTTCGGTCCATGTTCCCCTCACAGTTATTTGGAACCCCCTTGGCTAGGGTTAGCAGCCAACTGAGGATAGCATGGCAAGCCCTCCTTGAGTTCAACCCGATTCATTGTTCAAATTTCTGTTGTGAGCTTGGGCCATACATTCCTTTCACAAACATTGAATCTAGATTTACAAGTAGAAACAAGCAATGAAGGTGAGTGCTCAAGGCATCTGCTAAGGTGGAGTCCTCATCTTTGACACTAGCGTCGCCCTTCTTGGTCTTTCTTGCATAGGCATCATTTTCCATTATTTTCTGAGGGGTAGAGAATAACCCCTTTCCAACCTCTCTCCTATGTAATAGGGTTAAGCAATTATGCTATAGTTTCAAATGATGGCTTCCTTAGGTTTCTATCCTTTGGTTCCTATCTTAAGATCTTGGTCTAGGGTTTTGTTTGGTCAGTTGGTAATCATCCTTCCATCTTAGAACTCTATCGGGATTCTAAGTTCACCCTAGGGTCTCCTCCCTTCATGATAGCATGAATTTGTGTTTACTCCTCTTGCAGGTTAAGCATAAACCATGTCTATTTACCATTCCGAACTAGTTGCAAGCATCGAATGTGGCTTGGCAAAAAGTCATTCTCCTTGTGGGTACTACATTCCAGCTTCCTTATGTTAGCTTCGGGATGTATCATATTTTGAAAATGGTATACCTAGGAGTGTTTTGGATCCATCGCGGTTGGCTATTGGGGTAGAGACCAAAGTGTTGAAATATCGAGCTCCACTCGTGATATGCCACGGTGACCATTGTGCATTTATATCACCGACTTGTTAGCTGCAGATGCGGTTGGTACACCGCCCATGAATAATAACTAGATGACAGCTATCCTTATCTACTCTAGTTCGTGGCTCAGTTAGTATGCCACCTTAGCTAGTTGAGTTTGGTTTGAGACCCATATATGGGGTTCTTCTATTTCTCTATACTAGAGTTCTTTTGGCTTACACAAGTAAGAAGAGGAAAACTGTTTTCAGCCTCCACCTTTGTGTGTATTCCCCCATTGTGTAAGTGAGAAAGCTACAAGTGAGACTCCTTCCTTCTCTCCCACAATCTTGACATGGTATCACAGCCTGGTTCGTGGTAAGGAGCTCAAGAAAGAAAACCAAGTTCGCAGTGTTCTGGTAAGAGGACCAGTGTTTCTTTCATTTTTTGAGTTTGGGAGCAAGTCTCTATAGGTAGCATAGCCGGAAAGTGCAAGAGTGCATTGTCTCAGATTGAGACGTCTTTCGCGGTGTAGCAAGAGGGCAGTATATACTGCGGGTGAGGGCTTTAGCCCTCGGTTGCCCTGTTTTGTTTTATTCGAGGCCATTTCGGGGCCCGTTTTGGAGGCGGAAGTTTTCCGCACGCACTTAGGAAAAGGCCCTGTTTTTTGATGTGCGACCACTGTTCTACAGTGGTGACAGAATTTTTTGTAGTGTTCTCTAATGGCGTCTGATTCTCTTTCACAGATTGTCATTGAAAAGCTTGACAAGAACAGCTTCCAAGCATGGAAGTTTAGAATGACGAATTTCCTTATGGGAAAAGGATATTGGAAATTCGTTGCAGGAAATGAAGAACAACTAGTTCTTCCTGATGTTCCCAGCCAACAACAAATGCAGGCATTTAAAGGATGGCATGAGAGAGCCAGAAAAGTTATGTACTGGCTGTCTATCAGTATTTCAGACTCTATGATTGTGCATATTCAGGATGCAAGTATGCCAAAAGAGGCATGGGATACTTTGTCAAAAATGTATAGTACAAATATGCAAGCCAGGAAAATGCAGCTCAAGCAAGAGTTGCACAATGTGCAAAGAGAAAGTATGAGCATCAATGACTACCACATGAAGGTGAAAAAGATTGTAGATGCACTTGCTTCCATGGGTCGCCAGTGAAAGATGATGATTTAGTTTCTATGACCTTGAACGGTCTAGGAAAGGATTATGCACAGTTTCGAACATCCATTTCCGTCCGTGAAAGATTTCATGATTTTGAGGAGTTGATTGCTCTTCTAATTTCCGAGGAGCAAAGAAATGGTGGTGCATCTTCTTCAGGAGGAACTTCAAAAGAAGCTATCTTCTACTCAAATGCTAGAAGAGGTAGAGGCAGAGGTAGAGGCAGAGGTAGAGGAGCCCGATGTGGAGGCCGTGGTAGAAATCAGAATATGCAGCAAACTCAAGAAAACTAGTCCTATGGAGGAGGACGTGGTAACTCTAGAGGCAGGGGGAGCCAAAGAGGTCGTGGTGGATGGCAAAGAGGCCTAATGCAAACAACAATGTTGAATGCTACTACTGTGGTAAAATGGGTCATATAGCTAAAGACTGCTATAAAAAGCAGAATGACATCATGAATGGAAAATTGCAACAAGGGAATTATGCATCTTCTAGTAGATAGGGTAATGACAGAAATGAGCATTTGTTTATGTGCAGCACATGACCAATTCTGTGACAAGTGCAGAAGAAAGCAACAATGTGTGGTATGTTGACTCAGGTGCATCAAACCACATGACAGGTCATGCAGAATGGATGGAGGATGCAAGGAAAATGGAAAAACCAGGATTCGTGGAGACTAGTGATGATACTGCACATCCTATTATGCAAATTGGAAAAATTTCTTTGTCTATGCAGGATGGGAAAAAGAAATACACGTTGGATGTATTTCGTGTCCCGAATATCACCAAGAACCTAGTTTCTGTTGGTCAAATGGTTGAGCAGGGCTTGCAGGTCAGATTTAATCCTCATGGATGCTTTGTTGAGGATATGAAAAATAAAGGTCGCTTGATATAGAAAAAGGAAAGAAAAAGGGCAGAATGTTTACATTGGATGCAGACATGCCTGAATTGAGTGCAGCAATGTTTGCACATGGGACCGGTGTAGTTGCAGATATTGATATCTGGCATAAACGCATTGGTCATGTTAATGTACAGCGACTGAAATCAATGCAAGTCCAAAATATTATTGCAAGATTGCCTAAATTCAAGGTTGTAGAAATGCATAAGGTATGTGAAGCCTGTCAATTTGGAAAACAGGCAAGGAAACCATTTCCTAGACATGTTCAAGAGAGTAAGGAGCCATTGGAATTAATCCACTCTGATGTGTGGACTACTAAAGCTGCATCTATTGGAGGCTGTCATTATTTTGTCACTTTTATTGATGACTATAGCAGAAAAGTTTGGGTGTATTTTATGAAAAAGAAAAGTGAAGTATTTGGGCATTTCAAAACTGTTAAAGCTATGGTTGAAAAAGAAAGAGGCCTGCAAATAAAATGCCTAAGGTCAGATGGAGGGGAAGAGTACCTCTCAAATGAGTTTGCAAGGTTCCTCCAGGAGCATGGCATAAAGTAGCAATATTCATGCAGTCATACCCCACAACAAAATGGAATTGCAGAAAGGAAAAACATGCATATTGGAGAGGTATCTCGTGCCATGCTCAACGAAAAAGACTTGCCAGATTTTTACTGGGCTGAAGCAGTTGCTACAACAGTCTACATAATGAACAAGACTTCCACTGCAGCAATACATGGGATGACTCTAGAGGAGAGGTATACTGGTAGGAAACTAGATATTTCTCATTTGAAAATTTTTGGTTGCATTGCCTATGTTCATGTGCCAGATGAGTTGATATCCAAGTTGGATCCAAAAGCTGAGAAGTGCATCTTTATTGGTTACTCTTTGCAGAAGCAGAAAGGGTATAGATACTATAACCCTTCTACTCGTAAGTTTACAATGAGCAGAGATGTTATTTTTGATGAGATGAGTAGCTGGTATAAACCAATAAATGTGATTGATGATGTAGATGCATAAAATGGTAATGCTGCACAGAATTCACAGCAGCAATCACAAAATATTAGTGGACCTGGAGTGTCCTCTAGCAGTGGTTCACATTCTTCGCCATGGACACGCAGATTGAGATCAGGAGAATATCCTCAAAACAATGCAGATAGTGGTATGCAAGTTTCACGAAAAGAAAAAGAGAAGGTAGATCAGCCCATGTTTGATGTGAATGCAGGTTACTCTTATGTGGATGGTGAATCCAGTGGCTTAGAATAGAGCATTGATGATGAATTGAGTATTCCTTCTATTGTTACACCTGGAGTAAGAAAGACCAGGGATGTTTTGAGAGCACCTGGGAGTGAACCTACTTTGCACAGGTCTACCAGAGCTAGGTATCCAGTGGATAGACTGAAATGTGATGGATTTACAGCCAGCCACTATGCCTATATGGTCAAAGTGATACAGGAACCAAAACCCACTTCTTTTGAGCAAGCCATGGGAAAAGAAAAATGGGAGAAGGCCATGGATGAAGAAATGGATGCCTTGGAAGCAAATGCTACATGGGAATTGGTACCTTTGCCTAAAGATAAGAATGCAATTGGTTGTAAGTGGGTTTATAAGGTGAAGCACAATGCAGATGGTTCTGTGAACAGATACAAGGCAAGATTAGTAGTCAAGGGGTATGCGCAAACATATGGCATTGATTATGAAGAAACATTTAGTCCAGTTGCAAGGATGGAAACCGTAAGAGCAGTCATTTCTATGGCTACATCAAAGGGATGGTCTTTACATGAGATGGATGTAAAGAATGCCTTCTTGCATGGTGATTTGCAAGAAGAGGTCTATATGGAGCAGCCACCAGGTTATGTGTATGCTATTCATCCGGAGTTTGTTTGCAGGTTGAAGAAAGCCTTGTATGGCTTGAAGTAAGCACCTAGAGCATGGTCTGACAAGATAGGACCATATCTTGTCACTATTGGCTTTCAGATTTCCAAGGCAAATTTCTCATTTTATGGGAGAAAAACAGAGAAAGGTATTATGCTACTTGTCATTTATGTTGATGATTTGATTATGACAGGTGATAGTGATAAAGATATCCTTCATGTGAAAATGCTATTGAAGCAGAAGTTTGAGATAAAGGATTTGGGAGAGCTGTGTTATTTCTTGGGCATTGAGGTGATTAGATCACCAAGTGGGATACGGCTCTTGCAGAGGCAATATGGATGACAGGCCTGTAAGCCTATTTCAATTCCTTTGGAGCAGAATGTGAAGCTGAGTGCAGATGCATGTGAGCTTCTGGAAGATCCTAGTATGTACAGACACATAGTAGGAAGTTTGATTTATATGACTATTACCAGGCCAGATTTGAGCTATGCTATTGGATTGGTAAGTCAGTTTATGCAGGCTCCAAGGAAACCACATTTGGATGAGGCTAGACGCATACTTAGGTATGTGAAGTCCACATTGCGGTATGGACTATTTTATGAGACTGGGGTTCAGATACAGTTGCATGGATACACTAATGCTGATTGGGCTGGTAGTATTTCTGATAGACGATCTACCAGTGGATATGTGTTCTCTTTTGGGAGTGCTGCAGTCACTTGGAGCAGTAAGAAACAGCCTACAGTTGCCTTGTCGAGCACAGAGGCTGAGTACAGGGGTGCAGCAATGGCTGCATGTGAGGTAGCTTGGTTGCATAAGCTACTTTATGATATGCATCAGCCTACAAATGGGCCAATTGTCATTTATTGTGACAACATGAGTAGTATATACTTGGAAAATAACCCAGTCTATCATGTTAGAACAAGGCACATTGAGGTGCATTATCACTATGTGCAGGAGAAGGTTTTACTAGGTCTTATTGATCTAGTTTATGTCAGCACAGAGGATTAGGTAGCTGACATATTCACGAAGGCATTGGGTACAGAGAAGCTGCGCAAGTTCAGAGACCTGCTTGGCGTGCAGGAATTGGGATTGAGCTCGAGGGGGAGTGTTGAGATATCGAGCTCCACTCGTGATATGCCAGGGTGACCGTTGTGCATTTATATCACTGACTTGTTAGTTGCAAATGCGGTTGGTACACCACCCATGAATAATAGCTAGATGACAGCTATCCTTATCTACTCTAGTTCGTGGCTCAATTAGTATGCCACCTTAGTTAGTTGAGTTTGGTTTGAGACCCATATATAGGGTTCTTCTATTTCTCTGTACTAGAGTTCTTTTGGCTTACACAACTAAGAAGAGGAAAACTGTTTTCAGCCTCCACCTTTGTGTGTATTCCCCCATTGTGTAAGTGAGAAAGCTAAGTGAGACTCCTTCCTTCTCTCCCACAATCTTGACACAAAGAGCATGTTGAATCCAAGTCTAAATATGGTCATAAGGATTACTTAATATATTTGCGACTAAAGTCCTAGGTCGGTCCAATTAAATCTTGACTTCACTTATCGGCCAGGATTTCATTTACCAAACAGTCCCTTTCAATTAAGCTCGACATTTCACATGCACATCTTCATCTAGCTTTTTAGATGCATATCCTATTATGTGGTGCGATTGAGGCTATTCATGATGCTATGCAATTCTCAATGCAAGTCCTTTCTGAGTTGTCGAGGTGAAGCGAGATCCCTATTCATAAAAATCCTTCTAGTACATTTATGCACTCAAAAGGTATGTCCTAATTATTCAAATGCGAGTGATGTGTCTTGACAATCTATGATGAATCTGTGAAAGCTTGATCCTAATACTTGACTTGTTTGTGATGTAACCATAGATAATTAGTATGTTCCTAACAACTCATGATTATTAGATCATTTTTAACTACCTTTCAAAATATGCAAATTACCCGATGCAAGGTATGAATTTTTTATTTCAATTTTCTAGACACGATAGCTGTCAAGATTGTGGGAGAGAAGGAAGGAGTCTCGCTTGAAGCTTTCTTGCTTGCACAATGGGGGAAGACACACAAGGGTGGAGGCTGAAAACAATTTTCCTCTTCTTAGTTGTATAAGCCAAAAGAACTCTAGTACAAGAAATAGAAGAACCCTCTATATGGGTCTCAAACCAAACTCAACTAACTAAGGTGGCATACTAACTGAGCCACGAACTAGAGTAGATAAGGATAGCTATCATGTAGCTATTATTCATGGGCGGTGTACCAACCGCGTCTGCAACTGACAAGTCGGTGACATAAATACACAACGGTCACCCTGGCGTATCACGAGTGGAGCTCGATATCTCAACACTCCCCCTCGAGCTCAATCCCAATTCCTGCACACCAAGTAGGTCTCTGAACTTGCGCAGCTTCTCTGCGCCCAATGCCTTCGTGAATATGTCAGCTACCTGATCCTCTGTGCTGATATAAACTAGATCAATAAGACCTAGTAAAACCCTCTCTCGCACATAGTGATAATGCACCTCAATGTGCTTTGTTCTAGCATGATAGACTGGGTTATTTGCCAAGTGTATACTACTCATGTTGTCACAATAGATGACAACTGGCCCATCTGTAGACTGATGCATATCATAAAGTAGCTTATGCAACCAAGCTACCTCACATGCAGCCATTGCTGCACCCCTGTACTCAGCCTCTGTGCTCGACAAGGCAAGTGTAGGCTGTTTCTTGCTGCTCCAAGTGACTGCAGCACTCCCAAAAGAGAACACATATCCACTGGTAGATCGTCTATCAGAAATACTACCAGCCCAATCAGCATCAGTGTATCCATGCAACTGTATCTGAACCCCAGTCTCATAAAATAGTCCATACTGCAATGTGGACTTCACATACCTGAGTATGCGTCTAGCCGCATCCAAATGTGGTTTCCTTGGAGCCTGCATAAACTGACTTACCAATCCAACAGCATAGCTCAAATCTGGCCTGGTAATAGTCATATAAATCAAGCTTCCTACTATGCGTCTGTACATAGTAGGGTCTTCCAGAAGCTCACCTGCATCTGCGCTCAGCTTCACATTCTGCTCCAAAGGAACTGAAATAGGCTTACAGCCTGTCATCCCATATTTGGACAGCATGTCCAATCCATACTGCCTCTGCAAGAGATGTATCCCACTTGGTGATCTAATCACCTCAATGCCCAAGAAATAACGCAGCTCTCCCAAATCCTTCATCTCAAACTTCTGCTTCAATAGCATTTTCACATGAAGGATATCTTCATCACTGTCACCTGTCATAATCAAATCATCAACATAAATGACAAGTAGCATAATACCTTTCTCTGTTTTTCTCACATAAAGTGAGAAATCTGCCTTGGAAATCTGAAAGCCAATAGTGACAAGATACTGTCCTATCTTGTCAGACCATGCTCTAGGTGCTTGCTTCAAGCCATACAAGGCTTTCTTCAACCTGCAAACAAACTCAGGATGAACAACATGCACATAACCTGGTGGCTGCTCCATATAGACCTCTTCTTGCAAATCACCATGCAAGAAGGCATTCTTTACATCCATCTGATGTAAAGACCATCCCTTTGATGCAGCCATAGCAATGACCACTCTTACAGTTGCCATCCTTGCAACCGGACTGAATGTTTCTTCATAGTCAATACCATATGTTTGTGCATACCCCTTGACTACTAATCTTGCCTTGTATCTGTTCACAGAACCATCTGCATTGTGCTTCACCTTATAAACCCACTTACAGCCAATTGCATTTTTACCTTTAGGCAAAGGTACCAATTCCCATGTAGCATTAGCTTCCAAGGCATCCATTTCTTCATCCATGGCTTTCTCCCATTTTTCTTTTCCCATGGCTTCCTCAAAAGAAGTGGGTTCTGGTTCCTGTATCACTTTGACCATATATGCATAGTGAATGGCTGTAAATCCATCATATTTCAGCCTATCCACAGGATACCTAGCTCTCGTAGACCTGCGCAAAGTAGGTTCACTCCCAGGTGCTCTCAAAACATCCCTGGTCTTCCTTACTCCAGGTGTAACAATAGAAGGAATACCCAACTCATCATCAATGCTCTGTTCTGAGCCACTGGATTCACCATCCACATAAGAGTGACCTGCATTCACATCAAACATGGGCTGATCAACCTTCTCTTTTCCTTTTCGTGATACCTGCATACCACTATCTGTGTTACTTTGAGAAGATTCTCCTGATCTCAATCTGCCTATCCATGGCGAAGAATGTGAACCACTGCTAGAGGACGCTCCAGGTCCACTAATATTTTGTGACTGCTGCTGTGAATTCTGTGCAGCATTACCATTTTGTGCATCTACATCATCAATCACATTTACTGGTTTATACCAGCTACTCATCTCATCAAAAACAACATCTCTGCTCACTGTAAACTTACGAGTAGAAGGGTTATAGCATCTATACCCTTTTTGCTGCAGAGAGTAACCAATAAAGATGCACTTCTCAGCTTTTGGATCCAACTTGGATCTCAGCTCATTTGGCACATGTACATAGGCAATGCAACCAAAAATTTTCAAATGAGAAATATCTGGTTTCCTACTAGTATACCTCTCCTCTGGAGTCATTCCATGTATTGCTGCAGTGGGAGTCCTGTTCATTATGTAGACTGCTGTAGCAACTGCTTCAGCCCAATAAAAATCTGGCAAGTCTTTTTCATTGAGCATGGCACGAGATACCTCTCCAATATGCCTGTTTTTCCTTTATGCAATTCCATTTTGTTGTGGGGTATAACTGCATGAATATTGCTGCTTTATGCCATGCTCCTGCAAGAACTTTGCAAACTCATTTGAGAGGTACTCTCCCCCTCCATCTGACCTTAGGCATTTTATTTGCAGACCTGTTTCTTTTTCAGCCACAGCTTTAAGGGTTTTGAAATGCCCAAAAACTTCACTTTTCTTTTCATAAAATACACCCAAACTTTTCTGCTATAGTCATCAATAAAAGTGACAAAATAATGACAGCCTCCAAGAGATGCAGCTTTAGTAGTCCACACATCAGAGTGGATTAATTCCAATGGCTTCTCACTCTCTTGAACATGTCTAGGAAATGGTTTCCTTTCCTGTTTTCCAAACTGACAGGCTTCACATACCTTATGCATTTCTGCAACCTTGAATTTGGGCAATCCTGCAACAATATTTTGGGCCTGCATTGATTTAAGTCGTTGTACATTAACATGACCAATGCGTTTATGCCAGATATCAATATCTGCAACTACACCGGTCCCATGTGCAAACATTGCTGCACTCAATTCAGACATGTCTGCATCCAACGTAAACATTCTGCCCTTCTTCTTTCCTTTTGCTATCAAGCGACCTTTATTTTTCATATCCTCAACAAAGCATCCATGAGGATTAAATCTGACCTGCAAGCCCTGCTCAACCATTTGACCGACAGAAACCAGATTCTTGGTGATATTCGGGACATGAAATACATCGGACAGGTATTTCTTTTTCCCATCCTGCATAGACAAGGGAATTTTTCCAATCTGCACAATAGGATGTGCAGTATCATCACCACTCTCCACAAATCCTGGTTTTTCCATTTTCCTTGCATCCTCCATTCATTCTGCATGACCTGTCATGTGGTTTGATGCACCTGAGTCAACATACCATACATCATTGCTTTCTTCTGCACTTGTCACAGAATTTTTCATGTGCTGCACCATGAACAAATGCTCATTTCTGTCATCACCCTGTCTGCTAGAAGATGCATAATTCCCTTGTTGCAGTTTTCCATTCATGATGTCATTCTACTTTTTATAGCAGTCTTTAGCCATATGACCCATTTTACCACAGTAGTAGCATTCAACATTACTGTTTGCATTTTGACCTCTTTGCCATCCACCACGACCTCTTTGGCTCCCCCTGCCTCTAGAGTTACCACGTCCTCCTCCATAGGACTGGTTTTCTTGAGTTTGCTGCATATTCTGATTTCTACCACGGCCTCCAAATCGGCCTCCTCTACCTCTGCCTCTACCTCTTCCAGCATTTGAGTAGAAGACAGCTTCTTTTGAAGTTCCTCCTGAAGAAGATGCACCACCATTTCTCTGTTCCTCAGAAATTAGAAGAGCAATCAACTCCTCAAAATCAGGAAATCTTTCACGAACTGAAATGGATGTCCGAAACTATGCATAATCCTTTCCTAAACCATTCAAGGTCACAGAAACTAAATCATCATCTTCCACTGGTGACCCAATGGAAGCAAGTGCATCTGCAATCTTCTTCACCTTCATATGGTAGTCGTTGATGCTCATATTTTCTCTTTGCACATTGTGCAACTCTTGCTTGAGCTGCATTTTCCTGGCTTGTGTATTTGTGCTATACATCTTTGACAGAGTATCCCATGCCTCCTTTGGCGTACTTGCATCGTGAATATGCACAATCATAGAGTCTGAAATGCTGATAGACAGCCAGTACATAACTTTCCTGGCTCTCTCATGCCATGCTTTGAATGCCTGCATTTGCTGTTGATTGGGAACATCAGGAAGAACTGGTTCTTCTTCATTTCCTGCAACAAATTCCCAATATCCTTTTCCCATAAGGAAATTCGTCATTCTAAACTTCCATGCTTGGAAGTTGTTCTTGTCAAGCTTTTCAGTGACAATCTGTGAAAGAGAATCAGATGCCATTACAGAAGACTGCAAAAAATTCTGTCACTGCAAAAACCACAGCTTCACCCTCACAAGGGAAAATCTGCAAAACTGGCGAAAGTGGTATTTGACCACACAGTCACTTCCTAGTGACGATTTTGCATCAACAGGCAACAGGGATGATTCTGTAACTCCCAATGTCTCTGCGCACAAGCATACAATGCAATTTTTACAGTAACTATTCATCGACCTGTAGAACAGTGGCTGCACAGCATAAAACTGGGCCTTTTCCTGAGTGCATGCAGAAAACTTCCGCCTCCAAAACAGGCCCCGAAATGGCCTCAAATCAAAAAAATAAGGTCGCCAATGGCTAAAGCCCTCTCCCGCAGCATATACTACCCTCTTGCTTCACCGCGAAGGGCGTCTCAACCTGAGACAATGCACTCCTGCACTTTCCGGTTGTGCTACCTGCAGAGATCTGCTCCCAAAACAGAAAATGAAAGCAACACTGCTCCTCTTACCAGAACACCGCGAGCTTGGCTTGCTTTCTTGAGCTCCTTACCACGAACAAGGCTCTGATACCATGTCAAGATTGTGGGATTGAAGGAAGGAGTCTCGCTTGAAGCTTTCTTGCTTGCACAATGGGGGAAGACACACAAGGGTGGAGGCTGAAAACAATTTTCCTCTTCTTAGTTGTATAAGCCAAAAGAACTCTAGTACAAGAAATAGAAGAACCCTCTATATGGGTCTCAAACCAAACTCAACTAACTAAGGTGGCATACTAACTGAGCCACGAACTAGAGTAGATAAGGATAGCTATCATGTAGCTATTATTCATGGGCGGTGTACCAACCGCGTCTGCAACTGACAAGTCGGTGACATAAATACACAACGGTCACCCTGGCGTATCACGAGTGGAGCTCGATATCTCAACAATAGCAATACTTGGTTTTGGAGTGTCAAGTTAGCATTCACGGTTGATAACCTGTTCATGTTGATGGTGGGATCTTTGCCCGATCCTTCTCCCATAGTCGCGGCTTTTCTAGTTACTTGGGAGAGCTTATGCTTTGGGGGCATTTTGGAGTTGGAAAGCTACCATCACTTCCTTCGAAGGATTCCTTAGTGCCGAAGTTCCCTATGCTTGTCTCGGTCTTCACGGTCTCCTTATCAATTAGAGACAATCGACTACGAGACTTGCACTGGGGAGAAGCAGTACTGGAGCCTTTGCCCAATAAGGGAGTTATTCTTGAACCACTTCTCTCCCTCTCTTACTCTTCTTTAGATTTCCCTTCCCTCTCCTCTATCTCTCATTCTCTCCTTCACTCTCTCCTTATCCTTCTCTTTCTCACAATGTTGGTAGCAAAGGGGGAAGAAGAATAACGATACTGTTGAAAGAAGGGGGGGAAATTATAAGGGAGGAGTGGCAATAGTAGGGGAAAAAGAAGAGGGTTCGTTTCCTTTGTTTAAGGGGGGGTATATAAGGGTGAGTTGGTAATAAATGGTTTGGGGGGGGGGGCGGGGAAGCATCGTGGTAGGGAGGTTTTAACTCCACTCCATGATCCTCGTGCCCATCGCCATGGAGCATAAAAGAAGGTTTATAGTGGGGGTTTGTTGTCATTTCCCTATCTTTTCTCAGTGTCGACTTGGAGTTCCACTCCCCTCCTCTCATCATCATCTCTATCTACGTCTGCACATCGTTAACTCCAGTTTATCTGTTGCAATCTCCTCCTCCACCCCCAGTCGTCATTTCCCTCACCTCTGATTTCACCCAGTTCAACTCCCCCTCCCTTTGCCAACCGACGGTGTTGACAGGGGGGGAATGCAATAATAGAATAATAAAATTTTGTTTTTAATTTGTAAGAAAAAAAAGAAATTTTGAAAGTGACGACGACGGAATAAAAAGGGGGGGCAACGTTATTATGGCGGCAGGATGGCAGTCTATTACATCCTTTCCCGCTTAAGGATTTGAGATGTCGTCATCTCGAAAGGAATTAGGGGTATTGTGGGCTGGGAG